>NW_021621185.1:11593852-11654999 GCF_004785775.1 Grammomys surdaster
TATATATATATATATATATATATATATATATATATATATATATATATGGGAAAAAACTCTCACGGAGGTGGCCGCAGGCCCACACAGCATCCCAGGACCCTGTTAGAGGCAACCCATGGGGGCAGGTGGTGGCTGGATCCCACGGGCTTCCCTGGCAGTGGGTCCAAATATTGGAGAAAGTCTGAAGTTTCAAAAGGCTGGCAGCTTTGCTGCAGCAGGCCCCAGAAGACACGTGGAGTCTGTGGAAGAAGTTTATTGTTCATGGCATGATAGTTGGATCTGGATGTGCGCACCCCCCCCAAAAGCCAGGAGGAGCTGGCTTAAATAGGGGAGGGGAAAGAGGGGGTAGGAAACTGAATGACTTAATTAGCTACAGCCCTTGGCCTTTAGATAACTCATGAATATGGAAATCTCTTTTAGTCACGCCCTCTACTTGGATGGTGACTCAAAATCTCTCTGGGAGGGGCTGTGGAGGGCTGAAGCTGAAAGAGCCAGGGGCCCAGCAACAGAGTTGAACGACTTCAGTCCCAGGGGGACTCCAGGGTTCAAAAGCTCATTCAACCATGCGCCCAGCTGTCTCTCATAGCTCAACGCAAATATGTATAATATATATGTATGTATATATAATATATATGTAATATATAATAGTTTATAATATATAATAATTTGTAATATATACAAATTTGTGATATATATATATATATATATATATATCACAAATTTAGTCAGAATGTTCAATATTTTTGTCTCACAATCACTTAATTTCTTGGAGTCTTTGAGTTTCTTCTAGTCATTTGTAAAGTTTATAACAGATTACTACTCTTTGAGGTAAGGAAAAAAATGCCACAGGGGAGACATCAGTCACATTCAGCAGAGCAGGCCTTCAATTGAAATGAAGACCAGTGCAAACATTGTCTATTGTCCTCTTCACAACACAGATATTCTAAAGTTTCCAAAAAACAACTGGGAAGGTTATTCGTATCTGCAACCTTTGCAATAAAAAAATCAAAAAGCCAGAAATACTTGATAATTTATATTCATGTCATTGCCATGAACCTACATGGTCAAAAGGCATAAGGACATTATAATTCCAAAGAAATTATTGAATATGTATCTGAAGTTCAAAGTGCACTGGATTCTTTCAAGAGTAAATAAATATTTTGTTTTTCTAGAAAGAAATTATTAAATTGATTCACAGGAAGTCATATTGGTATGAATAATCCCATATTTGCTTTATTCAGTGTCATATGCCATATAAATAATTAAATGTTTACTAAAACCAGGGAAAGTAAGTAAAAGAATCTGAGTCACTGTGAGGAAAATACCAATGAAAAGGCATGGAGGAATTTAATAGTGTTCCAAGGGCAAAATCTGTAGATTGGAAAAAGAGTTTCATCTTTGATTTAATCCAAATATAGTCACTTATGGAATATTAGCTGTATTAAAGCAGCATTGGTCCAAGGTAGCTTATGCACATCAACTGTTAGTACTGTTAGCAACAGTTAATAGTGTTACTAATAGTACTGATACACATGCAGTGTTATTGTGTTCAGACATTGACTTACATCATTTATAATATCATTTAGTCATTGCAAAAGTGCTATTGAGGATAAGTTTTGAAAATTCTTTATTTTTCAAATATCGTTTTTTAAGATTTTGAAAAACTTAAGTGTATTTTATCATTATTTGAGTCTTACTGTCAGCAACTGAAAATGATGACGTTTTTATTATTATTTCAAACCAATTTTTATGTCACAGTTTCATGGATCAAACACAAAGCTTCTGGGCCAGGAAAAGAAAAGGGTTTTATTATTTATTGCACAGTAAACAGCCTGGCTCTATGTTTCTGTGTATTTCTTTGCCCTCAAATCCCACAGGAACAACAAAGAATGGCCCAGTTTGATGCCACGTATGCAGGGGTCTGTGTCACAAAGTACAAAATCTGAACCTATGAGGCTTGATGTTTTATGATAGACAATAAGAAAAGCCTCCTAGCCTTGGCTCTGGAGATAGACTTTGATTTTATTTTACTGACTATATTTACTTTATTTTGGTTTACTCCAGAGGGAGACAATCCCTCAGAATTTGTGAATGTTCACTACATAGACACCAGGGAAAGATAAGTCTACAATATAACAGTAGTACTCTGTTCACAAACTATGCAGAGAACCACAGATTCCTCCCTTTAATTCCCCAAGGTTGCTTTTAATTTCTGTGTCATCTTACCTTCTGATAAATACCATTAAGGCTGTAAAGACTCCCTGGGGATTTTAGCAAAGAATTTAAAGTAATTCATGATCTTAGCTTTAGTTAAGGAATAGAGAAGGAATAAAGATTCCTGGGTTAAGGAGATGTGATAATTTAAGCAAAAGAAAACTATGTGAACTCTAGTTTTGAATGTTGGAAGATAATTTTTTTATTGCCTTTGTTTTCCCAAAGTTCTATCAATTTCTGCAAGGGAAAGAATCATGGCTTCGTGTTACAGATAAAAATATTAAACAAGAATAAGCTATAGCATGTTTCATTACCAAGGAATTTGTTCATTTAACTAATGTGTGTATACTTCTCATGTTTCCAAATATAGGACTCCTCACTTGCACTGTTGCTTAACTTTGATATGTATATATGCAAAGGAAAGGAAATAGAGATGGCTTTCTGGAGATTGCTAGATGTTTAGACCTAATATGTGTACATCAGACAAGTTTATGTTTATTATATTCTTCCATTGTCACACAAAGTTTAAAATGAGGGAAAAGAATAACAGCTGCTGCAATAATTCCTTTTTAGTAATTCTAAAGAATTTCATTTAAAAGGAAATTAAATTTTCTCTTTAGAATTACTAAAATGGAATTATCACATCAAAATATATACAGTAGTTTCTTTTATATTTCTGGTTATGTTAAGGGGTTATTGGTCACATTATTAGTAGTAATTGGCCAATAAAAGCTATCTCTTTACTATTCAATCTTATTTTATTTTATATTTTAAAAAAATATTAATTTAATCTCTGTTTTAACCTTTCAGAGTTGTGGTATTTTAATCTTAGCATTGTAGATTGTACATTTGGTAGTAGGTACAAGGTATGGCATGGTTTTCAAGGCATTTGAAATGACAGCAACATAGATGTAAATATATAGATAGATATATATTTAGATATATACATATCAAAGTTAGGCAACACTGTAAGTGAGGGGTCCTATGACATCTAGTATACTTGTGACTGAATATTGTAGGATAATCATGTTGACATGAAGGAATTTATACACGGTTCTACTTTACAGGTGACTCAGAATGAGATACAATTATTTAATAAGACCTTTCCAAGATTGAGATCTTGGTTAACTGATTGGTAGTTTGCTATTGTACAGCTAACAGAAACGCTGTCCTGTGAATTGGCCAAATGAAAGAGGACCAGAAGGACCAAGCTCTGATTTGGGAAAAAGATTTAATGATCATTTCAGTAGAGTCTTTCAGGCATAAAGAACCGAGGAGCTGTAACTAAAGTAAAAACTTATCTAGAGACAATCTAGAAATTCAGTAGTGTATTTTTGAGATAGTTTGTCTCATATCAGTTGCCAAGAGATAGCACTGAATGTCTGGTCATCATGCCTTGAGTTCTAGGATTCCAGCCATGTTTTCAGGCAGTACCGAGAATGGAATCCATGGCAAGTTTTCTGCCAACTGACTATATCTCCATCCCTTAGATCTACATATTTAAATTAAAATATAAATAATTCATGTAAAAATACGATAACATTCATATGTATAAGTTGTTGGATACATTCTAATACAATAATGTAAAAGAACTATTAAAATATTAATAACCCTAAAAACTAGAGAATTCTTTCATAACCTCCCACTCCTGTGAGGGCTAGGGCAGAGTGCTTTACCCTTGAGCAAATGACCTCTCAAATTTGCTGTGGATGACAAAATCAGAGGGGAAAAAAATGGGGGCAAGCTTTAAAAGGGTAAGGCAGAGGAGAGCTATTACTTCCATTCAAGAAAGCCTGGACTTCAGCCTTCAGAGGCCTTGCATCTCTCCAGGGAACTCTAAAGAGTTTTCTGAAGTTGTAAGATTGCTGAGTCTCTGGGTGTGAAGAAGACTTTTCTCCCCACAGGACAACTATTTAAATAGAATCAAATAATTTTGATCTTTGATTCCTAGCTTTTTGTAAAAGCTTTTTTTTTCTTTAACAAAGAATAGAAAAGTACTCTGAACACAGCAGTTTGTTCTTTAGAATCAAAGTGTTCCATTTTTGTTTTTCTTCTCAGCTCTTTGGTAAACTTATTTGATATCAAGTTGGTTACAGATTTGCTTTGGGATACTTTTTTAAATCAGGAAATGTACATTATGTTTATACTTTGTATACTTAATAAATATTTCTTATTTTCTAGCTATGTGTGCACACTCATCATATGTTTGGATTAATATAAAATACATATATCCATATATGTGTTTTAGTACACATATATATTCAGATATATTTTAGGATATTACTTAAAATGAAATACTCATTGTAGAATAGATGAAATGTATGTAGTACTCTAAATAGTTTAAAACAAATAGAAAAAGCTACTTTCTGAAATTATGTCTATACTTTGCTTTGTGATATGGCATATGTTCTAAGATCAAGAATTGACAAATGGGACTTCATAAAATTGCAAAGTTTCTGTAAGGCAAAGGACACTGTCAATAGGACAAAACAACAACCAACAAATTGGGAAAAGATCTTTACCAATCCTACATCTGATAGAGGGCTAATATCCAATATATACAAAGAACTCAAGTAATTAGACTCCAGACAACCAAATAACCCTATTAAAAAATGGTGTATAGAGCTTAACAAAGAATTTTCAACAGAGGAAACTCGAATGGACGAGAAGCACCTAAAGAAATGTTCAGTATCCTTAGTTGTCAGGGAAATGCAAATCAAAACAACCCTGAGATTCCATCTCACACCAGTCAGAATGGCTAAGATTAAAAACTCAGGTGATAGTAGATGCTGGTGAGGGTGTGGAGAAAGAGGAACACTCCTCCATTGTTGGTGGGACTGCAGGATGGTGCAACCACTTTGGAAATCAGTGTGGCGGTTCCTCAGAAAATTGGACATAGTATTACCTGAGGATCCAGCTATACCACTCCTAGGCATATACCCAGAAGATGCTCGAACACATAATAAGGACATATGCTCAACTATGTTCACAGCAGCCTTATTTATAATAGCCAGGAACTGGAAAGAACCCAGATGTCCTTCAACTGAGGAATGGATTCAAAAAATGTGGTATATTTACACAATGGAGTATTACTCAGCTATTAAAAACAATGAATTCGAGAGTTTCCTAGGTAAATGGATGGAACTAGAAATTATCATCCTGAGTGAAGTAAGCCAATCACAAAAGAACACACATGGTATTCACTCACTGATTATTGGATATTAGCCCAGAACCTTGAAATGCCCAAGATGCAACTCACAGGCCACATGAAGCTCATGAAGAAGGAAGACCAAGTGGGGGTGCTTCGGTCCTTCTTAGAAGGAGCAACAAAATACTCAACGGAGCAAATATGGAGACAAATTGAGGGACAGAAACTGAAGGAGGGGCCGTCTGAAGACCATTCCACTTGAGTATCCATCCCATGTGCAGTCACCAAAGGTAGATGCTGGTGTGGAAGTCAGGAAGTGCATGCTTATAAGAGCCTGATATGGATGTCTCCTCAGAGGTCTTCAAGAGTCTGACATATTCAGAGGCAGATGCTCACAACTAGCCATTGAACTGATCATGGGGTTCTCAATGGAGGAGTTAGAGTGAAGGCCATTGGAGCTGAAAGGGTTTGTGGCCCCATGAGGAGAGCAACAATAGCAACCAACCACACCTCCCAGGATCTAAACCACCAGCCTGGGAGCACTTAGGGAGGGATCCAGGGCTTCAGCTGAATATGTAAGAGTGGAGGGCCCTGCTGGGCATAGGTGGAAGAAGAGATCCTTGACCTCATGAAGGCTGGACGCCCCAGGGGGGAGGGAATTTGTGTGTGGGGAGGTGGGAGTAGTGGGGGTAGGTAGGGGTTACATCCACAGAGAAGAAGGAGGAGGGGTAGGGGGTTCCTGGGTGGGTGGGGGATGGGGTAAGGGGACAACATATGAAATGTAAATAAAACATCCAATAATAAATAAATAAATAAATAACAAAAAAGTTATATGTTCCAAAAGAGTATGATTAACATTAAACACGGAAGTTATATATTCATCTAGTTATTATTGTCATAAGAAAAAAAAGATGTTAAATAATGTAAGCAGCAGAGTTAATTACCTCACACTCTGGAGGGTGTGAGTCAAAGGGAAAACGATTGCCATCTGAGGAGGTATTAGTGCATTTTTAAGTGGGTAGTATTTATCTTGACTTCTTCAAAAATAATAATACTGAAACTATGTGATTTATTTTGTTAGCTTTATATCGTAGTAACTGAGCAGTCATTGATATTTTCTAATTCTCTAAGCTAATCTGGCTCCCCTCCCCCACCTCAGGCAAAATCCCGAGATACTTGCATTTTAGTATTGATTTGGCTCTGTGGGCAACAAAGTGTGTTCTTCCATGATATCTGTGGAAGCCCCTCCTCATGGTGAATACCCCATTTCTCCTCCTTCTCCTTCCCTTGGCAAGTGGAAGCCCAGCCCTATTTTTTCATCTGACCAGTCAGTCATTGGCTGATCAGTTTTTATTGATAAGTCAAAGAATAAATGGAGAGTAAATGTATATACAAACTAGAAACAGAAAATAATTGGACGCATAATAATGCTATGTTTGGATATGGGGGCACGAAAATGGGGGCAGAGAAATCAGCAGTTGAATAATACAAGAATAATCTCTATGAGGTGCACAAAAGTATTATGCCTACAATAAGGCCATACTTTGACTATCACAATACATCAAAGGATACTGCATGGTGACTTGCAGCAAACAGGACATCTGGAACTCTTCTTATTTTAAAAAGTGACGAGGTCACGACAGGACCTCCTCCTCATAAATGTATTTACTAGCACTAACCGCCCCAAATCCCCACATCCAAATCGTATTAGCATATGCTTGCAGAATCCTTCGCCATCACTGAATTATTGGTGATATATTAGAACTACCTTTACTGAAAATAATGTCCTTAATGATTTTCAGAAAAGTAGAGAAAGTAGTATAAAGTTTTGAATGATCATAGAATATATAACATAGCTCTACATTTTAGAAACAGAATTTTCAGTGTTTAATAAGAACATTAAAGATTATTTTTCTTTCAATTATAACTGCTTAACCTATTTTAAATCTTTCTTAAATTCTCTATTTTAGGGTTCTCTATATAACTCTGATAGTTGATTTTTGTTATCAACTGGGCTATATCTAGAATCTACTAAAATCTAATCAGGTGCACATGTCTCTGAGGGATTTTCTTGGTCAGATTATCTGAGGTACGAAAATCAAGACTAAATCTGAGCCAAACACTCTGGCCCACATAAAAGCCTATGAAAGAATAAATTTTTAGTTTTTGCCTACTTGCTTGAGTCACCAGGCAAGAGGGACTAAGTGAATACTTAGTCACCAGAGAGTGGAACTCTTTCATAAAAATAGGAGGTATAACCTTGTTGGAGGAAGTGTGTTTCTAAAGGGTGGACTTTAAGGTTTCAAAAGCCATTGCCAAGCCCAGCAATCTTCTTCTCTCTCTGCTTCTGGATCAGGACATAGCTGTGAATTCATTCTCCAGCACTGTGTCTACCTCCATGCACCATGCAATGGTGATAATGGATTAAGCGCTGAAATGTAAGCAAGCGCCCATTAAATGCTTTCTTTTATAAAAGTTGCCAGGTCATTGTGCTTCTTCACTGCAACAGAATAGTAACTAAGATACACACCATTTGAGTCCGAATACTCCTCATAGTGCACTGCTCATTAATCTTTCTCTCTTTCTCCCAAATTTATAGGCAAAAAACTGTATAGAATAACAAAGTTTCTAGTGACTATTGCTTGTGAGGGTGAGGGTCCCTACAAACACCAGAGCTAGCAGACTAATGATCCACCTGAGGCAAGAAGGTAATCTTTTACAATATCAGTCAGTAGCCTGTGTTGGTTAAAGCTTCTAGGCCATAACAATGAGAAGTTAATTGCAGACATGTTTAAATATAGTACAATTTGAAAAAAATATTTTCTAGTATAATACAATCTCATGTGCACAATAAGCCAAAATTATTCCAAATGAATTTGAGAATTTCTCTTTCTAACTCTATGAAGAATTGAGTTGGGATTTTAATGAGGATTGCATTTAACCTATAGATTGTTTCTGGCAACATGGTCATTTCTAATATATTAATCCTGCCAATCCAAGAGCAAGGGAGATCTTTCCATTCTGGGATCTTCCAGGATAGCAAAAACTATTCTCAACAATGAAAAAACTTCTGGAGGAATCATCGTCCCTGACCTCAAGCTGTATTACAGAGAAATAGTGATAAAAACTGCATGGTACTGGTACAGAGACAGGCAGGAAGATCAGTGGAATAGAATTGAAGACTCAGAAATGAACCCACACAACTATGATCACTTATTCTTTGACAAAGGAGCTAAAACTGTCCAGTGGAAAACGGACAGCATTTTCAACAAATGGTGCTGTTCAACTGGAGAACAACATGTAGAAGAATGCAAATTGATCCATTCTTATCTCCTTGTACAAAGCTCAAGTCCAAGTGGATAAAGGACCTCCACATAAAACCAGATACACTGGAACTAACAGAAGAGAAGGTGGGGAATAACCTCGATAATTTGGGCACAGGAAAAAAGTTCCTGAACAGAACACCAATGGCTTATGGTGTTCTGATCAAGAATTGACAAATGCGATTTCATAAAATTCCAAAGTTTCTGTAAGGCAAAGGACTCTATCAATAGGACAAAATGGCAACCAACAGATTGGGAAAAGATCTTTACCAATCCTACATCCAATAGAGGGCTAATATCCAATATATACAAAGAACTCAAGAAATTAGACTCCAGACAACCAAATAACCCTATTAAAAATGGGGTACAGAACTAAACAAAGAATTCTCAACTGAGGAAACTCTAATGGCCAAGAAGCACCTAAAGAAATGTTCAGCATCCTTAGTCATCAGGGAAAAGCAAGTCAGAACAATCCTGAGATTCCACCTCACATCAGTCAGAATGGCTAAGATCAAAAACTCAGGTGATAGTAGATGCTGGCAAGGATGTGGAGAAAGAGAATCACTCTTCTAATTGTTGGTGGGATTGCAAGGTGGTACAACCACTTTGGAAATCAGCGTGGCGGTTCCTCAAAAAATTGAACATAGCATTACCTGAGGACCCAGCTATACCACTCCTGTTCATATACCCAGAAGCTGCTCTAACATATAACAACGACATATGCTCCACTATGTTCATAGCAGCCTTACTTGTAATAGCCAGAAGCTGGAAAGAACCCAGATGTCCTTCAACAGAGGAATGGTTAAAAAAAATATATATATGGTACATTTACACAATGGAGTACTACTCAGCTATTAAAAACAATGAATTCGAGATATTCTTAGGTAAATAGATGGAACTAGAACATATCATCCTGAGTGAGGTAACCCAATCACGGAAGAATATACCTGGTATTCATTCACTGATTATTGGATATTAGCCCAGAAGCTTGAAATACCCAAGATTTGACTCACAGACCACATGAAGCTCATGAAGAAGGAAGACCAAAGTTTGGGTGCTTCGGTCCTTCTTAGAAGGAGTAACAAAGTACTCATGGGAGCAAATATGGAGACGAAATGTGGGACAGAAACTGAAGGAGGGGCTGTCTGGAGATTTTTCCACCTAGGTATTCATTCCATGTGCAGTCACCAAAAATAGATGCTGATGTGGATGTCAGGAAGAGCATGCTGACAGGAGCCTGATATTGCTATGTCTTTAGAAGTGTGCCAGAGCTTGACATATTCAGAGGCAGATGCTCATAGCTAACCATTGAACTGATCAAGGGGTTCCAAATGGAGGAGTTAGATTGAAGAAAGAAGGAGCTGAAAGGGTTTGAGGCCCCATGAGGAGAGCAACAATACCAACCAACCACAGCTCTCAGGGTCTAAACCACCAGACTGGGAGCACTTAGGGAGGGATTCATGGCTCCAGCTGTATATGTAAGGGAGCATGGCCATGTTGGGCATAGGTGGGAGAGGAAATCTTTGGACCCATGAAGGCTGGATGCTGTGAGTGGGGGAATTCGAGGATGGGGAGGTGGGAATAGGAGGATAAGTGAGGGCACATCCTCACAGAAGCAGGAGGAGGGGGATGGATTAGGGGTTCCTGGGCATGGGGGGAATGGGGTAAGGGGATAACAGCTGAAATGTAAAGAAAATATTGAATAAAATAATAATAATAATAATAATAATAATAATAATAATGATAAAGCCAAAATTACACAGATACACTATCCAAGGTAAATATCACTTCTTCCATGAAGATGGGGTACATGCTTACTTTAAAGTCCTAGGAGAGGATCTGATTTGTTCTCAGAAATAAAAATGGCACAGAGGTCACCTAAGCTACTAATCACATCTGCGCCTGCTTGGAGGTAACATGAAGGGAACAGGTTGGCCTGAACCTATAGATAGTCCAGAGGTCTAGGCTATTAACCTCCTATGCTCCAGCCTTCTGGGTAGAAAACAAGTTATATATCTTTTCTTCTAAAGATAAATCCTTATAACTTTTAACATTACAGATTTCCCTAGTGCTTTTCTTTGAGTGCAAGGACATCTGTGTTAACAACAATTGCCATTTATTTTTAATTTTATGAATGATGAAAGTTGTTCTCTGAAAATTTTATATATGTGCATAAAGCATTCTAAGTGCTCTCATCCCCACCCACTCTTGTCTCCAGCTCAAGCCTAACAACTCTTCTCTCCTCCTTAAAGGTCCTTTTCTAAATTGTGTGTGTGCGTGAAATCTCAATACTCTTGTTTTACTGGACTTGTTGTACTGGGCCTGCCCAAGGCTGAACCTGTCAATAATAATGGTATCAGATGCTTTCCTAGCAAACTGTCAGATTGGAGGATGATGGTAGAGGAAGCAACACTACTATGATTTAAGTGGCAGATGCCACAAAGTCAAAGCATGCAAGAGATCCACATGAGAAGTTTATTAGGGAGTGTGGAACATGCAGAGGCTGCCTCTGAGAGAGATTAGAGGGAGAAAGAAAATGGGGAGAGGAGGCAGTTTTTCTTATAAGGAAATATAGGGTATGCACATAGGGAAGGTACAAGACTCTTGGCTACGATGAACATATGCTGCATCTTGGCAGCTGTTGTCCCTAGGTCCCTGAGGGAAGACTGGTTGAAATGAAGTTTCCACTTCACAGAACTCAGTGTAACTGATCAATTATGCCTTTAATAGACATGATAACAAGGGAGTGGGAAATCTCATGGAGACCCATTACAAAGAACCATATTTGACTTTACTACTGACTTTGCTAGTTGAAAAATTGCAAACAACAGGTCATAGAACTTGTTATATTACAAAATATTGAGATCAAATACTTAGTAATTATTATTTTGGATGAATAAACCTATACCATATATACTTATGTGTACATATCCATATATGAATATATGTATAAACATTCAGTATATAGCATGGATGTATATGCTGTATATCCAACTATATATTACTACAGTAAATATATATAAATGCTTTCTTCATTTTTTCTTAGTAAATCTAATATACAAAAACAGCCATTTGATGCCTGGGGGCTAGAGTGCATTTGCAAATCCATTTGATTTTCTATACTGGGACTCTGAGAACAAGGAAACTGAATTTCTGTGCTACATTGCAATCCTGCTTGCCTTTACCTCTGAGAGCAACATTATCTCCGTGACCTTCTTGTGAGAGACTATACCTCAAAATATTTTCTGGATCAAATGTATGCAGTGCTTCTGCATTTAAGAGCCTCACTCAGAACTATCCCCTAAATTTTCCCATTAATGACGAAGCAATGTATGTGTATAATTTATGTATATGTATATAGAACACACATTAGTGAAAGTTGTGTTTCAAACATCACTTTTGTACATTCATGTTTTAAAGTATTGCCATATAAAATTCAAATTTCATTGAAATGTCTTTTCTTTTTATATTCATTGGTGAAGAAGTTCCAGTCTTACCCCATTCATTGACTGTATAATTGTTCATTTTTTCATTCTTTTCTTGTTCTTTGTTAAGTGTATTCAATCAAGTACACAATTGTATTATTATCTATTAATAACATTATGACTTGTCCATGCATGGATTTGATTACTTTCACTCTAATTCCTCCTCCCTTTTTTTTTGGTTCTCATCTTCCCTTTTTCTTGTTTCCTTCTGTACCCCTTACTTTTATGTTCTTTTTTATTTCATCCTATATTTTATCATGTGAGAAATTGTGTGAAGCCTTGTCTTTGAGACAATGACATATTTCACTTACATGTTTATGTTTAAATTCATCTCTTCCCTTCCAAGGATATAATCCACCTCTTCAGACAATGACGAGAGAAGCAAAAGAAAGTTCTAAAGCCCTGGATAATATGAGCTGTAATTTCAGTTACAAACAGATAGAAACTTATTTTAAGAAAATCTCTACTGTTTTCAATGAAATGAATTTCAAACTAGATGGCATTTCAACCTTTCATATTTTCCTTTTGTTTTCTTGTTGTTCTTGATACAGCTCTTACTATATATCCCTGACTGGCCTAGAACTAGATAGACACAGATGCTCTTGAACTCACAGAAATCTTCCTGGCTAAGCCTCAGAACTACTATGATTAAGTATAAGATCCAAGTATGTCCTGCTTAAATAATTTGTGACTCTATTTATGTATTTCCATTTGATTATGTTTCAGGTTTTAAAGAGTTGAACTTCAATGCCATGTAAAACAGGATTACTTTGCTGAATTCTTTAAGATATCAATTACTCGCATTCTAAGGGACTGTGATAAGTCCATGTAGTAAATGTTAAAATAATACTCTTTAATGCCTAAACAAGGATGAAGGGCAATAAAACTCTATAGAAGTTAGCATGTTTATTTATCTCAAAAAGCACATAAAATGTGCACAAGTTCACAGGTAGCTGAATGATTATGCATTTCAATATGAAATGAGATTTCCAATGTTCACACCCAGGCTATGAAACCAAGAAACAAAATCTGTGTCCTTATATGTAGAAAGAGTGTTAGTATCAATAGCATCCTTATATCTTAGAATTTCTATGAAAGCAAGTTAGATAATACTGATGCTTTCAATTCAATACTTAGTAAATATGCAATGAGTGTTAATTATTGTAATGAAGAGTGACATGGAAAGTACCTACATTCTCATTTACAAGCAAATTGTACAGCCTTCTAGACACTGCTGTCTTTATCCATAAAATTAGTAGTATTTAATTTCTTGTGTTTAATCTAATATGAAGATTCTGTTTTATTACAGCTATAATTATATGTGATTTTGGTTCTGAACTCCATTACAGTGAAGTTCAATCATGAACTAATATAAAACTACTATTGTAATTTTGTCCTTTTCATAAATATTTTTTTCAGATAACCATAATTATTTTTCTGATTACTACTTCTTACTTATAACTGCCAAATAAGAGTGTTTTCTTATCATCTTATTCTTCCTCAACACAGTCCTTAAGTACTGATATTATTTCCCTTTTATAAAAAAAAGAATACGAATCTTTTAAGACTTAATGAGTTGGCAAAGGCCACGTCACTAGGAATCATGAAGAATCAAACGTGAGAATGGAAGGAACAAAATGTAATTACGAATAAAAAACAAGACAATGTGTTTAGTGAACATAATTTTAAAAGTCAGGGTTTTTATGTACTCTAGATCATGATGGCAAACAAAACCTAAGCTTCTCTAAGGCAAGGAACAAACAAGTCTTCTTATTTTCTGTCTACTCTTTTACAGACAATACACTTCCAGCTGAAATGTACTGGTTAAATTAACAAGAAAATAATTCCATTCTAGCATTACCATGGTAATATAGTTGTTTGTTTCATTAAGACACAGTAAGTCTCAAGCAAGAAGTACTATTTTAAAATAGACATATTTGTCCATATTTAAATACACATGTGTGTACTTAAATGAAGAATAATTGCTGAGTAAATGTGGAACACTTTGAATTGGGTGTGATGTTGTCCCCTGTCGAGTACACTGATTTCAGAACTCAGTGTACTAATGTTAGAAGCTAATCATAAGTGCTTTCATATAAGGATAAAGTAGGCAGAGTGTTGACAGTTATCACTGCCCTTCCATGTGAACGTCAAGTGGTTGGCAGATGGAGGGCTGACATGGGTCAGCACTTAGTACACAGGGTCAGCTACACATCTGTCTTTCCTAAAGACTTACCATGTTCTGATGACCTGGGGCAGACTGAGAATGTCAAAACAGCCTTCAGTTAAAACCCTGGCAGAACTTAGATTATCTCTCTTCTGTTTAACAGAATACTTTTTATTTTTAATCTTGAAATAATGATTTCAAAATCATCTGAAAATTCTCTGTTACATATATATTTTCCATAAGGATATGATGGATAGAAAAGACAAATATTCCCCTCCACAAACCCCCTAACTAGGAAAGGGGATAATATTTGAAATGCAAATAAATAAAACATCCAATCAAAAAAAAATACGGGTTAAAACAAAATACAAGAAAAAGAAAGAAAGAAAGAAAGAAAGAAAGAAAGAAAGAAAGAAAGAAAACACAAATATGACCAAAACAAAATGATTGCACATCTGGAGTGTGCCATGTTGACAAAAAGTAAATTTTCTCTTCAGCTCTTAACATGAAGTTTTGAAATATTTCCTAAATATTTTAAATATGGGAACAATGTAAAGTGGTATGAGAACAGGATCCATAAGATGATAGCTAAGTAACATTAACCTCTCATCTATTTGACCAAAACCTTTGGGCCAAAAATCTGCTGTTGTGTCCCTTTTCATAAGTCATTGTTATAGAATCATAGAGTATGATTATTATGTTCTCCTTCAAATGTTCCAAAAATAAGAATAAAATGGAGCCAGAAAGCCTCTTTAGATGCTATTAGGAAGCATAGGATTGTCATCCTCTAATAAGAATATTAACACTAACTCAGATTTGAATGTGTCTGACAGTGTGCAAATCAATTTTTGTATATCACTTAACATCTGACTTAATGGATGAAAAAGCTTATTTAATTTAATTTAGCTATTTAATTCAACAAATAGTCAGGGGAACTGTGTAGGCAAAATGAAAATCTTTTTGTTTTTTCTAACAAATCAGTATTGAAGAGTGCTGTTGTATATGCAATGACCTAAGGCCACATAGGCTCATACGCATAAACACTTGGACTCTAGCTGTGTGGCAGGAAGATTAGAAGGTATGGCCTTGTTGGATGAAGTGTGGTCATGTGGAAAAGAAACTAATAGAAGAGCCATGTAGTCTTCTTCAAGTCTAGAGTCAGATAGTCACTTCAGGAAATGCTATATAGAATATATAGTTTCAAAAAGTAGCAAAACAGAATTAATATTATTTGGGAAGAGGAAGGCGGCAGACGAAAGCAGGAATGAAAAATGTTCAATCGGCTTACTCACATGATCAAAGTACATTATATGCGTATACGGCATGTATCGTTTAATCCTATCATTTTGATTAATGATAATGTAACAATAAATGGTTTTATTTAAGTTTTAAAAATTATGAAAAGGTTATAGTTGAGAATTTATCTCCCATGCAAAAGCAGTGCAAGCTGACTTGACATAATGTGCAAATATCTTTCCATGCTGTTCTGCATTTGATTTTGCAGAAATGCTATGCCACTCCCAAATGATAGACAAAATGATGTAAAAAGATAAAGGAAATAAAGTCCTAGGAGTGCTTATCTCTGTTAAAATAGCTTTTTAATATATGGAAGAAAATAATTAAACTTATCTTTGTCTCCTCTGGTTCACTGGTTATTTAAAGCAAGCAAGCTGAGCAGGGATGTATGGGGCATCATTCATTAGTAAGAAGCTCTGAAGCTTAGTTTGTACTTAGAGGCTAGAAAATATTTTCAAGTCTCAAAGATATATTAACTGTATATTACAAAACTATTATTGTGAATCTATATTTTATAATTTTCATTCAGCCTTTTAATATATATTTTAATGTTTATGATAAATAATATTTTAATTGATGCATGGCATTAACACATGTTAAATGTTTCTAAAACTTTATTTAAATTAAATATATAAATCGGAGAATATTGTCAATATAAGATGCATAATTACATTCTCTCTTTTTTAAAAAATGGAAAGAGAGTAGTCACAAGCTATTATGATGAATGCACTAATCTGAGCACTACAGGCATCAGAGAATCAGAGAACTCATGCCTTTCTTTTTCTGTTTTTTTTTTCTTTCTTCCTTCTTTTTATCCCATCCTGCCTTTCCTGTCTTTCTTGTCTTTCTTTCCTTCCTTCCTTCGTTCCTTCCTTCGTTCCTTCCTTCCTTCCTTCCTTTACATATTTCTCTTCTATTTTGTTTTTCAAGACAAGATTTTTCTGTATAGTCCTGGCTGTTCTGGAACTTGCTCTATAGACCAGGCTGGCTTTAAACTCAAAGATCTCTCTGAATCTGCCTCCCGAGTGCTGGTATTAAAGGTGTGCAACACCATAGCCCAGCTCCCCTGTGTTTCTTTATATTAAACAAATACATATAAATTTACTTTGTTCAGATACTACAAGTAAATAGAAGTATACGAATAGCCTGTTGTATCCAATTCTACAGTTCAGTTGATGAATCAATACCTTCTCACAAAATGCTGTTATATTTTTTATATCCAAAGTGCAAAATTAATATTGTTTCAGCAAGTTTAAAGGCATTTTATCAAATAAAAATTAATTTTTTCTGAAATGACATGCACTGTAAATTATGTGCTCATAACAACAAGTTGGAGATATATCAATTCTATCGTAATTATTTACAGTAATGTACTCCTCGTATTATTAATTTTTTGAAAAAAAAATCTGGCTCGCAATTATCCTGGGGCAGACATTGTGTTGGGCATTCACTTTAACTGTGGGAAGGCCAGCAAATAAGAGAAATCATTTCTGTAATTAGTTTATGTGGCAAAGTGAATGGATTTTGGAAATATAATTAAACCTTTTAGAGAGCAGACTTTAATCAAAAGGAAGATCCTGTTAGATGTCCTCCCCTAATCTGATAAGCTCACTTAAAAGAGCAAGAAGTCAAATTGAGAAGTGAATTGAAATGCTTGAGTCACTTTCTCTGTGGTTGAAGAGAAGTAAACCACCTAATTGTACAGACAGAAAATGGCAACCCCAGGCAAGCAGGAGCAGAAGAGCTCAGTCCTACAATTTCAGGGCTGCGAGTTCTTCCCAAAACGAGTGAATCTGGAAGAAAAGTGCCTCCATCTTTAGAGATCACGGCCCTAGAAGAAAATTGGATTTCAACCAAGAGTGTTTCTAGGCAGAGCCGGAGAGCTGAAGTTCAGCCTCCCAGCTGTGACCTAATATGTTCACATTGACTTTAGATTTGTTTGTTGTCATTTGTTAAACAAGAGAGTGAAATTGGCAGCAGACACCTACCACTGCTTTCCTGAGCTGCATCCAGAAGGATTGTGTGTATCCATCCATTCTTTGAATGAAGTAACTGCAGTGAAGCTATCCTAGACTGTCTAGTCTAGTTCCTAGACTGTCACTAAGGAATAGCAAGGCCTTTTAACCTCACAATATTGCATTCTCATTCCCAGATGTATCAAACAGTACTTCAATAATTGCAATTTTATTAACTCCCATTCAAGTCCCAAAGCATAACAAAAAAAGTAAGTAGCTAACATAGTATCACAGGTAGCAATGGAGGAGATTCCTCAGTAAGTTGAGTATTTCTCCCCTAAATGTGAGGTCTAGAGTTTGAAAGACCACCACTCATGTTTTAGAAACAAAACAAAATAGTAGCCTGCAGGTTAAGGTTCAGGGAGCAAAGCTGTCTGCTCCCAAGCCTGACAGCATGAGTTAGGTCCCTGATAACTTACCTGGTGTAAGCAGAGAATCAACTCCTACAAGTAGTCCTCTAACTTGTTCACTTACCCTTGCATTTCCAGTCTGACACCCATATGCATGTGTTTGTGTTCAAACACGCATCCACCATCCTACACTAAGAAGGTAATTTAAAATGATCCTTTTCTTTTTTATTAATCATTTTATTTGTATACATTTCAAATTATATCCCACTTCCAAGTTACCCCTTCCACAACCCCCATCCCATCCCCTCCTCTTGCCCTCTCCTTTGTCTTTATAAGGGTGCTCCTCCACCCACTCACCCACTCCCTCCATATCACTCTAGCATCCCCTACTGGGACATCAAACCTCCACAGGACCAAGGGCCTCCCCTCCCATTGATGTCAGGTAAGGCCATCCTCTGCTACATATGTATCTAGAGCCATGGATCCCTTCATGTATACTCTTTGGTTGGTGGTTTAGTCTCTGGGAGGTGTTGGTGGTCCAGTTAGTTGATACTGCTTTTCCTAAGAGATTGCAATCCGCTTCAGTCCTTCAGTCTTTCCTCTAGCTCTTCCACTGGAGTCCATAGGCTCAGTTCAATGGTTGGCTGTGAGTATCTGCCACTGTATTGTTCAGGTGCTGGTAGAACCGCCCAGGGAATAGCCATATCAGGCTCCTGTCAGCAAGCACATCTTTGCATCAGCAATAGTGTGAGAGTTTAGTGTCTTCAGATGCCAAGAATAATCTATAGATTCAATGCAATCCCAATTAAAATGATTTTTTTTAAAAAAAAATCCAGACAGGCATGGTAGCTTCCTGTCATTTCAATAGCTTGGAGGTAGAAACACTGTGTCATCCAAGCAAGTCAGCTATCGGACTATTATTATTAATTGGAGAGCTCACTGTTCAGAAAGAGACCCTGGACTCATTATACATGCTAAGCAGATATGGAAAAAGATATGCCACATCAACCATGGGCATCCATGAACATACAGACATGTTCCCATGAACCTACAAATACACATGTCCCCATTCACATGCTAACACACAAACACACACACACACACAAATTAAAAAAATTGGTGGGAAGGCTATAAAATGTTAAATTAATAAAAGTCACAACCCAAATTTTGTTTTAAAATTTTGAGCATCAGTTTAGTTTTATTTCAAAATTCTTCAACCTATGCAATATATTATTAAATGCATAGATTTTGAAATACTTATTAAATGACACCAACTAACTCACATATTTCCATGGTACTGATGATAACAAGTGACAGACCACGTGTATGATATGTATGACTTAAAACCTGTGCTGGAAAAACACATTCACCCTTCAGAATTTCCTCTAACTATATTTCTGACTGGCTCACATTTGGGGAACATTCCATGTGTGATGTTTCTGATGTTCAAGCCAACTTTTAAGGTGCCTTGGAATTATGTAGCAGTATGTATTTCTGAAAAGATTCATTTTGTTAAGTTAAAGTTAGTAAATCAAGTATTATTTCTCTATTGAGTTCTCAGAAGTATAACTGCAAGAGGGAAAATAGACAAAAAATAACTCTCCTCAATGAAAAGTGCAGGCACAGTTCTCAAACATCCATTCACTTAGAATGAATAAAATATAAAAACATTTAAAATTAATCTTAGGCAAATCTAATTTTTAATTAAAATAAATGTTGTAAAATCATAGCAAATTATCCAAAATGAAAATGAAATTCAAACAATAATCAGTAAATTTAATTTAGTTAAGCACAACTGAATATCTGCATGTCAAATGATTTTTTTTTTTTTTACTTTAGTGAAGGGGAGAAGTATTTCTGGACACTACCATAGGTCAGGCTCTCAGTGACAAGACTTTGGTACTTTCCTTAATTTCAAGAATTGGCCAGGTTTGTTCACATGACTTAAATCTATCACCAATAAGAAGCACAATAGCTCCAGTAAAGTAGACACCAAGAGGTTTCTCTGCAAAGATAGTAATTAATGGGAAAGAAATGTTTAAGGGGAAAGTTTCTTACCAAAAATAGACAAGAAGAGATGCAAATTGAAAGAAAAATTAAAGAAGTGAAAATTAAAGAAGTTAGTATGAAAATATATAAACTGAAAAATAAAAGTGTTCATATTTGAGAGGAAAAGAGGAAAAGTGCAACAAAGAAAGGTTTAAAGAAAGTAAGGGAGTTCAAACTGAGATTCTACCTTACACCAATCAGAATGGCTAAGATCAAAATCTCAGAAGACAGCATGGCTGTCCTCTGAGAGGCTCTACCAGAAGCTGACAGAGACAAACTCAGAAACATACATGGAACTATTGGACTGAGGTCTGGGACTGCTACGGTTGAATTAGGAAAAGGATTGAAGAAGTTGAAGGGGAGGACAATCCCATAGGAAGACCAACTTCCAGTCTCAACTAATCCAGTCCCTTCTGAGTTCCCAGAGACTGAGTCACCAACTAGGCAGCATGCACTGGCTTGTCTGAAGCCCCTGGCACATATACATCAGAGAACTGCCTGGTCAGGCCTCAGTGGGAGATGTGCCTAATCCTTGAAAGACTTGAGGCCCCAGAGAAGGGGAAGTCAGGTGGGGGGTTACCCCTCTGAGGCAAGGGGGAGGAGGAATGGGATGAGAATCTGTGAGAGGAGGAACCAGAAGTGGGGGGGATGGCCATAATGGAAATAAATAAAATAATTTTAAAAAAGAAACAAGAAAGGAGTAGAAGAAATAAGCAGTTCTTTCATGGTATTCTAGTAGATTTTGAAATATGTTAAGTCGAGAAGTGGCTGTTAGAATTCAAAATATCTATCTGGGCTCCCTGAGGGACAAGCCTGACTGCATAGAGGTTGATGTCAAAAGTATCCCCTTTCCAGGAAAAAGACATCGGGACAGGTATGGCCCTCATGCCTCACTGGACAACGACAGGGGGACTGGAGTCATTACAAGGTCCCCTTCAAATACTGGAGGTCAGGCCTCTATCCCCGCCTTCGCAAGTTTAGAATTGCCATAGCCCTTCTATACTTAGAGAAGGAGCAGATGTCAGGGGCAGCCCTGCTTACACACTGAAGGCCTAAAATCAGCCATAGGCCTAAAATCAGCAATAGGCCTGTCATACATGTATACTAACACCAAGTCGTGGGTCTCAGTTGAAAAACATTGAAACAGATGGCTATAAGCTAATGTAAACAGGCAGCTTTTGTGGAAATTTACAAGCCTGATTGTCATCTTGACTACAGGCAGATGGAAATTCCTAAGCATCTTTCAAGGTTTCTTAAGCTGTAGTGAGGAGCAGACTGGCAGCTATTCCTGACATCTCTCAGCAGCTGTTACCCATGCGCCTTGCAGCATCTTCACTAAGATGCTCATTGCTTCAGAAGCATCACCTACAATCCTGCAGACCTTGTTTCTTTCTCCATGACTGTTCTGTGTACACTAAAAAGTGTTCTTCTTGTTGTGTTAATAGGAGAAAGTCACAGAATGTACTGATGTTAGTAGATCTTTCTATTAAAATGGATCTGCCTGTGGTTCTACAATTAGAAAAAAAAAGAAACAAGAAAGGAAGGGAGGAATGGGACAATGAAGAGAGGAAGAAAGACAAACTATTAGAAGTCTTCGTTGTAATCAACTTTTAAGTAGGATAAAATTATGTTCATGTAATAGCTGCCTACTGATAGATGAGCTTTTCAATATAAGGATTATTTATATTTGATCAATTTACATAGTAGGAAATTTAAAGCCATATTCATGAAGTTGTGGCAAATAGTTGTGTTATACAAGCAATTCATATTGCTTGATATTTTAGTTGTGTTGTGTAAAATGGGGAAGATTGTGTTATTTATATCACTGGCTTTTTTGGGTGATAAGTTATTGCAAAACTACCTACAAATAGCATTAGAACAATGCAAAGACAGTAAATATTCAATATATAGTGACAATACCTTCAGTATTCTTACTATACAACTATAAATTCTTATAATAAAGGTGAAATTGAAAATGTCTCCCAAAAGCATCCCTCAGAATGGTAGCAGCTGGGTATGAGTGAAGTTGGTCTAAGCCATAGTCAGTTTACCATAACACAGAGAGTCAGAGCATCTGGAGATCGATTACTTTCTGCCCTCCTTGCCTACACTAGAAATGAATGTTCCCAGCATCCCATGCTCTTTGAAATTAAAATCATTCTGAAGAGATCGCTTGCTATTTAGAGCTAGCATGGATTTGAGATGATCTATGATATAAAATAAATGGTAATTTATGTTCCTTGATTCTTCTTCATACTGAAATATTTTTTAATCTATAGAAATACTATATAAATAGCAAAAGAGTTGAGCCAGTAATTTGTCCTTGCTCAAGTTTATCAACTTTATAACAAAAAAGATTTAGGGCTTTCCTTTTTATAACAATTTCAATCCTTATAGTCATCTCCAAGGACTATTAACTGACTTAATATCATATGAAAACTTCCATTTTAGCGTTATCTACGTAAGCTTTTAAATTACATTATGATGTCCTTGTTTGGTTTTTAATTCTTCCAAGTCATTCTGACTTAACAAAGTGATGGATATTTTTCTAATAACACTGAAATTGTAGAGCCTCTGCAGAGTACACAGTTCCACTTCAGCTTTGGTGACACAATTACTTAAGTAACTACTTATATTCATAGAGCCTTTGTGGATAAAAATGAAAAACAAGTTTTCACTCCAGCATCAAAACTAAAGTATTAAGGTAAATACATGTTGTTTACCTTTTCTTTCTTTTTATTTATTTGTTTCCTTCATTTGTTTACCAAGATTAACATGTAAGTTGATATACTATTTAAGAAATAATTCTCTGTGTGTGTATATATTCATTTTAGACATAAAAATATGATTCTTTCCAACCCTGTATAAGACAAACAGATATACCCAAAACATTAAAGACTATATAATGCTTTACTCAGTGTGCACTGCAACAAAAGAACCATGACAAGTACTTTTTAACAACAGAAACTTATCCTTAGAGTTCTAGTGTTTGGGGTATCAAGCAGGGCTGGGGCTCTAAGTAAGATTTCTTCATCACTGGGTTGTTTGTGTAATTACACAAATCCTATTTGTGAAGGCTTCATTCTCATGACGTACTTATTCCCCCCAACCACAAGATTCCTAATATAATCACAATGTAAAGCAGGATTTCATCATACAAATTTATTTTTACTGTATTCAAAACATTCAGCCCAGAGCACATAATCATGTAAACCACCAGTTCTTAGAGAGGTGCTACATAAACAGATATCTTGTGTTGTATTAAGATTCATGAAGAGAGAATGGGCTGACTGCCAATAATAAGACACTTCTCCTGTATGACAGAGTTCACACAGGAAAGCATCAAGACAAGTCAGAATAAATGTTGGTAGGTAGTACAATGTGATCAAGAAATTGTGGACTCCATGAGAAAGAATGGGCACCATCCAGTAAACAGGGTTCAAATAACTAGTTCAAAAATTTTGTTAGGGCTCACATTTGTGGCACCTGGTTGCTGAGTTCTGCACAGTCGTGGAAGGGACAGCATGACATGCTTCCCAGCCCTGGATCAGAGCCAGTAGGGCATGGGCCTCCATAAGTGTTGACAGTTGCCGGGTATGCGGCTCATTTGTATGTGTGTGTGTGTGTGTGTTTCACCTTCCTGTTCCAGGAAATATTCTCTCTGACAAGGAGAAATATCTTCTCTACCAAGGTGAACAGCACCAAGATAATCATAGGCAGAATGAGTCCAGGAATCAAAAGGATGTTGAATGCTTTAGTAAAATGGTAGAATACTATGACTTTTAGGCCAGCCTGTAAGGCTGTGGTAAAGAACTATAAAAACATGAGTTTAAAAATATATAATGTCTCACCTATGTAAAACATAAGTATACAATATAACTTACACAAGGGGCTACATGTACCTTAAAGAACAGATGCAGCTGCGCTATGAGCCACTTGAGTCATAAAGATATTTAAAAGGAGATAAGAGATTTAGGGAGTTCTGATCACAAGGCAAGATCCCATCCAGTTAAGCTAAGTTTATTGTATGTGCTTACAAAGTCAGACAGATTTGACTTTCAGTTGTTCCTTTCATTGCTCCCAAACACCCCTTCCTAACAACCCCTCTTCAAGATTAAGCTGGTTCTTGGTACCTGGTTTTGGCACCTTATGAACAGGGCTTATTGTGAAAATTTGTTGAATAACTAAACTAGGAATTCCAGACTAATTTTCAAGTGAGTGCTGTGTTTGCAGTTAAAGTTTTTGCTAAACTGACTAACTTGTGTCGGGGAAGAGAGGAAGTCTCTATAGCATACACAAGGTGCCAAGCTGTTAAAGCATGTTGTGCAGGATTTAGAATTGTTGTTTACATGTATTTACTACAGATAAAACACGATTCTATGCAAAAAAAGATTCTCTCTCTCTCTCTCTCTCTCTCTCTCTCTCTCTCTCTCTCTCTCTCTCTCTCTCTCTCTCAAAGAGAGATGCTTCCTGTAGAAGCATCTCAGAGTTCTATATCTTGATCCACAGGCAGCAGCAGTGAATGCCATATTAAACCTATCTTGTGCATCTGAGATCTTCAATCCAGCCAAAACAGTGATATAATTCCTCCAACCAGGCCACACCTACTCTGAGTGCAAATACCTATGCTCTAAGCATTCAAGTGCATGAATCTATAAGGGATATTATTACTAAAACCATCAGGTAACTCTATGTCAAGATACATGTTTAGATTTTAGGTTGAGTTTCTCTATACTATTCCCCAGTCCTGAATTCATCAGAATTTCCCTGTTGTAGGTTCAAAATGCTGGTCACTTTCTAGGACAAAGGATGTCAAAATGAGATGTAATATTGGAGGCTTCGGTGTCATAACAGTTCATCACTTTCCACTCCAAGTTTCTCAGTAATATTTCAAACCTCCTTCCTCTGGTATCCAGAGGGTCAAAATCACAAATTGGGACCACAGTGTACTGATATGGGAGAGAAGTGATCATTCCACCTGTGTGTCATATCCAGTGAGACTCTATGGTCCCCAGTTCCAATTCTTATTTTCCTTTGAAATACTGCCCTACTCAGCTTTCCCTTGCTGTGACCAATGCTTGTGAACCAAGCATTAGATATCTTATAGTTATGGAATCATCCATGTATTATTTTTAGTTTTTTTACTTTGGCTTGGAAAGACATAGCAGATCAGAAGCCTAGCAGGAGTGTTTACTGGAACAAAACCATTCACTTTAAGCCTGAAGAACAAAATAACTGCTGAGAAAGATAATTGAGTATGGCAGTACATACCTGCCCCAGGACTCAGAAGGTTGAAGGAAAAGCATCACTAGTTGAAGATCACAATGAACTTCAAATTAACCAGATATACATAATGATACTGAGAAGAAAGTAGGGTGGTCATCTGCAATCAACTTCAAGAGTAAGCCCAGAGTAGGCCAAAATTTACTCGGGTTGACCTCCTAAAAGTCTCTACCATTCCAAACAGCAAAAACCTGGGGAGTTAGCCTTTCTAGCATGGGCTTTGGGTACCTTTTCAATGCCAACATAATGAAAAATTTGTATTTAAGATTCATATCCACTAATGTATACAAAATACCTTTGTGATCTGTTTCTTCTTCCTTTTCATGTTCTTCCTTCTCCTATCTCATGTTCTTGTTCTAACCTTCATAGCTTTTCTTCTAATGGTCAATATTTTTCAATGTGTATTTAGTTTAATAAGTAGTGCACAATGCCATAGTCAGACCATGAACATTTATTGTATTTGTCCATGATTAAATCTCAGTTTGTTAGATTTAGTTTCCTCCTGTGCATCTTGGAAAGAGAAAAAATGGAGGATTCAAATACTCAACTAATCAGTTCCTCTTGCAGTACCACAGAAGAAATTCATACTTACAACTACTTCTCAGCAATGCAGAAGGCAAATACTGTATCCCCTCCATGTTATTAGGAAGACACCATGCTGGGACTCCATTCCTGAGGGACAAACTATAATTCTAACATCAACAAAAAATTCATTAAGTAACTCATTTACTAATCCATTCAAATATTAAACTCTAAATACTCTGGGGGTAAAGCTGTTACTTTAACAACTTTAACCAAATAGAGAAGGTAGCAATTTTTATTGCACTTTTGATCTGAAAATTAAAGATAATTATTTTTGAAATAAATGAATGAATGACTAAATAAGAAAAAATTTGAAAATAAACATAACAGGTAACAATGAGAGATTCTACAAAATGTAAACAAAATGATGTGATTTGACAAATAGCATCTACTGTTTGAAGGAGAAGGTAAGCAAGAGTGAATTGGGGATATAGCATCTGAAATCTGAGTAAGATTCAACTGGTCTTGTAAGAGCATTATAAAGCTAATGAGGTAGGACAGATTTTAATCACCGAGGAATGGGGGAAAGTCAATGTGCTTAGATTCTAATAACGTGGTTTCAATATGCAATATGAGTTGGGAAGCAATAATCAAACAGTGTATGCTCAGAAGAGAAATACATGTATACCCTCCACATTGTTTGAAAGACACCATGCTGGCACTCCATTCCTGATGGACAGATTACAATTCTACCATCAACAAAAAAATTAATTAAGTTACTTATTTACTAATCCATTAAAATATTAAACTCTAAATACTCTAAGGGTAAGGCTGCTACTTTAGAAAGTAGTGCAAATTTAGAAATGTTTGGGTATCACATTACTGGACTAAAGTATGAATATTTCTAATATGCAGAATGGAGTTTTTAAACACTTTCATTTATTTTGTGTTCAAGTTTATGTGTTTATGAGTATGTGCCATGGCATGCATGGTCAGACAGCAACTTTTAAGAATTGTGTCTCTTCGGGACCATTGAGCCTTGTAGAATGGACTCAGATAGTCATGCTTATCAGCAAGCGCCTTTATCCAATGTGTCATTCATTAGGGACATAAAGTTGACAAAATCATTGTCGATTATCTAAAAAATATTTAATTTCAATGTCTTTATAAAACATAGAATAGGAAAAATATAGAGGAGAAATCAAGGATATACAAAAAATCAGAAGGTAACATAAGGACAGTGTGAGAGATTGGATTAAAGAGATCACACAGCAGGAAAACTAAAAGTGGTTGCTAGCAAGCAGAAGTAAACAAACACCATAATAGGCTGCTACACCTACCCCAAGAGACTCCAGAGAGTCCTCATGTTGTGACGTTGACTCCCTGTATTCTACAAGAGCTATAAAAAAACAGATAACTGTCATGGTAGCCCATATAATATATAGTAATTAATTGACACAGCCTTAGGAAACTAATCCATTGGTGAAAATTTAAAACATTTCAAATAAATATTATATACTTAACCTTTATTAATATGGGAAAAACAAATCAAAATTGAGAGCTTGAATGGTTTTTATTGGTGAGGGTCTCCTAGTAAAGGGTTGAGGTGGCCTCTTTTGCATGCAGACAGATAAATAATGGTTATTAATTCATGTTCACTCAAAGATAGATTTGGATTGAATCCTGGAATCTCCTCTGTTAGTTTTCTATCAGTTTTGGGACAGGGAACATTTCAATAAATTTTCTCTTCTAGTTAATAAATTGAGGCATAATTCATTTAAGCAATTATATCTTAACAGCTTTTCAAATTCAAATCTGAAGCAAATTAGGTATCTGACACCAAGAAGACATGAATTTGAAATTTGAAAGAGGACAAGGAGGGTTATATGATAGAGATGGAAGAGAGAAATGGAATACAGACATGATATAATTATATTACAATTCTTTTTAAAAAGGTGGGTGAAAATTTAGGCCAAAAATAAAGGAGAAAACAAATATTCTTGAAACTAAACATAAGTTATAAAGTAGTAATTATTATTGGTAGTAAAGGTTAAGTATTAACTTTATTGTTGGAAAGTTTGAAAACTGTATTTTAAAGGGACAAGAAGTGAGAAAGAAGAAGAGATATGGACCCCACAAGTAAGAGATTAGATAAAAATGGTCAGAGGGGTAAAAGACAAAAGATTAAACAATGCTTTGAAAGTATAATATATGTTGCTCGAATCCAGGAGATGAGAAGAAGATAAATTAAATTTGATACCTACAGTTTCTATTCAAAATGTTTATAACACTTTAATATCATAAACTAAGCAGGAAAGATACAGCCTTTAATGAGACAAGTTTCCTTCAGAAAACAAACAATTTGCATCAGGAGGTATCTGAAACACACATCTTAAAGAGCTCGTTGTGTTTGTTTACATAAGAAGGCAGCTATCATGTGCATGATCATGGAGACTTGGGAGCTGAGTGATGTAGGTTTGAAAGCCATATATTTGCAAATGGTGTTTCCACTGTGGATCTAAGAGAGAACATGCACACAGAATGTGCAGACATTTCAAGGGACCTATTATGAAGATGAAAACATAAACTAAAATGAACCACCTTGTAATAACTTGCAACAGTTGAAAATGATTGTGCCTTATTGATCTGCACAAGTTGCTTAAAACACATCTGAAGGAGTATTTTCATGACGTGGATACAGGTGAAAGGATGTTTCACTAAAGCAGGTATGTGAAGGGATGTTTTTGCTGGAACAGACACAGGTGAAAGGATCTTTGCTAAAGCAAGCACATGAAAGGACAAGTGGCGAAGGATTCCTCACTAATGACACGCGTGTATCGGTTCACCTTACATTCAGTTGTTGAGCTCCATTTGTTGTGACTCTATAGAAAAAAATGCACCAAAAAGAACTTCCTGTAGGTTCTTGCCACTTCTGCAGATTCGGGCCTATTGGCAGTGATGTCAACTGATAGACTCACGTGGTAGAATTTTGCTAAAACAGACTCTCCTGTTGAAGCAAAACCAGTGGTGAAGCAAGACCCCTGGAAGACACTGATGTTTGGAGGATGTATACATAGGAGTCAATGGAATGGACAGAGGCTTGCTTGCATAGTTAGCTTTGTAATGCTTGTTGATCTCACATCTTCTCTGAAAAAGGCACGGCAAATAACTTCTGGCCTAATCAGTCCTGCTGACTCATGCCAATTCTGCAGAGGCCTGGCTGTTTCTGGTAGATCGTGTCACCACTGTAGATTCATGTTTGCTATTCCAACACTTCAGAACTGGACTGCTGGTATATTTGTGAAGTATCTGTGAATGTATCAAGCTGCAGCTGCTGAATCCTGTGAACTGAACTGCTGATTTCCTCACAGCACAGATGGGATTTGCTGTAAAGAAAAATTTCTAAACAGGTCCACTTCCCTTGTATCATAATTATCTTTCTTTTCCACTACCTCTGGTGGGTAGTGAACTAGAAGGGATGTTAAAGTATTTTAGAACCCATATTAAATCTAGGTTTTGAAAAATCTAAGTATATAGACATCTCCATAGATAGCAGAATTAAAATAACAGGCTATTTTATTAAATCATAACATTTCATTCTTCCCTTTCCTCCTTCTATATACACCCTTCCCTATCCTACTTGAGATTCATTTTTCATTGATTTTTATTGCATGCATAAATAGATATGTATATGCATATAACTATTTTTATATTTAGAAATACATTTCTAAATATAAACTACTTGCTTCAAAATTTTACTTATATGTGTTTTTTGAGAGGTGACCATTTGGTAAAACCAATTGGTGTGTTCTCTGGGGAAACCGCCTTTCTTGCCCCCAGCTATCCTCAGCTGCCTAAGGCTCTTTGCTTAGTGTTAAGGCAACTGGGGTTTTTCTCCACTCACTGTCTACTTAGCCATGTCCATTGGTGTGTTCTGGACTTGAGACAGGGAATCCAAGATAAAGGTATTAATAGATCTAATGACTCTTGAAGACTATTCCTTTACTTTCTCCCACAGCAAGCTGTAAACAGACATGGAGAACAATAATAAGTGAGAAATTAAACAAAAAGACAGATGATAGACAGAGAGAAACACAGAGAGAGAGAGACAGAGACAGAGAGAGGGAGGGAAGGAGGGAGGGAGGGAGGGAGGGAGGGAGGGAGGGAGGGAGGGAGGGAGGGGGAGGGGAAGAGAAAGTAGAAGGACAGGCAGTGAGAGACAGAGAGGATGATAAAAGGAGATGTAGAGAGGTGTCGGAGAAAAGGGGAGAGACAGAGATAGAGACAAAGGGAGACAGACATAGAGAGAATCTACTTTCATTGTTTTTGTAAGGATACAAATTTTATCAGAAGTACCCTACATTAACCTAAGTCCTTCCTTGTCTATAAAAGCTACTGTATTGAGGAGGTTCTGTCTTCCACAGTTGAGTGCCGAGGTGTACATGCATTCATACAGATAGAATGTTTTGTTATTCACTTGATCTTGTTTTATCTATGAGATGTAAAAACCATGCATGTGTGCATTTGTGTACACTAACATAAAGTTCTTATATGTCTAGGGATGTGGATGTAGCATGAAATCAGCCAAACTGAGATAACTAAGCTATGGCCATTGAAAGATATTACATATTATACTTATTCACTCCAACCTTCTAAATAGAAAGATAATTAACTACATATGATGAGCTATACAAGTTCAGTTTGTATATTGAAAGGTGTTAATTTATGAGGCAGTATTGTATAGTAAGACTTTCTTATGACTGAAATAATTTAAAATTTTAAATAGTATTATTCTCTCAGGAAGAAATATGGTGATTCTCTAAGCATAGGAATTTTTGAGAAAAAAATTCTAAGAGTAAGGAATATTGAGAAGTCAGATTTAAGAAATGATGGACAAGTAACAGAACTCAAGTGAGAAATGTTAGCATGAGAAGACAGATGCCATCTATAGTCTCACCAAGACACAGCAAGGATTTTCGAGTTAGCATTTGAAAGTTTTAAGTCTATATTGCATACTTTGCATATATAGTATAGATTTTCATTTAAAAACTTGCATTTTAAAACTGAAAAGTTTTGTTTGTATTCATTAGTACACAAGCAGCAATTCATGGGAACTTAAAAAGTGTTTCATATGAATATATATATATATATATATATATATATATATATATTCCTAATATAGAATATGCCACCTATAGCTTGTAGGTGATTAGTAAGTACCCTTTTACTTTTAAAAATTAGTTTAAATTAGGTTTCCACATGGATTTTCATACACAGTTTATTTTCATTGGTGTTCACACATTCCCTGCATCTTCCTGTTCCCCTTCTCCCTTCTGTACATTTTGATTCCTGGTATTCTCTATGTTGTTTTGTTTCATTCTTCACTCCCCCCATAAGATATTCTTGTGGTTGTTTTCCCCAGTCACATCAACTCCTTTCTAGTTCCCTATTTATTCACTCCTATCTGGACATATACCTTCAATCCTGAGATGACTGTACTAAAGAGAATAACCTTGTCTTTCTGAGCTTTAATTATATCACTGTTTTTGATTTCCACCCTATTTCTCATGAAATTTCATTTTTCTGTAGGTCCATTGTTTATATATACTACATTTCAATATCCATTAATGTGGTAATTGACTGTTATGCCAATTCTACTTTCTTGCTATTGCAAAAATAAAACCATTAACAAACAGATGTATAAGTGTCTCTGCAGGATGGCAGACAGACCTCTTGTGTCCGACTAGTGATATAGCTAGGTGATTTTGAAGTTTTCTTTCTAGATTTTAGAGAAGTCTCCATATTGATTGCTACAGAAGCTGTACTAGTTTATATTCCCATTAATTATTGATAGGGGTTCCTGTTTTCCAACATCTTGCTGTCTATGGTTGTCCTTATTTTCTTGATGTTGGTCCCTATAAATGGTGTGAGATGCTATTTTAAAGTAATATCATTTGTATTTTTCTGGTGGTTAGATTAAGATTACTTAATAATATAGATATGGATAATTTAAGTATATGTACTGGACATTTGTATTTCTTCTTCTCGAATTATTCTGTTCAGAACATTGTCCTATTTTTGTCTGAAAAACTGGAGGTTCTTTTTGTAGATAAAGTAATTTTGCAGGTGTTTTTTCATTTTATAAATTCCTTTATCAAAAGTATCTAGCAAAAATTATCTCCCATTTTACAGGCAGACTATTTGTTCTACTAATACTTTATTATACTTTTGTACAGAAGATTTTAACACTCATGTTATCTCACTTGTCAATTATTGGATATATTTTGCCTATGCTAACGTCCTGCTGAGCTTTGCCTGTTTTCTTTTAGAAAATTCAGTGTTTCCAGTTGGAAGTGCACTTGCTGATCTAGTTTGAATTGATTTTTGTGAGGAAGAGTGATATAGATCTATTTTTTCTTTCACAGGTAGATAATTCAGTTTTGCTACACATATTTGTTGAAAATTCTGTCTTTGGTGAATGGCAAGCATAGCACTAATGCTATGATTACAAGCATCTACAGTATTTGCAATTTGACATTTGACAATGTGATGCTTTAGTAGAACAGGAGTAGTACATTTACCTAGGTCCTATGACCTCCCAGCTATGTATTCTAAGCCTGGCAAACAGAACCACACAGTAGGTTTTTGTTTTTTTGTTTTGTTTTGTTTTGCAATGATACTCAAATCAGAAATTTGGTTACCCAAACATGTCATTCGTTTCCTAACTAGAAGAAACATATTGCCAGTTTTGTCATTATCATACTTTATGGGAATCATCAAATAAATAACTTCCTTACTGTATCAATCAGAGGCTACTGAAGAAGCCCATAACTGATTAGGGTGCACAGATTAAGTATTGTTGGACTAGTAGTTTTTAAATATGGCAGTTTTATCAATACCTTTGAGGCTCAGGAATCAATATAAAAGAGTGAGTGGAAATAAAGAGGCTCTTGTTGGAAAGACAAGTATCAACTGACACCTTCTTGACATAATGTAGCCATTGTATTTATAAATGTACTGACAATGTGGCTATTTTCACAAGATCCGGAACATACTGAACTGAGAGGTCATGAGGTCTCATCATTTTTAAGGAATTAATTGGTAATTAAATGTTTCAGCATGGGAAATTTAATCTCTTCAGCCCCTTTTGAGCTTATTAAATGCAGTAATCAGAATTTATTTCTACCCTTTAAGTTATGAGCTTTATTTCCATTGTGCTGAAGTGCAGTCATTGTGGAATGTTGTCTCATATTTTTTTTGGGGGGGGTGGAATGGGATCTGTTAGTATTATTGTTTCGTGTATTTTCTGAAATATATGTGTCCTGGAGTTTTGCAGCTATTTCTTTTTTAAAACTGCTTTTGTTTTGGTCATTTATATGAGTCTTATAAGGTCTTGTTTTGCTTGAATTTATGTCCAGAGAAGTCAGCCACAATAACTATAATCATTTGACAAAATCTCATTGGTACTTTCAGAGGAAGGTATTGTTCTCTTGTCTTTGCCCCTCTATGACGTTGTAGGCAGGAATACTGAGGTTCTGTCTGTTGGTGCCCTTTTTAGGCAGGAATACTGAGGTCCTGTGTTGGTGCCCTGTGTAAACAGGAATACTGAGGTCCTGTCTGTTGGTGACCTGGCTCCAATGCCAGTGACAGAGTTATGCTGCTCAGCATCACTTGCTTTGATGTTCATGAAAACTCAATTTAGAATCTTGACAATCAGGTGTCTTCAGTAAACAGCATCCAAATTCTTCTACTTTGATGATGGCTTTCTGAGCTTCAGTTTTAGTCACCAACCTTTGGATCCTCAATTTTAATCCACAACCCCTTCAATTCTGCAAGATCTATGCTTGTCCATGTTGTTGATGGCTGGGATTTCTCTGAAAAAAGTGAACAATATTTCTTATGTTTTTAAACTATCGTGGGGTAAGTTATGAACTTACATTTATTTCAAAGTAGGCAGATCACTTAAGGTAAAATGTATAGTGTTTCCAACCATGTAATTAACAATACCATTAAATTTTAAGGTATTTCTCTCCAAACATAACTTTGAATGTAGTTTTCAGAACTTTCTGCAAAGTTATGTATTCTGTGAAATGAAAAATTAATTATTTTCACAGATGCCACCCATGAAAAAGTAGTCACATAGAACAAGAGGATTTGATTAGATTTTTCTGTATTGCAATTTATTATATTTCAGTTTTCAGTTACAAATAGATTGCAATGTTACTTTGCACAATCAAATTCTTTGGTGATTTAGTATAAAAATGTGAAAAAGTGATTTCCAACTCTCATACATAATTCAGAATTTCTTTTTCACAAATTCATATAGATTTTCTCTGTAGCATTTGAAATTTCAGATTCTTAATATCTCTGGAGACTCTGTGATGGTAAGATTTTCTAAAATGAAACTGCTCCAATGTATAAAGATAAATGTCATCTAATGTAATGTCAATATCAAGGGTGCAAACATAGATCATCTCAAATAATGAAAATTATTTTTAATTAACATTAAAAAAAATTCTGAGAATTTTAAATGTTTTCCACAATGGACTCTTAAGCCTAACTAAAGTAGAGTATACGGGGTATGACTTTTGTTGAATGAGACTGACACGAATAAATTCAATAGCAAACATGAAACATAGTTGAGATTAAAATAAAACATTGCATAGATGAAAGAAATAGCTCAAATCAGGAAAAATTAAATAGGCTCTCATCAAAATTTTAACAGAAATTTGGTTCAAAATTGAGATTAAGATAATAAAATAGTAGCAACTATCCATTGACTGACTGAAGTTTTAAAACAACTAGTAAATGATTAATATTGATTTTCTTTATTATACATTAGTACTTAAATTTAGGTTGCTACCTACCAATAGCAGCTACTGTGTGCAAGGAGATAACTATTTTTAGTGCTGAACGTCTATTGCACAGTAACTCCACAGCTTCACAGGGGTGGGGGTTGTCCCTAGTTATTGGAAATGACGTTGATTGACTGTCTCAATGTGAAAACTGGTAAGGATCTAGAAATCTAGAATACATTTATTAAAAAAAAATTTACCCATTATTTATGTGTCCTTTAAATCACAGACAAAACTTCTAGTTACTGTGGAAATGTGTTGGAGAAAGTGTTTGAAATTCATCTTCTAAGTCATTAACAGTGCTCAGGAGGGTACTCAGTTGAAGCTGAGACACCAGGACTTGAAAAACTTCAATCTGACTCCCCAGCACACTCATCTCTCATTAGCTGTTATTATTCTGAGTGTTTTTTAAAAATTCTTTGCTTTAAGCTATCCAGGCAGTGTATCCCTTCACCTTCACAGATATTCCATGAGACGAGCTATCATTTACACCAGTTTATCAATTATTAGTGTTTGCTTAGGAGTTGATTGTTCTAGGATGACAGGAGTTGGGGGTATCAATACTATTATTGATATGTTCAACTTCTACATGTAGGTTTTAGTACTTGCTTATTTTTGTAAAAGAAAAATTTTGCCATAGTTTTATGAATCATTGTGTTATTTATTCCATAAAACTTAGTAAACACATGATTATACATTACTTGAAAAACATATGACATATATTAGAACATATCGCTTTGCAAATTAATTAATTAATCCTTATTTTTTAAACCTCTGGGGTTTTTGTTCACTATTGTTTGTTTGTTTGTTTTGTACCATAACATATTTTAACACATATAACAGGCTAACAGAGTTCTTACAAAAGAGCAAATGAACAGGAAATAGAATTCATAAATATGTAAATGAAGGGGGCTTTGCAGCTGACCAGGCAGGAAAGCAAACCAGCAAAGAAATGACAATGAAAACTCAGTTCAAATAGACTTTATTAACCTGGATCAAACTTCAGGGAGTCTAATGCCAAGAGGTTCGTTGTCACAATATTTAAAACTTGAGAAAAAGTTTCTAGAGAACAATCATCTCCATTCCAGGTGCACAATATAGCTTGGAGTTTGACTACAAAGAAATTCCTCTGCAAAGACACTATGATCTTGGGTTTGATAGATAAACAGCCTAGGCCTCTGACCTGGCCAGCAGGCTATAAAATACATGTAACCTTCCCCTGTGAATGGTTTTATTAATTGGGAACTAGAGATGGAGACTCTAGTGTGAACATTCTGGATCGTCAGGTGAGGACTGCCTCTATAGCAAATGGCAGGTGAGAACCGCTGCAACAGTTAGCACAAAAGTCATCAGGTCATTAATGACACCCACTCACAGATATTTGAGTAGATAAATAGGTGTTTTATCTCCTCCACTGAGAAGAGGATCTTATATGATTACTATTTGTGGTTTTCCTAGTGATTTGTGGGCAAAAGACCTCTGTGTCCAAATGTACAAACATGCATGTATATACACACAAACACACACACACACACACACACACACACACACAAAGCTAGCATAACTTTGAAAAAGAAAATATTTGACTTCTAAGGGAATAGCCCAAGTGAGGAGTATCCTTCTGCTTAAAATGTGATTCACAACCTTGCAAGTTTCTTTTCCTTGAAATATCTTTAAATTTTAAATATTTATAGCAATCTAAAATAAAATAAACATCAATAATAATTTTGTACCAGTATAGTAAACTATTAGGTTAATAGGTAAGTTATTTAATGTAGAAAGATATTGTTTTCTTGATATGTGATATACACCTGCTATTTTCTGTGTAGATAGCTAATGTCTAGTGAGGGTTAATATAAATGTATTTAAAACAGTTTTACGAAAATATAGGAAAATACTTTGCAGTAAGACAAAGCAAATGACAATAAATATTATTAGCCTCAAGATCTCTTCACAACAGCATCACAGAATCATTCTAAATAATCTCTTTATGTTTTTCATCATTGTTTGTCATTTTTAAAATTTATTTGCAATCCAAACTTTTCCCCCCTTCTCTGTCCCCCCTCCCACAGTTAGTTCCTCATTCTATTCCTCCTCCTCTGTCTCCAAAAGGATGTCCCCCTTACCTCCTCACCCTAACCCCAGCTAGGCCTCCTACCTGGGGCCTCCAATCTCTTCAGGACTGGGCAAATCTTCTTCCACTGAGGTCAGACTAGGCAGTCCTCTGCTATATATGTATTGGAGTCCCTCAAACCAACTCATGTATACTCCTGACTGGTGGCTCAGTAACTGGCAGCTCCCAGTGGACCATGTCAGTTGAGATTGCTGGTCTTCCTATGGGATCCTCTTCTGCCTCTTCCATCCTTCCCCTAATTCAACCATAATTGTCTCCAAGTTCAGTCTAATAGTTGGGTGTAAGTTTCTGCATCCCCCTCAGTCAGCTACTGGTTAGGCCTCTCAGAGGACAGCCATACTCTTGCCTGTAATTATACGATAGCATCAGTAATAGTGTCAAGCATTCATGCCTCCCCATGAAATTGATCTCAAGTTGGACCACCTTTCCCTCAGTCACTTCTACATTTCTGTCCCTGCAGTTCTATTTGACAGTAACAATTCTGGGTCAGAAATTTTGATTTGAGTTGGTTACACCATCTGTCCTCTTGAGGTCCTCTTCGTGTTCCCTCTCCTCATTGTTGGGCATTTCATCTACGGTCATTCGCATTGAGTCCTGAGGCTCTCACCTCCTGTTCTCCCCACATACATGATCCTGTTCCCTTTTCCGCCCTTCCCTTCTCCTACCCAGTTTGCTCCTTCCCTCTACCTCCCATGATTATTTTCTTCCCATTTCTAAATAGGATTGAAGCATCTTCACTTGGGGATTTCTGATTGTTAAACTTAAGTTCTGTGGGTTGTATGCTAGATATTCTGTAATTTTTGGCTAATGTCCACTTATCGGAGAGTACATACCATGCATGTCCTTTTGGGTCTGGGTTACCTCACTCAGAATGATATTTTCTAGCTCCATCCATTTGCTTGCCAAACTCATGATGACCTCCTTCTTAATAGCTGAATAGTATTCCATTGTAAATGAACCACATTTTCTGTATCCATTTTTCAGTTGAGGAACATCTGGATTGTTTCTAGCTTCTGGCTACTACAAATAAGACTGCTATGAACATAGTGGAACACAAGTCCAGTGGAATGGTGGAACATCTTTTGAGTATATGCCCAAGAGTAGAATATCTGGGTCTTCAGGTAGATCTATTTCCAATGTTCAGAGGAACTGCAAGATTGATTTTCAGAGTGGTTGTACCACTTTGCAATCCCACCAGCAATAGAGGAGTGTTGCTCTTTCTCCATATTCTCACCAGCATGTGCTAATTGAGTTTTTGATCTTACCCATTCTAATTGGTGTAAGGTGGAATTTCAGGTTCATTTTGATTTGCATTTCCCTGGTGACTAAGAACTTTGAACATTTCTTTAAGTGCTCCTCGGGCATTTGAGATTCTTCTTTGGTGAATTCTCTTTAGCTCTGTAACCCATGTTTTATTTTTTTTTATTTCTTTTTTTGAACATGAAATGCTTTTTTATAGCATGTTTTACAAGGGGAGGGGGTAAGAGGGTCCAGGTGGTGGAAAAGTACAAAATCTTCTTGGCCTGTGCCTTGAAACATGTCATGGTCTATATGGTACACTGCCTTGAATTATGATCTACCTGCAGTTCTTCAGAAGATATGGTACACTGCTTGAGTTATGGTCTCCCTGCTATTCTTAAGAAGACATGGTACTCTGCTTTGAGTCTATCTGCAGTTGCTAAGCAGGATCTTGCAGTTGCCAAGCTTCAGAGGACATTGTGCAGGTGGGGAAAGGTAGGGGGTAAGGGTAAGGGCGAGGGTCCTGGCTTCTGGCATCTCCCCCTTCTCTGTTTAGTTAGAGAAGGCGTCTTATGTTCAATCCCAACTATGTGAGTTTTGAATTTGGATGTCTAATTATGGGGGGTCTTAGACAAGTTCACAACCCCAAAACACTGATGTGAGACGAGTCACATCGATGGTCGAAGGCTTTAGGCTGTCGACGATGGGCAACGCCAAGGGACTCTGATGTGGGTGAAAGGAGGGTGAGAGCCCTGTCTTAGGCCATGTAGGCTGCACCCACTCCCAGCACCACGCACTCCTTTTCGGCTGCATTGGGTGGGCCCCTGGGAAGTGGACCTACAATAATCCCGTCATTGGGCTAACTCACAGCCATCCTAGTCTCTTGTAAATGTTCAAGTCACCAACCATTTGTCAGTTTGGGGTGTAATATTGTCATAAAGGAAGGCTCCCCAATGTTAGCGGCCATATCAAGGGTGGCCTTGGTTTAGGAAAAAGCCAATTTTTGTTGTGGTGATCAAGAGGCCAAGCTCTCTAGCGAGAGAAATGAGGGCAAAGCCAGGCATACCAGGAACCCTTCTGGAGTGCATGGAAGTCTAGGGGTCGACCGTAGGGGGAGGCAGGGGAGCTGACAGCTGTGTCAGTCTCCTGCGGAGTCACTTCTGGATCCTCTGCAATTTTCAGCTGATGGTAATGAACTTCAACTGCCTTCTTGATGGCAGCATCAACCTGGTTCCGTGGACGACAGGTCACGGGCGATGATCTCTGTCTTGCTCAATCTTGATTTCGTGCGCACATCCTCTCAATGAGGGTCCGTCCGGATGGGTCCGTGCCTCGAGCCCCACGTCTGGGTGCCACTTGACCCGACCGGCGGGTCCTGGTTATTCGTGGGGGCGAGGAGGACTGCAACCTGCTATTCTTCAGAAGATATGGTACACTGCTTGAGTTATGGTCTCCCTGCTATTCTTCAGATGATATGGTACACTGCTTTGAGTCTATCTGCAGTTGCCAAGCAGGATCTTGCAGTTGCCCAGCTTCAGGGGACCTTGTGCAGGTGGGAAAAGGTAGGGGGTGAGGGTAAGGGCGAGGCTCCTGGCTTCTGGTCCATCTGGGTTAGAACTTCTAATAGCAGGCATCACGGGTGATTCAATTTTACCTGGGATGCTGCGTGAGTTCAAGCCCCTGGGAGTCCCTGTTTTTTTTTGGTTTTCTGCGGTTGGGTACGGAGCTGCTGCCTGCGACCTGCTCTAGGCTCAGTCCCAAAACCCTGTAACCCATGTTTTAAATTTCGTCGTTTAGATATTTGGTGGTTAGCTACCTAAGATATATATATTGAATATTAGCCCTCTGTGGTATGTGGGGTTAGTGAAGTTTTTTCTAATGTGTAGGTTGCCCATTTGTCCTACTGACTGTATCCTTTGCCTTACAGAAACCTTTCAGTTTCATGAGGTCTCATTTATCCAGTGTTGATGTTAGAGCCTGAGCCACTGGTGTTCAGTTCAGGAAATTTTAGCCCGGGCCAATTAGTTAGAGGCTGTTTCCCACTCTCTCTTCTATTAGATTCACTATATCTGGTTTTATGTTGAGGTCTTTGATCCACTTGGACTTGAGCTTTGAGCAAGGTGACAAATATGGATCTATTCTCATTTTTGTTCATACAGACTAGACTACCAGTAAGACCAGCACCATTTATTGAGGATGCTTTCTTTTTTCCATTGTGTATGTTTGGCTTCTTTATCAAAGATCAAGTGTCCATAAGTGTGTGGGTTTATTTCTGTATCTTCAATTTTATTCCATTGATTGACCTGTCTGTCTCTGTACCAACACTATGCAGTTTTTATCACTATTGCGCTGTCGTACAGCTTGAGGTCAGGAAGGATGATTCTCCCAGAAGTTCTTTCATTGTTAAGAATTTTATTTTGCTACCCTGGGTTTTTTGTTCTTCCATATAAAATTGAGAATTTCTCTTTCCATGTCTGTGAAAAATTGTGCTGTGTTTTTGAAGGGGATTACATTTTTACTACGTTACTCCTACCATTCCAAGAGTGAGATAGATCTTTTCATCATCTGAGGTCTTCTTTGATTTCTTTCTTGAGAGACGTGAAGTTCTTGTTATATATATCTTTCAGTTGTTTGGTTAGAGTTATACCAAGATATTTTATATTATTTGTGACTATGGTGAAAGGTGTTGCTTCCCAATTTTCTTTCTAAGTCTGCTGTTTATGGTCTGTATAAAGGAAAGATCATGCAACTTTAAGCTAGTTACATATTCTTTGGATGATGTGAGACTAAAATGTAAGAAGTGTTTTTTTTTTTATTGGATGTTTTATTTACATTTCCTATGTTGTCCCCTTACCCCATCCCCCACCCACCCCGGAACCCCCAATCCCCTCACCCCTCCTCCTTCTTCTCTGTGGATGTAACCTCTATCTACTCCCCCCCACTCCCACCTCCCCACCCTCAAAATTCCCACCCCCTGGGGCATCAAGCCTTCATGAGGTCAAGGTTCTCTTCTTCCACCTATGCCCAGCAGGGCCCTCCACTCTTACATATTCAGTTGAAGCCCTGGATCCCCCCCCCAAGTGCTCCCAGGCTGGTGGTTTAGACCCTGGGAGCTGTGGTGGGTTGGTATTATTGTTCTCCTCATGGTGCCGCAAATCCTTTCAGCTCCTTCAGTCTTCACTCTAACTGATCTATTGAGAACCCCATGATCAGTTCAATGGCTAGTTGTGAGCATCTGCCTCTGAATATGTCAGACTCTTGAAGGCCTCTGAGGAGACATCCATATCAGGCTCTTATCAGCATGCACTTCCTGACTTCCGCATCAGCATCTACCTTTGGTGACTGCACATGGGATGGATACTCAGGTGGAAAGGTCTTCAGACGGCCCCTCCTTCAGTTTTTGTCCCTCGCTTTGTCTCCATATTTGCTCCCTTGAGTATTTTGTTGCTCCTTCTAAGAAGGACCGAATCACCCCCACTTGGTCTTCCTACTTTATGGACTTCATGTGGCCTGTGAGTTGCATCTTGGGCATTTCAAGGTTCTAGGCTAATATCCAATAATCAGTGAGTGAATACCATGTGTGTTCTTTTGTGATTGGCTTACCTCACTCAGGATGATAATTTCTAGTTCCATCCATTTACCTAGGAACCTCTCGAATTCATTGTTTTTAATAGCTGAGTAATACTCCATTGTGTAAATATACCACATTTTTTGAATCCATTCCTCAGTTGAAGGACATCTGGGTTCTTTCCAGCTCCTGGCTATTATAAATAAGACTGCTATGAACATAGTTGAGCATATGTCCTTATTATATGTTCGAGCATCTTCTGGGTATATGCCTAGGAGTGGTATAGCTGGATCCTCGGGTAATGCTATGTCCAATTTTCTGAGGAACCGCCAGACTGATTTCCAAAGTGGTTGCACCATCTTGCAGTCCCACCAACAATGGAGGAGTGTTCCTCTTTCTCCACACCCTCGCCAGCATCTACTATCACCTGAGTTCTTAATCTTAGCCATTCTGACTGGTGTGAGATGGAATCTCAGGGTTGTTTTGATTTGCATTTCCCTGACAACTAAGGATGCCGAGCATTTCTTTAGGTGCTTCTCGGCCATTCGAGTTTCTTCTGTTGAAAATTCTTTGTTAAGCTCTATACCCCATTTTTTAATAGGGTAATTTGGTTGTCTGGAGTCTAATTTCTTGAGTTCTTTGTATATATTGGATATTAGCCCTCTATCAGATGAAGGATTGGTAAAGATCTTTTCCCAATTTGTTGGTTGTCGTTTTGTCCTATTGACAGTGTCCTTTGCCTTACAGAAACTTTGCAATTTTATGAAGTCCCATTTGTCAATTCTCGATCTTAGAGCATATGCCATTAGAGTTCTGTTCAGGAACTTTTCCCCTGTGCCCAAGTATTCGAGGCTTTTCCCCACCTTCTCTTCTATTAGTTTCAGTGTATCTGGTTTTATGTGGAGGTCCTTTATCCACTTAGATTTGAGCTTTGTACAAGGGGATAAGAATGGATCAATTTTCATTCTTCTACATGTTGTCCTCCAGTTGAACCAGCACCATTTGTTGATAATGCTGTCCTTTTTCCACTGGACAGTTTTAGCTCCTTTGTCAAAGATCAAGTGACCATAGGAGTGTGGGTTCATTTCTGGGTCTTCAATTCTATTCCATTGATCTTCCTGCCTGTCTCTGTACCAATACCAGGTAGTTTTTATCACTATTTCTCTGTAGTACAGCTTGAGGTCAGGGATGGTGATTCCTCCCGAAGTTCTTTTATTGTTGAGAATAGTTTTCGCTATCCTGGGTTTTTTGTTATTCCATATGAATTTGAGAATTTCCTTTTCTAACTCTGTGAAGAATTGAGTTGGGATTTTAATGGGGATTGCATTGCATCATACCAAAACTTGTGGGACTCCATGAAGGCAGTGCTAAGAGGAAAACTCATAGCTCTAAGTGCCTACAAAAAGAAACTGGAAAGAGCACACACTAACAAGTTGACTGCACAACTAAAAGCTCTAGAACAAAAAGAAGCAAATACACCCAGGAGGAGTAGAAGGCAGGAAATAATCAAACTCAGGGCTGAAATCAACCAAATAGAAACAGAAAGAACAATACAATATATCAATAAAACCAGGAGCTGGTTCTTTGAGAAAATCAACAAGATAGATAAACCCTTAGCCATATTAACCAGAGGGCACAGAGACAGTATCCAAATTAATAAAATCAGAACTGAAAAGGGAGACATAACAAAAGAAACGGAAGAAATTAAAAAAATCATCAGATCCTACTACAAAGGCCTATACTCAACAAAACTGGAAAACCTGGATGAAATGGACAATTTCCTAGACAGATACCAGGTACCGAAGTTAAACCAGGAGCAGATAAACCATCTAAATAGTCCCATAACCCCTCAGGAAATAGCAGCAGTCATTAAAAGTCTCCCCACTAAAAAAAGCCCAGGACCAGATGGTTTTAGTGCTGAATTCTATCAGACCTTCAAGGAAGACCTAATACCAATTCTCTTCAAACTATTCCACAAAATAGAGACAGAAGGAACACTACCCAATTCGTTCTATGAAGCTACAATTACACTCATACCCAAACCCCACAAAGACCCGACTAAGAAAGAGAACTTCAGACCAATCTCCCTTATGAACATCGATGCAAAAATACTCAATAAAATTCTAGCAAACCGAATCCAAGACCACATCAAAACAATCATCCATCATGATCAAGTAGGTTTTATCCCAGGAATGCAGGGATGGTTCAATATTCGGAAATCCATCAATGTAATCCACTATATAAACAAACTTAAAGAAAAAAACCACATGATTATCTCACTAGTTGCTGAGAAAGCATTTGACAAAATTCAACATCCCTTCATGATAAAAGTCTTGGAAAGATCAGGAATTCAAGGCCCCTACCTAAACATAGTAAAAGCAATTTACAGCAAACCAGTAGCCAACATCAAGCTAAATGGAGAGAAACTTGAAGTAATCCCACTAAGATCAGGGACTAGACAAGGCTGCCCACTCTCCCCCTACCTATTCAATATAGTACTGGAAGTCTTAGCCAGAGCAATTAGACAACAAAAAGAAGTCAAAGGGATACAAATAGGAAAGGAAGAAGTCAAAATATCGCTATTTGCAGATATGTTAGTATACTTAAGTGACCCCCAAACTTCTACCAGAGAACTCCTAAACCTGATAAACAACTTCAGCAAAGTGGCTGGTTATAAAATCAACTCAAACAAATCAGTAGCCTTCCTCTACATGAAAGATAAACAGACTGAAAAAGAAATTAGGGAAACGACACCCTTCACAATAGTTGCAAATAATATAAAATACCTTGGTGTGAATCTAACCAAGCAAGTGAAAGACCTGTATGACAAGAACTTCAAGTCTCTGAAGAAAGAAATTGAAGATGGAAAGATCTCCCATGCTCATGGATTGGCAGGATTAATATAATAAAAATGGCCATCTTGTAACACGTGTTTTAACCATGCAAGAAAGTATACAACATAAACAGAAGTACTTTGATAGCCAGACTCACACAGGCTTTGGATTCGTGATCATTCCTTTGTTGTATTAGAACACACCAAGGAATGTATATTAGTGTAGTCTGAATGGCTTCAATTAGGTCACTGGGTTTTAGTCTATCATATGAGATATACATCATAAAACAGGAGAAAGGCAGTTATACCTTCAAACAGAAGCTGGGCCTTTACCGTCTTACCCTCCTTCAGTCATAACTAACAATGGTGGCAGTAACAATGAGAAAATCAATATGTATAAGTTATATTTCAAGTAAAATAGGTACTGAAAGTCTAATTTCTCTTATTATTGCATGTCAAATGATATAATTTCAAGGTGAAATATCACTCTACAGGCTCATGTATTTGAACATTTGGTACAGGGCTAATGGCAATGGTGGTTTGGGGGAAAATTATGGAACTGGGTCTCCCTTTAGGAGGTGAGTCACTGGGTGCTTACCTTGAGGTTTCATAGTCTGACCATATTTCCTCTTGACCTTCTGCTGTTTAACTGCTGACAAAATGTGAGTGTTCACTCATAATTCTGCCCCTATGTCTCCCCTCCTTGATATACACCTTCTCAAACTGTAAAGGATCCCTTCCTTCCTGTGTCAGATGTTTTGTCAAAGCACCAAGAAAAGTCATTAATACTTTACATAATAAAATTGAGAACAAGGAGGTGAGCTATTTCATATTATCATCTTGAGAAAGGTTGAGGTTAACACCATTCTGGCTTTCATACTTTCAAATTACTGTTATTTGCAGTTCTGCTCAAATTGTACAATCTATTTCTGTTACAGTGTGAGGCTAAAGTGAAAATATTTTATATTAAATAAGATATAGTGAGTAATTTAATATTTAATGTATTAGTCAAATGATATACATAATATCTTCCTTTACAAATAATTGTATGTCAACTGTGACAATGCTACAGTTCATGGAATATATTTTTAAACAAATTTTATCTCATAATCATATTGATAATTTCTCATTGTCAAAGATATTAGACTGAGAAACCCTAAACTCTTTAAGAATACATTAACCTTCGTTGAATTTCTGTATAGAACATTCTTAGGCTATTTAAAAATCAATTTGATTGATAGGAAATTCTATTTCAGAGAAAATGAATATGACTTAAGTTTTTCTGATGTATACGTGGGAAACGCAACTGTGAAAATTCTTGAAAAGTTGTACATGGCAATAACAGACTATGCTGTGTTCTGTATATTACATGCTTTTATAAGTTCAATATCCAGGGAGTAGGGAGGCCTGGTGGGAGGTAGGGGGGCATTCTTTTAGAGACACGGGAGGAGGAATGGGATTAGGAACTGTGGGAGGGTGGACCGATAGGGAGGTAATGAATGGACTATAAAAGATAAAAGTAATTTTAAAAAATAAAATATATTAAAGGAAAAATTCTATATCCAAATATTTCCTAAATTCATGCATAAAAGAGCTTTTAAAATACTGGTTTACAAAGAGCATATATGGCTGGACCTAGCTGCCCTCACCCCCCACCTCCACCCCTCCCCATATATATATAGCCTCTATGGGAGATATGTTCTTCTAATTGGGTTGCCTTGTCTGGTCTCAGTGGGAGAAGATGTGCCTAGCCTAGCAGAATGTGGGAGGAGGTGATCAGGAAGGGGGCAGTCAACATTATGTAAATTTAAAAATTAGTAAGTAAGTAACTAACTAACTAACTAACTATATACTGGTTCAATATCAAATATCTAATACATCATATGTGTAAGACTCTAATTTGCAAATATAATGATTCATTGTACATTAAGTATATGAATATAAATTCATCAAGGCATACATACGTGAACAATTGTAAAACTAACAACATTAGAAATGAAAAGGGAGACAAAACAGAAACTGAGGAAATTTTTAAAAATTATAAGATTCTACTACTAAACCTTTACTAAACAAAATTAGAAAATCAAGATGAAATGGGTGAATTTCAACCATATAACAAAGTTAAATCAAAACCAGGCAGACTTTCTAAGAAGGCTCATATCCCCTAAGGAAATAGAAGTCATTAAAAACCTCCCCCCCCAAAAAAAAAACTCAGGTTCAGATGGATTTAGTGCAGAATTCTACCAGAACTTCAAAGAAGACCTAATACCAATATTCTTCAAACTATTTCATAAAATAGAAACATTCATTCATGAATTCTATGAATATTCATTCTATGAAGTCACAATTACTGTGATACCTAAACAACACAAGGAAAAAAGAGAACTTCAGACCAATTTCACTTATGAATATCTATGCAAAAATTAGTCAACAAAATCTTAGCAAACAGAATATAAGAACACATCAAAATTATCATTCACCCAAGATCAAGTAGGCTTCATCCCAGGGATGCAAGTTTGATTCAATATACAAAAATCCATTAATTTAATCCACTATATAAACAAACTCAAAGGAAATTCATATGATCATCTCCTTACATGCAGAAAAGGCATTTGACAAAATAAAACACCTCTTCATGATAAAAAATATTGAAGAGATCAGCAATTCATGGCCCATACCTAAACATAATAAAGCAACTTACTGCAAACCAACAGCAAAATATAAAATTAAATGGAGACATAATTGAAGCAATCTATACTTGAAGCAATCCCACCAAAATTGGGGACAAGATAAGGTTATCCACTCTCCCTATATCTATTCAATATAGTACTTGAAGTGCTAGCTAGAACAATAATACAACAAAAAGAGTTCAAGGGGATACAAATTGGCAAAGAAGTAAGGTATCAGTATTTGCAGATGATAAGATAGTATACATAAACAATGCCAGAAGTTCTACCAGAGAACTTCTCCAGCTGATAAACAACTTCAGCAATTTGGCTGGATATAAAATTAACTCAAATCAGTAGCCTTCCTTTATACAAATGATAAACAAGCAGAGGAAGATATTCGGGAAACAACTCCCTTCACTATAGCTACAAATAATATAAAATATCTTGAGGTAACTCTAACCATAGAAGTGAAAGATTTGTATGACAATAACGTCAAGTCTCTCAAGAAAGAAACTGAAGATCTCAGGAAAAGGAGATTCCCTCTATGCTCATGGATTGGAAGAATTAACATAGTAAAAATGGCCATCCTATCCAAGGCAATTTACAGATTCAATGCAATCCCAATCAAAATCCCAACACAATTCTTCAAAGACAAGGAAAGAGAAATTCTTAAATTCATATGAAAAGACAAGGAACACAGAATAACAAAAACAATTCTTAATTAAAAAAAAAAAACTGCTGGGGAAATCACAATCCCTAACCTCAAGCTAGACTACAGAGCAATAGTGATAAAAAAATAAAATAAAAATAAAAACCTGATGATATTGGGGCTTATAGATTCATAATTCATTTGGGCTTCTCAGAATGCTTGATGAACTCTCATCATCTAAACAATTTTTTAAAGGCTATAACAGCCTTAAAAATTTCTGACTTCTCTGTGATTGTTTTTATCATTATGTATAAACTTCAGTTTCTTTGTGGGTTCAAAATAATAATTGTAAACAAAATGTTCTTAGAAAATGCCATGCTATCTCAAAGCAAGATATAATCATTTTACTAATTTAGTTGAAAACACAGAGAATGACTTTTAGTAGATACTTCAATGTTTTCAATCACTAATTCTTATGTCTGAAAGGCAACACAAATATATATTAATAGATCCATTTTGTTTGGAATTTTTTTAAAAAAACAGACATCATGAGACTAAAAGAATGTTCAAGGCAAGGTACAGAGATAAAAACCCATTGAAAATTGATAACTTGCTGGGCAGTGGTGGAGCACCCCTTTTATCCCAGCACTTAGGAGGCAGAGGCAGGTAGATTTCTGAGTTCGAGGCCAGCCTGGTCTACAGAGTGAGTTCCAGGACAGCCAGGGCTACACAGAGAGACCCTGTCCCGAGAAAACAACCAAAAAAAAAAAATTGATAACTTTATTTAAAGCCATCAAAATAGAAAAGAATATGAAGTAGGATATGTAAGTTAGAGTATAGATCATAACATTGGATCTTTAATTTTAGACAATATACTCAAGATTTATAAAGATTCCAGATAAATGTAAGCTACTTGTATTATTAAAGTTTTCCTCTTGAAAATATATAAAACACATGCAATGACTATTGTTGAATTAATTATTTAAAAACGGCCTTCTGTCAAGCTGACTATCTAAGCTGCCCTGGCTCTGCCTAGCTTAGCCACCATGTTTCTCAGCCAGAGGCTACGTGCCTGCCCACAGCTAGAAATGTCCAGCCAGAAACACCAGCCTTGCCACCCATGGGCTCAATCTCCCATGCTGTCTCCGCAAAGCTGGGCATTGCCCAGATCATCCCGCCATCCATGTGGGCCCAGTAGGAAAATGAGACTCTAATGCTTAAATTATCCAAATTATCCACTTGTTAATGATCAGTAACAAGATGCCCATATAATTAGAAGTGTAACCCAATACCCAACCTAGATATACCAACTACCTTTGACTGCTACAGACGTGTGAACATCTACATCCATCACTCCTACACCTCTCTCTCTAACTCCTCCTCTTCCTTTTCCTCTTCCTACTCCTCCTCTTCCTGTCCTTACTCCTCCCACCTTAGGTCCTCCTACAGACTATTAAATAGTCATTCTTTTAAAAGACTCAAACTCAAAGACAATTTTTTCTTTAAATAAAGCAGTGATATAGTACTTGGTGGGTTAATGCACGTAGGCGTTTATATAGTGGAGCGAAAGAGTTTTTAACTGTAAGGATTGTAGTCATAATGACAAAGGGGTAAGAAAACAATTAAAAAGTACTCAGAATAATCAGTTACCAATCAAAGTAGTTATATAATGAGAAAATGAGTAAAGGAAAGTATTGAGTTTTCAATTTGTGTGGCTGTACAATATCAACCTAATGTCAGATCAAGGATAAGATAATACAAAAAGGAATCTAGGCAAAAAACTTTTATTGATCATTGTATTTAATGAAAACCTGACTCATCTACCTTAGTACATGTTCAATGTTAAATATTGCAGCTAATGAAATAATCTTGGTAGCATTTAAATATATACTCTGCATGTTCAATTTAGTACAACCATTATATCTTTAAATTATCATATTTTCCAAGATTATTTAGTTTACTACTACTATTTATTGTTACCAATAAATTCTCATCTTTAAGTGAGTATATCAACTTAAAATTATTCAGCCAAAATGACAGAAAATGTGAAAACCTGAATTTATCTTTTTATTTCAATAATAGCTTCATTTAGTCATTTTCTGGAATGTTAAATAAAATAGAGAGCCTATCAAAAGTCATTGAAGACAATTCAAAATGAAAGCACACTATGACAGACACAAAAGCACATTCTATTAGTGTTAGGCTTACCGACTTTCAAGTGAGAGAATGATGTACAATGCACTGGAATATAGCACACAAAATTATAAGGGCTCCTTCTTGTATAAACTTTAAGGCAATCATCTGTTCTGAGTAATCAAATACACATTGCCACAGACCCTCTAAACACAATATTCTGGTATACATGACTTTCATGTGTTAAAGTCTTTCATCTTTAATAAGTTCCATTTATTAGGAAATTATATTCATTGAAATATAGCTAAAACATTAGGCATTTTCCTTTAATCCTTGCATTTTCAATTGAAATTTAAATACTTCCAAAGATAAGTTTTACCATGTTTTAATAAAGTGTTTATTATTTTCTATTTCTACAACCAGTGGATTCTCAATTTCATTGTCTCCGCTCTCTTTGGCCTCATAATGAGTAAAGTCAGTAATATATGTTTAACTGCTTCTGACTATATCTTCCAGACAGGTTATTTTCTTTTTAATGCCGAGGTCTTGCTTTTTCAGATCTTAAAGGCAATAGAGCTTTTATCAATAGAATAATGGGGGTTACATACAGCCTTCCTACCACTGTTCAGATTCTATTCAAATTAAATAGCTCTCCCACAGGCAGTTAATATGCCTGCTGAAGTGTTACCAGTCACAGCTTTAGCACAGAGCCTTTCTTTTCAGGTCTCAGAACACCCTGTAGTGAAAGTGTTGATGTAGAAAAGAAAAACTTGTTTCAGTTCAAATAAAAATATTTAATTCATATAAAATTTTTTCCTATATTTGAGTGACACATGGTAGGAAATGTGAAATGAAGTCAAATAATTAAATAATATTCACACCTGTGTCACTGTTTGATTGCATTAGGTTATGGGAAGTCATAAAAAATTAACTGTGTCATTCTCCATATATACAAATACAAAAATATTTCCCCACAAGTAAGGAAAGGAAATGAGGAAAATAGTCTATCTTTATTAAACTTATATTTCAAGAAGATAATAAAAAGCTCTCTAAACTGCAAAGTTTAAAGAAATTATATAAACAATATTGTCTTTATTCACTTTATTGATAGCAGTTTTTGATATAGGAGTTGTGCTGGAAACACATACATATGAATAAATTTATAATCTTACCCCTCAGAATGTTTATATTTCTAAGGAGTGAAAATCCAACAAAGATATCCAAGAAAGGTGAAAATGACAAGAACCCAGCTTGGTTCAGAATAAAGCTAGTTGTGGCTCAAAGAGTTGAAGTTTGTCACTTAGAAAAGCTGATGTGAGAAGTTCACTTAGAGCTAAGAGGATTTCTGTTAGGTATAAGGGTCACACATTTATATAGGCACGCGAGTGTGTACCTCGTCTTCTTCATTGTGCTTGGATTCTTCCTTATTATCAGCATTTTATAATATGACTTGACACAGTTTGTCTGTGGATAAACTAAAAGCATGAAAGGATAAAGATGAGTAACTCGGGTGCTTTTATCACAACTGGCATTTGTCTTGATTCAGAAACCCTGCTAGAAAGAATACGGAAGCATAAATAGGATTCCAATGCTTGCTTAAATAAGAGCGATGTAATATTCTCTGAAAGATAAAGTTTAATACATAATATGAAATTTAATTTTGAGAAAAATCTATATTTACATCTGGTTTAGTAAATAGATATGACCTCCATTTAAATATGAGAAAATAAAGAATGCTACAAACTATTCAGAATGGCCAAGAAATATGGCTTCGAGGACACCCAGATTTTCTTTAGTAAGCGTGCCCTCAGCTTCAAATATAGATCAAAGATGACCTCCTTTGAGAAACCTATTTTCAAATCTTCTTCCTGCCATCAGTGTTCCATTACCATAAGGAGTGCCAGTTCCCTTTTATAGCCACACTCTGCTTTGCATTTATCTAGTATGTGTAAACTACTTCATAATTCCTCCTTCCTCTTTCTTTTCTTGGGGCTACAGAGAATACTAGGGTTCAACAAATTATAAGGTAAATAGTATCAGTGGTGAAAACTATCAAATCTGTGATTTTTTTATTGCTACACTTAGGTGACAAGGACAAGAACTAAAATGATATAGTTGTAGAGAATAATTTACACTAAAAAATTACAGTGTCTAAAATTGAGTTCAGCTAAGAGTTTAGATATTATATTATAGAAATGTGTGGTTAAAGCCAGGCGTTGGTGGCGCACGCCTTTAATCCTAGCACTTGGGAGGCAGAGACAGGTTGAACAGGTTGATTTCTGAGTTCGAGGCCAGCCTGGTCTACAGAGTGAGTTCCAGGACAGCCAGGACTACACAGAGAAACCCTGTTTCGAAAAAAAACAAAAAAAAAAAGAAAAGAAAAGAAAAAAAGAAATGTGTGGTTAAGAAGCTCTGGATGATTGAGGCCTAGAAGCAATTACCAGAGTGGTAATGATCTGGATGGACTGTATTGTTATATAGTATAGGCTTCACTCAAAATAAAGTATATATTAGTAGCCACCAGTAGTAAAATAATTAGGTGAGGAAAGTATAGTTGAAATTAGAGAAAAAATTATAGAAATAAAATAGTACTGAGTAGGAAAATATAGAATGAAGAAATAATAGGCAAAGACTGATATAAAATAATAATTAAAACTTTCATATTTACCTAGAAATACTAGAAGCTACCCACATTACTCAGGACTGTCTAGCGAAGCAGCATGAATTTGACATATTTATTTATTGTTAAGGAAGGGGCTCATGAGATATTGGAGGCTAGATAGTTAAGTGTGTGGTAGATACCAAATTACTTGAGATCCAGGATAACTCAGGATAGAGACCCAATCCAAATTCTGGCTGCCAGTAGTTTGGGATGAATGATTGAGCCAACGCATTTAAAGGGTTGGGAATTTCTTTCTTTTGTGTTGTTTTATGGCCTTCAAATTGTAGCAGCAGAGTCAGCCACATGACAGAGAATAACAGTTTGTACGTGGACTTCTCTAAGTGTTACTGTCATCAAAAGTCATCCTCTCAATTTCCCATCATAACTGGTGACAATGACACCTCATTGAGCTTTAGGCATGACATGTCCTTCACAGTTTCTTTATTTAGCATCATCCTTCATATACCATAAGTCCCAGTTAGCATGTGATATAAAATCTCATCAGCAGCAAATTCTTATCAGGTAAACTTACTATTGCTTATGAAAATTGGGTTATTTGTAAGCTTATTTTAAAATGGAAACATTGTCCTGGGGTATTCAGATGGGTTCAAAGGAATGTCAACCATCTTTGGTAATAAAAGGCAAGATGTGCTGATTGGTGTATGCTGGGTGTTTTGATGCAAAAGACATTGACTTTCCTATGCTGGCCTTGGATATCCAAATGGACCATCAAACAAAGTGTGTAGCTAGCCTTTAGGTGAAGCTATAAATGGGTTCTGCCTTAAAGCTTCCAGAAAAGAGAAAAATTCCTGCTGATACTTTGATGTTGTCCCATTGAAGCTGGCATTAGAAGTCTTTCTTTGAAATCTCTAAGATACGAAGGTTTTGTGGGGTAGAATGATGGCTTAGGTATTACATCCCTAGCTGCATAAGAAAGAGGACCTGAGTTTACAGCCCTAGTGCAATGCAAAAATGCAAGGCATAGTCACAGATATCTGTAAGTGAAGCTAGCGTGAGGAAGGACAGGTCAATCACCATAGCTTGCTGGGTTTACCAGAGTCTCCAACTATGCAAATAAGATTCAGTGAAATACCTTGTCTCAGAAGATATGGTAAAGAATGACCAAAGAAGACATCTAACATCAACGTCTATCACCTATATACATAGATTCATGCTCACATGTGCACAACATAGTTTAGAAGGTACACACACAAAGTTGTTTATAAGTTTTTTCTAACTTAAGGCAAAAGCAAGATGAATATGACAGACACTTGAAATACAAAACATTTTTGTCATTTTAGAATATTTGTTTTCAATTGAATTGCTAAAAATGGGAAGGTGGATTCAGTAGAAACAATACTAGGAACTATCTTTATCCTTGACCTCCAAAAAATAACTAGCCACATGGACTTGAATAGTCCTATGCTTTTGAAATTCACTTCTTTCCAGAAAACAGTGACTGTGATTAGAGAGGTATCTACCATTACTTGGACACAAAAATTATCAGAAATAGATATGAGTCTATCTAAACTAGTTTGTATCTTTTCTTCAATTCTGTCTCAACATATGTAATTTTTTCTAGGTTTTATATTTTTTAGAAGAATTTTTCCTACAAATGAGATGGAAATCTGAGTAGAAAATTGAACAGGCAATTCAATACACACAGTACATGGTAGAGGAACCTCCCATAACCTTTCTAAACAGAAGTAGAAAGTTCAATGATTTGCAATTGGACTTAAGTTTTTCCAGAAGGAATAAAATGAACTAAAGTCCTATAAGTCTATGTGGATAATCTAGCTTCAGCTGCTATGAAGCATGCTTCCAAGTCTGGGTGCCTCTCATCTTGCCATAAGTCATTGGCATTGGGAGTAGACCTATTGCAAGTTGCTGAATTTTGAAATCAAAACATCTTTTTTCTTTTAACTTTATTGGCTCTTTAATGTGGAGGCTGGTAAAAGCCTCTACTGGGGCAGGTCTTAAATGTATTGTCCCTGAATAAAGATCAGTAACTTTGTGTACAAGGACAAAGGAAATAATTAGGACTATAACTATCAGCAGGGATTGGAAACTAACCCAAGATAAAGTTCAACTGGTTGTGGGGGTAGTAGGAAGAGATTATGAATGACAAGGAATGCAAATTGCCTAATTCAAAGTCACAGGGGTCAATTTTGACTTTAATAATGAGTGCCATAATTAGCACCTTTAAAATATATTGGTTATTTTGGTGGTTATATTATTGTCTGAGAATGCTTACATATTAGGATATTGTGTACACAATCACAACCTGGGTGAATTTAGGTTTGTAAAATACCTCAACACTAATTTCTTGATAAAAGTATACAAAATACATATTCTCCATTCTATATTTTTATACATTAATATATTATAAAACACAATGCCACTTTTGGATGATATAAGACAAGAATATAGCCTTCCTGCTTGGCTCTAACTTTTTAGTCATTAACCGGTCTAGAATTTCCAACATCATCCTCTCTCCACACTTCGGGGAAGCACACAGAGCCTTGAGCTTCACAATGGATCTCGTGAACAGCACGCAGGTTGTGCCCCAGGTTGACCTGAATGTTTCTGTGGTTCTCCAGGCCTCCTCAGGAAGGGAAACCGAGCTGTGAACATGATGATGGAGCTCAGAGGACAGAGCCCAGCTCACCTCTGCTGGCTGACCTCCATGTGGAACTGGCAGGTAGGGGGACTGGGGCAGAGAGGTCTAACCTGGATGTTTCTGGAGCCCTGGAGGACTCCTTTGGAAGATAGGCAATGGAGCTCGGGGACAACTTGGAGCTCACCTCTGCTGGCTGTGTCCCAGGTGGACCCCGCAGTCTGACTCCACTTAATGATCTCTCATTGTTGCTCTACGTTTTAGATCAGACATCTCAGCAAGAATATTCAATATAAACCTTCTTTTTGTTCTCATATAACTTAGGTTATGTTCTCTAGGGTTGTCCATATCATTACTAATAATGCTTTGTCATTTTTGCAACTGAATAGAATTTAACTGAGTATATATGTCATGTTTTCACAACTCATTCACTATGCACTAGACAACACATTAATTCAATTTTTAGCTATTTTGAAAGATGCTGCAATCACCACGAGAGCGTTCTTTGGTGTAATGATATTATTTCTTTGGAGTATAGCTCTCTTTTATAAGTAGCTAACATGCTGTTCTTGTTTTCTTTGTTATACAACAATTTACTTTTAATAAAAGGCATTTGCCAATTCTGCCCTGAATTCCTATGCAAAATAGGAAAATATTTATGAAACTAACATTTAAATGACCATGTCTTCAAATGCATAAATGTGAAGTAATAATTATTCAAATATACAAATTAATAACTATTTCAACTCATAACCTTTTAACAACAGAATAAAATACATTTTTCTTCGTTTACATGTGTGCTATTCAAACTTTCTTTTGGAGGAATCAAAAGCAGATACCAAAGAAACATAGTAGTATTTGATATGGATTTAATTCAGGCAATGGAGAAGAGAGAAAGCCCTAAATGGCTTCTTAAAATCCTCATAATTTTCTACATGCTTTATTATACAATATTTTGCTACAGATTTCTCAAGGTGATTTTCTTTAGCATCAAAAGTGATGATTAAGAAATTTTTTTTGTGGGATATAGTTAAATATTCTTTACTTAAGAAAAGAACCCTCCCATGTATTATGTATTATATGCATGTTTGGGATTTTAATATTCTATCTTGGTCCTCTAAGTTATTAATTTAACTTCTATTGTACCTGAAATTTGTCCACTACTTTAGAATATACATACATATATATATATATATATATATATATATATATATATATATATATATATATATATATTTAGAAATATATAAAGACTTATAAACACTATAATCTATTGATGTATTACTAGTGTTGTGGTTGTGACAGCTTGTCATACGCTTTGCAGAGAAAGTCATTAGCCAAATGGAAATTTAGGTCAGCTAACATTTCTGAATGATATTTATAAGATCACGGAAATTATTGAAAATATGCTTCATCTTTCATCATGCAAATGTCACACTCTATTTCTTATTCATTTATTTACAGGCATGTCTCAATGTTACTGTGTAGTATGTGACCAGTGAAGATCAGTCATTTCATGCAGCTTTACTCTCCTGCATTTAAAAATATTTGCTGTTGAACCGACTATACTTTTAAACTTTGTACTGTATGTTAGCAGCTCTTTCTGACCAGGGTATATGTCTGTGATTTATTTTCTTTCAGAAACTAGAATGGCTCTCATGGTATATTGGGGTAATAGAAGGAGATACTAAACTGCAACTTTAAATTGCACAGTCCACAGTACATTATGAAAACTGAATACAAATATGTATAGAATCATTGTAGTCATTAAGTGTGTAAAAGAAACATTATATTTATAATTATAATTATAATTTTATAATTTACGTGCATGTCCTTTAGAGTTGGTGAAAGATAGAGGCAATAAAATAATGTCATGTAAATAGATGAGATGACAATTTACCAAGAAGTCGATTAAGTAATTAAGGTTCATCACTATGTCCTATGAGCTTAAATAAGCTAGAATACAAATAATTATATGTACTCTACAAATACAAATGTAAAGGACTAAGTACATGGAATAATGGGTGCTTATTACTTTTTTGTCATTTCCCTTATAAAGAGGAATGGTATTCATGCCTATATTCCAGGGAACCCAGACTACTCTACAGTAGAATCAAGGTACCCAGAGAGCAAAGTGTATTAGGCACAAAAATAGAAAAAAATGAAAGTACCATAGATAGGGAGAGAGGTTAATGAAAAGAGAATGAAAAATATAGATAATTAAGTAAGCTTTGAGAAACTTTTTTAAGGGTTTGGAGAGTTGGCTCAGTGGTAAAGAGCTCATATTGCCTTTTCAGAACTCCTGAGTTCAGGTCCCAGATCCAAGATCAGTAGCACGTAGCCCTCTATAACTTTTACAAGATTCTGTGGATTCCATGGGAAAATGTACTTATGTATGTCCAGTGACATTCTGTTGGAGAAAACCTATTTCCCCTTTTCTAATGAGTATCAGTTGCAAACAGCTCCTTGGCTAGGAGAGAGATCCAATGCCCACTTTTCCCTTTCAGTACTGGAACCCCACTTTGCTTGAACACATGCAGGTCTCGTGTGTGTGATGATGCTACAGTCTCTAAGAGTTCATATGATATAACGTGTTTAGATTGGGTTGTTTGGTTTCTTGGGGGTTAGCTTCTTGAGTTATTTATATATTTTGGATATTAGCCCTCTATTGGATGTGGGATAGGTAAAGATTTTTTTCCCAGTCTGTAGGTTGCTGATTTTCCTATGCTGACTGGCTATATCTTTTCCCTTATAGAATCTTTCCAATTCATGAGGATCCATCTATCAATTCTTGATCTTAGAGCCTTAGCCATTGGAGTTTTGGTTAGGAAATTTCCTCCTGTGCCAATGAATTAGAGGCTCTTTCCCACTTTCTCTCCTATTAGATTCAGTGTTTCCATATTTCTTTTCAAATGTCTATTAGTGTTACTTTGTTTATCTCAGTATTCCCTTCTTTACCCTTCTCTTCCATCCTCCTATCTAAATTCTATTCTAGTTCCCCCTTTTTCCATTTGGAAAACTGTATTCTATCTCCCTTCCTTGGGAGAGCCTTTTCTTCCACCTGATCCCTTACTATGTACCTAACCTCTGTAGTTATTTGGACTATAGCACATATATCAAAATTTAAAATGCTAACATCCAAATATGTGATAAAATAAACAATACTTTTATTTTTATAGCTCCACCCATTTATCTATACATTTCATAAATTTATTTTTCTTATCAGGTAAGTGAAATTGCACGGTATAAATACATCATATTTCATTATCCATGTGTCTATTGGTAGTCATGAGTTCTCTTTGCATTTTCTGGCTATTATGAATATACTATCAATGATTATGGATGAACAAGTATTTCTGCAACAAGATTTAGAATCCTTTGAGTATATGACTAAGGGTAATATATAGCTGGATCACGAGTTAAATATATTTCCAGATTCCCAGAGGACCTTCACTAATTTTCATAGTGGCTGTACTAGTTTTTACTACTACCAGAAAAATAAGAATTCCCCCTTTCCTGCAACCTTGCTATCATGAACTTTCTTTATTTTATTGATTTTGGTCATTGTGACTGGTGTAAATGAATCTTAAAGTAAATGAATCCGAAAGTTAAGGATGTTGAACACTTCTTATGTATTTTTTAGCTGTTTGAATTTGAAAACTCTGCATATTTCTCTACATTTTAAGTTGTGTTAATGTTTTTGATGTTCAGTTCTTTTCATTCATTATATGTTACAGACTTCTATATATTACAGTTCTATATATTACAGTTAATATATAACCTTCTATATATTACAGTTAAGACATTTTTCTATTTTATAGTCTACTATTTTGCCTGAAAGATGGTAACCTTTTCTACATGTGAATGATCCTACTTCTCATTTCCTCTAATGATCTAACTCTTTATGGGGTGGGAGTCTTAAGAAAGGATTCCATTGTACATTCTTAACTAGCCTGGAGCTTACTGTATATACCATGATGACCATTGAGATTCACGTATCTAAGCATTTGGAGTTGTGGGACTAATGATATATAACACTAAACTGGGTCAAATGAACTAACATATGTTAATTCTTTAATATCTAGAAGCTGTGAAAAATATATGGGCCATTACACTAAAAACAGATGATGCTTTATAAAAATGTATTAAGTTAATATTTATGTATTTTTATTATTTGTAGAAATGTGTATATATAAAATACACACACAAACACACACCTAGGCACTTATGTGAAATCAATATTTGTAATTCTTTGGAGAAATCCATATTTATCACCCTACACAAAACTCAAGTCCACATGTATCCAAGATGTCAACATAAAGCCAGACACACTAAATGTAATAGAAGAGAAAGTGAGTAAATCGCCTTGAACAAATTAGTAAAAGAGACAACTTCTTGAGCAGAACACCAATTGTTCAGGCACTATGACCAACAATTAATAACTGGGACTTCATGAAACTAAAAAACTTCTCTAAGGCAAAGAAAAACCTCAATAGGACAAAATAGCAGTCTACAGAATAGGAAAAGATATTCACCACCCCTACATCCAACATAGGGCTAATATCTGAAATATAAAAGAACTCAAGAAGTAAGACATCAATAAACCAAATAATCCAATTATAAATTGGGAAAAGATAAGCAGAGAATTCTCAACAAAGGAATTTTGAATAGACAAGAAGCACTTAAAAAAATGTTCAACATCCTTAGTCATTGGGAAAACAAAACTGCTCTGAGATTCTACCTTATACCCATCAGAATGGCTAACATCAAAAACTCAAGTGATAGACCACACTATTGAGAATGGAGAGCAAAAGAGAACAATCCTCCATTGCTGATGGGAGTGCAAACTTGTATATCCACTCTGGAAATCAATTTGTTGTTTTCTCAGAAAGTTGGTAGTAGTTCTACTTCAAAACCAAACTTTTCTGGACATACACCTAAAAGATGTTCCATCATACCACAAGGACACTTGCCCCACTATGTTCAAAAAATATTATTTAACAGTTGTAAATTGGAAATAACCTAAATGTCCCTCAACAAAAGAATGGATAAAGAATATGTGGTTCATTTTTACAATGGAATACTACTCAACCATTATAAACAAGGACATCATGAAACTTACAGGCAAATAGAATTATAAAATATTATTCCGAACGAGGTAATCCAGACTGAAAAAGACACACATGGTATGTACTCTGCTATAAGTAGACATTAATCATAAAATACAAGATACCCAATAACAAGGATGGCCCAAGGAAGGATGCTTGTATCTCACTCAGAAGTGGAAATACAATAGTCGTAAAAGTTGGAGGGAGGGAGTGAACTGAATGAGAGAGGGGATAGAGAGGGGAAGGCAGTAGTCATGTGTAAACAGAGGCAGGAAGAGAGGGCCAGGAGCAAAGGAAGGAATATCACTGGAAAGTACCAGAGACCTGGGATGGAGGAGGCTCCAGGGATTCTATAAGAGTGATGATAGCTGAAACTCCTAACAGTGGAGGATATGGAGCCTGTAGTGGTGACCTCCTGTAGTCAGGAAAGACTTCCATTAGAGACATAAGGAAACCAACCCACTCACAAAACCTTCCACACAAAATTTGTCCTGATGAAGCAGAGACTGAGGGAATGGCCAACTAATGACTGGCTCAACTTGAGATCTAGCCCATGGGTAAGAACAAATCTCTGACATTATAATTTTCTTCTTTTTAATGAATTTATTTATTTATTCGATTAATGGCTCAATATCTACCCTTCCTCTCCTCCCAGTACCCCATTACACACCTCTTTCCACATTCTACCTTCCTCTTTTAAGAGGGGGAAGCGCCTCTCTGGGTATCAACATCCCCTCGCCCCCTAGACACACATACTCTGAGGCTGTGGAATAGAAGTTTTGGAGAGAGAGAGAGAGAGAGAGAGAGAGAGAGAGAGAGAGAGAGAGA
>NW_021621185.1:11655399-11715123 GCF_004785775.1 Grammomys surdaster
GAGAGAGAGAGAGAGGGAGAGAGAGAGAGAGAGGGAGAGAGAGAGAGAGGGAGAGAGAGAGAGAGAGAGAAAGTTTTATATCAGGTAACTGATTTTTTTTTTAACTTTGGCAACAAATGTATTCAATTGAGCTGCCAATATTCTTTTAAAAATATATTAACTTTGAGATTTTTCATAGCATATAGTTTCATAGTACTTAACTCCAAATTTCTTTCAGAAGCACACCTAATGTCCTCCCCTTCAATCTTGTCTACATAAGAAAAAAAAATTTAAATCAATCTAATCACTTCTTTCCTCATCTCTTTGGCAAAATGTCATTCACTTGTCTGTGGTTTACTGACAAGGGATTATTTCTTTAGGAAATTTCGCTTTCCTTTTGTCAGCAGCTGTCAGTTGTCATTAACTCCTCAGGTAGGTGTTGAATTTTGTTCCTTACTCTACCTTACCCTGTGATGGAATTTTAGTCTGGCTTGAGCTTTATCAGATCTTATTCATGCTCTTACAAGTATTGTGAGTTAATATCTTTTACAGATCACTACCTGCTTGATTTTTCCATGTTCTATGAGTCAAGCATGTGGTATTGTCAGCAACAGAGTCTTATATTAGGGGTTCATTTTTCTTCCCATTTCCTTTTTTGTAGCATTGTGTTCTATCTTCTCTCCTTTGAAAACCCCCACATGAACACTTACTAGACTCTATAGATATTCCAAACAAAACTCAAATATCTAATGATTCAAATCAACATCCACAAATAAAACATATATCTTTGTTTCATGGTCCTCAATCCCTCCATATTTTCTAAATATTGTACAATATTTCATTACATAAACATGCCATTTTATATTCATTCACAAACTGATCATCTATGCTGTCTATTGTGTCTACCACAAAAAGAGCAAAAATGAACATAGATAAGCAAATATCTTTGTAATAGAGTTGTTTGGACATATGTCCAAGAGTGGTAAAGCTGGGTCATGTTGTAGATCTATTTCTAGCTTTTTTTTTGAACCTCCACATCAACTTCCATAATGGCTGAAGCATGTCGCATTCCCATAAGCAGTGAATAACTATTCCTCTTTCCTCTCAATCATCCCAGTATTTGTCATTATTTTTTCATCTTAGCTCTTATGACTAATGTATGATTAAATCTCACTAAAGTTTTGAAATACATTTCCCTGTTAGTTAATGGTATTGAACACTTAAACCTTAATATTTCTCAGCTATTTAGATTTCATGTTTGTAAAAGTCTCTTTAATTACATTCAGTAATTTTAACTAGCATATTTGTTTTCTTGGTGTTTAGTTTTTTCTTTCTTTTTAATTTAATTTAATTTTATTCTATTTTCTTGTATATTGTGGATATTAACCCTTTTTCAGATACTGTGCCTTCACTTGAATGAGGGCATCCTTTGCTGTACAGAAAATTTTTAGTTTCATTTCATCCCACATTTTATTTTTGTTCTTAATACCTATGATACCAAAGTATTTTTCAGAAAGTCCTTTCTTGGACAAATAAGTTCAAATCTATCCCCTTCTATCACGTTACAAGATTAAGGAAATCACAAATTATCTTAATGACTTTGATTTGTTTGCAGCTTAGTTTTGTGCGGGGTGAGCACTCAGGATTGATTTTGTTCTTCTGTATGCACCTTTCTAGTTTCACCAGCACTGTCTATTGAATATGCTTTATTCCCTCCAATGTTTATTGTCCTCATTGCCAAAAAATGTCAGGCGGCTGTAAAAATAGAACATATATGTGGGTCCTCAATTTTAGTCCTTAAAACATCTGTATGTTTTACCTAAGAGTCATGCTCCTCTTAAATATTTTTTCTTGGTAGCATAAACTTTAAATCTAGGATGCAAATACTGTCATGATTATTTATATTCTTCATTTATGTTTCAGATATGTTTTCTTTCTATTTCTATATGAAACTCCTTATTTTTTCTTCAGTGTCTTAAGTTGTAATTGTATAAGTCTGTCACCTTCCAGATTCTTATTTTCCTTCTTATATTTATGGTTTGTAAATAAGCAGTGCAGATTTGTATGTGTTCATTTTGAATCTTTCTATTTTACTGAATATGTTGTTAAGCTTAGATGAGTTCCTGTGGGATCTTTGTTTTATACATAGAATATCACCTGTAAATAAGGATGATTGTGACTCCTTTTTTTCCTAACTATATATTCTCTATTTTTGTTTTATTTCTCTAATATTCAAACACTACATGTAACAACACTGAAGAGTGTGGTTATCCAGTATTGCATGTGATTTTAGAGGAAAAACTTTGATTTCTTTGCTCAGTTTAGCATGTTGACCTTGGAATTACTGCATATTACCTTCATTATATTGAGATATCATCCCTGCATCCCTAGAAACTTAAGGTCGTTAAGCATGAATGTATGTTTGATTTTATTAAAGATTTTTTGTGCATCAAATGAGATAACCATGTTGTTTCTGTCATCAAGTCTATTTAGGTGAAAAACTCTTATTATTTGATTTATGTATGTTTTCAATCCTGATGTTACTGAATTTAGGCTTCATTGATAAGTGTAGATAATGTGATATTTTTATATGTTCTTGGCTTCAGTTTATAAAGGCTGCATTTTTAGTACTTTTTTTTGTTGCAGAGAACAACACTAGTTCATTTTATTCCTTTTATTGAAAATAGATTTTTTCCTATATAATATATCCTGATTTGAGTTTCTGCTCCATTTACTCGTCCAAATTTCTCTCCATATCCCTGCCCATCCATATCCATTCCCTTTCTATCTTTTAATAGAAAATAGATGTCTAAAAGATAATAAAATAAGATAAAGCAGACACTAACACATTGGTATTGGACAAAACAATCAGAATAAAAATAGCCCCAAAGAAGGCATAAGAAACAAAAACCCATTTTTTCATTCACTCAGGAATTTCATAAAAGCAAATCAATAAACTGGAACTCATAACACATATATGTTGTCATAATATTTTAAATTGTAGCACCCAATCTGGCTTATTCCTAGTCAGCTACCATCTTCCTGACTAGGCTAGGCCTGAGGCCACCCACAGTGCTGTGTTTTCACCCTGCTCAGCTCAAGCCACCGGCTCAGGCAGCCAGAAACACCAGCCCTGCCACCCACGAGACGCCAGCATGGGAGATGGCCCTGCCAATCTCCCATGCTGTCTCCACACTACTGAGCTGAGCCCAGACCATCCCACCATACACGCAGTACCTTGTAGAAATGAGACTCTAATGCTTAAATATTAACCAAAGGCTTTATATGTTTGATAATACTCAATTAACAAAATGCTCACACAGTTAGAGGTGTTTCTCAAAAACTAACATAGATATAAGTTGTTACCAAGGACTGCTCTCCGTACATGCGTGGTCATCCATGGCTCCTATGTCTCTCCCCCTTAGATTTTCCTCTTCCTTCTCCTCTTCCTCTCCTTACTCCTCCTCTTCCTCATCTTACTCCTCCCACCTTAGCTCCTCCCAACTTGTGGGGAAAATGTCCAGCCACACATATACAAAGAACCCAGTACAGACCTCTGTAAGCCCTATACATTCTGTCATAGTTTGTTTAAATTGGTATGTGTGACAATTGTGATATATTTCTAAGGCCTTGCTTTCCCCTAGCTATTACTCACTTCTCACCTCATCCTCTGCAAAATTCCCTGATCCCCGAGGAGAGGGCTGTAATGTAGACCTACTCTTAGGACTGAGTATACCAAGATCTCTTGCTCTTTGCATAATGTCTGGCTGTGGGTCGGAACATTTGTTCACATCTGTTACATGAGGAAACTTTGCTGACAATGGATGAGCAAGATGCTGGTCTATGAGTACAGCAGAATAACTTTAGGAGTCATTTTATTCATACTTCTTTTTTAAAACTTCTTTCATCTCTTTTTTTTTCTTTCTTTCTTTCTTAGAACAGCAATTCTTATGCTAGGTCTCTGGACTATTTAGTCTCCGATTCTTAGTCACTCAATCAGTGTTGTGTATGGGTTTCTTCTCTTAGAGTGGGCCTAAGTGAAATCATATATATGTTGGTCACTCCTACAAGCTTCTTCTCCCCATTTCCCTAGTATATCTTATAGGCAGGGCATCAATGTAGGTCAAAGGGTTTCTGGCTGGCTTAGTGCTTATGTTTCTACTTTAGTAGCATGCAGTGGACCTTCTTGTATCAAAGGCATTGGAATGTAGGGGTAAGGGTTCTATGTAAGGCACTAGCTGAAATTCACAGAGTTAAGTGAGTTATACACATGTTATACACATGTTATACACATGTTGTTTTGAACAATGGGGCTTTGCTATCAGTTTGTGGAGAGTAACCAATAACTTTACTAACAGCCTGAATGGTTATAAGGATTCTCATAGACTCCTTTGGTCAACAACTAAATTAAATGTGACTGAATCCAAAGTACTAGAAACTTCAACTGATAATAAGAAAGAGCCATTTGGAGTTCTGTCTCCCATACTTTTTGGAAATTTAATTTAAGCATCCTTCATATAAATATGTTCATATATATAGCTTCTATTATATTAAGTTTTCAGATGTAAATATTTTACTAAGAGGTATTGCATCTGTGTTATCAGAGAGATTTATAAACTTTCATCTTTTAGGTGTTCTTAGGTTTTGGTATCAAGATAATACAGGCTTTATATAATGAATTTTGAAATATTCCTGATTATACAGGGCATGGGGTCCTCACACAAAGCATGGAGGATCATATCTATTCAGAATAAAACATGAATGCCCTATTATTCAGTTCAATATTAAATATACTTGATAGAGCTTATTACAAATGATAAATATTTTCAATTAGAGTGTTTTTGATGATTATTCCTGTGTTTTTGACAACTCAGGAAACTGTTATATGATCACAAGTTCAAGGCCTGTCTATGCTACAATGTGAGTTCAGTGGTAGCATAGATAAAGTGGTAAAAGTAAAATAAGGAGTAAGTGTATATCTCAGTGCTGTCGTGCTTGCCTAGCATGTCAGGGCTCTAGAATTGATCCTTAACACTTCAATACTATCTGCAATTACATTGCGGTGTTATTTATACTTCATGTCTCAAATTACAAATAAAATCCACAGAAAGACAAATAGTTTTCTTATCCATGTATCATTTATATTATTTTCATTCCCTAACCACATTCTTACCTGTTTATCACTGTTTACCCAAAATTAGACAGGCCTAGGAAAAAGGAAATCTTTCTTGAGAAAATGTCTTCAGAAGATTAGCCTCTAAGCAAGACTACAGGACATTTTCTTAATTAGTGATTGATGTAAGAAAACCCCACCCATAATGGATGGTGCCAACCCTGGAAAGATGATCCTAGATGATTAAAAACTCCAGTTGGTAATCTTCATCAGGGAGGCTTCAATCAGAAACTGATGGAAACAGATGCAGAGACATACAGCCAAACATAAGTGGAGCTTGGGGAATCTGCCAAAACAAAGAGTGGAAGAATTGTAGGAGCCAAAGCACTCAAGAACATCACAACAAAACCTACAGACTCTAACCTGGACTCAAAGGGGTTCACAGAGACTGATCGAACAATCAGAGGGACTGCATGGGTCTGAACTAGGCCCTTTGCATATATGTTATGGTAGTGTAGCTTGGTTGTCTGTGGACCTCCTAACAGTGGGAATGGGGGAGGGGAGAAGTCTCTGACATTTTGCCTAATTGGGGAAACATTCTCCTTTTACTGGGTGTTCTCATCCAGCTTTAATGTGAAAGGAGGCACATAGTTTTGTTGTACCATTATATTCCAAATTTGGCTGATATCCCTGAGTGGTGTGTGCCTTTCTTTATATATATATATATATATATATATATATATATATATTCATTTCTAATTTGAAACTAAACAAGGAAAAACATTTCTATATTATCTAAAAAGGGAAGCAAATAAATAAAAGGAAACAACACTTTTTTATTTACACCAAATTACATATAACACATATAAGTGTATATGTACATATATACATAAATAATTAAAACCACGTTAAAACACATGAGCTGAGAATGTTCTTCCTATAAACAAAGACTATCTAAAACAAACAAACAAACAAACAAACAAACACCTAGTACCAGGCATGAGAAAGCCTGCTTAAAATGTTAATTCAGGGTTCATTCAGAAAACTTCAAAAACAATACAGGCTACTACTCTTGTTTTTAATTGCCTCCTAGAGGCAGTCTCTGCAAGGACTTTCCTTCAGTCTATGATCTACACTTTGTCTCTGTATTTCCTCCTGTGAGTATTTTGTTCTCCCTTCTAAGAAGAACCAAAGCATCCACACTTTGATCTTCCTTCTTCTTGAGCTTCATGTGGTCTGTGAATTGTATCTTGGGTATTCCAAACTTTTTGGTTAATATCCACGTATCAGTGAGTGCATTCCATGTGTTTTCTTTTGTGATTGGGTTACCTCACTCAGGATGATATTTTCTAGTTCCATCCATTTGCCTAAGAATTTCATGAGAAACAGAGAATTAGGAAGGGAGTAAGGAGATGTGGAGGGACTGGGAGAAATGGACAGTTTTGAAACTGCAGTCTCAATACAATATATAGAAGAAGCAATAAAAATGAAGTAACTAATTTAAAAGGAAAGGAAAGCAAGCTGAGCATGCCCTAGTGAGTTAGCTATTAAACATCTATGGCTTCACTTCAGAGCCTACCTTCAGGGTCTTGCTCTGTTTCAGTTTTTGATGTCACTCTGTCATGATCACTAATCTGGCAGTATAAGATGAAACAAATCTTTTCCTTCCCATTTTACCTTTTTTTTCATGGTGCTTTATCACAGCAAAAGAAACTCTGATTGCTAGAAAATTCTTTGGTCCTCTTTAGCCATCTACTGTTCTCTCTACTTGGTTTAACATTTGTCTTCTATTGATACTACCTTGCTACCCTTCTGTATAGTAAGTTCAATTCTATTGCTCTATGTTTATTCTCTCCATTTTTATTACTTGTAATGTTTCTGTCTTCTAGAATCCATGAATGAATAAGGGGTTTTACTAACAGCAAGCACTAAAAGGGAACCTTTATTTAATATCATATTACATATACAGGTTTCCATCTTTGACACAGTATTTTGCATGTAATCACATATTTGATATTTTACTTATATACTTTGAAAAGTCGTGAAAATGTAAAAATAGTTTAAACAATTACAATCTGATGATGCAGTAGGATTCTATAATTTAATAAAAACTGAAACAACATAAGACTTAAACTTTCATTAACTTATCAGATACTTATTTAGCACAAATTTATGTTGGTCAACAACCAAAATCTTCTAGTTTGAATATGAAAGAAAAAGATCCTCCAGTATGTAGTGGAACACCTAATAGGAAAAGTCGTATTTGACACAATCCACGTTAAAATAAATACATTATTCAGTAGATTAAAAAGCACAACAGAAAAAATTTAAAGAACTGAATTATAAATAATCCATGTTAAAATAAATACTTTATTCTTTAGATTAAGAGTAAGAAGCACAGTAGAAAAATAGGCTATAGAGGAATTTTAGTCTAGAAATGTGACTTCTCTGATTACATTCAAAGACATTCTATGTCTGTGTGATCTGGCTGGAAGGACACACCTTTAATCCCTCTGGCCAGACAGACATCCCCTTAGTACACAACTTTACTCCAAAACAAGGAAAGTAAAGTTAGTTTGAAGAAAGAAGCAGCCATGTTTGACAGTGAACTCAATGCCTATTCTTGACTTAATAAGTATTTAATAAAGGTAGACAGTGAGTGGCCAATTAATTTACTCAAATTAAATGTATTTATTCTGCTGAAAAATATACTCTAAGTTATAAAATGTCAATCCATGATAAATGAAAGTATCATGTCTATTCATTGTTAATAGTTTTAATCAGGCAACTTATGTTCATCTTTCATGGCATTAATAACTATTGACATCTGAAGACTCCTGATAGACAATCAGTATCTATAGGCCACATGTGGCCATCTAGAACTTATTAGACCGTAAGACATAATTGGGGAAGCCAAGTGAGTTCTGCTGAATGCCATGAAAAATGTGAACATAAGTTGCCTGATTAAAATGCTTTGATATTTGGTCAACTGTGGTGACTAACAGAGGTGATGAAACATTTATAAGAAGGCACAAGTGACCCTAAATCTAAGTGCTAAGAATGGAAGTAGAAAAGAGCTTCATCAAAATATCTCATTGAAATTTTCAGCTGCAGCTGAAGAACCGTGGTCTACTAAAAGCCTAATGAAGTACTAGATGAGCAATTACATATATTGTTAAAGGATCAATCAGCAATGAATATTTCTGTGATTTAAGTAGAAAATTGAAATTAAGTTTAATGAATATGTAATCTCCTTTTCAAAGCTGAAGAGGCTTACATCTGTATGATTTTTAAAAGAAACCATACATGTGAAAATTTAGACATTACTACATTCTTAAAAGATTGAACATTTTTACCAAAAATATTTCTAGACCATTTTTAAAATATTAAGAAATTATTCTGAAAATATTTCAGTGTATTATATTTGTTAAACCAGACAGAACTGAGAATTAGTTTGATTCTGCTACTTAAATACTTCTCAGAACGTAATAATGGTCTTATCCTCACTGAGCTGAGCCTAAATTTCCTCTTAGATACATATAATGTAACAAAACAAATTAAAATATGTGTATGTGTTATAAAATTTAATGTATATTTGAAATATTGTCATTAACATAAAATAGAGACATTTTACTGTAATTTTGTTGATGCAACTGATATGTTTTATAAAATGGTGGTATGACGCAGCAGGAGAGTGTGCTTAGAGGGCCCATTCTGAGGCACCCCTCCTTTAGGAACCAACTATACAACAGGTCTAGTATAAAATGAAGTTCATTTTAGAAGAGAGAGGAGGGGGGAAGAAAGAAGGAAAGAGACTGGCTGGGGACAGGAGCAGGGGAAAAAGGGAGAGAGAGAGAGAGAGAGAGAGAGAGAGAGAGAGAGAGAGAGAGAGAGAGAGAGAGAGAGAGAAGAGGGGGTCAAACAGTCCTTTTATACCAAACTAGGCTCATATCTGGTTGTTGCTAGTTAATTGTTGGGTAGAGCCGAGAAGAAATGCTAATATCAGGTACTGTTCCTGTCACCAATGCTAAGTATTAACTGTGGATGAACACTGAAGTAAAGGAAGTTTGAATTATACATAAATATTATTTAGGTACATTAAAGGAAGTTTATCTTTAATAACCTGGAAAGTAAAGACATTAGCAAACATTGTAAAATGAGCATTTGCAAAATCTTATAATAAAATTAGATCATTTTTTTTAAAATCAGGATACAAAGTAACTTTGATCATTCAGGATGGAGTATCAAGTAAATCTCAGATTTTGTTTCATATGTTATAAAAGATTGCCATATAAAGTAAATTAGATGCTTCATTTCAATAATGCCTGATGCATAGATAGCATCAAGTATAGATTTATTGTTTCCACATCAATATTACTTGCTGCATCAATATGTGATCTGTGTCCTTACCTATATCTAAAAGAGAGATAAAGGAAAGAAAGCAACTTTGAGGGTGTGCTTTTCTAACATGCTATTATTTTCCATGGAATTGAGTTTTATTACCTGTGGAAATAGTAAAATAGTAAAATTGTGAGTGTAAATTGGAAAAGGATATAGAAAATTCTTCTTCCTGTTCTCCTTCCTATTCTCCCCTGATTTGATATAGGTTCTCAGTATGCATTTCTGGTTCACTGGAAGACAATATCTATACCAGACTGGTCTTGAACTAACAGACCCTTCTGCCTTTGCCCCCTGAGTGTCACAATTAAATGTACATGCCACTACACCAGATGATGGTGTTTCTAAATCAAAATATTCTTGATGAACTCTTTCTTTTTTAAAAAATATTTATTTCTTTATTATGTGTATATGAGTACACTGTGGCTCTCTTCAGACACACTAGAAGAGGGCATCAGATCCCTTTACAGTTGTTTGTGAGCCCCATGTGGTTGCTGGGAATTGAACTCAGGACCTCTGGAAGAGCAATCAATGCTCTTAACTGTTTATCCATATCTTCAGCTTCTAAAGAAAAATATTATTAAATAGCACATTTCCTATAACTGAGAGGTCCTGTAATAAATAGAGTTGGGTAAGTGGCTACCATAATTACTTTCACTTGCTTCTTTAAATTGCTATAAGTTTAAAAAAACTTAAAGCAAATTTTAAAGAAGTGAAATAAAATGTGCAGCTGTTCAAAGATGATTTCTGATTTCTCTGAAAATTTAGTCTAGAATTTTGACATTTTTGGAGATTGCAAAAAACAAGCAATAGATGTGTTGATTTCCTCCTGGAGGCTAAAAAGTAATGCTGCCTCCATAGTCCTCAGAAGAGACACAAGGAAGACAGAAATCCTGTATTTGGCAAAATGAAAAGATGACTAATTTTGGCAGTTATTCTACATAACTGACATCACATATCTAACTGGAAATGATCAGCAGTAATATATTTTTGTGATGATATGATACTCCATTTTACTTTATTTTTAATGTGTTCTGTTATTTCTTTTAACTAACATAGTTTTTGAAGATAATGATCGATCCACATTCATATGTAATAAGTAATGCATTTATACATTTCTAAAAAGTGATATACTGTGTTATAACATTTCTCAAATTAACTTTCCCATACTAGAGTCAGGATACTGTTATTGGTACAATCCATTATTTTCATCCAGAGTCCTCCAATTGTAGGTACATCGATCTGTTCATTTATTTCTATGCTAGTCACTCAAACGAATAGGTTTTTTGTATCTAATACCCCTGTACATATGTTTAATTATTTACTTTATTTTTAACATTATAAAATAATCACATCATTTCCTTGTTCTTCTTCTTTCCCTCAAACCATCTCATATATCTATCTTTGCTCTCTTTCAGATTCATGTATCTTTTATGATTGTTACATATTTATGTGTGAACTCAATTGAGGCCACTGTGTAGACCAGGTTGACTTTGAATTAAGAAGAATCCACCTGCTACAGTTAGGCAGTTAGGGGAAGTGACTACTATAGAAATTCTAAATACATACATATATATATATATATATATATATATATATATATATATATCAACAGTGTACATATGTACAACTTGCTCAGTCTGTATAATGTTACTTATACTATATTATTAGGGCTGATCATTTGGTATTAAATAACCAATTTAATATGCTTTTCCCTGATGAAGACTTTCTCCCACTCTTAGTATTTCTTAGTTGCTTGTGATTCTATGTGTATGACTGAGGCCTCTTGGGCTTTTGTCCATCCATGTTAGCATGCCTATTGTTGTTCTTGAAGAACTTATGTTTATCAGGTCACATCAGTGTGACTTTATGGGTGTAACTTCTGACATACCTATGAGAGATTTAATCCAACATCAAGCTTGCTGGTTCTATACCTTTTAAAATCATTTTGTTTCCCTTTTCTCCAATGACCCCCAGCCTTACTTGTGTGAGTTCTATTGTAGATGGATCTATTTGGACTAGGTTTCATAATTCTGCATTTCAATTGGCTGCGGTTTTCTGTCATGGTATGTATCTGTTGCAAAAAGGAGTTTCCTTGGTGACAGACAAGGACTACACTTACCTTTGGACATAAGGATGATAAATTAGAATATAATCAAGATATAATTCTGTTTTAATAAAATGATAATTTTAGATTTTTCTCCAAGATCCATGGCTTTACTAACCATGTTAACCCTATACATAATTTTATAGTAATAATTTATAGCCTATCATCACTAGACTAGGTGCCTAGGTAGCAATTACATGCTATTTACCTCTTATCGCTCAAGTGCTTAGAGTTAGTTGTTTCCAGAATATGTGTGTGTGTGTGCATGTGTGTGTATGTGAGTGTGTGTGTGTGTGTGTGTACATGAGCACTTAACGCCCAGTGTTTTGGATAATGAACCCAGCTATTCCATTACAGAGTAATTACTACTACATACATCTCAAGTATCTTAGTGTATGTTTTACATTATACAAATTTACTATGTAAATAAACTTTATCAACTTTTATCCTGAGTTTAATGAACATTCAGCATTGTAACTTACAGTTCAAAATTGTCACTGAGTGTTTAGTAAAACACTTTGGGACTTATTTTTACTGAGCCACAACTCTTTCATGTATGAGAAAAATACAATAAAGTATGATATAAATTTTGTATTAATTTTTGGCTAAAATCCACAGTTATTTATAAGTTAAGCAATATTCTTTTGCTGTTCTGGATTTTTGTTTCACTTTAACAGGTATATGTCTATAAAAATAATTTAAATTTAGTGAAAAAGTAAGCAGGTTAGATGAAGGGACACTGAGAATATCTGTCTTGAAAAAAGAGTGGACAGTCAAGAAAGTACGACAGGCTTTCTTAGAGAATGTGAGGCTGGATTTGAAATCCTGGAAATTCAAAAACAAATGCTTAATGACGATGATGGACTGTCATTATTCCTAAATTATTCCTAAAGAGAAGCTCATCCAAATGTCAACAACTAACACTGTAGTATACTTCTTCAGTTGTAGAAGTGAGATTGTAAAAGATAGCTTTTAAATCACTATAAAATCCACAATTTGCAAGCTAATTTTATTCTGATACATGTGTCGATAGGTCACTGAAGTCAGTGACCATGATGCTGAGATCATGATATTTAAGTTGGTTTTCATGGAAAATGATAAAATGAATCAATCAATCCCTACTTATAACACACGTATACACGTAAACACATATATTCTCTTGGAGAAGCATTAATGTTCTTAGTAAGAAACATCATAAAAATAGTGTGTTTGATATTTTCTAAAGTTCAAAATAGTGTTTGGGTTTTTTTTTTACTCTACCTAACAAGATAATTCATGTTAAATTATTTAACTTGATAAATACTAAATGAAAAAGATCAATATTATTAGTATTTTTACATGAATAAATCAATGAGATCATGAATATTAGTTGACTTAGCTAAAACCCATGGTTACATAAATAATAGAGGAGAACTTAATGTTAGCATTCTCCTTAATAGACACATACTGTTAGGCTGTCCCCATAATCATATACTCACAAACAAATGCAGTCTGACACTAATCAGAGAAGCTCCCTCTTTACAGTGGATGGTGACTAATACAGTGATTTATTATTGGTAAAGATGCAGAGAATAATATTCTGAAGAATACTCACCTCTAAACAGGACATCTATATCACATCTTTCCTCCTAAGGCTCAAAAACAAGGGGCAGAAAAATATGTAAGAGCCAAAGATAGTAGACTTTTTCCATGAAACATCACTTGCAAGGCATGATTGGATAATTGCACACACACACACACACACACACACACACACACACACACTCTACATGCTCAAATCCATGAAAGAAGAAATTAGCCAAAATCTCAGCATGAAAGAGTGAAAGCTCATGAGCTCCACTAGTCACTGATGACCTGTAGGATATTAAAAGCTGTTGGTGGTGAAGGTGTCAGTTTCTTCAAAGATGTGTTCCTGGAGAGTGTATTTAGACTCTAGTAGATGGTCCTAAACTGAGGTCCATGTGGCAGCATTAAGTGGAATCAGTAGGCTTTAGAAAATAATAGCATACTTCTAAAGACACACCCATTTAGGGGAATTACCTACTTTTCTCTAAGCCTGCAAACTGGTTCTAACCATTTATACTCAGTGACCTGGCCATGGCCATTTCAGTAATTAAGTAGAGACCTGGACTGAGCAATCAGATCTAACTAAAATGTCAAGTATTTTTATTTATTATTACACTTCAAATAAGAAGATTCTCACTGAACAATCCAATATTCTTGCCACAAGAGTATGTCATACAGAAGAGAATGACAGTGATAGAGAAAATGGAAAATCCAAAGCACCAGCAGATTTGTTTTCTGATGAAGACTCACTTCCTGATTGATATAGGATCATCTTGTATTGCATATTCACATGGTGGAAGAGACACAGCAGCTCTTGGGGCTTTACTATTCACTTCAGAATCTTCTATCTCTTAATAATCTCAGTCTAATCATGAGCTTTAATGTCCTTATTTTAAGAGAATTCAAATATTCATTCTATAGCGTTGAACAAGTTCTGATGTTTACTTTCCTTTGTGTTCACTTTGAACTATGTTATTAATGATTCCTTTTTAATAAGACCTTTGTAACTACAAAGAAATATGTCCTATTAATTGACAACACTTGGAAAGAAAAAAAAGTAGTAGAAGTACGTTCTATGCAACTTTACTAAAGTGGTTGTGGTTTTATGGTGTATAATTAATGAGACATCTATTGCTTTTACTCATTATGTCATTACTGGATTCCTGACAAACTGGTAGCATTAATATATTTTATAAGGAAATTATTATTGAGTCTATGTTACTTTCACATCAGCAAAGAAAAATATTTTGCAGGAAAAATGTATAAAAGATATTTAGCAAGAAATATGACTGAGTAAATGTAAGTCCTCTAAGAATGTTTTAATACTTATACAAAAATTTGATTTCTGGAATACTTCTTTGTGTCATACATACAAAATGACCAAGAAATACAAAGCCCTTAGTTTCAAGCAACTTAGCATTCAGACTATGACAAAGAAAAAATAGGTATCTTATATAAGAGACAAAGAATATTAGGCAAACATTTTCTTTTGCTTTTAAAGACAAATATAATCAAATAAAGACATATGGCATTGAGGTGTCATTTAGGTCTTTCAGTCGAGAGTTTTAGTGTCAATTCAAAGAGCTTCAAGAGAAGTGAGATGTACTGTAACTTCTACTGTTAATTTCAGTGCTGACGTACAGAGTCATCTAAGCACATAAAGTAGAAATTTGAGATGCAATCAATGCATTTAGAGACAGTCAGTTCTGAAATTATTTTGAATTGGTGATTTACTGTTGGGAAGAAATCATTAGAAACTTAGGGAAAAGAGACTAATGTCTTTTTGCTTCACTGAAAATGCAGAAGAAATTTAAGATTATGCCTAGAATTACAAAATAGATTTCCATTTCACTGTGTTTTCATATACTTGAAGGTACTGAAAAATAACCATTTGACTTCATTGAAATGTACTTGCAAATATTTGATTCTACTTATTGATGAAGTAGCAGCTCATATAATGTGACCTCTGGAGAAAGACTAAATCAAGCTAATAAATGTATCCACTATGACATATATTTTGGAAGCATATAAAGTCTTCTTCTAGAAACATTCTACATATAGTATATCATTACTAATGATGCTGGCCATCGTATATAATACAGCTCCAAAAAATGTACTCCTTTCTGTCTGAAAATTTTGTGCTATAGGTTTAACATCTCCACATTTCCCACTTCCCACACAGATCCTACACAAGTCCAACTTACTTTATATATGTGTGAATTTTAGATTATTTAGATTTTATATTCTACATATGATATTGATTACATAGAATTTGTCTTGCAGTGTCTGTCTTATTTACAGTAGGCATAAAGTTGTGCAAGCCCATTAATCTGTTGACAAATGACAGGATTATTTCCTTCTAATAATTTTTGAGGCTATTCTATTGTGTATAAATAACATATATGCATATGTAGTAGATCATTTAGGATCCATCATTTGAATTTTGCAAGGCTAACAAATCAGTTTCTCTATTGTCTATAAGGAATTCTTCTTACCTTCAAAAATAGGAATCATGTTAACATGAAAGGATGGAAAAAATGTATTCCAATTAAATAGGACCAGAAAGCAAGCAAGTGTTGCTAGCTAAGTATCAATAAATAAATAAATAAATAAATAAATAAATAATCTAAGAATGAGATGTGAGTGAGCCCCTGCCAGCAGAACTGCCCCATTTCCTAGACTCAGATCATAAAGGCCCATTTTACCTTTACTCTGTCAACTCCACCTCAACAACAGACCCCTTTCCACAACTCTGAAAGTTTCCATCTACTCAGGTGAAGGGCAAACCAGTCGGAAGGACTGGAGTGTAAGCCCCTCCCAGCTGAAAAGCCTTCTCCCTAAATTCCATTTTCCAAGAGCCATTCTACTAAAACTTCCCTCCCTCTTCACCAACTACCCTGTGGCCAGGCCCCTCTCCACAATTCTGGCAGTCGTCGGCTGCTCAGGTACAGACTACACAATTCAGAAAAACAGAGACCACCCCACGCTGCAAAAAAGGCCAACCACATTGCCAGAAGTGACGCCCCCAATTGGCCAGAGACTTCAAAGTGATTCAGAGGTCAAACAGGCCACCAAAAATTCAGAGCACAAAAACCAGAAGACCAAAGAGAAACAGTAAGTAAGGAACAACATATCCATCCAATAAAAACAAACACAGAAATCAGCACCTAGACCTGTAATCATTCAAAACACAGATGACTAAAATTGCACTGCAAGAACCCAATCTACACAGCCATTGCAATATGGCATTGCCAGAGCCCAGCTATCCTTTAACAACAAGACCTGAATATTTTAATGCCTCCCTCCCCATCTCAGTCCTTCTGTGTTCTCCCAGTGGCACTTGGGTTCCCAGGGCCTGAGATCACTGGTCTACTGCCCGATGCCTCAACCCAGAGACCCCCTACCCAAGAGCTCTGCCCCTGTGGGACCTCAGACTAGGATCTCCCCTTGCCTGGAACAGAGTTTTGCAACTTCTCACAGCTATGTGTGTCCAGCGCTGTGTGGAGTAAACTCAGTCAAATTCCCCACACTTCTTCCCTCTGAACCTCCATTTCAGCTGCATGGGGCTGGCAGAGGCGAACAGGAACCACAACTCAGCCCAACATGACCCAAGCTCATGTGCAGGCACCATAGCCCCACAGTGAACAACATAAACACATACACAACAAATGAGGAAACTGAAAAATGATTAAAAAGCTTTTCAATTAAGAAAATTGAAGTTGCCATAGATTTCCAAAATAAATTCAACCTGACCTTATAAGTAAACCCGAAGCTGTCTCTTCTAAAACAACAACAACAACAGAAAGAAAGAAAAAAGAAACAAAGAAGGAAAGAAATAGATCTTTTTATAACTTCTTATATGAAGATAGTAGCCGACTATATTAAAACCACATAAGGAGAGTTAAACAATAACAAAAGAGAAAACTACAGGCCAATATAACTAGTATTATGTTAACCATACACTTTAGAAAAGACTGTATCACCCAGAAATGGTGCTGAAAAGGATTTGATATCTACTTGTAGAAGAATTAAATTAACTTCTATCAATCACCTTGTTCAAAAATTAACTCCAAATGGATTAAAGACTTTAATGTGAAACCTGAAACACTGAACCTGCTAGAAGAAATCAGAGGCAGTGTCAGTGTCCAGGTAAAGAAAACAGTCTTTATGAATTGAATCACTTTTACCCAGTAATTGAGGCCAATAAAGATAAATGAGACTTTATAAGACTATAAAGTATATACACGGCTAAAGAAACAGTCATTCTATGGCATGAAGATGAATCCTATGGAACTGGAAAGAAACTTTACCAGGTACACATCTGCTGAAAAAATTAATAGCCATAATAGATAAAGAGCCTATAGAAACGGAATTAAAAATGAAAATTAATAATCCATTAAAAAAACAATGTCAGGATCTGAACACAGTGTTCTTTTTTGTTTTGTTTTGATTATTGTTTTCTGTTTTTTAACTTTTTATTGATTGTTTGTGAGTTTCTCATTATATAGTCATCTCCCGATATGCTCATATCTACCCTTTGCCCTTTCAACTTCCTCCAATATAAACAACACATATTACCACTGTCTAATGCTGCTGGTAGGCAAAGTAAATGAGTCCGTGTGTTGATGTGTCTGGTGTCATTCAGATAGGTCTGCCTATGTTACTTGGTATTTTTCCCTTGCAGCTTTTAATATTCTTTCTTTGTTCTGTACATTTAGTGTTTGATTATTATGTGGCTGGGGTATTTTCTTTTCTAGTTCAATTGATATGATGTTCTCTAAGCTTTGTGTACATTTATAGGCATCTCTCCCTTTATATTATTTAGAATTTTTTTTTAAAACTATTTCATTGACTCATTTTCTGGGCCTTGGAGCCGGGAGTCTCCTCCTCCTCCTCCTCCTCTTCCTCCTCCTCCTCCTCCTCCTCCTCCTCCTCCTCCTCCTCCTCCTCCTCCTCCTCTTCTTCCTCCTCCTTCTTCTCCTTCTTCTCCTTCTTCTTCTTTTTTTCTATTCCTATTAATCTTAGATTTGGTCATTTTATTTTGTTCCTGATTTCCTGGATGTTTTATGTCAGGAATAATTTAGATGAGTCCTTTTGGCTTGGTGAATCTATTTCTACTAACATATTTTTAATCCCTGAAATTGTTTCTTCCGTGTCTTGCATTCTGTTGGTGATGCTTTCATCTGTAGTTCCTATACACTTATATAGATTTACATCTGTGGGGTTCTCTCGTATTGTTTTCTTTATTTCTCTTATTTCAATTTGCAGGTCTTCAACAGTTTCCTTTAACTGTTTGTTTTAGTCTTGACTTTTTTGACACTCTTTAAGAGATTTATTGATTTCCTCCAATCTTTTGTTTTTCATTTTCTAGTTTACTTTAAGAAATACTTTTTCACTTCTTTTTTTAAGAACTTCTATCCTCTTCAAAAAATTGGTTCTAAGGTTGTTTTCCTGTGCCTCTGCCCGGAGCAGAGAGGGACAAGGGAAAGAAGCTCCAGTGACCCCACAGGGTGGATGAGACTCTTGGTCACGGTGACTTTCTTGGCTAAGTCATGGCTGGCTAGGCTAGCTTGCTTGGGTTTGCAGGCCTTCATGGCTGGAATGCAGAGAAGTCCTCCACGGAAGAGTAGGTAGCAGCTCATTAGTTGAAGGCCCCCTCTACTGTTCTCCATGGCAGGCCTCAAGTACGAGAGGAAGTCCATGGTCTTAAAAGATTTATTGTCATGGTGGAAAGTGGATGAAGCTATACCCAATGTCCTCAGTGTTGGCCTGAGGTTAAATATCTTTTGCAAGGAGGAGGGTCTGGGAAAGAATGCTTAATTGGCTACACCCTCTGGCCTCTAGGTATCTCATGAATATGGAGATCTCTTGAGGCTCTGCTGCCAGTAGTCACACCCTCTACCTGTGCTACCTGTGCTATGTGACCTAAGGCCACAAATCTTTCTTTGGAGGGGCTGTGGATAAGTGAAAGGAATCAGGGACCAGGAGCAAGGCTGAACTCCTACCTACCATCCCATTAGGGTCACTGGGGTTCAAAGCAGACTCAACTGGATACCACACTACCTCTTACAGCCCACTGTCGCACAGTTAACATATTTACTTGTTCTTTTTATTAGTGTCATTTCCTCCTTTGTCTATTCAGATTAATTTTAATACAAAGTCTGTTCTTTTTTTCCAGATATTAGTATATCAGTACCTCTTTTCCTCCTAGGTCCATAAGACAGGAATATTTTTAATCTGTGCTTTCATGACCAACTTTAAAACTGGTATGTGTTTATTTAGATGACATGTAGATTTAGTTACTTCATCTATACAGTTAGCCAGTGTTTTTTATTCAAGAGTTGAGATAACTATTATTTAAAGGTTTTATCACTGATGCCAAGATCTGCTTGCAAACATGCTGGCATGGCTATCCTCTGAGAGGTTCTGCTAGCACCTGAATAAGACAGATGCAGCTAATCACAGATATTCACAGCCAGCCATTGGACTGAGCACAAGAACCCCAATGGGAGAGTTAGAGTAAGAACTGGATGAGCTGAAGAGTATTGCAATACCTTAGGAAGAAAAACTGTATCAACTAACTGGACCCCTCAGAGCTCCCAGGAACTAAGATCATAGTAGAAACAAACTAAAACAACCAAAGATCATAGTAGAAAAAAACTAAAACATCCCATCTGAAAAATTTGCTTGGGACTTGAACATAAAGTTCTCAAGCGAAGAAAAAGATGAATAATAAATTTCATAAAATGTCTACCATTTTAAAAATTCTGTAGCGATTCCTGATATCTACCATATGTGATTGTGTTAATGGCTTCAATTTTGACATCATTTTAAACTCATTACTTTTGTTAGTGTCTCTATTGCTTAATTCTACACTTGCCCATGTAACTTATTTAGCAAATGAGATAGTAATAACATTTAATAGGTAGAAACATTGAAAAATTGAACATTTTCTCTTCTTTTCTGTGTTGCATCCTAGAAGATCAGGTTCTATGCAATGATGAGAAATTCAGTTATCTCAACGATGGCTGCTGTATACAAGACAACAGACATGTAAAATAGCCCAATCAAAATGCTGATCCCTCTTGCAGTGACAATGCTTGTCACAGACCTATGAAGTAGACCAGTTGATTCCAGAGGGACACAGCCAGCAGACATGTTTGTGAGGTCTTCTTAATCATTAAATGCTAAGTGAGCCTGCTATAGGATGTTGTTTGAGCAAAATATAGTTGCTATTTCCCCACTCAATTCATGATTCTTTTTGCCCTGCACTGTCAGCATCTAAGAAATGCCTCACAAAATGACCTGCAGCATATGGCACAAGGCAGTTTTTATGTTAGTTACTTTAGAGAAAAATGGCAGCTATAACCTACAGGACAAGCATAGGAAAATTTTATAATCTAAAATCATCATCAAAAATATATGCTTAAAGTTTGATGGCTGATTAAAAACATTGTTCTTAGTGATTCTAAATACATAACACAAAAACCAATATCTATCCATCTCTTCACTATATGTATACCACAAATTCTTCTTTCTTTGACCACTCCAATTGTAGTCTCCTACACTTTAAACTGCATTGCTCTTTTTTGGGAAATGTTAACACATCCTCTTTAAACCACACCCAGGACCTCATACATGACATTTTATGCTTTGATAAGTCAAAGCCTTCACTTTCCCTTGTTAAGATCCTGGATAAAGCATAGGTTTACATTTAACCTGCATTTTCTGTTAGTTATCTAGGATTACCTAGATTTTAAAATCAGGCAAACAATAGTACTGTATATTTTCACACCTCATTTTGTTTATTTTTTGGCCACAGTGCCTAACATATAAAATACTTAATAATGAATCTACAAATAAAAAAATAATAAGTTTAGTTTAAAGCTATCACAAAATCTATTATAATTAATTTAAATAGTAAACATTCTTATTACACACTCAATTGAATAAAATGATATTTAAAATATAGTCAACTTTCTTAATTACCCTTATCTCCTGAAGGACTGGTGCAGCAGCTGGATCCACAAGGAAGTGCTCACTGAAGGTCTCATTCTGAATGATGGTATGGACCACTTGCTGAATGCTTCCATCTCAGGAAATACTCTCAAACCAGGATTCTAGTATCTCTCTGCTAGGATCTAGTTCCTGTATGACTGGTAGTTCAGATGCTAATATTCACTTGGTGCTCAGCATGTAGAAAAATGCAAATTGATCCATTATTATCTCCTTGTACAAAGCTCAAGACCAAGTGAATCAAGGACCTCCACATAAAACAAGATACACTGAATTTAATAGAAGAGAAAATAGAAAAGAGAAAAGAGCCTCGAACACATCGGCACAGAGAAAATTTCCTGAACAGAACACAAATGATGCAGATTCTAAGATCAACTATTGATCTTCTGTAAGGAAAAGGATACTGCCATCACAACAAAATGGCAACCTACAGATTGGGAAAAGATCTTCCCAATCCTACATCCAATAGAGGTCTAATAACCAAGATATACAAAGAACCCACAAAGTTAGACTCCAGAGAGCCAAATAACCCTATTAAAAAATGGGAAACAGGGCTGGAGAGATGGTTCAGTGGTTAAGAGCACTGACTACTCTTTCAGAGGTCCTGAGTTCAATTCCTAGCAACCACATGGTGGCTCACAACCATCTGCAATGGGGTCTGATACCTCTTCTGGTGTATCTGAAGAGAGTAATGGTGAATACATAAAATTAAAAAAAAGAAAGAAAGAAAAGGAAAAATGGGAAACAGAGATAGAGAATTCTCAATTGAGGAACCTTGACTGCCTGAGAAAAGCACCTAAAGAAATGTTCAACATCTTTAGTCATCAGGGAAATGAAAATCAAAACAAGCCTGAGATTCCACCTCACACCAGTCAGAATGGCTAAGATCAAAAATTCAGGTGACAGCAGTTGCTGGCAATCATGTGGAGAAAAAGGAACACTCCTCCATTGTTGGTGGAACTGCAAGCTGGTAAAATCACTCTGGAAACCAATCTGGCTGTTCCTCAGAAAATTAGACATAGTACTACCTGAAGACCCAGCTGTAGCACTCCTGGGTATATAGCCAAAAGATGCTCCAAGATATGGCAAGGACACATGCTCCACTATGTTCATAGCAGCTTTGTTTATAATATCCAGAAGTTGGAAACAATCCAGAATTCCCTTAACAGAGGAATGGATACAGAAAATATAGTATATTTACACAGTACAGTGCTACTTAGCAATAAAAAACAATGACTTCATGAAATTTTCAGGCAAGTGGATGGAACTAGAAAATATCAATCATCCTGAGTGAGGCAACCCAGTCACAAAAAAACACACATGGTATGTACTCACTGATAAGTGGATATTAAGGGGAAAGAAGCTCAAAATACCCATGATACAACCCACAGACCATATGAAACTCAAGAAGGAATACCAAAGTTTAGATGATTCAGTCCTACTTAGAAGCAGTAACAAAATAATGTTGGAAGGTAGAGGTATAGAAGCATTTGGGAGGGAGAGAGGAGAAGGAGTGGAAAATGGTGAACAGTGTCAGTGTGGGAGAAGATGGGGTAGAAATAAGAGTGTCAGGAAATTGAATGGAGATGTGTAGCAGTGGGAGGTAGAGAACAGGGGGTAACCCTAGAATGTCCCAGATGCTATGAAAGCAAAAGGCTACCAGGACTCAGTGTAGATGACATTAGCAAAAATACCCAACACAGGGGAGAGAGAATCTGTAGAGACCATATCCAGAGGATGGGCACAACCCCTGGTTGAGGGATGGGGTAGCCACCTCCACATCTCCAAAATGTTAACTCCGAATTGTTCCTGTCTAAAGGAAATATAGGGACAAAGAGTAGAGCAGAGACTGAAGGAAAGGCCATCCACGTACTGCCCCACCTGGGAATCCATCCCACAAGCAGCCACCAAAACCAGACACTATTGCTGATGTCAAGAAGTGCTTGCTGACAGGAGCCTGATATAGCTGTCTCCTAAGAGGCTCTGCCCGAGCCTGACAAATACAGATGTGAATGCTTCCAGCCAATTGTTGGACTGATCACAGGGTTCCCAATGGAGGAGTTAGGGGAATGATTAAAGGATCCGAAGGAGTTTACAGCTCCATAGGAAGAACAATGATATCAAAGAACAAGACATCCAGAGCTCCCAAGAACTAAGCCACCAACCAAGGAGAACACATGGAGGGATCCATGGCTCCAGCTGCATATGTAGCAGAGGATGGCCTTGTCAGGCATCAATGGGAGGGGAATCCCTTGGTCCTGTGTTGGTGACTGCTAGAGTGGTGAAGTTGGAGTAGGTGGGTGAGGAAGCATCCTTATAGAAATGGGGAGGGGGGAAGGGGTATAACATTTGAAACGCAAATAAAGAAAATAACCAATAAAATAAGATCTCTTGACCTCAGAAGTCTGTCGTTCATTTCCAAGAATATGGTACTAGCAAAGCCATTCTTCCATTGTTTCCCCAACTGCTGGAACATTCTAGTGATGATACCTTTTCATGTTCATATGTTTTCTACTCAGATCTCTATAACACTGCATTTCCTCTACATTTTCTCAGCCTGGAATTTCTTCCTGTGAACCTCAACTCTCAGCGATATGTCTTTTGTAGATTATCTCTCTATGGACTGTTTATTTTCAAATTAAAGTATCCTCTTAATTTTCTCTTATCCAAGGTTTACCCTGGTCTAGTGTTAGTACCAGTCAAATGCCAGGGTTTGGTCCTGGGGAGATCTGATGGAAAGAAGAAGCCACTATCTGTTTATAGATCCACAACAGAAAAACAACTATAACATCAGTCAGTGTTACTCATTTAATCTCCACAAAAGCATGTGTCTTCAAATGAACATTCAACAGTCCGAGAATGCACTTCGTCTCCTCCTTTATATTTTCAGTGGCCTGTTGGTTGTGATGTGTGTTGTTCAATGAAGGGAACACCCCAGTCCTGGCTACCAGTCCTGTGTCATTCTCAGCAAGTTGTTCACTGAACTATTATGAGCTGCTGCCTCTGGGTCACCTATCCATATCTCATTGCTCAAATAATGTGTGATGACATCAGTGCCAAACTCAGAAAACAATATCACCTTCAAATGCCAGAAACTTTCTGCAGAAACTTTCTGAAGAAATTTAACGGCTGCTTGCTTTTGCAAAAGTGTGAAAGTCATGTGAAAGACCACACAGACCTGAGAGTCAAAAGTGAGCAGCAATTAGGGCATCCTGGGATCAAAATGTCACAATCACGGTATATGAAGTTCCTAAAATGTTCTTTAATTCAATTTCCTACCATTTTATTGAGACTTTTATGAATATGTTCATTAATGAAATAATGTAGAGTTATCATTTTATTTATGGTGTCCTTATATTGTTTGGTGTCACAACAATATTGACTTCATTGAAAAAGACTGGTACTGTACTTTTCAGTCCCACAGAGAATACTTTAACAAGTATAGATATTATCTCTTCTTAGTAATATTCAGTACATAATCTAAGTGGTCCTAAAGCTCTATTTTGTGAAGGCATTTTATGACAACTTCAGTGTTTTCACTCGTTATAAATCCTTTAAGATGTTCATGTATTTTTTTTTAATTTAATGTTAGTGATATATCTAGGATTTCATCAATTTCTTTTAGATTTCAACTTTTGTGTTACTGAACTTTTCAGAATATTCTGGATCCTCCGGATTTTGTTAAAAACTCATATCGTTATTATCTATAATTTTATTATCTTCAGTCTTTGTCTTTTTCTTAGTTATTTTATTAAGTTTATTAGCTAAAGTTTTGTTGATATAGTTTACCCTTTGAAAGAACCAGCTTTTAGTCTGATTTATTCTTTGTGTACTTAGGCTTCCATTCATTAATTTCTGTCCTGATTTCATTATTTCTTTCCACATACTTCCTTCTTCTTGATTTACTAAGAGTTCAAGAGACGTCATTAAACAATTTGTTAGATTTTTTAATATAGATATTCAGAGCTATAAAATTTCCCCAAAGTTTCCAAGTGATAGTTCATTTTTATTCACTTCTCCCTTGTTTTGTTAGTGATATTCATCATTAAAATGTACATTGTTCAGTCTACAAATGCTGGTGAAGTTTTGTAGTTCTTTGGTTATTAATTTCTAAAACTATTCTACTCTAATTATATAAGAAACTGTTTAGATTATTTTATTTAGTAAGCTTCCTTTCTTGTCTAGAACATTGTCTGCTTCAATGGAGGTTCCACTAATGGCTAAGAAGAAGCCATCTAATCTATGGTGTTGTTTTGATATGAAGAGCTTTTGACAAGTCTTAGGTTGGAAGAACCATTAAAAGATTACATTGAGGTACTGAAGACACTCACATGTCAGAATACACCTGATCTTTAATGTTTTTAAATAAAAATTTTCACCCAAATACTTTTCATTTATGCAGCTACTTACAATTGATGAATTGTTTCTTTATCAATATCTTTATACCTTTTCAATAACTTTGGTTTGAAATTTATTTCCTTAATAGCATATATATTTCACCATTTTTCATCTTTTATTTGTTTAATAGCGCACAAGTACCCATGAATGTAACTCTGTAGTTCTGTGTGTTAACAAAGTATTCTCTTCTTAAGAGTATTGACAGTTGAATCCTGGTTTTCAAGCCAGTTAGTTACTGTCTGTCTGTTTTTTGGTGAGATGAGGGAATTTTCATTTAAAATAATTACTGAGATATCCTTGATGATTTTTGTCATTTTATTTTCTACCTTGTTTAATTACTAGTGTCTGGCATGCATTCCTACCTATTTCTTCTTTACTCAGCTATACCTTTCATGATACTTATCTTCCTGTGTGTTTGTGAGCTGTGTTGCTTCTCAATCTATTCCTAAAGCATGTTTAGTCCATGCTATTCCTAAAGCAGCTTCCCAGTGCTAGCTTGTTAATGATAAACAGGTTTAGATCTGCTTGTCTTGGAGTGTTCATGTTTCCATCTCTATTAACAGATCATTTGATTTTGATTAACAATTATCTATTTTCTGGACTTAAAATATATAATCCTATTATTTCTTGGAGTTTAGGTCAACTGGTAAGAGAATGGACACTGTGCTTAAGTATGTGCCTTTATAATCAAAATTCGCATCTCCCATTTTTTTCTCTACAGTTTCTGAGTGGTTCTATTAAAATATTGACTAAAATGTCATAGAAAGGATCTTTTTTGTTCACATCTACTTGAGATTCTAAACCTCTTTTCTTCTTTATTTCTTGCTCTTCTTTTCTCACATGTTTTCTTCCCAGTAACTGAATTTTTACATGTCATTTGCCATTGTTTTTATATTATTCATTGATTTATTTATATCTATAATTTGTATTTTCATCAAAACCTCATTTTTTTACTTAAAAAAATTTCCATGTTGCTGATATTTCCACCTGTTTTGCTAGATGTTTCTCAGCAATATTGCTGACCTTTGTTTCTAGGTTGGGTCTTTTTTTCTCCAAATGTTAATCTGAATTTATCTGATTGCTTCTTCTTCGATGTCATTGGTCAGTTTCATTATTAAACGTTTAAACTCTTCTTATATAAATATATAGCTTAAAATTGTGCCTTTGTAAAGAGATATGTTCCTTAGATTTTTTGATGTTTCTTGTTCTCTGGGTTACAACGTATATATCACATAATTTTCATATGTTTTCTGAAATTATTTGGAATCTCATGTGTAGACTTTCCTTGTTGAATAAATCAATACATGGTATAACTCAGAGATAGAAAACACTCTGTAGTACTCCCCCCTCCAATTCTTGTCATTTCTCCCAGAATTTCAGGCTGAGCTAGAAACCAAGTATAATGAACGCCTTATGGAATCTACAAGAGTAACCTCCTAAAATTGAGGGGCATGAGACTGAACCAGCTATTCTCCATAATCAAGCAAGGCATGAAGTGGATGGATTGAGATGCCAACCTAGTAACAAAACCTTTAGCCTACAGTTTGTCCGGCCTTAAGAGTGTTCTGGGACCAGATTCTAGCATATCACCATCAAAGAAACTGGAGACTTAATCTAGCAAGGGATGGGAGAGATGCAGAGTTCCACACCAAACATTTGGAGAAGCTCAAGATTCCTGCAGAAGATTGTGAGGGAGGAAGGATCAGGAGAACTAGAGGGGTCAGGGACACCACAAGAATATGGTCCACAGAATCAACTGACTCTTATTTGTGGAGACTCACAGAGATCAAGGCCCTGTAGGGGTCTGACATAGCTCTTCTGCATATATGTCTTGGTTGTGTTCTTGTAGAAAACCTACCAGTAGGATCAGGGGCTATGTTTGACTGTTTTGCCTACTTCTTGTATCCTTTTCCTACTACTGGATTGCCTTGTCCAGTCTTAATGTGGTGGTAAGTATCTGGTCTTATTACGCTTGTTATGTTGTGTTTGGTTGATGTCTTTGGGAGGCCTGATCTTTTTTGAAGGGAAGGGGGATGGATCAGGTAGGGGAAAATTAGCAGGGGATGGAAAATGTGGTTGGGATGTAATAAGTGAGAAATTAAAAAAAAAAAGAAAAGAAAAAAGAAAGAAAACACTGCTATAATAAAACACCAAATTAAAAAATATAGAAGATAAGGAAATGTACTGAAAAATAATTAAAACCCACCAGTATATAATCCATGACTGTAAAAACCAAAAGCAAACCAAAAAAAAAGCATAAAAAAAGGAAAATAAAAACAAAATTCTAAGTGAATACAGAATATGCTATAAAGCTTGAAAAAAAATAAGAGCAAAAATCAGCACAGGGATGAAAAAAGGAACAAACCAAGAAAGGAGAAAAAGAGCACAGAACAGTTATATAACAAATAAGTTTAAAAAGATGAGTAGAGAAAAGTGTTATGAACAAGAAAAATAAGACAACAAATGTAGAATATTATCAGAAAGATTTTTAATAATAAGAGTTGGATAACAGAATGAAGGACATTATAATATAAAATTTTGATTTTAGTATAATAAAAACATTGTTGATGATGTAGTTAAGGGGAAAATAACGAAGAATGAAAGAACTAAATAAAATGATAAAACTATTAACTAGAGAATCTTATTTGCTGGATGGGAGACTTATATGAATTTGTGGGGTTTTGATATTTGGTTCCTTATGGAACTGAGATATCTGATAATCTCTAGTAGACCCATATTTGGCCACTAAATTTTCTACTCAGTGTCTGGTGATTCTACAACTTCCCTACAACTGCCTCTCAGGGATGTATCTTACACTGGGTCTATGCCAGATTCAGGTTAGGATCTCTGACTCCAAGCTATTCTCTTTTCCCAAGCCTTAGTGTTCCTTCTTGAGACACCATGTAACTACAAAACACAAAGTCAGGTAAATGATTCTTGTATATTGTTGGCTCATACTGTAGAAAAACTTACACACACATACACACACACACACACACACACACACCAAACAAACAAAAACTCTGAACTCTGCATTAGTCTAGATAATACAGAGAATCAGATTCAAGATGTGTGTGTAAGAAAGGGAGTGAGAGGGAGTAAAAGGGAGAGGGGGAGGGAGAAAAAGGAGGAGAGATATTTCATTTTGGAAGCTTGTTCATATAAAACCCACAAAATAATGGCTGAATTAAAATCCAGGAAGAAAGACAGTTCAAGTATGAAGCAAGTATTCAAATTAAAGTGTCCTATTTGCTCATGGGAAGTCAGGCTTGATGTTATTAAGCCCATAGAAATCAATGGTTCTCAACCTTCCTAATGCTATGACCTTTTAATACTGTTCCTGATAATGTGGTGACCCCACCCACCATAAAATTATTGTTGTTGCTACTTCATAACTGTAATTTGAGACTTTTAAGAACTCTAATATAAATATCTGTGTTATTGATTGTCTTAAGCTACCCTGTGAAATGGTCATTTCAACCCACAGGTTGAAAAACATTGTTATAAACGGATGATCCATCCACCATATGGAAAACACCATGTCTGATTCAAAATTCAAGTTTTAATAGTGCTCTCATCCTTCTCATTTCTTTTACATAAAACAAGAATTGACACATAAAAGTAACATTGATACAAGCCTTTTTTTAAAAAGAGTTATTTTTAATGGATATTTTCTTTATTTACATTTCAATTGTTTTTCCCTTTCCAGGTCATCTCCGATGCATGAGGTAAAATCACAAGAGAGGTGAAAAGTCAAGGTAGTGTAACTGAGAAATTGCAAGTCCACAGAAGTGAGAAACCTTGGAAAGCCTCCTATCCCATTCCCTCTCCCCCTGACTCTCTGAGGGTGCTCTCCCACCCACTCACTCATCCACTCCCATCTTCCCAACCTGGAATTCCCCTACACTGGGGCATGGAACACACTCAGGCCCAAGGACTGCTCCTCCCACTGATGTCCAACACGACCATCCTCTGCCACATATGTGGCCCGAATCATGGATTCCTCCATGTGTACTCTTTGGTTGATGGACCAGTCGCCAGAAGCTCCAGGGAGTCTGGCCGATTGAAACCATTGCTTCCTCCCCGACCCGCCTCTCCCCCCCGCCACACACACACACATATGAGGCAGCAAACCCTTACAACTCCTTCAGTCTCTTCTCCAACTCCTCCTTCAAGACCCCATACTCAGTCCAATGGTTGGCTGTGAGCGTCTGCCTCTGTATTTGTCAGGTTCTGGCAACGCCCCTCAGGAGACAGCCATATGAGGCTCCTGTCAGCAAGCACTTCATGGCATCCACAATAGCGTCCTGGTTTGGTGATTGTATATACAGGATGTATCTCTAGGTGGGGTAGTCTCTGGGTGGCCTATCCTTCAGTCTCTGCTCCACTCTTTGTCTCCATATTTCCTCCTGTGAATATTTTAACCCCCCTTCTAAAAAGCAATGAAGAATCCACACTTTGGTCTTTCATCTTCTTGGGATTCATACGGTCTATGAATTGAATCTTGATTATTCGAAACTTTTGGGCTAATAACACTTACTTATCAGTGAGTACATACAATGTATGTTCTTTTGTGACTAATTACCTCACTAAGGATGATATTTTCAAGTTCCATCCATTTGCCTGCAAATGTCATGAGTCATTGTTTTTAGTAGCTGCATTTTGTAAATATATCACATTTCTGTATCCATTCCTCTGTTGAAGGACATCCGAGTTGTTTCCAGCTTCTGGGTATTATAAATATGGCTACTATGAACAAAGTGGAGCATATGTCCCTATTACATGTTGGACCATCTTCTGGGTATAGGCCCAGGGTGGTATAGCTGAGTACTCAGATAGTACTATGTCCAATTTTCTGAGGAACCACCAGACTGATTTCCACAATGGTTGAACCAGCTTGCAATCCCACTAACAGTGGGGGAGTGTTCCTCTTTCTTCATATCCTCTCCAGCATGTGCTGTCACCTGAGTTTTTGTTCTTAGCCATTCTGATTGATGTGAGGTAGAATCTCAGGGTTGTTTTGATTTGCATTTCCCTTATGACTAAGGATGTTGAACATTTCTTTAGGTGCTTCTCTCATCCAGTCAAGCTTCCTCAGGTAAGAATTCTCTATTTAGCTCTGTTCGCCATTTTTAATAGGGTTATTTGATTCTCTGGACTCTAATTTCTTGGATTCTTTATATATATTGAATATTAGACCTCTATCGTATGTAGGATTGGTAAAGATCTTTTCCCAATCTGTTGGTTGTTGTTTTGTCCTATTAACAGAAGCCATTTCCCTAATTTCTTTCTCAGCCCATTTATCCTTTGAGTAGAAGAAGGCTACTGAATTTTTGAGTTAATTTTATATCAGGCCACTTGGCTGAAGTTGTTTATCAGGTTTAGGAGACCTCTGGTGGAATTTTTGGAGTCACTTAAGTATACTATCATATCATCTGCAAATAGTGATATTTTGACTTCTTCCTTTTCAATTTGTACCCCCTTGACATCCTTTTGTTGTCTAATTGCTCTAGCTAGAACTTCCAGTACTATATTGAATAGATAGGGTGAGAGTGGGCAGCCTTGCCTAGTCCCTGATTTTAGTGGGATGTCTTCAATTTCTCTCCATTTACCTTGAGGTTGGCTACTGGTTTGCTGTATATTTGTTTTACTGTGTTTAGGAACCGGCCTTGAATTCCTGATCTTTCCAAGACTTTTAACATGAAGGGATGCTTAATTTTGTCAAATGCTTTCTCAGCATGTAGTAAGATAATCATGTGGGTTTTTTTTAGTTTATTTATATAGTGGATTACATTGATAGATTTCTATATATTAAACTATCTCCGCATCCCTGGGATGAAGCCTACTTGAATGTGATGAATGATCATTTTGATGTGTTCTTGGATTCGGTTTGCAAGAATTTCATTGATTATTTTTGCATTGATATTAATAAGGAAAATTGGTCTGTAGATCTCTTTGTTTTTGTGTGGTTTTGGTATCATTGTAACTGTGGCTTCATAGAACAAATTGGTTAGTGGTCCTTCTGTTCCTATTTTGTGAAATAGTTTGAAGAGTATTGGTATTAGGTCTTCTTTGAAAGTCTGATAGGATTCTATACTGAACCCATCTGGTCCTGGGCTTTTTTTGATTGGGAAACTTCTAATGACTGGTTCTATTTCTTTTAGGGTTAAGGGATTGTTTAGATGGTTTATTTAATCCTCATTTAACTTTGGTACCTGATATCAGCCTAGAAAATTGTCCATTTCATCCAGATTTTTCCAGTTTGTTGAATATAGGCATTCGTAGTAGGATCTGATGATTTTTTAATTTTTTTCAGTTTCTATTGTTATATCTCCACTTTTATTTCTGATTTGGTTAATTTGGATACCGTTTCCATGCCCTCTGGTTCTAGCTAAGGGTTTATCTATCTTGGTGATTTTTTTTCTCTAAGAACCAGCCCGTTTTTGTTTGTTCGTTTGTTTGCTTGTTTTTTAATTCTTTCTATAGTTCTCTTTTTTTTTCTACTTGGTTGATTTAAGCCTTCTACTCCTCTTGGGTATATTTACTTCTTTTGGTTCCAGAGCTCTAAAGTGTGCTGTTAAGCTGCTAGTACATACTCTATCCAGTTTTATTTTGGAGGCACTTAGAGCTATGAGTTTTCCTCTTAGCTCTGCTTTCATTGTGTCCTATAAGTTTGGATATGTTGTCCCTTCATTTACATTAAATTCTAAAAGTCTTTAATTTCTTTTTTTTTAAATTTCTTCCTTGATCAAATTATCATTTAGTAGGGTGTTGCTCAGCTTCCATGTGTATGGAGGCTTTTTGTCGTTGTTGCTATTGAAGACCAGCCTTAGTTTGTGGTGATCTTATAGGATTCATGGGATTATTTCATTCTTCTAGTGTCTGTTGAGGCCTGTTTTGTGATCGAGAATATATGGTCGGTTTTGGATAAAATATCATGAAGTGCTGAGAAAAAAGTATATTCTTTTATTTTAGGATGAAATGTTCATTGATATCTCTTAAATCCATTTGGTCCATAACTTCTGTTAGTTTCACTGTTGCCTCTGTAAACTAAAGTTTGTGATTCCATGATCTGTCCATTGATGAGAGTGGGGTGTGGAAGTCTCCCACTATTATAGTATGAGGTAAAATGTGTGCTTTGAGCTTTAATAAAGTTTCTTTTATGAATGTGGGTGCCCTTGCATTTGGATCATAGAGGTTCAGATTTGAGAGTTCTTGGAATTTTTCCTTTGATGAGTATGAAGTGTTCTTCCTTATAAATTTTTGATAACTTTTGGTTGAAAGTGGATTTTATTTCCTATTAGAATGGCTACTCCAGCTATCTTTTAAATTTTTTTGTAGTGTCTTTCACCATATCAGCCTTTACTTAATCCTTAATCTCAATAATACTAGTAAGCTTCTTATGGACTAAAGAAGTAGCTTTATGTCCATAATATTTCAAACAATATTATCAGTACTAGTATATTTGAAGCCTTAGCACAATGTCTTTTGTGCTGTAATGTATAAATTATTGAGTTGATGAGAAGCAAATCCCACATTTTTTTTAATCATTTAAGAATGGAGTGGGGGAGAACTGGGAAAGAGGAAAACATTTGAAATGTAAATAAAGAAAATATCCAATTAAAAAAAGAATGAAATGTAGGTTCTCTTTATTCTTTCAGGTGTTTATTTGCAAACATACACTCTTGGTTTTATTTTCTCTCTTTTTGCATTCCCTTGGGTAACAAGCACAACTTTTTCATCATCAACATTTTAATTAGGAATGTCTTCATATCTCATTAGGTACATGTTCTATTTTTCCACTACGCCACAAAGATAATATTATATAATAGGTCACTGTTACATAATATTACTCACCATTTTATCAGCTACTAGGTTTCTTTAAAAGTTTTTTAAATACCTCAAACTATTTTCTCAGTGACCACTTGATCCTGAAGTCTTTTTCTGACATTATCCAAAATAAAGTGATTATTTCTGTGTTCTTAGGTATTTCTGTTCCTATTCTAATTACTTTATATCTGCCTCAATAGATTTCTCAAACGTCATAGATTAAAGAGGTTCAATTATATTGCTTTATAGTTCAAAATGTCCAAAGTCTAAAATAGGCATCATTGGAATCAGATCAAAATACTACCAGAGTGGCATTCTTTGTGGAGAGGCTGGAGGAAGATCTGCTTCTAGTTTCTCTGTCTCTTACACATAAATCAATCACTAGTAAATTCCTTTCAATTTTTTTCCTCTTTGCTTTAAAGTAATCAAATATTGGTCTGATAATGTGTGTATATATTGTATGTGTGTTGTTGCTGCTCCTGTTGTGTAGCAATCTCCTTCCTTATCACATCCTTTTGTCTCAGAGGAAAACTCTTTAAAACAAAGAATATTAAAGACTGGTAGTGTTAATGAAATGATAGGCTATTTTAGGACAGTTTGTTGAAAGGGAGGTTAAACAAAACATATACTCAAAGTGAAAATAAAGCAGTCCAAAGTGCAGGGAATCTCTTTAGGCAAAGGAAGTAAACAACTCAGAATAGATTCAGGAAGTCCATGAAACTGAGTAGATTCACTATGCCTTTCCACTCTCAACTATACAAAAGCTGTATGAACTGCTGGAGAAAACTCAGAGATGGTATGTGACCTAAAAAAAATTTAGACAAGGAAGGCTGTCTAGAAGACAGATGAGCTGTCTGGATGAAGCTGTGAATAGCTGAGCTGTTTGGAAAGTATAATCTCCATTCAGTTGAGTTGTTTGCAGGTTATGCCATGTGCTTCAGATTTCTGGATTTTTATGACTATAAGAAGAAAATGATGACTATTAAGTTTACCAAAAATTATGAATTGAATTACTTGGCTGCTTTGGAAAAATAAAACACCATGGAGAAAACTGTTTCAAAAACATATATTATCTTGGTCTGTCAAAATCTTAACACAGAAGTGGTCATTGGGGTTGGGGAGATTGCTGTTTAGAGGCAAAAAGTTACTTTTTTTGGTAACATTTACAACAGCAGGATGGTCACCAATGTTGAAATAGCATATGTTGGTTAGCTGTATTTGACACATTTTCTGTTTCTAAAAGTTACCCCTCATATATATTCCTCTAATTTTAATAAAGCTCATTGAGTCAACCAAATTGAACACTAATGGTATCTATAAGTTGTCTGTCATTTATTTATTTCAATAAACTCTTAATTCATTAATAAGTCTAAGCATTTAATTTCTTCACAAACAGACTGTTTAGAAAATGGCAGACTATTGTAGAAAATATTTAATCTCAATTGGGGTTTCTGCCTTGCCTTTGATCATTTAGTTCCTGGATAAAAGACACACAACTTTTATTATTATAATAAAGCTTTGATCAGCATTAGTGCTGGGCAGATATCTACCATCTATGCTATTAGAATCTATTTCCCCATCAATAACCCTGAATTATAATTTGCTATGTACCATCTGGCCTGCCATTAACTCCAATTGGCCAGCCCTTGTGGACATGCATTCAGAACTCACTTACACCATGGTGGCTTCCTTCTCTCTACTCTCTCCCCATCTTGACCTCCTCTATCACAGAGCCTATGAAGCCAAGAACCCAGCCTATCTCTCTTGAGCCTGCTACTATCTGTAACCATCTTTATTCATCAACTAGGGATAACTTGGAGGGCAAGGATACATAGGGTTACTTGGGTATGTCACTTAGGTATGTGTAAACTGTATTGTCTCTGAGGGCAACCGGCTTGGGGACCAGCATTTAGCATTAGAATATGAGCAAAAGACCAAACCTCAAGAGCAGACTATCCATAAATAAGAAATTTCTGAAACAAAGTTTGAGATTAAGTTTTGTTGATTTGTTAATCTAATGACTATAAGTCTGGCTAAATGTTAGTCATGATATTTGATTGCAGTCATTGAAAGTTGAGTGTATACTTTACAGTCATCAACATGTGAGCTGTTTAGCTGTCTTCCAACTAGGTGACACAGGGAAGTCGAACCAATCCTCATCCCATACATATCCACCAAATTGCAACAAATTTTTGATAGATAGCAAGTCATCTTTTGGGGGAAGAATAACAAACATATACTCACACAGTCAGCATTTTGAGGATAAGAAACATTTGGGTGAAATTTGTATTGATATATTAATTGTACAATTTAGATGTTAGCTTAAAACTCTCAAATCCCATTGAGTTTTTTTTTAAAAAGCATCAAACAATAGCAAGCTTTAGCAATTCTATTTCTTTGCTGTGTTGCATTTTAGGTTTGAAATAATCTCAAACGTACAGAAGAGATACTATCATGATACATTCCTTTTCCTGAAACATTTTAGTGTTGGCATGCTGCACTCATTATAGACAGCCTTATTATCTGGTTTGCACTTTTGTCCCTTACTACAATCCCCTGCCTGGGAAAAGGCAATCTGCCATGTCCACCTAATCACTCTAGAGAAGACTTACTGAGCAAAACACAGAAAGAGCAACTGCAATTATCCTTAGATTTGCAGTCAACAGGTTTGCTAAGAGGAGACATCTTGTGTGATTATGTGTGGCCTCATCCTGATGGCTAGGGAAGATTCTTCCAGAAAACTGCAGTTCTGACTTCTTGTGTTTTTAGAGATTTGAGTCACAACTCTGAGGCTTCTGATGAAAAATATTATATCTATAAAAGAACAAATATATGTAACAGTATAACTCACTCTGATCTACTATTTGATGACTAACTCTTACATATCACTAAACATAAATGCAAAATAGAGTAACTAAGGCTTGTTGTGGTAGAAGTGGAAACAGGAGGAGCAGAAGGTCAGTGTTATCCTTGGCTACTTAGTAAATTCAAGGCCAACCTGAGCTACTTAAGACTCTCTTTCAAAACCAGCAAATAAAACTAATTAATTACTATTTTTAATAATATGCTATACTTGAAATGAATGAGATTTATGACAATCTAATAAATTTTGAGTGACTGTTTCAATTATCCTAGTCTCAATTTCTGAAAATGCTTTGTCTATTTTTAATTATACATTTGTCATTTTCATTTTTATTATTATTTTTTAATTTATTTTTTATTTTTATTTATTTCATTTTCGTGTATTTTATTTCTCTTTTACCTTTGTTTATTTTTTATTTTACAAGTTCATTATTTTAGTTAACATGTATTAAGATGTAGTAGGTCTCAAAATAAATACACAAGAAAAGAAAGATGACCCCTAATTTTTTTCTATCTCATTTCTGGAAAAACCTCTTTCTGTGGAGTCAGGAGCGAGAAATAAGCATGCTATTAGTGCTAAGTGCATTCTCTATAAGAAACCACAAAGTACTTTTGTAAATCAATATGTTCTGAAAAAAATATTTTAAAACCTATGCAGAGGGGAGCTAATTTTCAAACTGAGAGAATAGTAGGAAAAGTCCAGGAAGGAAATGTGCACCGGAAAGTCTCTCTTTCACTCAAGATGCCTCTGACTTGTGTCTTTGCCTGGAGGCAATGAAGTTAGACACGTGGACCATGGAAAGAGAACAAAGACTGAGTAATCCTCTGTCAGTCAGCAAGGCCTGACACTGCCACTACTACAGGTGAGCAAAATACCCTTTCTCTTTCATCTAACCAGACTTTGTTGTGGATAATTTTCAGTTGATTTATAAATGTCACCTTTTAAAAGTAACTCTCTGCCTCTCAATCACAATTTTCTTCCAATGATTGCTGTCTTCTTGTGTGAAGATTTTGGGAAGTACAAAGTATACAAATGATTTAAGAACTATTCTTCCCACAGTGTTTCACTTTTCCAGAAGCAATCATTCAACTCAATTCACGCTGCCTTGGAAAATTTAGACATTTTCTCATATGTTCTACCTAAGGCATGGGATGGGAAACTGCAGTTTATTCAGAGTCATAGAACTTGAAAGTATCTGGATTATAAATATTTATATTTTACCAGTATTCTCTGACCTTTCACCAAGCCAACATTTAGTAATTAACTAAACGCTGGTCCCATGTGTACAGTGGTAAATGAGATCACATCTAGATCTGGAGGATACTCCTAGGCTAATGGGTGTCTCTGTAGAGGACATTTCAAAATGCTTGGAAAATTGGAAGTGAAAGTCATTCAGTTATTTTCGCTTAATATCCACAAGAAGAGATGTTTGGTTTAGAAACAAAAAGAAAAATCAATTGTAAGGGTCAGTGTATTTATCGAACATTAATGAAATATTCAACAGTTTCTATGATAGATAGAAAACAAAAAGGAATTGGAATCAAAATTTATGTTAAATCATAAGGACACAGAATCATCAAAAAGTGCTATTACAATTCTGTCAATAATGAGAATTCTTCTACCTTAAGTGGCTCCAGACCATCTGTCAAAGAATTAGAGAATTAATTTGATACATAATGATGCAATTCTAACTCCTCCTAAGTATTGTCCATTTCCTTAATTGGGGAGATTTTGAAATATCTCCTCTTACATAGTAATTGCTTTCACCCTGCATTTAGCTTTTATTGTGTAGACATCCTGCACAGTAGTATGAGATAATGGTATACTTCAATATATGTTTTATTCATTAAAAAATACAGACTAAATAGATATTTTCAGCAAGTAATAAAAATGTTCACATTCCATTTAGCTGATGGATGCCTCTTTTCACTTTTGTTACTGTGCATCTCAGTAGAGTTACATGTTTATGGTGTCATTTTCAAAATCAATAAATTCTGAATTGATTTTTAACCACTTTAATTTGTTATACTTTGTTATATAATCTGGTAAGAGTAAAGAAATGTGATACTTATCCATTGTTATGTAAGAAACCGTTTCAAATCCTAAACAGATTAAATAGTAACTGACTAATTCAGACATTTTTGTGGGTGTATTCATCTTGCGTTGGTTTTCTTGAGTTTATTTGTGTGACTGCATTCAGCTGGGGCTGGTTCAGCTCCAGGAACTCAACCACAAGTCTGTTGGTTAATGCCATGGCTCAGCTGGGTGCTTTGAATTTCTCCCACTTGGTTCATTCTTGAGACCTGACAGGAATTACCACAGCATTACAAGATGAATAGACAGAAGTTATCAGTCTTGCTGTGGCTGAGAATGCAGAACTCAACATTGAACTGGGTAGGTTTTGTTGATCAAAGCTAGCACCAATACCATACCAGGTACACAGAAGTACAGAAAAAAAGATCTACTCCAAGAAGGACAGCAGCAACACTACTTTGCAAAAGGGAAGTGATATTCTTAGGGCCAGTATTGAAGTATCTCCTGAGTACCTACAGTAACCATGTGATTTTGATTATGCAAATATTCTATAAACAGACAAACACAAATTAAAATGATTCGGTTATGCAAAGGCAAATTAACATACAGACTGAACAGCTGCATATCAATTTTTTTTAAATCACATCACTCAAAACGTTGATATTCTAATAAAATTCTGGAAATCATCAACAAAAATTAGTCACTGAACTAAATCAATGTGAGGTAAGGCTGGGGCTGTTTTGCTATTTTACTGTTTTTAATTTTGCTTTCTTGCTCCCTTTTTAACCTTAGATGAGAAAATTCATGAAAACATAGCTGTCCTTTTCCTTGGTTTCTTTTCAGACATATTATATGCTGAAATGCACTCTTAAGTAACACAGCCTATTTTCTTTATTGTAAGATATTTTTTCAGTTTCTGTTCCCCTTTATGAAGGCTGATTATTAGTTCATATTTTCACCTTACACTTAAACTCATTTTATAAACAGACTGTTGAGGACAAAGAACTTGCTCGTATAAGTCTAAACATTTTAGTCAAAATTATTTGATCTAAACTCTTAAGAAACTGGTCTTATGAAGAAATTATGTGACTGTAGCTTTCTTCCAATAACTACTTCTAAAATCTCATTTCTTTACATAATAGACTTGGCTTACAATTAATATATTAATTAAACAATTTTTTGATACTGTGATTTATTATATTTCCCTTTTCATAAAAGAAATTGTATCAGGAGAATTTGTACTGGAATATTTCTGAAAAATACACGTTCCAACATATACATTATGAGCTCAGAAATATAAATGCAGTGCATTTAATATTAGTATCCCAAAGAATAGCCTAGGAAATCAACATTATATACTTTATTTAGCTGATTCAATTTTAAAGTGTAATTATTATTTTACCTTTAAAAAATATCAGGTTAAACATCTACATGAGAAATGGTTTTAAAGATCATTTCAAGGAAACATAAATCAATTAAATAATACTCAAATCTTAATCAATAGTTTATTTTTAAATTTTTAAAATAGTTATGTGCTGAAATATGAGCCAGATTTACTGATGCTTTGGAGAACTGCAGCCAAAATCTACACACTAACATCCACTAAGTATTTACTATTTAACAATTTCTAGGATGATAAGTCTGCATTGAACCCACAGCTCCCTTCAGGTCATCAAGTCCTTCTTGCTACTCTCCATGAAAGGGTCATTTTCCTGTTAATGATTTTTGGAGATGCCTGTGAGAGAATCTTATTCTCTACACTGCTAGGAGGAGAGCTGTTTTCTCTGCTCATGGCTTGGAGATAGTTTTGTGAATCTACTGAGATATATGAAACACTGTGGTGATGTTTGGAGACAGAGTTGTCATCACAGTTAAGTCCTAACCTTTCTTGTTTGCTAAGGAGGAATCTTAAGCATGAATTCTGCTCAAAAAGTAGAGCATCAATAAATATTTCCATGTTGTAATTTCTTGGTGATAAAATAATAGCTTCCAAAGTGGAGGTTAAAAATAAGATGAGATCAACATTTTAGGTTAGTATCACGAGTCAAATAAAAACTGAAAAATAAAAAGCTTCAACCTACAGTTTGAAATGCATGTGAATATATTCTGAGAGATTATATACCTTTTTAATTTTGTTTTGTTTTACAAGAACACGAAATAGAAAGAAAGTGTTCTGTAAAATCTTGGCATGTAGGGAGATGAGGAAGATTCAGAATCACTTTCGGGAAGGGAAGGAATATCAGAAAATATCTCTGACAAAAAATGAAAAAATTTAATTATTTTTTAAAAGATAACTGCTTTGTCATCCCATGTTTTAGTTTGTCCAATAAATGTCTAGGCTCATTTTAATAAAATATTTGCTAAAATATAAAGGAGGTGACCAAACACAGTAAAGAAGAATTAGTAATAATTTTCTGTATTCTAGAAAATGTTTTTTTATAATCATGTAGAACAGCATACTAAGGAAATAGCTCTCTCAGTGAGCTTATCTTAGGAACATAGAAGTTCCTAAGTGTTATTCCTAGGTGGGATAGTGTAAGATTGGAAATGATATGCTATATACTAGATACTTCATGCACATTATCTCTAAAACTTAATGGCTTCATACTTTCATGTAAGTATCCATTTAATCATTAAAAAGAAGAAACTGAATCATAGAAGCTGAAGGCTTCGAAAATAATGAGAACAGGTGTCTATTTGATCTTTTCTCCCCATTTCATAGTGCCACAAAGCAAGTCACTGTTTTTCATACTCTTGAAGAGGAAAATCCACGGAGCACTAGCTTCATTTCTGTCTGTTTTAGTGCTATAGCTTAAGAGCCAAAGTAAGCGACCATGAGTCAGAAGATCTGGTCATGAACTTTCCCCAAGCTAGCTGTAGAACATTCAGTGGGTTGTTTTCCATCATGACACAGTTCATTATATTATAAAATGATTTAGAGTACATGTTCTGTAAATCTTGTTCCAGATTTGAGCTCTATGGTTTCAAAACATATTTCTTAAATTATACATTCTGTATACAACAAAATATCTCTAGTTGTAGATAGGAATAATGATTTTTCATCAGATATAGATATTAGAGATCGTGGTAGGTTTTGCTGTGGAAGTAGTTGGCAATACCTAGCAATAAATATTTCAAAACCTTCTATATGGATACCAAGTACTGTATTTCAAAACCAGTAATGTATAACTACAGACAATTGAAAGATATTATTTCTGTTTTTAATAGAAAATACAGTTTCAGCTGATGAGTACTGTTAAGATCTGAAAGTCCAATATAAGAATGAGTATTTATTTTACTTATTTTATATAATTCTTGGGCATATTTTTAGCTAAAATTCAGAATATTGAATCTAAAAATAAAATAATGTGGTAGAGATATTCACAGATGAATTCTTTAATAATTTTTCTTTTTTTCTTAACTCACACTATGAAATACACACACACACACACATGCACACACAAACACACACACTTTGTGTTAACTTTGCCTGATGCTGCTTGTATTCTAATGCTAAACTGGTTCCTCAAGACCTGATTGCCCAGAGACAAGAGAGTCAACACATAAACCTAAGGCACCTTGTCTCCAAGTTATTTTTGGCTAATGAATAAAGATGCCTTTATAATACCTGAGCAGAGGAGACATAGTCAAGTTTTAGGGTTTCTGGCCATGACGGGATGTCAGAGGAGAGCCATGAGAGAGAGAAGAAGGTGAGGAGGAAGAGAAAGTCCCTGCGGGTTAGGAGTCAAGAAAACCTGGCCATGAGGGCTGGTCAACTGGAGTTAAGATCAGCCCAGATGAACTATAGTAAGTAATAACTCAGGTTATTTGTAGGAAATAGATTTAAATAGCATAGAGGGTAGATATCTGACCAGCTCTGTGCTGATTAAGGTTTACTGCAAATAATAAAAGTCGTGTGCCTTTTATGCTGGAACTAAATGATCAAAGGCAGGGTAGAAACCCTGAATTGGGATTGAAAACTTCTACAACACATATATCTCTGCTTAACCAAGATTATACTGATGATAAATTTAAAACAAGTTTATTATACAAAATATGAAGCAATTTAAATATCTTAATATTTGCTACTTAATGTTTTCAACCATATGCAAATTGTGCATCAGGACTTTAACCACAGATAACCTCTTCTGTAAGTCACACTTAAGTATTTGATCATTATGATAATATTTTATCCATCCACTCATGACGAACTAAACTATTGTATGTGTCTAAAAAGTGTGAGAAGACCCCAAATCTCTCCTACTACTTACCTTGCTTCAAGGATTGGAACCATACCATTTCAATAATCTAAAATCCTTTTTCTTACTTTCATTTTTTTTTCTCTTAGGGAGTAGTTGAGCTCATTTTCAATACACTCTACTTGATGTCTCTGCTTCTATTCATTGGTTCATGTGTGCTTCAGGCTTCAATAATGTGCTGGGTATCATCCTATCTTCAGCAGAGGTTAGTCAGACATGAGCATGCTCGACAACTGAAGTACTGAGCCAGGACTTTTTTCAAAGTAATGGAAGAAGTGATCATAGCACAATAAGAAGTCTGTATCTTTCTTTTTTACCAGGGAAAATTTGTCTGACTGTGGCTGATACAGAAACAGACAAAATAGTGAAAAATATGGCATAGTTGTAAGAAACTTCAGCATTCTAAATTTAGTGGAAAGTTTTTGAGAATGAATCACATAAACAATAATTCCTCTTGTTAGGGGACATTTTTATTACTTACTATGTAAGAAGACTAATAGTATCTAATAAATATTAATTAAACTATTTCATCATCAATAGCATTGACTGGACTGTTTCAAAATAAATTAACTGCTATCGTTTTAAGGTTGCTTTTTGCATCCCATATCCTTCTCTACCCTTCCAACCATGCATACTTTATTTACGGACACCTATTTAAAAAGGTGCTACAAAGAAAACAACAACATAGCTACAGGATCTTTACCATTGCTTAATTATAGCTTACTAAAATTTCTTTTTTTTTAAATACATGGCCTTTATTTCTTCCAGATCAAAGACTTTGAGTATAATCATATAAAGATGAACAATCAAGTTTTGCAACCTAAAAATACTTACTTCTTAAAACTATATTAATGCTTTAGTAAATATACAAAAAAGATAAGGAGACAAACATGTACATTTATAGAACTGCATATCAGTCAGGCCAAATCCTGCAGAGGGAATTCCCAGCATGACCTCATTCATCTGTGAGGACACAGAGCAATCCTTGTTTGGACATACACCATCTTCTCCTGCGTGAGCCGCTCTTCATCTCCTGATGACTTCTTTCTACGCATGTGTATGTCTAGTTGTCTGCTTCTCAGAGTAGACGTCTACCTTCCTCATCCACCAGCCATCGGAGGAGGGCTGGGGCCACAAAGGTGACTGGTCCGACCCATTCTTCGTGGAGGGTTTCCTGGTTGCCCTCTTCAATCGTCGTATCTGGAATCAGAGGGGCTCCCGTAGCCTCGTCTTTTCTTCACATCATGCTGAAGCAGAGTTTTTGGGGAAAAAACACGAATTCTGCTATTCCCCAGAAGAAATCTGTTATGAAAGACAATCTCCATGGGGACTGATTCCAGCTGTCCAACACTTGACCATTCGAGATGTAAACTATCTTCCCTCTTCTTGCCCGCTTCCTAGTGACAGAGAAGACCTGACGCCCAGTTGTTGCTGTACCTAGCCTCCCCCTAAAATTTCTTAATTGACTTAAAATTTTATATCCTCTCCACCCATCACAGAGTATGTGTAAGGAAAGTTTGGAGTCTTGTCATGTTTTTTGTTGTTATCTTTTTCTTAGAACTGTCTCTTTAATAATACAAGAAACCAACACCAAAACCTAAATCTGCTGACAAATTGGAAGTAAGAACATAAAAATATTGTCAGGATAGTTGAGGGCCCTAAAAGCTCACGAATCCTAATTAAACATGAGGTAGGCTAAGCTGCATAATTATGCAGGGAACATTGGCTATAATATCTCAGAAATTAGAGCAATCATGTTCCCCAAGAATCACACAGTCCATAAACCAGGAAACAGAAAACCGAACAGAACCCAATTCTAGCCTGATACTATTTTGGGAATTGTTATTTTATTCACAGTCCTTTTAAATTTAAAAAAAAAAAAAGTGTTCTCTTTCCTTATATTTGAAAATGGTAGAAACAATCTTATTATATATCCGATCCCGGGCTGTGTTCTTTAAACTGAAAAGAGTTAACTTAGATGAAATCATACTGAAATATATACTTGCCAACTGAAAAGGTGTTATCTTGACACATACTATAGGAAGAGAGAAGGTTTCTGTCAAGCAGGGAGCAGTTCTCAGAAGATACCAAACAAGACTCAGAGTGTCATCTGCCTCTTCCAGATTTAGGTTAAAAAAAAAAAGTAGAAACTCACAGGCTTATCAAGCCATAGAGAAGAACTATGAACTATATGACTGATACTAAAGCCAAATTGTTACAAGCTAGAACAATAAAATATTTATATGAGTGAAAGGAAGTTCCTACTACAGAAGACTTGAGTATCGTTTAGTAACCTGCACAGGGTGTAACATAATAGAACGGGTTCTTCAGTAATATAACTGTAAATGTAGAAAATATATCAAAAGTAACAAATAAAATAAATATATACTTTAAACTTCAAATATTTACAATATCATGATATATATTTATATGTACGTATATATGGATACATATTTAAATAATTGTATATTTAGCTTGATTTTGAAAAATACATTTTTCCAAAATATTTTTATGCACCTATGGACAATTTTCAACAAATTTCAATCATTCTGCGTTCACTTATTTCTACTTTTCTTTTTTTTGCTTTTTGAGATTTTATTATAATTACATGATTTCCCCTTTACTTTCTTCCTTTAAACTCTCCCTTACACCCCTCTTGCTCTCTCTCAAGTCATGGTCCCTTTTTCTCTCAATTGCTGCTACATGCATATACTCATACTTATATCCATATATATTTTTAAATATCATGTTACTTGTATGTCTGTTTCCTGAGCTGACCATTTGGCATTGGACTTATAATTGATGTGATCTTGCCTGGGGAATGATTTATCCCATTCTTAGCATCCTTAATTGCCTTTAGTTCTTTGTATGAGGTAGAGGCCTTGTAGTGCTTCTCTCATCTACTTTGATCTGTCTCTTTTCTTTGTTTAGCTCATTTTTAGGCAGTCATATCATTGAGACTTCATGAGTGTGGATATTGACATTACTAAGAGACACAGTCTCACAGAAAATCCTCTGATACTCTGGATCTTAAATCTTTCTGCTCATTCTTCAGCAGTGTTTCCTAAACTTTAGGTGCATGAATTATTTTGTAGATTTGCAATGAATTTGCAATGAATTGTGGTTACTTTTCATATCATTGCAAGTTTCCCATAATGAATGGAAACTGACATACATTCAATTTCTTGGAGTACCATTTTTCACTAATTAATCAATAGCTGTATGTAAAATAGACTTTTCACAAGCACTAGTGATTAAAAACAAAATATTAATATAATTGTAAGTCTTCTCTTCCAGAAAAACACCGGGGTGGCTTCAACTCTTCCAGTCAGCTTTGAAATACTACACCAGCTTTGTTTACCCTGAGCAAGAATTTCTACCATCAGCCACTTACTCTAATTTGTTTCCCAAATGCTTACAATTTATTTCACAAACTACTGAGCAAAAGACTCACTTCTTTTCAAAGAATTCATATTGATTGTATAGGTTCATAACCACTCTTAAGAAACATGGATTTAGCTTAATGCCAATGACACCATTCTCTTGGTTTCATTTGCACTAATCCTTCTATTTGCTAATTTTTCCTGAGGAGACATGAACAAAACACCTACTCACATCATGTAGGGCACAAATATCTAACCAAGGAAAAAATTCTACCAAAGACTATATAGGAGAACCAGTGAGTTTATTGAAGTTAATTGCAAGAGCATGAACTGGAATTATTTGTAGAGACAAAGATGCCTCAAACAGCTGAAAAAGCTGTTCAAGCATAGAAGCTATATCACTGGAATTCTCAGCATGACATGTAGGCAACTCTACAAATGGATTGCCTCTACCCAGATATTGTTTACTTTTTGTATAACCTCACAGAAAGAGCACTTTGACACTTGGAACTTTCTGGTGAATTCTAATATTTTGTGATTTAAATAAACTACTTACAACCCAGTGAGAATATTTCAGTTCTGAAACTACAGTTACATCCATTACAAGAAGCAACGTAATGATTTTCAGTAATGTCATAAACCAGGATTTCTGTCACTTCTTATGACAGGATCGCTACACTCAAGAACTCGGAGAAGCTGTGGTTGCTTGCAAAAGACTTGCACAATAAGAATCCAGTCAACATCCTAGCATAGAATGGGGAGAGGCTTTCATGCCCTCACTCTTATTTTGAGATGGGGAGGAAAGGGTTTATTTTGCCTATTCTTCCAGATCACAATTCTTCATCTTCAAAGACAGCCAGGCCAGGTATTTAAACATTTAGGAACCTGGAGGCAAGAACTGATGCAGAGGCCATGAAGGGGTGCTGCTTGCTGGCTTGCTCTTTACGGCTTACTCAACCTGCTTCCATATATATAGAACCTAGGACCACCATCCCAGAGGAGGCACCACATATGGTGAGTTGGGCCCTCCTCTGTCTATCACTAATTAAGAAAATGCCCTACATACAGGCTTGCCTACAGCCCAATCTCATGAAGGCGTTTTTCACAACTGAGGTTACACTCATACCTAAACCACACAAAGACAGAACAAAGAAAGAAAACTTCAGACCAGTCTCCCTTATGAATATTGATGCAGAAATACTAAATAAAATTCTTGCAAACTGAATAGAAAAACACATCAAAACAACCATCCATCATGATCAATTAGGCTTTAACCCAGGAATGCAGGGATGGTTCAATATTCAGAAAACTATCAACACAATCCACTATATAAACAAACTCAAAGAAAAAACCCACATGATCATCTCACTAGATGCTGAGAAAGCATTTAACAAAATTCAGCATCCCTTCATGGTAAAAATCTTGGAAAGATCAGGAATTCAGGGTCCATACCTAAACATAGTAAAAGCAATATACAGCAAGCCAGTAGCGAACATCAAACTAAATGGAGAGAATCTTGAAGTAGTCACACTAAAATCAGGGACTAGACTAGACTGCCCACTCTCTCCCTACCTATTCAATATAATACTGGAAGTTCATGCCCTCACTCTTAACTGAAAAGCGATTAACAGTTGATGGCTTCCCAATGATGGAGAATCAATTTTAAAATATGGCCCCATGCATGAGGAGATGATGACATTCGTCAACACTCAAGAGAGCAGGGGTGAGGGTGGGGTGGGGGGTGGAGGATGGGGGTGGTGATGGTATGTGAATCTCTATTTGTTTGGGGCTAGTGTGTTCTTCATAGAGATTTCCATACCAGCCAGAATATGTAATCAAACTCTATCTCTAAACAAAAGAAGTCTTTGGAGGTTGGAAGGTCTACCACACCCCAATAGATGGCCTAATAATCCTGAGTATAAGCAGCATGATTAGATTTTATGGATTTATTTTTAAAATGACACAAATTTGGGAGTTTGTATGGAATTATGAGGAGGAGTGTAGATTAATATGAGAAATGTATCTTATGCATGTATGAAAATTTCAAAGAATAAAAATATTAATTTGAAATATTAAAATAAATAAGCTACTGTTTCCTTCAGGTCAAACTGCACATCCTTTTGTTAGCAGTTATGAGTGACTAACATTAAAAACATCATGGGATTTAGGAATCAAGCAACTCAAACATTGCGTTAAGGATACCTTTTAGTTAGTCATTGAAAATGGCACACTTCTGAATGGTTTAGTCCTTTCTACTACAATAAGCATCTGCTTGGTTTTGTAATATAACAACTCTCTTATAATCATTTTACTACTGGCTAATTGAATGAGCAAGTCCCCAAGACTAAAGGGGAAGGAAATCAGCAGGCACTATCCAGGAATAGAGACAAGTTTGACAGATTACATCCAGAGATTCATTGCATGGGAAACTCCTTGAAATATTATCTCTTTCTCAAGTGTTTCATGAGCACACGAGCATGGTACAGTTTACAGGCCTTCATGTGTACCTTAATTGTGTGTGACACTGTCAAAAGTTATGAGAGAAAAATCATTCTATGGTAAATGATGCTTGTAAAATAATAAAGTTCTTTATCCAGTCCATATAAATGTATTGCACTTTTAAACAATTCTTAAGTGAAGAAGTTGTCACCAAGTGTACACCAGGGCAAGGCAGCTCAGCAGAAAAAGACACCTACCACCATTTGAGCCTTTTGAGCCTGACCATTTGAGCTTTTTGTGAGATCCACACAATAGAAGGTGAAAACTAAATAGCACAAGATTTATTCTGAGCTACATCCACACACGTGTACACACAAAAATGTACACCCAGGCATGCATACATGAACATGCATACACGCACACACAAAACATAACACCTTAAAACTATATACTTGGAAAAGAAACAGAAAAATGTATGATTTATACTGCACTATTAATATATTTGGTTTTGTGACATTTCAAACTTTGGTGTATTTCTTGGGTTTGTTTGAATTTTAAAATAATTTTAAAAACTTTAAGTGAATATTAACTGAGAAACCTAACTGTTGTTTACTGTTGGTATTGTTAGGTTTCGTGCAGGCAAGCAGCATTTCAAATTTGGCTGATACTATACAGCCCTGTGTAGTCCTAGAAAGACCCCTATCTTTGTAAGAAAGAAAGAAAATGACTTCCTAAGAGCAAAGCAAGCTCTTCATTATTGTGTGCAGACTTGTGTTGGATATGTATGTGGTGTGCAGGTATGTGTGAATGGAGGTCAGAGCACAACCATGGGGAGTCAGAGTTTTCCTTCTACCGTGGATCTGAGGATCAAACTTGAAGCACTAGGCTTGCATGGCCAACCCTTTACCATTTGAGCCATCTCGCTGGCCCTGACTTTAATCCTTCTTTGTTCTTCTTTTCTATTTGAGTATGAAGAGGATGTCATTAAAAGCTAAAATGCATAGCTGAAGAGTTCTCAGACTTACACTATTTTTTTAAATAAATGGACATTGTCAGCTTTCAGCTTACTACAGGAAGTAAGTGGTTTCAGGAGATTTTTCTTGGCTTGGCAGGGTGCCAGGGCATTTTTGCAAAACCACTCACCAGAAAGCATACTTTTTATTTTCAAAGTAGAAAATAGTTTTCTGTGGCTTTTCTAAAGCTAAAACTAATAAAAATTTTTGTAAGAGATTTTAGAGACAGAATATATACTATAGTTTTATATAAATGGAATAAGTTCAATTTACATAAGTTAAGTATAGTAATAAGCTGCATCATAATCAAAAGTGAATTTGAACAGTCTTATCTCACTTAATATATTCCTATGATGTTGTAATAAGTAGATATTACAGAAACGATTCTAAGTTAGATCATATACGTAAAAATTTTGTTCAAATCTGGGTGTGGTGACACATGCCTTTGATCCCAGCATTGTGGAGGCAGAGGCAGATGGAGCTCTTTAGAGATAAGTTTTATCTACAAAGTGAGTTCCAGGAAAGTCAAGGCTACCTGCAGAAAAAAACCTTGTTTCAAAATACCAACCAACCAAACAAACAAACAAATAACTGAAAAGCTCAAACTTTTGTTCAAAATGAAAAGAAAAAAAATAGAACTTCGAAGAATAGCTAAGAAAATATACTGTCACGATTACATTAAAACATCTATGCAATTATGTGGAAGACGCTACCATTACAAATTAGCATAAAGTATAAGTTGATAACTCATAAAAGGTGAAAGAAAATACTGAGTAAATGGGGAAATGGGATGTCATTAGTAGTCAGGAATTTTTGTGTATCAGGCCAATATCCAAGAAGGTTAGATAGTATATTATAAACATGGCTGAAATATATACATGATACATTATGAGTAGAAGTTTAACTGGGTATAAAATTTCTATAAATATGACTCAATTAAAATGTAGTGTGAACATTTTCTTACCTAAGCAATTCTTGCACCTTAAGTGTTACCCCTAGAAATAACTGCTGAAGTTTATATAGATCATTTCAAAAGTTAATATAGGACTTTCTGAACTAAGAATCATCAGCAGCAAAAAACAAATACCTTCAGAGAGTTTTCAAACAAGTCAATAAGATGTGAATGAATTTGTTTGTCTGCTACACACAGACAGTTAAGTTACAAACAAACACAGTATGGCAAACACAAACCTATCTAAAAATGCAATTAAAATATTATGAACTACAAGGATGGGCATATAGCTCAGTGGTAGAGTGCTAGCCTACCTTATACAAAACATTAATCAATCTCTCTCTCTCCCTGTGTATGTGTATGGATGTGTGTGTGTGTATACGCATGCACGTGTCTCATGTGTGTGTGCATGTTTACTATTATAGAGGCAATGATACATGATGTATAAAAAGAAGAATAAAGTAGCAAGAATTGAGAAGGGACAGATTATTCTTGAAAAGACTTATTCACTTAGAAAAGACTCTAGATTATTATATTCTAAAATCTAAGCAGTTGTTTAAAAGTACCCTTTCAACAATAAAAAAAATGAAAAGAGCATAGTCAGACATTATGACTAATTTGTATTTAGAGAAATTAAAGTGAAGCAAATTACTTGTCCTATAATTAAAAATTATTTAAAAGTACCAGGTTATAAAATAAACAAAATTTTATTTAGTAGAGCACCATTTCTTGACATGAACAGTGAAAGAAGCTTAGCAAGCATTAGATTCTGCAGACAAAATTCATAGAATGATAGGTTTATTTTTAGAACAATATTTAAGAGCAATGAGTAATCCCGTATGTTTTCTTAATGCAAATGAAAAAACTCCAAATTCACAACCGCTAGATTTTTCAAGTTATCTTGTTTGGGAACAAGTATGAAAACACTGAAGTCTTTTTCTTATGACTTTGCTAAGTTTTTGGCTTCTCAATTTCTATTGACCATTCTTCTTGTGGTTCTCCGTATGACCATGTGATCCTTCATTCTTCCTTGCCAATCTTTCTTCTTCAAAATCTGTGTTATGAACTCCAGCTACACAGAGGCCAGTTCTCTTCATCCAATAATAAGTCACCTTATAAATTCTTCCTACACTATATCTGTGGAAATAATAACAATTTCTCCCTCCAATTTTCTTTTTTCTTTGATTTTTAAGAAACAAATGTCCAAATTAATTCCCATTGCCAGCTCTCTTAGGAGTGTGGTCTTGCTAATCTTTTTAAAAGTTACAAAAAAAGAAAGCATCTTATTGCATAGCCATGGCTAAAGGAACAAGTAAGTTTGTTCATCTGGCTATCTGTTAACTTGCTCAGTTTGCACATCTTTGGCATTGCGTTTACTTTTACACAGCTGAGAGTTCAGACAGATGAGCTATTTAAAGTTCTAAACAACGTAGTTAGCTAACTAAATAAACTAAAGTTATATAAATAGATACAGAGAGAAACATTTTTTTAAAAAAATTGCACACAGATCATTTGCAAGAAAATAAACCCAGAGAGAAAAATGATGAAATCAATATTCTTTGAAAGGGAGAGAAGTAACATAGTACAATACTGTCTATTACACCAGAGTCACTTGGATTACAGTGGTTTAAAATTTTGTAATTCAGAAGAGAAACAATATAAAAATATACAATTTTAATGTCACATAGGATAAGCATTAGAGATAAAGGGAGAATTCATAATCATTAGTCTATAACCAAAAATGCCCAAAGTCATATTCATAATGGAATAAGTTAAGTACATGAATATAGAATCTGTCCTCAACTCAGTCTATGCAATTATAATTAATTAATTAATTTGAACCAAATGTACTTTACCTAAACGATCTATAAGTTCATCTAGTTGAATAACAATGTAAGCATAGCCAGTTAGAATTTAAGGCTTTGAAAGACACCAAGTAGATATGGAATAAACTTGAAATTCATAAAATTGAAACTGTCTTTTGTCTTGGAAATACAGACAAAATGAACTGTGTGCTGAGCCTCAAATTTATATAAAAATTAATATTGAAAATACTAGGATTATAGATCATATGATTTACTACATATTTGTACTAAATAAATATTTAATAAATATATGAGCAAACACTAAATTTATTGTGCTTGATAGAAGAAAGACAACCCACAAGTAAACTGTCTAATGTTAAAGTAGTAACAATTATGTAGAAATATACTGGTATATTTACTGCTTTAAAATATATGGAATAGTCCTTTTTATATGTACATTTACACATAAATTGTAGTGTTATTCAATTTTGCTTTTATTTCCTTATATGGACCGAATGGAATGTTTGATCACTGCCAGAAAATCATTTTTAAATCATGAGTTCGTTTATTAAGGCCTGATTGAGCTTAGATATTATTAGAAAGCAACAATGCTCCAGTCATTATCCCCAAGCTGGCTGTGAGTTGGTGATTATTGTTCCCATGAGAAGAAATACTTAGTCAGAAATCCTCCTGACTGCCATTAGCAATGATTTAAGCTCAGCACTGTCTTCTTCCCAAACAAGACTGTGTCTTAGGGCAAAGGCGCCATCTGAGGTTAAAATAGGAGATCAGCTGTGGAACTTTAAAAGGGGTTTTAGAGAAGTAATTAGAAGCAAACAGGCTACCTGCCTCTCTCGTTAGGAATGCAAGCTAGTCACAGAATTTGTAAAGTTATCCTTCTACATTTGAATAAGAAAATAAAAGTAAATATCCGGATCTAAATAAAATAAAATAAAATAAAATAAAATACAGTATAATACACAGCAGATAAAACAAAACATTCTGTGGTGGCTGAAGACATAAAAGGCAAAGGGCCCAGCAAGCCTTTTCTTTAAAAGGAACTGCCTGAGCTTGGTGGTACATAGCCTCTGCACTTGCTCACTGAACCCACAGACTTTGCAGGGAAAAGTTCTCATCACTTAGTGTCCTCAGGCGAAGTCTTGAGCAGAGCTGAGTCATTGGCTCGGGCCAAATCCCAGAGTGACACATTATTTAAAAGGGGAAATGAAAATATTAAACTAAGAGGGTGTTTTCAGTGGACGCTGAGTCAGACAAGCAAAGGCAGAACTGGAAGTATGTCTACTCCTTACTCAATTATGTCTTTTCATAATCACAGAGAGAAATAAAGGAAAATTGTTTTATTCATTTTGTTTCCCCAGGAAAAAAACAAAGACTCAGTTTTAAAATTTGAAGGAACACACAATTTCCATGCTGATGAACTTTTTCTTTATTTACCTCTAGCTACTGTGATGAACGTATCTTCAAGGTTGCTTGAAAGTCATTAAAAAATCATTATAGATTGACTTGTAATCTCTTTTTAATACATTACATTATATTATAGAAAAATATCATAAAAACATTCCATACAACATGAACTTAACTGAGAATTCAGTTGAATTGACAGTTTTATTTCACTTGAATTTGGTGATTACTGGATGAACGAAGGTGCACATTTTAATGGGTATTTAAAATTTCTAGCAATTTAGTTCAGGATGTTCACCAAATTATATTGCGAATCACAAATCATTCTCCAAATCAAAACTCATTCATATAAATACTTTTAAGAGCTATGTAAAGTCAGGCAAATAGTTCAATCTTTAAAGAATTTAGTGAGAAATTATGAAATTTTGAAGACTTGTCTTCCTTATGTATTCTTTATAATTGTGCTTGAAATTGAGAGTCTCAGAAGTATAGAGTAAACTGTGGTGTCAAAATACTACATAAAATATGTAGATCTGTATGTGGCTTATTGTGGAACCAATGCTTACAGGAGCCTGTTGGTGCAATTGTAAATAGAAGAAAACAAACAAAACAAATAATTTCAAAACTTGATTTGAGTACTTGTCTTTGTTTTTGATCACATTCAAAAGCAAAAAATTTAAAGTAAAATTTTCTTTTAAAATTAATATTGATTTAATTGAAAAAGCTTTTGTACATTTTTATCTTAAAAATATGTTGTTTAAACATAATAATTACCAGGTCTGTCATTTCACTTAGTTCACAGTGAGGACCGTGACATTATGTCATCAGCTCAATTTTAATGTATTATGGTTAGTGATGAAATACATAGATTTAGATCATTTAATTAAACATTTTATATTATAGTAATAATATAATTATTTAAAAGGAATTACAAGGGTAGCTGAAGACATGGATGATGTTTTACTTTTTAAAATAACATTTCCAATGATTATGTGTTAAGAAAATATTCTATGATTTTTACCTGCAGTCAAAGTTAACAAAACACATACTAACTTTAAACACATATTGTTAAATGTCATTTTTTCTCATGAGTGAAATATACAATTGAAAGAATATTTTTGAAAATTGTATTTCATTTTTATTTTCTGACTTTGTATAAAATGATTACAAAGAAAATTAATTGCTTTAATTAACGGAATTTTCTTTATGTTAGTGTCAATTTTTGACCAAGAAGACCTCTAAAGATATTTTTTATTAATAATGTTTAATTTTTGTGAATAACACACAGAATTTTTAGATTTTAATTAACATATTATTTAATCTATGCCTAGACTTTATACGTAACAGTTTTGTATATTTGAAATTTTCCCTTATTGAGTATCAATTCTTCTCTTATACAATATCTCCTGGTTAGCTTCCTCTCCCTCTTTCACCACGCCCTCCCTACCTCTCCTCCATCATGCTTCACCCCATTTCTGTCTATCATGAGAAAAAAACAGGCATCTAAGAGACAACAACAAAACATAACAAAATAAAATTTAATAACACAAATTAAAAGCTATCACAAAGAAATCAGATAAGGCAACCCAACACAAAGAGCTCAGGAAAAGGCAAAAGAGTCAGAAATTCATTCATTAGCACACTCAATAGTCTCACAAAACACTAATTCAAACGCTATAATATATTTGCAGAGGTCCTGGTGCAGACCCGAGTAGGCCCTGTCTTGCTGCTTCAATCTGAATGGATTCATGAGAACCTTGTTTTCCTGGTGGCTTCTATTCCTCCTGGCTCTTGCACTCTATCTCCTCTTTGGGGAGCGACTTGCCATGTAGGGAGGGACGTGTGGAGACATCACATTTAGAGCTTAGTGTTCCACGTTCTCTCTGTCTGTCGCTGTCGCTGTCTCTGTCTGTCTCTGTCTCTCTGTCTCTCTGTCTCTCTGTCTCTCCCTCCCTCCCTCCCTCCCTCCCTCCCTCCCTCCCTCCCTCCTACCCTCTCTTTGTTCACGTGCACTATTCACACACACCCTGTAATGCTGTAATGTCTGATATTTTTTTCCCATATGCTGCAGGAGAAAGCTTCTCTGATAATTGCTGAAGGCATGGATCTATAAGTGTAGCAAATATTACTAGGAGTCATCACTACTTTGTGGTGTGTGTGTGTGTGTGTGTGTGTGTGTGTGATTTTGATCTTACTGTTTTTGTTTGGATCAGTAGTGTTTGGTTTTACTCTAGGTCTCTGGGTTATTTAATCTGTCATTTTTGGTTACTCAAAGAGTTTTGCGAACGGGTTCCATCTACTGGTGTAGGCCTTAACTCAAGCCAAACATTAGTTGTGATCCCCACAAGCTTTGTGCCACCATAGCATTAGCAGAACAGCATTGTAGATCAAAGGGGTTGTGACTGAGTTGGTATATACATGTTGATCTTTTGGTTGCATTCTGAGGTGTTCTCTGAGCTCTGTGTGGAGGGATTTGATGGAGACATTACATTTAGAGCTGAGCTCCTATTAAAAGATTATTTAAAAGATAATAGAAGTAGACAAATTCCATAGGAAAAATTCAAGAGTGTCTATTTAAATTTGAGTACTACTAGCTTTAACAAATAGATACAGAAAATAAAGAAGCATAAATATTTGCAAAAAGAAAGACAAACTAATCTCGATATATAATTATGCAATTCCAAAGAATGAACTGAAAAGCAACATAATAATAATACTATTATTAATGATGATGATAACAATAATCATATTCCTAATAAAGAATATTGTAAACCTGTTTGGCTTTAACAGTGGTGTACATATTTACATAAGTACACATAGAGATATAGAATTCTTATAAATATACTACAGCCAGTGATAAAAAATTGGAAGTTTATTGAGGTTAATAGGTAAAAAAAATTATATATATATAAAACAAAAACGTAGAATAATATTTGAATATACAGATAGTCATTATAAATGTTAGAAATATACTTATCTCCTTTACAACTTGGCCAGCTCACTATAAAGTTTCTATAGGAAAAGTAAATGAAGATTGGCCAAAGAGTAGCTTGAGGAACAGAAATGAGAATGTTTTACTTCAGCAGTTATTAAAAACATTTTCAAACAAAATATGTGGTACTGGAGCACTAATCCACTAGTGCTGTATAGAAAACAAGCAGAAACAAACAATAGTGACTAAAGACAGAGTTGTCATGTCATGTCAGTTAAGAAGAGATGGATTCATTTAATATGTGTCTTTGGTATATATGGTAGTTTGGGGAAAGAATAAGATCTATAGCATCAATTTGCAACAGAGTTGGATAGGAATACTGCATACTCATCAGAGAACATGATACCCATATAATTCCTATAAGACATTGAAAGATATGTTTTAGAACTCAGAACAGAGAAAGTATATTTGAACAAAAAAACAAAACCTAGAAATCATACAACAGAGATGAACAAATGTCATCACCAAGGTGTAGTATACATTACCACAGCAAAATCAACAAAAGGCTGGTGAACAATATTAATGTTCATCATGAATAACAGTAATAGCAGTAACAGATGAATAATTTTGACATAAATATAACATGTCACATACTGGTTTCATTTATATATACAGGCCTCAGAAGAGTCAGTAAGAAAAATCATCATTCCAATACAAAAAAGAGAAAAGGACAAGAAATAAAAACTCACATAAATATACTAATTTAAATATGTGAAAATTGTTTAACTAGAAAGAATACACTAAAAACATATTTGCCAGTATGAGAATGACAGACAACAAAATGGTGATAAGATATTTTAATTTTAGAAAGATATGTTATCTAATGCAGTGTAGACTGATGTATTCATATATCTCTTTTGAATGGCTTCTTCACGACCTATGTGGTAATTTTAAATATACTCACCTTTCCCCAACAAGGCCACTTCAAGCAGCATATCATTCTGAGTCTATCTTGCACATGTGTAAAATATATTATTATTTTAATTTTGCCTTTGATACTGAAAGACTGGGAGAAAAGTCCGTATCTTAATGGTTTATCTTACATAAACACTTTGTAGGCCTTGGTATACTTTTGGAGAGAAATCATTTTTTAAGTAAGCAGGATTCATAATGTTCTTATAATTTAGTAAATATTGTAAAGTTGTATGTATATATGTATATTATTTACATACATTCATGTGGGTATGTGTACAGATACACACACACACACACACAAGGCCAACAACACACACATGCATGAGGCCAACAGTTTCTATTAACTACCTGCATGTATCTCTATTGACAGTGAAAAGCTTGTATTAGAAGGGAATGCCGCTATTGGGGAAATGTTTTCACTCTATACATCTTCCCTATACTTTGACATTTTGTTATGTAGATCAAACCTTCAAAGATATTTCAGAGAAATTAAAATCTAAGTAACTAAATTAGGCTGGTTTGAAAACTAGAAATGCCAAAAATCTCTCTTTCAGGGCCAGACTTTAAAAGCACAGATGAATTGTTTTCAGTTAACTTACACATTTCCAGGAAACAACACTCAGCAGGTTGTGAAAATACCTTGAGGAGGACTCAAGGGAAGATAGCAATTTCATTAGTAGTATTTGCAGGAGGTTGTTCAAGAAGACAGTTGGAATAACAAATAACCTTGATCCTGGGGAAGCAGGAAAAATTATGGAAAATATTTAAAGATTTAAGCAAGGACACAAAACTTCAACTCCAAACTCCATGGATCCTAAAAGAGCAGATCAAGAATTTCTGGGAAAATGCTAAAACAAAACAAAAACAAAACAAAACAAAAAAACAATTGTAGCTCTTTAAATTGAAAGATGAATAAAGAGAAAAATTGAGAAAATTGTCTAAACAAGAACTTTAACACAATAATCTGAAAATAATTTCTGAAAATCTAAATAGAGTTCAAGTCCTGTTGTCTACAGGTCCAGTCCTTCACTACCTTCTTAGATTTGAAGAGTCACTGAAAAGTTTAGTACCTCCTTTTTTAACATGAAACAGACATAATCATTTGTCTTCTAAGGATTTGGTGGATTTTATTTATTTATTGATGGGAGAACAGTTTATGACTTACAAAAGCAGTGTATGTAAAAATGCACTGCAGCATGGTCTGCAGCAATCTGCAACATTACTGACAGCCATGGTGAAAGATCTGGATTCCGAGGACTTAGAGTTAAGCTTTAGCTCCAGCGCTGACAAATGCTAAGACATACTCGATTAATTTCATTCTATGGCTTACTCCTTCTCATTGAAATGTTGAGGATAATAATCACTTATCGTTGCCACAAAACATATCACCACAAACTTGGCAGTAAAAAGAACATGTGTTTATAAACTTAGAGCTTGTTTTTAAGGTCAAGAAATCCTACTTGGTTTTGGCTGTATTTATACTCAGAGTGGTAAGGCATCTCAGTGCTGACTTAAATAACCAGAACCACTAGGTTTGATCCTCAGTACTGAACAGGAATAAAGAGTATTGAGTATAATTTGACTAAGTATTCTGAGTTTGTATGTATGTATGTGTGTATGTATGTATGTATCTATCTATCTATCTATCTATCATCTATCTATCTATCTATCTATCTATCTATCTATCTATCTAATTTAACAACATTTTTAAAATGATAGAATATTACAAAATGTTACATTTAGGCTTAGTTTTTTTTTTCCCTAAGGAATTGAAAGTTGAGCCCCATGCTTTCAGATAATTTAATTCAAGTGGAAACTCAGTATATCATTTATTCTCTTGATGTAGTTGTCATCTTGGTGGCTTACTACTGAATAAGCTGACACTTTCTGGTTATGTCTGAACTCTACCTGGCTGGTTCAATTTAGCTGTGCTGGCTCAACCTCCTCTCCAAGCTGACCGATTCTATTTGTCTTCTCTCAGCTTCTCGCTGAATTGCTCTACTTAGCCTCAAACTAATTCCAGAAATTTGTTCTTATCTTCCAGATCCTTTTTGTCTGGCTTCAACTGCCTCTGCTGACCTGCACTGAACTGCATGAACGCCCAAAGGAACTCAACTCCACTGTGCTGTATTCACTGCACTGATGCGCAACTCACTGACTCTACTCCACAGTACTTAACCCAACTGACTGAGTTCTCTCTCTCTCTCTCTCTCTCTCTCTCTCTCTCTCTCTCTCTCTCT
>NW_021621185.1:11715133-11742370 GCF_004785775.1 Grammomys surdaster
TCTCTCTCTCTCTCTCTCTCTCTCTCTCTCTCTCTCTCTCTCTCTCTCTCTCTCTCTCTCTCTCTCCATGGACTACTCTTAAATAACTTTTCTCCTTAGACTTGGACATATTCTACCTCTGCCTCATTCTGTTAAATCTTTCTCTGATTTGTTGCTTTGATCCTCAATTTGATGACATTGTTTGGGATTAAAATTGTGTACTAAGGGACTGTCTGTATTCCAACTAGAGATATTAAAGGTATGTGGTGTGTTTGTATACCATCTGGATCACACAATTCTAGAAAGTCTTTGGATATAATCAGAGAAACCATGTTGCTGGATTAAAATTTCTCTACAACTGATGTATAGCGATAACTACTTAATAATGGAAGGTCATTCTGAAATTTGGCATACAATCATAGCTTTTATGTTTACTTACCACCTCATATTTCATCAATATGTGACAATTACTTGACTTCTTGACTTGGCCCTGTGATGCACCACAGCAGCATAAAACTACAAGTTTTGTTGACTAACTCCATTTTACAGATGGGAATATTAAGGCCTAGCAATTAGTTGACTTTATTTGTGGTGAATGAGTTATATTTGAGGTAGAGAAAATCAATTCACATATGTTCCAAAATTCAATCTCCTACTCAACAACAATGAGTCCTGAAAGGCCATCTGCAGATCAGATATTTAAAATACAATGTTTAACAGTGGCAGAATTAAAGTGATGGAACAGCAATGAAAATAACTTTATGGTTGGGGGCACCATAGCATGAGGAACTGTATTACAGTGTTGCAGCATTAGGGAGGCTGAGAACTGCTGATCTATTAGGTGCAGTTTTGCCTTCTTGGACCTCTTCTTATTGTTACCATGTAGCCAGTTAGTTTTCCCTTTCATTGTCTCTCATCTTTCTCTTTTAAAAAAATTACTTATAACCTAGTACCTACCCTGTCCAAATGCTATTACTTACTGAAGTCCATTCAACTTGAGTGTCTCAGGACATGTGATTCACATGGAAAATATCACACAAGAGATCACTAGACTAGTTCCTGACAGAATGAGCACTTCCTTATGAAGCCTTATGTACCTGGCCTCCACAGTCTACTGTCTTCTCCATTCAGTCTCTTCCCTGCAAGCTACAGTCTTTCTAGCGGAAAGTAACAAACTGTTCTCATTGAAGAAAGAAGAAAGAGCTCCATAGCCTAAGAAATATGTGATAAGTCAGGTTTATCATATCATCACCTCTTCTTTGAGGCAGAAATTTTATGTGTCAGCTTACTTTTCTGCTGCTGTGATAAAATAAATACCTGACAAAAATGGCTGGAAGGTGTAACAGTTTATTTCGGCTTACAGTTGGAAGTATCTTATCAGGATGCCATGATGGAGCAGGGGGTCATGGCAACTTGAGCTTGACCCAACTAATCATACTGCATTCACAGGCAAGAAGCGTAATTCGAAGAAAAGTTCAGTTCACGGTCTTTTTCTCTCCAGTCATGGATCCTAGTCTAGGGAGTGATGTCACTCACAATAGGGAAGTCTTCCCACCTCAATCTAATCAAAATAACCTGTCACAAACATGTCCAGAGCACTAGTTCTCTGGTGGTGATTCTAGATGTCATCACATTGACAACTGAGATTAATTACCACATTCATAGCAGGAAAGAAATATTCGGTTCCTAGCAAAAAATCAATAATCTTTCTGCATTTTCTCCTTTGATTGTTTTCTTTCTACTTATGTTGCTTTGTAATGTCCCTTTCCTTGTAGTGCTAAACCTATGTTATATTTACAGGTATATTAAAGAAAAGCTTGTCATAATGCCTATAGCAACAACAACAACACCAAAAGTTTGCAAAATGCTGGCTTAACCACTTTAAAAAACCCTCTTGACCACAGGACCTTTAGAGAATTTAATATGCAAAAATATTCCTCAATTCTACTAAAACGCTTCATTAATATACTGTGTTCCTTAAATCATTTGTCCATGCAATACTTTTATTTTCTTTCCCTAGAAACCTATCAATATCCTAAGGATACGAACACCCATAGAAAACAATTTGAGAAATGCTGTTTTCATGTGATATATAGATCATTTTTAGTATTTTAAGCACAGATTTGGAGAAGCTGTAAAATCATAGGGTGGATCATATGTGATTAGTAAAGGTCTCTTAGTACTTTATGTTCAGGAAAAAATTCACAGCAGCATTTTGTCCTTTTACCCTTTCTTTCTTTGTTTTTCAGACATTTTCTTTATTTCTCCTGGGAAAGGGATATATATACAAACACAGCCTTGTATAAGTGTACCAATGGTAAAAAGAACTCTACAAATGTAATTGACAGTAAGGCTTATTTGTAGATGGTCATTATCAATAAGCAGGAAGAAAGAAGCGACATTGGGCAGGTGCTGTTGTGTTTAAGACTTTATACCACCTTTTGATAGAAAATAAGACTTAAGGGTACAGAGGTACTAAATTGGCAACACCTTTTAAAAGTGGTATAACACTTCCTAAACAGTGCCATTTACAGTCATCACCTCACTTGTTTAGGCATAGATTATGTATTTTGATGTGGCTTTATGCCTACCTAAGTATTAAAAAAACAAAACAAATGAACAAAGAACCCTTTTCTGTAAAAAAGAAAATGTTTAATAGTCTACATTTTGACAAAAATACTAACATCTTGACATGCTACTTAATAAAAGTTGAAATTGTAAATAAAATAAAACAAACAGAATTTTTAATCCTATTGTCTCACATTGGCTATGTCATCTTGCAGTGCAGATTCAGGTTATGAATTTTAGGATTTGCCATAATCCTCTAGAAAGAATCACTGAAAGGCCACTTGTCATTTCCCAAGTTAGAGAAGGTCTTTGTAAAGTGCATGTCATAGCATGAATACAAGTTCAGAGTTAAATTGTAGTGACATACAAGGAAGTAACTTTGTAACTGACTAAAATGAACTTACAACTCTAAATAACACTATCCTAATACAACAGGGCTGGGTTTAAGCATAAAAGTACAACAAGGAAGTGATTCATTTTATTTCTTCACATCTCAAATGTTATCCTCCTTCCCAATTTCCCCTCGGCAAACCACGATCCCCCATCCCTATCTCCCCTGCTTCTATGAGAGGGGTCTCCCACCCACCCACCCACTCCTGCCTCACGGCCCTAGCATTCCTCTATACCAGGGCATAGAGCCTTCACAGGATCAAGGGCCTCCCCTCCCATAGGTGGCAGATAAGGCCATCCTCTGCTACATATGCAGCTGGAACCATGAGTTCCTCTATGTGTACTCTTTGGTTGATTGTTTAGTCCCTGAGATCTCTGGGGTGGGGGTGGGGGGTTCTGGTTGGTTTTTAAAACATGTATTGTCACCCTTTCACTCAGCATGAGAAACACGGCTTTTGTGGTTGGTGTTTTGCCCATATTACACATTACCTCTCTAGCCTACCTTTGGGTTTATTTCTCAATTGTTTTCCATCTCCTTCCACCCTTGATTTCACCCCAAATACCAGAGAGAGAGTACAAGATGAGATTCCAAGGACTTGAGGAAGAAATGAAGGGGAAGTTTCATGTTTCTCTAGTTCCCAGAAGGGCTGTTTTCTTCTTTTATTCGGGTTCTCTATGCATGTGTTCATGTCCTTCTATCTCCTCTCTTAACTGGGACTCGGGGAGAGCAGAGAACCCTGTTTCATTTTGGTACTTGGTACCACAGGAATTGAATCTACAGTAAGCAATCACTCTAACTGAAAAACAGAGGAGAAAGCACAATTGTAAGCCAGAGGCTGTATTTTCAGTTCAATCACTTTCAGTGCAAAATAAGCCCATTTATTTTAGTTTTGGTGAGGAGCAGCGAAATTTGATCTACCTGAGTGACGTGTCAAGAATCTGCTCTTTCCTCTGTTTTTCTAAGACTTCTCTCATGTGAAACAGATGTCCTGCTTACATGCCTCCTACTTACTCTTGCCCTTTCCTCACTAGGAGCAGATGAGCCCACACCTTCCTCTTCAGTCCTAAGCAAACTGATTTGCAGATAGGACAACAGCACAGCAGCCTGTCTTGCTTGTTTAGAGTCTGGCTCCTGACTAAATCGTGACTCCTGAGAAACTGGAAGACTTCTTTTAGCAGTGTTGGGTCTCACCAAGCTTGAAGCTCCTAGAGCCACTTTGTGAAATCTCTGAACTTCTTTTCCTGGCAGTCCTGAAGTTCAGTGGACTCTTTTGTACACTCAGATATAAAACCAATCCTGAGATCAACACTTGGAGCATCATCTATGGTTTCCCCCTAACCTTAGAGTTTGCGGCGTGGGCGGATAAGGTGTGGAACTTAGACTGTGGCAGGTATCAGGCAGGGTGTGGCTGCGGCTGTCTCCCTTTCTCTTCCAGCAGAAGGAGCCACCTTCCAAAGCTGGGGAGAGGGGGAGGGAGGGGGGATGAGGGGGAAAAATGAAAATTGGAGAAGGAAATAAAAAGAGGGAGGAGGGGGAGGGCAGGGGGGTAGGGGGCGGGCGCGGGGGAGCCCAAAGCCAGCCTGCTAGGCTCAGTCTCACACGCGCGCCGCCACTGTTTGTACACAGTGCGCTCCTGGCCTCAGGCTCGCTCCCCTCCAGCTCACGCTTCATTGTTCTCCAAGTCAGAAGCCCGGCAGCCGCGGCGGCAGCAGCGTGAGCCATAGTCACTGCTGGCCGCTTTGCCTGCGGTGCGCGCACGGAAATCGGGGAGCCAGGAACCCAGGGAGCCCGCGCTCCGCCCGCTGTGCCTCTACTAGGACCCACTCGCATCCCCAGCCTCTCTCAAACGCACCCACCTCCACCTACCCCAGCGCTGGAGAAGCTGGGGTGAGGGGTGAGTCACCCTTTCTCTAGGGCCATCACTCTTTATTGCCCATCCCAAGAATTTGTTTGAGGAAGCGCTGCGGGAGGAAGACGTCCTCTTGAATCTCTGACAGGGCGGGGTTTACTGCTGTCCTGCAGGGCCACCTCGTCTACAGTGCCCTCCGCTACGACCCCGGACCAGCCCGGGTCACGTCCTGGAGAAGGGATCATGAAGCACTTGGTAGCAGCCTGGCTTTTGGTTGGACTCAGCCTCGGTGTGCCCCAGTTCGGCAAAGGTGAGGTGGCTGGGCAGGGGTCTCTGGATGAGGGACGGGCGGGGAGCACCTTTGGAAACGCCGCTCAAGGGGCCACAGTGGGTCCTCGGTGCGTGCCCAGCGTGAGGAGCGCTACGGAGGAGACGATACTCCCTGGATACCCTGCCAAAGTGCTAGCAAAGTCCGAGTGGAGTGCCCCAGGCAGATCCTGGGAAAAGGGTGCGAATTAGAAAATAAGAAGGTTGAGGGGTTTGAAGGGGTTGTCTTCCTGGGCTTTCTTTGCCACTAATTCCCTGCGCGACCCCTGACTAGCAAACGTCAGTGTTGTTGGCCGATGACAGTGGACAGGGCTGTGATAGAGACCGGATAGAGCTAAGTGTGCCGGGCCGTCATCTAGTTGGTGCCAGAACAGCATAGATAAACACCGGGCGGTAAGCTGGATGCCTTGCTCTGGTGCAGGGCAGGGGGCTAAGGGGTCTGTCAACCTGGACCTGATATTGAGAGTTAGTGCTCCCGAAGAGAAAGAGAGGTCTACTAAGTCGTTAGCTTTCTCCCCAACCCTCCTCTTGGGCGCGTGACTTCAATTACAAGAGCTCAAACAACTCTCCTCTCCTCTAACCCCAGGGGATCAGAGCAGTATTGTGCACTCCCTCTGGGTAAGACCGTAACTCTTGGTAATAGATGGCTGTGATGTGCAAACCAACCATCATGCGCCCCTGGCCCAGGAGCCAAAAAGTTGTTCAGGCTGGTCTACCTGTGCCTTTCACGGTTTGCATGTAAATAGGAAATGAGCATACAAAACAAAACATTTAAAAAATTACAGAATTACAGTGAGTCTCCTGCTGAGTTGTTTGGGTGACTTTCAGATCCTCTGATAGATTAGGCTTGGTCAATGTAAAACCTAGTCAGAAACCTTTGTCTGCATACCAGCAGGTACTGAATTGGAGCCAGGAAGCCAGAGAGGAGAAAAGGATTTCAATCTATTGGGTGGCTGTGCCGTTTCTGCCTTTGTGAACACAGAAGGCCCTTCTGAGAGATGTGTTCTAGAATCCTCCACAGACAGCAGTAAGTGGAGAGCTGAATAAGCTACAGGGGTTTGACACACTGTGGCTCTAGAAGTATTTGGAATAAAAAATGCGTTGACTCGAATCCATTTGAGATCAGACTAGGCATTGCATGGATACTCTACGCTACACATATGCACCACCTATGTATGCGCTTCAGAGGATAGGCTGTTAGTGACTATCCTCCAGAAACCTGTGTTGCAGCCAGATGCCATCTCTTTGGGACTCGAAGTGGTGGGCAGTTCAGATCTTCTCAGCTCCCCAGGATATGACTGCTTTTTCCCAGGGGTGTAGGTGTGAGTGTGGGATCAGTTTTTGCTTCTGTTTTCCAAACCTGCTTTGATAGCTACCTCATAGAGGCAGCCACTTCAGTGAAGGTTATTATATGGAAATGTTTTCGGAGTGGGTCGCCTAGTCTCCAGTAGTAAGGAAAAGAACGGGCTTCTAAAGCTGATATTTCCTGTTTCTTTTATTTCTTGTCTGGATTCCTTCTCCACTTTGATGCCTTAGCTGGAAGGGAACTGTAAGAACCACAGGCACTCCCCTCTCCTCCTATCCCCGCCTCCGTTCCCACCCCAAATAGGAACACACACATACCCTCGCGCACTCGCGCGCGCGCACGCCACACACACACACACACACACACACACACACACACTCAGATGCGCGCGCGGACATATACACGCACACACACATGCTCATGAGTGCACTCAGTAACTCTGCCACTAAGTGACCCTTATCAAAGGTGACTGGAATGCTAGAGGACCTAGTTAGTGACTGTGCTTGCCAGAAGACTTCTAGTTGCTAGAGGCTGGGCAAAAAAAGAAAAAAAGAAAAAAAAACCCTGCCCTGAGCTCTTAAAGATGCCCACGCTGAGGCTTCTATGCCACCAGTCAAGTGGACTGTGGAACTGTTGCTGGTGCTTTCGGTTGTGATCCTCTAGACAAAGCTCCGGAAGCCTACCCCCCTCCATTCTTCAGATTGATCCTTTGTAAAGCCACCCGGTGGGTGGAGGGTGGCAGCTTCTGGGAAAGAAATGGACCGGTTTGCAATAGCTTTTTCTGTTAAACTTGTTCCTCTCTAATTTTCCCCTCCCGGACCTCTGCAGACAGCAGAACTGAGCTTGCCTGATAGTTCAAACAATTAAACTTTGGGAGAACTTACTGCTAGTGTTAACATGGAATTGTACTCTCTTTTTTTTATACCCCTCTCCCATCGTATATCTTTAATCTGTCAAACGTCTTAGAAAAAAAAAATTGTATTTTCCTTTGGGTGGATCCCAATTTACAGGCACTTATGCCTGGAATTTGATAATGATAGGTATGTCCACTTATTGGCCATCTTTATTTTAAAATTAAACCAATGGATCAGTAGATTGAATATTTTATTAACTCCTAAATTATTCATCATTGTGTATTGCTTTAAAAAAATCCAATAACATGCATACAGTTGCAGCAAACACGTGACATCTTATGCAATCTGTCCCTTTGCCTGCAGTTTGTGCTAGGAGTCTTTAAGCAAACGGCATTATCTAAAAATGTCTAGATGTGCTCTAAAAGCTATGAATCATTGGCATTTGAATTCCCTTGTTTTAATCAATGGAGATCTTAGTTAATTCTACATGAGAAGAAATTAATACCTGAAAAATCTCACTCCAGATGCCACTATGCTTCAGTGATTGCATAGTGAAGTCTAAGCTGAGATAACCGGTTTCTATGGGGATTTTATTATTGCACTTTTGGGCCTTCAATACCTAATTTGCATGACCATTAACTTTACACTTTAAGAAATAACTGCTAACATCAGATTCAAGGTGAAACATTTTAAATTAATTTAAAAATATTATACTGAAGGTAATAGTTAAGTGGACATAAAGTACCTTGCTAGGAGAGTTTGAAACCAGTGTGAAGTCTGTGCTGTGCCAGGCAACACCATGATATAGCAGAGCTTTCCCAACAGTGCTGAGAAAGTTCTCATTCTATCTTAAATGTTCCCATAAAACTGAATGTATTTTGCCTAGAAATTTGTATTATTTGTGGTAGATATTTACAATAAAAATGGGAAAGTAAAATGGAATAGAATATACTATTTTCTTTGACCTTAAACTAACAAAGATTTCCCTAATAAGTCCAATGTAGTACATTTCTGAACAATTCCTTAAGTTTAAAACATTTGTATTTTCATTAAATATTTTTAAGGTGAATGTCCATATAATGTTAATATCTAGTCTTTAAGATGATAATTTTAATTTAATTGACTCATCTGTCTAAGTTATGAATTTTTTACTAATCATTAAAAGCAATATACATGAATAAAGTATACATGGTTTTCATAAAAGAGGAAGGATATTCAGATAAAAGAGCAAGTATACCACTACAAAACCAAAAGTTTTAGTGCCTACACTACTCCAAACTCTTCTTCATTTCCTTACCAGCTATTCAGATAATATTGTTAACTGGGTTATTTATTCATGAGATCCATCTTTTAAATGGATGCTAATAATGGCATGAACTGTATATGCAATCACTTGTGGACATTTGTAGGCCTCTGGGGTTTTCTAAAGCCAAAGAAAGTCGTGCTGATGTTGTTCACTGCACACACTTGCAGGTGTGATAGCTTTGAGTATGATTTATGATACAACAATTTTGTCAAATCCTTGACAAAAAAAAATATGATAAAGGCTTCTGAGCTTAGTCAATCCAGAAGCTAATTGTGAGTGGACAGTTATATGAAAAAAATTGGAGGGAGAAGAGGGAAGGAAAGACAAGATGTGGTTATATTCAAATCTCAAAAACTCAAATAACAATAATAATAATAATTAAAAGAAAGATAAAGCCAGGCGGTGGTGGCACATGCCTTTAATCCCAGTACTTGGGAGGCAGAGGCAGGCCGATTTCTGAGTTCGAGAGTTCAAGGCTAGCCTGGTCTACAGAGTGAGCTCCAGGAAAGCCAGGGCTACACAGAGAAACCATGTCTCAAAAAACCAAAAAAAAAAAAAAAAAAAGAAAAAGAAAAGAAAAAAGAAAGATAAAATGTCAAAATAGGTATGACAAATATGCAGTTAGTAATAAAACTTCTATGATAGAAATCAATTTACTTATTTTACTAACTAAATAGTTTGAATATCTGTGCACTTATGAAAAACTATAAACCCAGTCATGCTATCCTTACTATTGAGTTCTAAGCTGTGATTGTCTTTTGCTTTATCACAGTCTGTGAAAAAAAAATTGTGATATCTTTCCTAATCAAATAAATTAATTTATGAAAACAATCAAATGAATGTTGCTATGAATTGTTAAAATGCTTTACAGGGTTGCTACAGATGTTAGAAATCACCACTTAATTGTTCTTGAACAAGTATGAATAAAAACCTTTGGTTTCACAGTTGTTGAAGGAAAAAGACTAGGATCCACTGCACCCTCACCAGCAGGTGTCAGAATAATCAATGGAGATATTTTAAAGATCTTTGAAAGAAGCAAAAGAGGTAAATAAGAAATGCTAGCTCGCAAATCTACATAAAATACGTTTTACTACCTATAGAACTAATGATAGCTCCCATCAGTCCCTGAAGACAGAAGGGGTACGTTGTCAGGATGGACAGCTGTACTGTAGAATTTTAACTTCGAGTCACAGACGCCACAAATAAGAGTTACACATTTTGATGAGCCCATTACTTTTTCAAGGTGTCCATTAGTGCCTTCCAAGGAAGTATACATACAATATCGATTTAGTGGTGGTTAAACAATTATTACTGGCATTTCCAGCGTTCTTTCTAAATTTCTTCTTCACACCCAGGCTAAGTAGTTATTCATTCTATTATACTAATTTGCATTTGCGTATTTGACTGTATCTCTGTACACATCTATTGTATGGAAAGTCATGAGTTCCTACCTGTTTTCTATAGTAATATTTTTATAGAGCTTTCAAGTTTCTAACTAATAAAAATAATATGACCAAGGAGACTAAATAATCCTAGATTCTCTTTATCTATTTCAGGAAATTATTAATTATATATATATGCATATATATGTGCATATATATACATAATTTACATATATACCTATTTAAGTTACTGAAAATCACTTTTAGTTTATCTTTATCAAACTTTTGTCCCCTTTTGGTTGATACAGCCCTTAAATGTGTATTTCAGATTCACCAGTGTACTCTTGCTCAAGTTTTTATGTGAGCATTGACAGGCTAAATGGCCTATTTCAGTGACATTCTTTCTATGTAAAAGTTTCTTAAAGTTAAAATGGAAATCTTCTGTCTCTCCCATTATACATTTTTCTTCTCCCTCCCACTTCTTTGTTGGGTAGTAACTAGGAAACAGTATCCAGGATAAAATCAATTTGACATTCTGTCATCATTATTAAAAGACTGAAAATTTACAAAACACTGGGAATTTGTCATTTTTCCTCTTGGAAAGAGAAAGAATGGAAAAAGAGAACATAATGCCCCTTTTCCTAGTCCCTGTGATTTAAAAGGATCTCAGCTGAAGAACAAGTCAACAGTTTTATTTCTTACTTTGATCACAATGCTCTGCCTGAAAATATCCACTGGGCAGGGAAACATGTGCCCCTAACAACGAGGACCTGACTTGCCTCTCAGTTTCATCCATGTGACACAGAGAGAAACATAGGAAGCATAAACGACAAAATGAGGAGAAACTCTTGACCACCTGATGTAGATTTCACATTTAGAATTTAGATTATATATTATACTTTAAAGTCTATTTATCCTGACCTCCAAATTCTGTCTATAAACTACATTCTGAAACTGAGAAGTATGAAGCAATAGATCAGACTCAATTTGAGCAACGAAGTATGCCAGCTGTTATAAGGAAGCAGAAAGTGTATGTAAGACAGTAATATTATACAATGAAAAAAATCAGGAAAATGCAGTGATGTGGTAAGAGGACTGAGTAAAATCAAGCCATTAACCTGTGAATGTTTATCATACTAATTGATGCAAATATTTGCCATATCTCTAGATAGGACCTAATTGTAGCATGTTCACAATTTGGAAATCCAAAAATATAGACGTATTTGCATATATTAATAAACTATTTTGTTGAATGTGTGTAGCTCAGAAATCTGCTTTGTTGTGAAGAAGTTAGAAATCTGAGAAATGTACTTATTTGGCAATTGATTTTTTTTTACTCTGCCATAGAAATGCTGTTTTGTAAATTTTCCCCTAGAACAATCAAGTAAAGGTAATACAGAACAGTTTAGTTTTACAGGAAAGGAGTCCGTCTCCAAATTCAGATAAGGTGGCCTGCAACAACCGGGCCACATTTTACAAGAAAATATACTGCTGCATTCTGTTTAAATATGTGTTAAGGCAGTGATAGTGATGGGTCAGATTTGTCCAACAGAGATTTCTGGTGCATCAGTGAGCAGAGAGGATTTAACCGCAAGGATATCAGTGAAGCTTCTTTCACACTAAAGCACTACAGAATGGGATTGTTACTGCACTGAAAGACTGACTTCCTCTTACTGTTCCTCTTTTCTCAAACAGATCTGTATCACGATGACTGATTGCTTACTTATTCATAAGTAGGAAGGCCACGGCTTAATCTCTGGTTACATGATGACACACTTACGTTGGAGGCAATCTGTAAATGGGGTTAGGCTACTCTGCACTCCTTAAGGTTTCCCCTTTGCATTTGACAAAGTGGTTTATTTTTAGAATGAAAAATAATCCTTTAAGTCCTTTCCTGGTCTGAGCTCACAGTGACTGCTTAGATGTCACTCACACTGGAGATTATGAGGTCAGTTGTAGTAAAGTGGGCTCCTGACACGTGAGCAAGAAAATCCAGAACACGTCAAGTGGAAAATCCAGAACACGTCAAGTGGAAATGTTGGATTGTAGACTATTTTCTAAACTAAAGGGACCAATTCCTTTTGTAATTAATCATCATTTTTGTAGTTTATGTATGTCTGTCAGTCACAAATACGTGACAATCTTTTCCCGACACAAGATGCTCCAGTTTTAATAACATTATTTTCTTGTGTGTGTATGTGTGTGTGTGTATATAATTTTATATATGTCTATTATTTGTATAGCTTAACTCATAGAAACACTAAATTTCTTCGTATGTTTTATGCGAGCTCACCAATTACATGCTTTAATATTTATTTTCCAAATTCTTGTTTCACACTGATGCAATTATTGCCTCCATGAATTAGTATAGCATAGGAGAAACAACAAAACAAAACAATAGTAACCAAAACACCAGAATGGGTTCATAATAGTCTTTTAATTAGATAAAGGTATAATCACAACCATAGCCACATCACTGTTTTTAAAGAATAAGTGGTCAGTTGGCTTTTGTTCTTAATAATTTAAATTAATATTTTTTTCATGGAGTTTCATTTTTTTCCTACATTTGTAGGTCAACTATGTGTGTATTTGGTGCCCAGAGAGCCAGAAGATGTGGCAGATCCCCTAGGACAAAGTCACAAAAGATTGTAAGCCATCTCATGGGTTCTAGGAACTGACCCTAGATCCTCTGCAAGGGTTCTTACCTGCCAAGATATATGCCTCTCTATCCCCATAAGTGCATATTTTAAGTAGCAGTGTCTTCATATATATACATATATATGTACATACATATACGTATATGTACACGTATACATATACACATATGTGTGTGTGTGTGTGTGTCAAAGATAGGTTCAGAAAATTTTAAAGCTTGTGTTACTTGCTTTTCTTTATAACTATTTCTATGTTTTACAATGGACCTTCTATGAAAGCACTTTTTAACCCTTCTGGCAAAGAGAGGACTGATACAAATATACTATTAAATCACAGACAGACTATAAACTGCCTTTTTTGTTTGTTATACATATTCAATTAAAAGAAATGTCACTATTAAACAGTACTTCCTTTATTACATGCATTGTCCTGATGGTCTTTGTATCTGAAATTTTTCCTACAAAGCTAAGCTTTTACAGTCAGTCTTATTTTTTATTTTTGCCTCTTTTCATAGGAAGGCTGCCACCATAACAGCATAGGCATCTTTATAGACAAGAAGAGTCATTTACTCAGAAAGATGTGAAGCAGAGTAAATAAGTCTAGCAGATGCATTTTGCACATTGCACTGTGATGGGAACCCATTCTGAATCTCATAACAACAGTGCAGGTGCTGATGAATCATTTGACAAATGAATAATAAAACAGATATAAAGATAACTACCATGACCAAACAGTGACTAAGTTAGATTGTAGTATATAACATGAAGAAAGAAGAAGAAAAAAATAATATATAAGGGCATGAGGAAGGAGTGAATGCAGGTTACAGACACAAGTTATGAAAAAGGACATAAATCTAGTTTTTATATTTCTAATTCTGACACAAATATTTTGCTTTGGTGATGGGTAAGTGAATAAAATACATTTGATACTGTAAGGATACAATTTCAATGGAAAGTTCACAGCTTCCATTTTATAGTAATTATAATTATATATGCATTTATTAAGCTTTATAGAATTTGAGTCTAATAATTTGTATCTTTGATGTTTTTATTTTTTACTTACAATTTTCTTATAGTTTATTTCAAAAACTTCAAAAAAAATTAGAGCAAAGCTGGACTCTACCCTCCTAACTACCAATTGATACTGTTTGGCAATAAGTTGTGAATTATGTGCACAAAGGTGTCTTCCATATTTTATTATTTGTAAAATTACATATATCTTACCCAACAACCAGTCAACATCTAATTATTTTAGAAGATGAATTTATAATTGTGAAAAGAATTTGAAATATTAAGTAATTCTACAATTTAAAAATAACTTTTAAAATTTTTAACAAATTAAATTTTAAATAGAAAACAGAGATAAAGCTCTTTCCACATGCAGAAATTAACGAGTATTTTATTTAGTCTGAAAGAATTGATGATACTTTTTTTAGTGCACATTTCAAGTAATGGTACTGGGGATGGCAGGGAGAAATGAAGCACTTAGGAAGTGGTTGGAAATACAGATTTTTCACCAAATCGTTCCTTTCAATTTTATTCTAGCATGATATTTTATGAATGTTTTCTAGAAATCTGCCACTCCTCTGTATGATTCCAGTGCTAATGAGCATAATATATAGGGATATCAATTTCAATTGCATAACACAATACAAGGAGATATTAAAAGACAAAATGGTTTTTATTTTTGCCACTTTAATCAACATATTTATAACATATAACGTGCCACAAATATGTCTGTGACATATGTATATCTCTAGTACTCTCATTTATTTCTGTACAACCTATTTAAAAGGTAAACTTAATGGCCAAATAGCATGGCAGATGACTGTAATAATACACTGAGGAGGAAGCAGCAGGGTCTCAAAGTCAAGGCCAGTCTGGGTTACACAGTAAGAAGCCCAGTAAACCAGAGCTGGGGAGATAGCTCAGTGGTTAAGAGCACTGGGTGCTCCCCAGAAGACTCAAAAATTGACTAACCATGACTTACAGGAGCTTATATAATCTGTAACTCCAGTTTCAGGTATTAAACACCCTCTTCTGGCTTTTGTGGACAACACCTGGGCACAATTATTTTTTTATCACCACCAACAACAAAACAACTAAAGCCTTACTTAGGAAGGTTAGTGGAATGACAAAGCCCTGAATTCTTTCCCCAGCATTATCAGAACAAAGACAAACAGGCATAAATACTATGAAACCACGCCACCCACACAGTTTCTTCCTGGTTTAATTTAGTTTATTATTTACACCAAATAGTTTTAGGAATTTTGAGACTAAATAAAATTGAACTATATTTAAAAGTAATAGAAGTCATATGATCTAATGTATAGAACATCTTATTCTTTTCTCTGTGCGAGTATACAATATTTTGAGTTTAAATGGGCCTTAGAAGATATGGATGAAGAGAATATTCTTAATCTAATTTTAGACAAGACAACCAGAGGTTCTAAAGCTCCAGTGTCCTGGATTCCACAGACTTGGAAGAGTCAGAACTTGAATCTACTGTGCTGACTCTTGTTGCTCACAGCTGCCTCAGAAGAGTCCTTCAGGTAGTCAGAAGTTCTCTTTGGTCTTCAGTTTTTAAAATGAAGAGATGACAAGAGATTGGCTGGTGTTGCAGTAGTTCTTAATATCTTCTTATAACATTGTTATCTTTTCCCTATTAGAGAGAATCTATGAATCTGAAGACCCCCTTCAATTCCCAGCATCCATGGTTGCCATCCATACCTGTGTTTTAGGTGACGTCTAGCAACATCCAGTCAGTAGAATTGCTACTGTTAAGTAAAACCACTAACTTACAGGCATTTTAAATATTTCAGTCCATCCTCCCTCCCTCCCTCCCTCCCTCCCTCCCTCCCTCCCTCCCTCCCTCTCTCTCTCTCTCTCTCTCTCTCTCTCTCTCTCTCTCTCTCTCTCTCTCTCTCACTCTCTCTAACATACACACACACACACATACACACACACACCACACGCACACACACTTCATGCCTTTTATTTTCCAGTTTCGGTACTTCCACTGACCCCACTTGTGGTCTGTATAATACAGTACAACAATCTTCACTCAATCAGACTTTGTTTCCTACCTGGTCTTTGTACTTAGTCATCTCCAGAATAAACACACTGTTTCAAAATTTCTCCATTGATTGAGTTGCCCAGATAACTTCATCATTTTTGCATCATTTAACTATAAATAAAATTATTTTCAAAGTTCTGTTCCTATTTGTAGCTAATTAGTGCTTAGGTATTTACAAGAGACTGTAAAATCCACATTCCAGAAGTCAGAATAAGGCTGAGGTTGAATTGGGCTCCAGAGAGAAATAAAAGAGAAAAGTAAGAAGTGATTAACTAGGAATACAGAGGCATTGTAGGAAATACAACATGAGCATAACTTTGCCAATAACAGATTTTGGAATATAACCATGAGACTAACCAGAAGGAAGATAGAAGACAAAATGGGGAAAAAAGGGAGTCAAGACAGTAAATGGTCAATTACCACAAAAGTCACCTATGAGGGAATTAAAGCCAAAATAAAGGCATGATGAGAGATAGGGAAAAGGTTGAGAGAGGAGGGAATGATTGTATGTGGGGATGTGGTAGACATCCTAAAAACACTATGTAGACACACTGAGAGTGCAGATGAGTGGTGTAAGTTTCAACTCATTAGCTTTTATCATGGAAGGAAGCAGAATATTCTAGAAATAACATGGATAAACAGGGAAATATCACTTCAAATATAAGATTTATATGAGAAGAAACATACAGTTGAGAGCATGGAAGGGTAATAGTGACTTTGAAGAGAATTGATTTGTTAACCTGATGTAGCTATTTCTCTTTCCCATAGTTCTTAGTCTACATGTTTTCCATGTTAAACTTAAAACAGTTGCTGTATCCCATAAAGAGGTTCTATGTGTTTATACAAAACAGCTTTTCCAAACCTTACAGAAATCTGAAGAATTATTTACATGACAAGATAAGACTGTACACTGAGAGCAGGATAGTTTAATAGCATCAAATATAGGGCTGATAGATTTACATGCAGGAATCATTTCACTGTAATATAGTTAAAGAAAATTTTCAAATCCACAGAAGTATCTCTTCTAAATTTAGTGCTCTGCTGGGGGCAGAAGAAGAGTTCTACAGTTGTTCTCTGACCCACTTTCGAGATGCTGAGATGGGGCTCTATGTCTTTTGAGGTCAGCACTTAGTAGTTACAGAGAATGCTTTACCTGATTGGTGGCCCTCATTCTTGGTCATTTTAGAACATTTGTTTAAACTGTTCATACAGAAAACTATTAACATAACTTCCACCCTTTTAAAGAATTTGTTGCACATTGTACAGAAAGATTTTATCCTCAAATTTACATGTCTCAGATATTTGTAAAGCACAGTGTTTCCTGTTTAGTCTCTGGCGTGCTGGAATTTGATATATTTTCTTTCCTTTCTATGGTCCCCCTAAGCTATTGCTTACTTCATCTTAGTTGTCTCATTGGGACACATCTCATTAGCCTACAGATTTATTCAAAAGCTTCTGATTTTCAACAGAAAATTCCAGTCATGCACTGTAATATACTATTATTCATTTTAAAAAAATTGAAACTGACAGTAAATATTTAGTATGCTATTTGTTCAATTTTTCTTGGAGGTGATCTCTTCTTAGATAAAGCAGACGCAAAGCATAGGCCTTTTTTCATAATTGTATCTTATATACATGATCTTATTTTAACTTTACTTAACAGTTTCAATTTTGCTTTTGGTTTGTTTGTTACTTTTTTATGATGTGTATTCTCCTGACATAGATGTTGTAATACTAAGCTTTATTTCCAAAGGATGTCTACAGGTTATTTGCTGCATTTTTATCATGCATGTGTATTTACATGATTCTTACTGTTAACATTCAATTTCATATTCCTTCTTTTGAGATCTTATTTATATATAATTTTATCTGTGTCTATATCTATTTTTGGCTGTCTCTCATGTTCTCTACTATATTTATTTTCTAGAACATTATTCAGTTGAAATTGCATAGTCACAGAGAATTGCTAATAAATTGTCTTTTCTAAAAAATCTGTGCTCTAACAGACATGCATACATACCTACATACATACATACAGACAGACATACAGGCATACAGACACAGACACATACATATACACACAAATGTTTGATACTCCACCAATATTTTCAAATACTCTAGCTATAGACTAGTCTAGATATAAATTTTACCTAATCACTTTTAAATTTACTTAATATATTTTGTTCTGCATTCTGTAAGCTTGAAGAAAACAAAATAAATACTTTTATGTTACTGAAAGTATGTAAATTACCTATCCTTGATTTTAGTAGTACACAGTTACTATTTGCTGAATTTATTCATAAATGATCTAGTTTTTTTTATAAATTTCTAATTTATGAACATTTTTTTCAAAATAGATTTGTGTTCCATTTTTATCTAACTGAACAAAATAATTGTGATTGTATATAAAGAAACAGAGAACTTCAAATGTAATTATCTGGCCAGGATGGTTAAAATATGCACAACAAAATTAAAATACCTAGGGACATTTTTAATTGTTGGGTAGAGCCTACAGGTAGCCCTTTCATCTGCTATTTTCAGTGCCCTGGCAACCAATGCCTGAAAATGCACCAGCAATCACTTTCCCTTGTCCACCATGTCTCTTCCTCCCCCAGCCCATGCCCTCACATCTGCTGAACCAAAGAGTCCCTGGCTGAGAACAACAGAGAGCACCTGGAAGCTATGTCTGCCCAGGATCTAAGAACACTGGAAACAGCTCTGTTTAGAGTTAGTTGTGTGTGTAATGGCAATCTGGACGTCACTGCAAGTCCTGTCTATTCCCTTAGGCAACCATACTCCTACTGTTTTTAAATGTTCCTGTGGTTCTGAATGATATATGTACTGTGACCTCAATAATTGTGTGATTTCCACACTAAGCTTAAAATTGTAAAAGCAAATTTCTTTCTAGAGAGGTCTATACAGGGTAAAAATAGAGTATTTATTTTTCAAATGATTAGAAACCTTAGAATTTATTCATATTTTTTTAAAATTTGGAGAACAAAATTAATTCCTTACTCTTATTTTCTTATTTTTAAAGTTTTATTACTTTTGAATGCATAGCAATTATATGGTCATTACTGTTTTATGGTGGCATTTGTTGGCATTCTTCAGAAACCTTAAATATTTCTAAGTAATATGTTTGCCATGCAGATTATTATTTCTCTTTTATGCTGATAAACTACACATAACATAGAATATTCTGTTAATGTATTTTAGACATCCTAACAACTCCATCTTCATTACTAACTTCAACTTCTAAAGATAGTTTATATACAAATCAAGTAATGTCTTTCCATCTTCCTTCCCCTGTTCCATCCTCAAGTCATCACAGTTTCTTTTCTCTAGCTCTAACTTTTTTAAAATAATTTTTCATACAACATGTTCTGATTATGGTTACCCTGTCTCACCCATTCCAAATTCTCATAATTTCCACACACTTCCAACTCGAAGCTGTCTTTATCACTGTCTTTTAGAAAATAAGTGGGTATTAAAAGAAAACAGAATAAACAAAACAACAGAAACAAACACAAATGCAAGATAAACATGTAAACACACACAAGTACACATACTAAAAACAAAAAAGAAAAAAATGTAATATTTAAGAAAAAGTGAAGGTTTCAAAATGAAAAACCTAAACAAAGCATCAAACTAATTAACTAAGCTCCAAATAACCACTAAGTTCATTTTTTTGGGGTGACCATCTAATACTGTTGGGCATGCACCTGACCTTAAGCATGGGTATTTCTCCTTTGGTGGAAACTAACTCTCCCTTTGTTAATGGTTGACCCTTGGAGACACCTTCTCGGGTGCCCTGAGACCTTTGGGAAGGGATTTGATGGAGGTATCCCATTTACGACTGATGGTTCCACAGTCGCTCATCCTCAGTACTTTGCAATGGTTCCACGGTCGCTCGTCCTCAGTACTCTGCTAAGTTGCACATCACGGTCGCTCGTCCTCAGTACTTTGCTCAGTTACACATCTCCTTTTACTTGCTCTCATCTCCCACTTGTGTAACTCTTCTCTGATGTTGGCTGAGTGAGACACTGACAGGATTCCCAACTTGGTGTAGCCAGTAAGTTCCCAAAGAGAGAGTGTTTCGAGGTAACCAACCAACACAAAGGAACAGGAATGGGCTAAAGTGGGGTCTGGAGTGAGGAAAGCTAAAAGAACAATGAGAGTCCTTAGGGAATCTCAACCACATTTATGGTTTTTACTGCTCTTAAATGGTAAGTAGAATCATATCACACAGTATTTGTACTTTTTTCACAAGTTGTTCACTTAGTGTAATATTTTCAATGCACGTCCATGCTGTATATTTGTTTGTTACCGTTATAATGGAGAATAAATTTCCAATATGCATACTGGACATTTATTCTGAATTCATTTTTCTCTAAAAACACTTGGGTTATTTCACATTTTAGCTATTGCTAAATGCTTTAGTTTCTAGTGGAAATCCAAAGTGGAATTACTGCATTCTGTACTAATACTATTTTTTTTTATTTTGGAGGAATTAACTTACAGATTTCCATATATTTTCAGCATTTTCTTTATCTACAAACAGTATACACGTGCTCCAGTTTTCTCACATCCTTTACATAACTTATTATTTTGAGTTATGATAGTAGACATCATAATGTTGTGATGGTATTTCATTGTACATATTTTGTGAATTTTGTTTATGAGTGTTCATACTTTCACACACTCTTCTCCACAAGCTCCCCTGTGTCACCTTCTTATATATAGATACACACTGAGAATTAGATATACTATCAGAGGCTTCCTCCTTCGAATACATGACTATTCCTGTTATCAGCCATTGATTGCTTGTATCTCTTTATATCAAGATGTATCATTATAAAATTTTCCTTTTCTACACATCTCAAATGGAGTGGCCATTATGGAGGTCTTGTTTAGGCAACATACTGTTGAAATTACAGGGGTCTAACATCCGTGTCATTTCTAAAAGACACTATCTATCAGCAAGAGTGTTGGTCCTCTGGTTCTTACAATCTTTCTGCCTTTTTTCTAAACCATATTCCCTCAGCATTAAGTGTATAAATCAAGTTGTAGATAGATGTACCAATTAGGACAAGTATAATAAATAATAATACCATCCGCAGAAAGCACAGACTATCCAACAACTACCCAGTGTTAAAAAAGATAATCCTCCTTTTCAGTCGTTTAAGAGACTCCCAAAAGACAATATAAGCTGTTGGCAATGCCCTTGATTTTCTTACAGAACTGAAGGTAAGATCAAATTGGTGAAGAATCACACATGTAAAGCATAGGAAATGAAAAAATGAAATGGGTACTGTCCTGGAAGCCTCCACAATGAAGGTTTTCTTCGTAGTATCTGAAGGTGTTGTACAAGCAACCAATAGAGAAAAGCAGTCAGTAATCCTAGCAAGTTATAAAGCCAATGAACTACAACAGTAACCTGCCTGGCAAGATATCTCCAATCTTGCAATAGTGACACTATTATCTTGAAGGTAATCAACATCTTTCTAAGTGGACTTGAGAACTATTCAATGGGATGGAATTAATACTTGTCACTGTAAACCTAGATAAATGACCACAGCTTGAGAAGACATAACCCAGAACAACCTACTACTTCCATTTGTCTCTATCATTGTAGGTAGTTTCTTCCTGATTTTAAGTACTTCTCCTCATACCCACAGGTAACCTTAACTTCCGTTCTCATTAAAGAAGCTTCATTTTGTTATAAGTGGAAGCTACTAAGTAGCTACAAGTAACTGGATTGGTAAGCCCAATTTTGTACTTATGCAGCTTCTGTAGAAATCAGTTGGAAATTTTCACAAATGTAAAAATTAGATCTACCATTTAAAATTACTGTGTCACTCCTTGGCATATACTAAAGGATTCTGTTACATCCTACTACTACAAAGACACTATTAGCCACGTTTGTTGCCAGTCTATTCACAATAGCTAAAAAATGTAAGCAGCTTCCATGTCTACCAACAATGAATAGATAATTGAAACTCGATACACAAACAGAATGGAATTCTCCATAGCTGTAAATAAAAAGGAAGTCCTGAAATTGGAGGCAAATTGGTGAAACTGAAAATTATGATATGGAGTGATGCAACCCAGACCCAGCAAGATAGACACTGTGATGTTTTCTCTCTTACTAGTGGATCTTAATTCTGAGCCTTTCGATTTGACTATGTGATCTGGAGTAATTGCAGAAGCCAAGACAATGGAAAAAGATAGTGTCAGGAATGAGTAAGATGAAGTTCAAGAGAGAATTTTAGCAGAACACAAGTGCTAATGAAGAGGATAAGTGAAAATTTAGTGAGAGATTTTAGCTGGGGAAGAGCAGGGAAGGTAACTCAAATAGAAGGAGAAGACAGAAACAACACTAAGGACAGTTGTTAGGCCACAAGGAAATCATTTATTTTATATGATTACATAAAAACACATAAATATGTAGTATATATACACATCAACACACATGTATATAGTCTCATTTAAATATTATTTGATAATAGTGTTAAATACTACACATACTAATATTACTAAAAATATGTATCTCAATTAAATATTCTTTGTAATAATAGTGATATTGAACACCCTTTTATCTATGTATTCCCCTTTTGTATGTATTTTCTGCAGAAACATACTCAACTTCTTTTTCCTTATTGAAGCAGGTTGTATTGTGTCATTGAGTTTTAGGGGTTGTCTGTAGCTTCTTATCTAAGGTATAATCTATTTTTTAAATATCTCTGTATATTGCCTTTTGCCCCATGGATGTTATGTTTGATGTATGTTAAAACCTTCACATACCAAATTTCTCTTCTGTTACCTATTCTTTTGTGTATATGTGTCAATTATTAAGAAAATCAAGTTTGCAATGAAATTAGATCTTTATATATATATATATATGTATATATACATATATACATATATACATATATATATATATATATATATATATATATATATATATTTTCAAACATGTATCATATTTTTCTTGGAGGAAACATATAAAAACATTCTGACTACTGCTTTTGGAATCTGCAATATATTATTATGTGTACTCTGTCTTCTATGAAAGACTGTACCAAACTTATTTCTCTTTTCTCATTGTTGTATGGGTCTCACTGATGAGCCTTCCCTCAAACTGTTCCTTCCCTGTTCTGCCCAGGCTCTACTAATCATAGTTCCACTCTTAATGATGTCAGTCTTTCACATTGAACATGAGTGAAGCAATTTAGCCATTCGTTTTCTGTCTGTGACTTATTTAAGTCAAGGTAATGATCTCCAGATTCATCTCTCTTATCACAAATAGCACACTTTCATTTTCTTTTATGGATAACTTGTATTCCACTTCATTTTCATAATCTATTCATCACCTCACAAACACTAAAATTGGCTCCATTTCATCATTTCATATCTCTTGTTAATAGTACTATAAGGAGCATGAAGAGAGATGTCCATCCATATATTATTAGGTTTCCATTATAAGGTTGTAGGTTTGTCCTGGTTTTACACATAAGGTCTTCTCTATAACAGATGTGCTATCTAACAAGCTAGCAAAGAATTGTGTAGGAATTCACTTTTATCCATATTTTCAACATTACATGCTAGCTCTACTTTTTAAATAATCATTTTTATTGTTTCTCCAGTGTTCTTGATGTGAATTTTGAATATGTTAGTGATGCTAAATATTTTTGTAGCATTGTTACTTGAAAATATTTTGGTTTTCAACAGATATTTGTTAAAAATAGAAGCAAAATTACTACCCAAAACAATTTACACCAGCTTTGTACTATATTTGAAGCCATGTATTATAGTCTCCCTTTTATTATGCTTTTGAATCAGATATTTCTAGCTATTCTTGACTTTTTATTGTTCCATATAAAGTTTCAAAAACATTTATGTTGCTCTGTGAAGAATATCATAGGTAGTTCTATAGGAAGCATACTTAATTCAGAAGTAGTACCTTTAGGTACTGTAACATTTTAGCAATATTAACTCTATCAATGTGTGTACAAGGATATGACACTTTACTTTGTAAGTGTGCACTGGTGTTTTTCCATTTTTAACTGCAGAGAGTGTTATCTCCTCTGAAAATTTACTCCAAAGTGTATTTCTGTAGGTAGTCTGAAGGGTATTCTTTTCTTGATTTCTATTGCATATTATTTTCTACTGGCAAATGGTAATACTTTTGTTTCTGTATACTAATTTTGTAACCTGAAAATGTCTATCATTATGTTTGTGAAATGACTTGTACTTTAAGTTCTGAAACAAGACTTGAAAGAACACAGCAACATGGCATTGATTTCTTCACTATACACCTTGTTTTGAAACAGGAATTCTGTTTGTAGAATAGAGATTTCCCAGCCCCATGTTGTGACTAGCTGTTTACAAAAACAATTTTAAAGATTTTATGCAGTCAAGTTTTCATATAAAAATAAATACAGGAAATTTTTTGGTTAAACTTAATAGTGTAATTGTCCAGAAACACATACCAAGATTCATAGCAATCTGGCACAGTGAGAATTGTAGTAACTGAAATCGAAAACCAACAAAAATAGCCCAGAATTGAAAAGATTTAGAATAACTATGATCATTTGACCATCTTAAAATAATTGTTACACTTCAACAGTTTTAGATGGAAAAGTGACTCTCTTGTATTATCTCTTGTCTATTCGTCTAGAGAGTTGATTCAATGGGCCTTGTTGTTTTTGCAGAGGAACTGGGTTTGATTCCAAGCATCCACATGACAGCTGAGAATTTGAGTCCTGCCCCCTTCTGAATTCTGCAAGCACCCACTACACAGAGGGTACACATACATACATGTAGGCAAACACTATTCATATAAAATAAATAAATACAATGAAAAATGCATTGTTATAATTATTTATAGATTTTTGTACAAATCTAGGGTCATGCAGCAAGAAAAGATTATTTTAATGTTGAATTTACTTTTCAAGCTTTAAGAATAAGAATGTGTGATCATTCTAGCCTTTTTTGTCCTGAGAATACTTTTATTCCTGCCCATCATGTTAAAGCTTATCTTTAACAACATCAGCACTTTGGCAGCCAATGTACAAGACTTGAAACTGAAAATGGACCCCCAGACAGAGTTATTAATTTAACAGCCTGGCAAGCCAAGGATGGATAAGATTCTGCACAAAAAGCCTTACCAACCAAAGACAGAAGTGCATTGCTTCTGATAATGCACATTCCACAATGGAGAAGAAAGGCATTCTTGTCAAAACAACCTAAGACAGGCTCAGTCTAGTTTATGAAATAAAAAGAGGGGGAATTGTGGAGAGATTTTAGGGCTACTTGGCAAGAATTTGACATTGGCCAAGGACAAGGAAATGGGCTTCATGCTGGAATCTGACATTAGGCTAGAACAAAGAAGTAATTACAGACAGGAATCTAAATTTTAGGCTAGAACAAAGAAGTAGGCTTCAGGCATGAAAATGGCTTTGCTCTAGGAGAGGGAAATAGGCTCAGATATTTTGGTCATTCTGATAAGCCCTTAGAAACAGTGAGCATGGGAGTGTTCATAGAACTTTGTTTATTGCCTTGTTTGTTCTTTGACTATTTGTGTTTATTGTTTTACTTGTTCCTGGACTATTTGCATCTATTATATTGCTAGTTCCCCTCATCTAGAACTGATCTTAATACATACATGTAATTAAAATTATATAAAGGCAAAACAGATAAGGGGAGATGGGATGGGGGTTTCTAAGGAGGAGAAATGAGGAAAGGGGAAAACATCTGAAATGTAAAGAAATAAAATATCCAATAAAAAAAGGGGGTTCTGGATGGGAGGATGGAAATGGGGAAAGGGAATAACATCTGAAATGTAAATAAATAAATTATCTAATTAAAACGAAAAAAATGAGTGTGTGTGTGTCTGTGTTTGTGTGTGTGTGTGTGTGTGTGTGTGTGTGTAAGTGAAATGGGGTAGAACTTTGTCAACATAATTCCAGAAAGGTGGATTCCCAGAAAGCTTTGTTTTAGCTTTTTTTCACACCTGAGCTAAATTCAAATGATGAGATTTTCTTGTAAATCCTTTAAGCAAAACGTACTTCTGGGTTCCGGCACGGTGTGTGGTACTGAAGCACTGCTTCTGGCAATGCTTCCCCTGAACGGCCCCAAAACTCCTTGGTACTGTTTGTGCTGCAACAGGAGGCCTTGATGGTGGATCCAATGGGCCGATTCCACCAGATCCTATTATCTCATTGGACTTGCCTTGGGCCAAACCCACTATATGCAAGACTCTCAAGGAAATCGTCATCAACGTGCCTGAGCAGTCATCTGTAACTTGACAATATGACTCTGCAAATAGATGGAGTCCCACACTTGTGTATTATGGATCCTTACAAAGCAAGTATTGTGTAGAGGAGAGTGAGTACGCTGTCACCCAGTTAGCTCAGATGATTATGAGATCCGAGCTTGGCAAGTTCTCTCTGGATGAAATATTTCAAAAGTAGAAGTCTCTGAAATCCAACACTGTGGATGCCATCAACCAGGCTGCTGACGGCTAGAGCATGGCTACCAGCGTTATAGGATCAAGGATATCCCTGTGCCACCCCGTGTAAAAGCGTTTATCCAGGCACAGGTAGAGGAGGAACGGTGGAAATGGGCTTAGAAACGGGTTCTACAGTTTGAAGGAACACTAGAACAAACTATCAGTTTGACAGACTGAAAGAACAAAGTCGAGATTCTGGCCTCCAAAGCAGAAAAGGACAAATCAGGCAGCAGGAGGGGCCAGTCCAGTTCTGGCCACCACCAAGGTGAAGTGATCTGAATCCTGGTTGAAGCTCTGACTTAGTGTAATGGAGTTAAAGCAGCAGCACTGGCTGTGGCTGAACAGTTATGTCATCAAGTTCTCTAAACTTGCCGAGGATTCCAACATAGTCCTACTCCTGTCTAGTCCCTTTTATGACACAAGTATGGTGGCTTAGGCCATGAATGTATATGGGACTCTCACTGAAGTCACAGTGCCTGCATGGAACTTCAGAAAGGAGAGCAGAAATATCTAGAGTCCTACTCAGTGGCAATGGCTTGGCCAGGGAATCTGGGAACAAGAACAGTACTCTCAGATACTGGCTCCAGCATAGCTGACAAAATTTTATTTTTCACATTTTATTTAAACTTTATAATCATGTAATAAACTAACTAGTGCAAAATCAGAAGAACAAAAAGAAAACAAAAACCAACTAAACAAAAACATACTCAACAACTTTAAAAAAAAACTTTTTAAAAAAATTATTGTGCAAAATAATCTTAGAAAAGTGGATTAAACTTGTACAGAGACTATACAGTCATCATGCTTGTTGCTAGCACCCATTTAGCACATGAGTAAGAAATAATATGTCAACATGCTTCTTTGAATGGTTTGAGAAAATTCAATGAAATTGCTATATAATTTCACTACTCTGGCATATATGTGAGTTCAGAGCAGTGCATGTTTGTGCTTGCACATGGAGAGGCCAAAGAGCAACGCTGGGGAATTTTCTTTTGCACATTCTCTCTTATCATATATATATATATATATATA
>NW_021621185.1:11742770-11757936 GCF_004785775.1 Grammomys surdaster
ATATGATGTTTATATATTATAATCTATTATATATTATGTTATAATAAAATAACATCTGCCTAAAAGATCCATTCCACTATGCTAGCTAGTGCTAAGATTTCTCTGATCTGTCGCAAGTGCTCCCTGTAGATTTTCTTAAGCTTCCTTTATCTCAGTTTTAATTGAGGCTTTCATTTAAGTAATCAGCATTCTGGAAGTTACAGCCTACAGAAGTGATGGCAGTGTTTCCTTCTGTGCTACTCTAGTTGGGAATGACTAATAAAAGACACGCAATCTATCCACTCATTTTTTATCAGGAATGTTTTAGGAAACATTGAATGTATCCTCAGCCTTCAAACACCTTGGACGTTAATTTGTTAGACTTTATGTTTTACAAAATTGGATGTATTCTGACAGAATTAATGGAGCACAGAGAAATCTTAAAAGAGTTCTCCTTATATTCTGTCTCCTGTTTCTATGGATTCTGAAGTATTGAGATTGTATTAGGTTACCCCCAGAGCACCTGGCCTTTGACCTCATCAAATCTGCTGTTATTCTTCCATTGGCACTCATCCTGCTTCCTGTCCTTGTCCTAGGCAGGGCAGTGCTTCTCATCCAATTCTGTTATTTTCAAGTCTTATATCTACTGGTGAGATAGCTGTGGACTGATCTCACCTCACTACAGTCAGGGAGGAGTCAGCATGTTAATAATAGTTCAGCAAGTAACAGAAACATGGAATGATCAATATAGAGTCATGTCTCCAGAGATTTAACACCCAGGTTCATGACAGACACAAAATGTAATGTCAAAATATGAAACTGAACTTTCATAATGGAAATTATAATCACAAAAGGTATTTTAAAAGAAATGAATTTTATTGTCAGTTAATTCACCTCTTATTGATCCTGGACTACAAAGACAGAAGTTTAATTCAGTTAATTGAGCACTTTATACTAGGAGGCTAAATCTACCTGATGGCAATGGAAACTCACCTGCTCAAATCTCTAGTACAGCTTATGCTTGATTGGTGAAACCAAGGGTAATCTCTCTGTTGCTCCATTTTCAGACCGTTAGTTAATCAATGAATATTTTCCCATATTTTTAGATCAAGTCGGATATTTTCTTTATTTCCAAATCAATACAAAGAGACCTAGAAGACAATCATTTGTATCTGTTAAAATTTTACAATTTAACAAATAGATAACAAATGCATTTTTCCCAATTTCATGTTTTCAAGGGATTCTCAATTTATTTCAAATTGGAACATCGGCATGTGTGTCATAATGTCAAATCTTAAGGGTTTTCTATTTCTTAAACTTCCATATTTTAAAATTTGTGCTTTACTGATTACCAAAGTGTTGCAATATATTATCTAATTATATGGACATTTGTATATATTTTAGGTAAAATTCATCATTACAGATAACATTTATAAAAATTCTTTCTATGTATTTTTTACATTACCCTGGCATATTCATTAATTATTATGATGGCAGTGATTAAAGACAATGTTTGAATTAATCATTGATTCATTTAAAATATCACCTTTTAGGTTTTAAGGTCATCTTACACAATCTAGGCAAGAAATAACTCCTAATTTTAATTTCTATGGGGGAGACTAGCAACAATAATAAAAATATTTTTAATGAATAAATACAAATTCCTTTAGCTTTGTAATTAAGTACTTTGAGGAAGCTTATTTTTTCCTTATAAATGATATCACAGCTGTTGAAATGATATTTTAGTGTCTTTATGGAAAATTCTTCATGTTATTATTTGATCATGGTAGGCAGAAAATGATCCTACAATGATCTCCTTGTTCTAATCCCTAAAATGGTAGAGCAAAGACTTTATAGGTGTAATGAATCCAAGCTTCTGTAAACAGAACAGATTTCCTTAGTCATATGTCCATCCTAGTTGTCATAGTCTTTTAAATGATATAGGGGATATGATGGCAGAGTAGTCTTGGAAATCCCCATGAAAATGACTGCTGCCAGTTTTAAAGACAGGATCTGAATGATGGCTGGCACAGCCCTAGTAACTGAGGATGCAGATTCTTCTCTGGGACTTCCAAACACGAACGCAGTCGTGCTGACACCTTGACTTTAGCCTAGGGATATCTACTTATGTTTACTTTGAATTTCAAAATAAATTTGGAATGTTTAAGCCATTAAATTTGACACTTTATTCTATAGAAGTAATAGGAAATTAGTGCTCTAACTGCAAGAAGAATGTCTTCACCACAAACTCAATCCTATTTTTGCCTCCCTAACCACCATCTTATTTTGGTGCACAGAATCAGAGAAATAATATTTTCTGTAATGTTTTTTCTTATAAAAGAGAAAATTTAATTTGGGCTGGCTTACAGTTTCAGAGGTTTAGTCCATTTTCATTACAGCAGGAAGCATAGTGGGCACTCAGGAAAACATACTGCTGAAGAAGGACATGAGAATTCTATGTCTTGATCCGAAGGCAGCCAGGAAGAGACTGTCTTCCAGGGAGCTAGTAAGAAGGTCGCTTCAGCACTGGGTAGAACTTCAAGGCCCATAACCCCAGTGATGCTCTTCCTCCAACAATGCCACACCTTCTGATAGTGCTGCTCCTTGAGTCAAGCATATTCAAATTACCATATTCCACTGCCGAACTCCCATATGCTTGTTCAAACACATGGGTGTATGAAGACCATGCTTAAGCATAGCATAATGCAAAATACATGAGGTCCAACTTCAAAAATCTCCATCGTCTATAGCAGTCTCAAAAATGTTAAAAGTTCAGTCTCTTCTGAGATTCATCCAATCATCTTACTGTAACCCACTGTATTTTCTTATTTTATTTTATTTATTTGCATTTCAGATGTCATCCCCTTTCCCCATTTTTGTGATATTTATCTGGATAGCTGAGTTTTAGCTCTATAGAAGGACTCAATCCAAATGAACAACAAATTTGGTGAATTAGGATTTTTATCAGTGTTTTCCAATTTGCTTAAAAGATATATTTGTGGTTGGGAAATGGATTATAACTTATACTCAAGAGTCGCTTCATTTTCTTAGGTTTAGTGTGGAAGTGGGCTTTTTACCAGGTTTGGAATTCTATTAAAAATGAACTTTTAAAGGTGTCTACATAATTGCACCACACTAAGTTTCTCTTATGTTAAATATTGCTAGAGATAAATGAAACATCTGCTCTGATTTATATTCATGCTTCCTTTTTCTTACACAGAATTGCATACCCATACTATTCATTTTTCATAACCTGATTGATGATTTTTAATGATTTCTCTAAGAAATAAGGCTAATATAAGCCACAGTTGTGAAATGTAAACTTTCTTAAAAGAAAATGACAGTTTACAAGGAAATTTTATATGAAGAATAAAATGTACATTGAATGAATATCAATTGTGTGTATTGATCATTAATAACTAATATATTACAGAAAATATAAAATGAATAATATTTTAAAATCTTTCCATAAGATAATTATTTGACAATCATTAACTGCTTAGATATTCTAAATGTTACCAATTATTACTAGATAGCCAAGATATGAAGGCTAAGAAGATAATAGGATATCAGATCCTAGGTCACTGCTTTAGTTGATGTATTTCACACAAAATCATACAGCCTTGCCAGCTCAATTTTATACGAATGACTAGCAGTAGAATGTAAAAGTATTCAATACTGTATATAAATATTAGGTCAGAAAACACAAAACCAATAATGAAGCTGAAAATTCTTGTCTCAAAATCCCAGGAAGAGTCAAAGCAGGAAGAATGTGCTTGCAGTACTGATGAGATCAGACAGTTTTCTAAAAGTGTCTCTCATTGGCAACCTACAGACATCTTGCTTAATGCAAAAGAGACAATTTAAAAGAGAAAGATGGGAGGGTGGTGTTTTAGCCCCTCTGTCCAGTACTATAGATTGTTCATGTGTAGGTACAGATTTCTTGAAATGTGACCATATACAATTAATGTGTCTAGTGACTGCAGACTACACAAGAGATTTTAAAGACAATAGCAAAAGCTATTCAAGGTCAAAGAACTCTGTTATTGTTGTCATTATTAATTAGATATATTCTTTAAAAAGTTTATGTATGTGTATGCTGCATACTTGTCAGCACTAAATCCCTTCACTGCTGTCTCAACCCCTCCCTTCGCTCTCCTTCCACTCCCTCTACCCCCCCTTCCTGTCTACATTTCTGTGCTGACTAAATTTTTTTTATCAACTTGACACAAGCTGGAGTCATTTTGGAAAAGGAACCCTCAATTGAGAAATTGCACTTAAAAAACTGGCCTGTGTGAAAGCCTATGCTGTGCTTTCTTGATTGCTGTCTGCCTACAAATTTCTGCTTTGAGCTCCTGATGAAGGATTAACTATAAGATGAAATATTACCCCCCAACACATACAAGTACCTTTTAAGGGATATTTTAGCACAGTATTAGAACCTACCTAAGACTATCTTTCAGTTGTTCTCTTGATTACATGTTACATATTTTAAATGACTTAACTAAATTAATTCATTTTAAAATGAGAAGTAAGTTATTTATTTATTTACTTCATGTTCATATTTTACTACAACTGGAAGATATTACCACATATTTTATAATCTACAATACAATATTTAAGCTATATATACATTGTTGAATGATAGAGTTAAATATATATATTGTTTATTTAAATTCATTTAGTGAAATCTATAGTACCACACCTTTTTCAGCTTGCAAAAGTACACTGATATAGTCATTACAACCTGTAACTCTCGCTCCACAGATCCAGATCCCTTTCCTTTACATGGTCGCACAAACACGCACACACACACACACACACACACACACACACACACGTACACACAAACATGCACAGAGACAGAGAGAGAGATAGAAAGAATGAGAGACACAGACACTTAGAAAAATAAAAAATAAATATAGCTTATAGCAACACAAAATATGCCATTCACTTTCTGTTTGTATCGAGTGGCACCTCGTTCAACATGTGTGAGAAGAGTGAATCTTTAAGCAGCAGTAGGAAACATCTGCTTATAGAATATTTTTGTGTGAAAGATTAAGAAAAACAAGTGTGGCTGCTATAAAAGATCCCTGACAACACTATTCTGGATATTTGGTTGTGAGCCCAGCCTTTAATGGCTGAGCAGTCTCACCAGCCTGGCTCACTGTTCTTTACAAAGCTAGATAGTAGTAATTTATTTTATGTTGCTGAAAGAATAACATTTTTAACCACATGTGATATGTAAGGAAGTGGCAGGCCTATTATTTTATCATGTATGAGTGTGTGTAGTTTAGAAGATCAAAACCAGTTGTATGAATATGCTTACCCCAAATCTTTTACATCTGTGTAACGCAAAACTCTAGGAAATCATTTTTCTCAACAGAGGTTCCACTTATGTTATCAGTAAATATATCCAGCAATACTCAGTCTAACCATGCAAGCAGATAAACAAAATTTGAACCATTGTAAACTGGTCTTTGCTATTTTTGGCAATAAAAACGTAAAAGTTTAATAAAGTCTAGTAATTTTTATACATTTTTTTAAGGAAGACTATAATTTGGTACAACTTTTCAGCTATAGAAATTGACATGAGACATAAGATTTACTGAGTTTACAATATTAAACATTAGGCATATGTTTGATATGTAAACAACACCAAATCATATTAGAGTGAGTGCTAAAATCACTAGCAGAGCATTATAGCATATGAGCACAACAGCTTTGGAGATAGACTGTCTGTGCTAGACAAAATCCTTCCTCTGTATAGCACTCAGTTTTACTGTGCCTCCAAAACTAGTGTATAGCATGCAAGCAATATTAGCAAGATTACCTTGTAGATCTATTATGTCATATGAATAAAAAGAAATTATTAAATTTTTAAAAAGAGTACCTGATATATAAAAATTTATTTTAAATTAATAAAAATTAACTAATATGTAATTATAAAACATATAATATTGTGTGAAATTAATACAGTAAAACAATTGACTCAGTATTGACATATTCTTGCTACATAATAATTTCTACTCATTAATTTATGTGAGTTGTGATATTGCATATATAGAGAGAAGAGGAAATCATATATTAACTGTATGTGTCATTGTGTTATCATAGAAAAGGACTAAAACATGTGATCATGAATACATTTAAGTGAAAAGTTGCTTAAATATAATTCTATTAGCTTTAGCTTTCCAATATTCCTGAAGCATGTTTGGAATAAATCTGTTTTAATAATAAAAGTCTTAAATGCTTGTTTTTCCTTCTCAGAAAATGGATATGATACTTTCTTGAAACAGTAGATGTTGGAGTGGATTATTGCCTTTTGAGATTAGAAGCTTAGCTAATTGATACATAGCGGATCATTTCTTTACAATCACCCCTTAACCTATTGCTGCAGGAGAGCAAGCAAGCTGCTGCGGGTCACGCCTGACTAGAGAGCGCAGGTGGATATACTGTCACTAATTAGATTCCTCTGGACATCTTTTTTCTCACTATAAGGCTGAAGAAATATCTGGGGCACTGTTGCGTCAAGACCTGTATTTGGCATAGCATGTTGTTATACTTTATAAACAATGGCAATAAAATATTTCAAATATTGGCATTAGAGGTTAAGAATGTAATTCATCCATTTAAAAGGTGATTATACCACAAAGAGAAATGATTGTATAATTCGGTTTTTTGGTGGAGTTCTAATAATGAAGACATGTTAGAATTGTGTTCTGGCACAGTGCCATATATAGCAAAAATAGAAAGTTTATATATTTGCCAAAATAATGATTGAGTGAAATATTGTATTTCTACAATCAGAAATCCTGAAATATAACACAAATTTAAAGAAACATGAAAACTATTTCAAATGTAAAATTTGTAAACAATCCCAGTTGAATGAATTTTATGAGGTAATGTGGATCTTTAATTTTGAGAATATTTCTAACACCTTCATTAGAAGGCTGTGTACTGTGTACTTTTTTATGATGGTGAATTTTCTAAATACTAGGGATAATGAAAAATTATTGCACATGAAAACTATCACTGGGATATATATATATATATATATATGACTAAATTTTTGATGGAGATGTTGTTTAACTTATCAAAATGTGTAAAATAATAAAAGGAAAAAGAAACAGAAAATGTTAGGCTATACTTTTAAATTTGGCAAAGCTAAGAATGAACCATTAGAAGTTAGGAACCATTAGAGTATCAATCAAGTGTGCACTTTGAAGACTACTGTACACACAGTGTGCACAGTACACACTGCTAGTGCCTACCCACTGATGCATTTCAGGTTACAATGTGGAATCTGACCTCTGGTTGTTACTTCACATCTCTATTTAAAATCTTTCTCTGGAATAGGTTGAGTGAAAATAATGAGGAATTAACATATTTATGGCTCACTCTCCAAGCAATTACTTGACAGGCTTAGGATTTAAGTGGCCTAACTTATGCAACACATGGTCTAACGCTGGGAAAATGCTTAGTATTCAAGCATGGCAACTTATCCTCTGGAGTGGTGTAGTTATCAGTGTTCACTTGCTGTTCTGTTTCATGGCTTATCTGTCCTTGCAATTGTTCTTGTATCTGGTTTTATTTTATTTTTTGTTTACTCCATCACTGGAAAATATGAGGAGGGAAACAATTAGGTGGCAGGCAATGAAGGAAAATTTTTCTCACCTATTTTTAATTGCAACATTTGATACCCAAGTCTTTATAATGCATTTGTGGTTGAAACATCTAAATGCATCTTACAAAAATTTAATTCAACTTATACTGACAGCATTCAAAATGAAAAAATAAAAGCTCATACACTGGCCAAACTCTGGCAAAAAATACATAGTTCTGCTGTGACTAAAACTTCATCCCAGTCATGAGAAGATTATTGTAAAGATGGTAATAAGACAGGCTAGCATTTTGAATTCACATGCAATATTATCTTCCTTTTAATAATTACTCTTTAGATTATAGAATTTAATTAGGCTTTGTTTCTCTTTTAGATTAATCCTAGTCTATTCGCTCTTTAGAAATTAGCAGATTGTATCTGACCTAGGAAAATAAACAAACTATAGTTACATGTATTCAGGTAAAGAAGATCAATATAATTGCATGGCAGTCACTGAGGGTGGATATTTTAGTTAGTGAGCACAGGCATTGTAACAAAATAAAGAAGAATATTGCTAGAGTTGTAAGCTCAGCATTCCCACATCAGGGTAATATTTCTCTTACAGATTCACAATATAAGACAGAGAAATCAAATATTTTTTCTAATGAGATCAATAAAATAGAACAGCTTATTTGATGAACAATGAATAGCTATGTGGTTTTATTGTTTTCTTTCCATTGAAATAATTAGTGTTGTCAAGATTGGGAAAGTGGAAGGAAAAGTCACTTAAAATATCTGCCTTTCTAAAAACATGTATTGAGAAATCAAGCATATATATACAGTTTGTACCTATAGCTAGGAGTTGGAAGCCTTAAGATATAATAATTTCTCAAAGTATTTTTGTCAGTACTTTCTTGCAGCTAAAAGTGAGAAAACTAACTTAAACTGAAGTAAAAGTAAAACACATTGTGTCATGAAGTTGAAACATTCCTAATTAAACACACAGGGGGATCCTGAAACTTAAAGAGTGCCCAGAAAATTCAGCATCATTCCATCTCCAGACCATGTGTGGGATTTATTCTCATACAACCATCACTCAGACAGGCCCCAAAATACAGTCTGGCAAACGAGGGTGAGCATGGACTCTTTAGGATTTACAAAGATCATATAGTAATCACTGCTAGTTCTGATATCCCTTCTCCTCTCTGGTTTTTTTTTTTTTTAGATTAAAAAAAGCACAAATACTCTAGTTAGGAACCTTATACCTGCCCTAAGTAACATCAAAGCGTTATGCAGACAAGAAAACTAATGGATTTCAGGCAGAAGGACAACAAGCATCTTCTATAATTAGAACAGTTGAAGAAGCATATGATAACTTAAAAAAATTGACACAATCATGTGCTCAAAAATAGAGCAACATTTACTCTGCTACGCCTGTATGGCATGAGTTATCACAATTACTCTTTCTTTCTTTCTTTCTTTCTTTCTTTCTTTCTTTCTTTCTTTCTTTCTTTCTTTCTTTCTTTCTTTCTTTCTTTGTTTAGAGACAGATTCTGATACCATAGCACAGACTGGAAAGGATTAACCATGTAGCTCAAAATGGCCTCTAAATCATGGCAATCTGATTGTCTTAGCCTCCTGAGTGCTGGCACCACAAATATAAACCACGATGCTGAACTCTATACACTGTTTCTGCAAATAAAGTTTTATTGAAACATAGCCAAGCACATTCATGATTTTTTTTTTTATCACTGGCTGGCTTATTTTGCAGAATATCAGCAGAAACAAGTAATAACAGCAGAAGCAGTGTGACCTTCAAGTCCACAGCACTTATTTGGTCTTTGAAAATAACAGCTTGTTGAACCCTGCAACAGAGATTTAAGGACAAAATCGTACAAGTAACTGGATGCACTTTAAAGAGTAATGAAAGTCCAGAAAGCCTCAGTTCATTGTGCTTCTCCAGGAAACACTTTGTTTTTCAATCCTCTCTGCTGTAGTCTTAACAATTTCTGTGGCTGCTTACACTTCTGTAGAGGGACAATCGCCCTTATGTTTTATCTGAATTATTGTTTGCCCATTTTTAGAGGTTTCAGTTCATCTTTTACCATCTTCCAATTTGCCTCACAAACTTTCTTTGTGTATACATATTAAAGTGTTGACTTTTAAAGCTTGTTTGTAAAAGAGCAGTGTTGTCAGTTTTGCTATGTTTAAGTGATGTGAAGTATTGCCTGAAAATATCATATTTTGAAACAATAGAAAGTGTTTAAGAACTTCAACATTTAAAACAGTAAGTGATCTATTATTGTCTGTGATTCTTTTTTGTTTTGTTTATCATTTTATTGGTTATTTTATTTATTTACATTTCAAATGATATCCATCTTTGAATTTTCCTGCCACAAACCCCCAATCCCCTCCCTCTGTTTTTAATAGCTGAGTAGTACTCCATTGTGTAAATGTAACACACTTTCTGTATCCATTGCTCTGTTGAAGTATATCTTGGTTGTTTCTAGCTTCTGGCTATTGTAAATAAACTGCTATGAACATAGTGGAACATGTGTCCTTGTTATATGTTGGAACATTTTTTTGAGTATATGCCCAGGAATGATATATCTAGGTCCTCAGATAGAACTATTTCCAGTTTGCTGAGTAACCACCAGACTGATTTCCAGACTGTTTGTACCAGCTTGCAATCCCACCAGCAACAGAGGAGTGTTCTTTTTTCTCTACATCCTTGCCAGCATTTTCTGTCAACTGAGTTTTTGATCTTAGCCATTCAGACTGGTGTGAGGTGGAATCTCAGGGTTGTTTTGATTTGCATTTCCCTGATGATTAAGGATGTTGAACATTTCTTTAAGTTCTTCATTTCTTTAAGCCATTTGAGATTCCTAAGTTGAGAATTCTCTGTTTAGCTCTGTATCCCATTTTTAATAGGGTTACTTGGTTCTTTGGAGTCTAATTTCTTGAGTTCTTTGTATATTTTGTATGTTAGTCCTCTAGCAGATGGAGAATTGATAAAGATCTTTCCCAATCTATTGGTTGCCATTTTTGTTCTAATGACAGTGTTCGTTGCCTTACAGAAGCTTTTCAATTTTATGAGGTCCTATTTGTCAATTCTTGCTCTTAGAGCATAAGCCATTGCTGTTCTGTTCAGGAAATATTCTCCTGTGCCAATGTGTTCAAGGTTCTTTCTCTTTTTCTCTTCTATTAGTTTCAGTGTATCTGGTCTTATGTAGAGGTCCTTGATTCACTTGGTAAGCTTTGTACAAGGAGATAAAAATGGGTCAATTTGCATTCTTTTTTATGCAGACCACCATTTGAACCAACACCATTTGTTGAAAATGCAGTCTTTTTTCCACTGGATAGTTTTAGCTCCCTTGTCAAAGATCAAGTGACCAAAAGTGTGTGGGTTCATTTCTGGGTCTTCGTACTTCTGGGGAATCACCATCCCTGACCTCAGGCTATACTACCGAGCCATAATGATAAAAACTGCATAGATTTTGTACAGATACAGACAGGTAGGTCAATGGAATAGAATTAAAGACCCAGAAATGTTTGTGATTCTTAACAGAATGTTCTTAACTTGATGGGACTTTTTTTTGTAATATTGGTTATTTTTATTGTTTAGATTTTTTGTGTTTTGTTTAGTTTGGTTTTAGAAAGGCAGAGAGAAAGAATGTAGTTGGGTATACAGTGAAGTGTACAATATCTAACTGGATATGAGGAGCTGGAGAAGGAGAAAATATGCTCAAAATATATTGTCTGAAACAAATTTAATAAAACTATATAAACAATTCAATAAACTAAACAAACAATTTTAAATTTATTTCACCCACTGTATTGTGCATATGAAATGCTTTTCAAATTCTATCCACTCATCCTAGTTAGCAGTTTTAAAATATCATATATTTAATGAACATGTGAAGGTTGAAATGTTTTATATTATGAGAATAATAAGATATTTATATTGTATTCCTCAAACCTGGTGAAATTGTCTTTTAATTTAAATTAATTTATGTGTAAAAATATAGAAAAGAAATATTTGAATGAAATATTTAAATCTCAAAGAGAGAAATATAAAATTTCATATTTTCTCATAATAATGTTCAAATAGCATAAAAATTATTAGGTCAGAAGGTCAAAATTATAATGCATTTTATGTAACATGTCAAAAGTATTATCAACTCTTACTTGAATGTGTATAAAAAGATTATCATTTTAATGATATATATATGATATTATTTATTTTCTTATAATTTATGATTTCTGTATTGCTTTACATTAATAGTACATCTCAATTTATATGCAAAATATTAATTAAATTACTTAATGTTTTAACTTTTAAAATAAACTGTTGGTAAAACAAAAGATAAGTTTCCTAATTTGTTTCTATATATATGAAGAATTTTCCAGTAGCTAAATGGATTTATAGATAAAATAAATAATAATTTCAATCAAAATTGAAACTATTTCTTCAGGCTGGGTGTCCATACTTAAGTATTGTAGAACCCTTAAGTATTGTATGATGACTACTGTGTTGTAGCGATAGATACTATGAGTTAGTTATGCAGATCCAATTGTTCTGGATTACTTAAAATGTATTACATTGTTACAACCCATATGTGAAGGGAGTGTTGTAATTTCTCCACGATTGTAAATGTAAGGCGAGCTGGGATTTGCTCTGTTTACACTTGGTACTTTATGGACTCTTCATTTGTTCTAGGTCCTTTTTTCACAATGTTCTAACTCCCCAATAGCTGGCCAACTTGAACCACCACACATGATTAAAGTAGAAATACAGTGTCATCAGCATGTCTCTCAATAGCATGGGTTCTTTGGTACAGAATAGCCTCCTGCCAAGAGTCTGATGAGATCTCACTCCAAATAACCCTGAGCCTTTGGAGGAAAAGAAGGCAAGTGACAGGACTTTTCGGTCTAACGTTCAGCTTCCCACCAGAGAGAAGACTCAGCTTCTGAGATTCTATGTCTATTCCACACATTGGCTCTGATGGAGACAGTGAGTAGAATAGACCACAATCCCAGGAAGCAATTGATTTTGGCTTCTGTAGATGTATTTGCATAAATAAAAGTATAGCAAAGTATGTACCTTGAATCTTCTCCAGATTTATTTTATTTTGACTTCCAGTACCTTTGTGACATCTTCAGTGGGGAGAAATATTGTGGAGTTATATGATTTGTTAATCCTTATATTGCCTTTGAAAATTAGTGGATGCAAGTAGTATACTTCCTGTCCCTGTGATGATAAGCTGGCTCATGTTAAAATAGATTGAAAAATCAATTCTATTTTTCTTTCAGATTTAAAGGTGATTCATTAATAGCAAAGTAAGACTGTAAGGAAACTTTTTTTTACTTCAGGTTAAAGTACGGAGAGACCTAACTCATTGTTAGATCATTTCAGGAATATGACAAAAAATAGAGGTTACCAACACACACACACACACACACACACACACACACACACACACACTAGTTTACACTAATTTTAAATGTATTGAAAGTCATCATTTTATCTTTTTTACAGTCCAAACTTTATCCCCCTCCTGGTCCACCCTCTGACTGTTCCACATCCCACACCTATTTGCCCACTCGTCTCCAAAAGTATGTCCCCACCCCACCTCCACTCCACCAGACTTTCCCACTCCCTGGGGCCTCAAATCTCTCCAGGTTTAGGTGCATCTTCTCTCACTGAGGTAACATCAGCACATCCTCTGCTGTATATGTGTGAGGGGCCTCATATCAGCTGGTATATGCTGCCTGGTTGGTGGCTCAGTATCTGAGAGATCTCAGGGGTCCAGGTTAATTGAGACTGCTGGTCTTCCTATGGGCTTGCCCTCCTCCTCAGCTTCTTCCAGCTTTTCCCTAATTTAATCACAGGGATCACCAGCTTCTGTTCATTAGTTGGATGTAAATATCTGCATCTGACTTAGCTGCTTGTTAGGTCTTTCAGAGAGCAGTCATGATACATCCCTGTTTGTAAGCACACCATAGCATCAGTAATGGAGTCAGAAAGTAAAAACAAATAACTTTAAGTGTTGAATTGTAACAAATGAGAATTTTTTTAACATTTTAGGAAATAAAGTATGCAATGCACAAATATTTGGTGGGTAAGTTTGAGTGATACCTGGACAGTTCCTTCAAGTTTTCTTGGAGAGAAACTAGTAAGGATAGAGATAATGGAGTCAGAACACAGAGATTTGAGACAGGCACGTACTTTGTAATTGCGTTTTAGCTATTAAAAATTCCAAAAGCAATGTCCACCATAATATGAGGGATATGCTATGTATATTTTAAATAATGTAGACAGAATGGGCAGGAAATTTTCTATCCTGCTTTAACTATAATGGTACCTTGAGTTCGATGATTAAGGTATTTGTACATGCTCTTGGCAACATAACAGCTGAGAGATAAAAAGTATTCTCCATTGTTTTATCTATGCATTATATATGTTTATGAGTAACATGAGCATATATATATATACATATATATGTAAGAATGAATACACACACATACACATATATACATACACACACACACACACACACATATATATATATATATGTAGAATGTAGAAAGCATAGAATTTATAAATGAGTTGATAATTTCCAAGTTTATTAGTCAACTGTAGAAATTTAAGTATATAATCCTTAAAATAAAGGGAAACAAAAATGTGGTGTAAATAACATCTGTCACACAGCTTGAGTTTTTTACTGTATGTGAGTATAAAAATGCAATCAATGCTGAGCAATTATGAAGGACAGATAACTCACTATATAATGACTGACTTACTGTGCTGGGCCCAAGGAACTGATAAAAGATCTGTCTCTTTCATTCTAGGAAATTGGATATTAGAAGTCCACCTGTTGTATTAATAATATTTATTTCAATGGACAAAACATTAATTCAGCTCTCTGGACCATATCAGGACATATCTTGATTTCAAACCTTATTTATTACCACTGGAAAGAAAAGCATTATATTTTTATTAAATACTCAAGGATTGTAGGGGAAAAACAACATGCCTTTTTAGTATGTTTAATATGCACTGAGTATATAAAAAACTAATCTGTGCTACACAGATACCTTTTTGTTTTTTATTTCTGTTTCTGATAGAAGAACAATTTGCTAGCAAGGATATTGCATTCAGATACAATATCAGAATTTATTATATGTCTTAAGTAGGGTTTTATTGCTCTGAAGAGTCATCATAACTAAAAAAAACTTTTATAAAAGAAAATATTTACCTGTGGCTAGCTTACAGTTTAGAGGTTTAGACCGTTATAATAGTAGCAGGAAACATTGTAACATGTAGCCATATACGGTGTTGCAGAAGAAGCTACATTTTGATCTGCAGAAAACAAGGAGGAGACTGTGCTCCACACTGGGCATAACTTGAGCATATGAGACCTTAAGGCTTTTTCTATAGTGACACACTTCCTCCAAAAAAAAAAAAATGAGTCTGTGGATACCTTCCCTATTCAAATCACAGTATTATATACTTTTGGGACTCTTTACCAATTGCTATATATATATATATATATATATATATATATATATATATATATATAT
>NW_021621185.1:11758036-11848892 GCF_004785775.1 Grammomys surdaster
ATATAATTTGTATATTATTATAATGTATCATTATATATTATTGAATAATTGTAATATAAATAATATATAATATATTATATATATTATATATAATATATATAAAATTCATATTGCCCTTTAAATAGCTAAAAGGGCTTTAAGATATAGGAGTATCAGTCATTCTTCAGTGTATGGGAGTGGCTGGTTCCAAAGACACTCAGGTTTTAACACACAAAAGCTACATAAACAGTTTCTAAAATAAAACTAAATGTTTAAAACAAATTGATGAGAAAAACTACAGGTACATATTTGGCATTGACGCAATAATTTTTCAAGATAGTAATAGTTGATTGAAGCAACATGTGCAGAATCGGTGAATATCAAATGCTGTCTGTACTTAATGGATTACAGATTTCCTCAGTGACTCCATTTTAATTCAGTTGAGTTTACTCTGGTGAATCATCACATACAGTATATAAGGTTTGGTCTCAGAAGGATTTAAGATGATTGTGTGAGATTTGGATCATATGACATGAACAACAACACTTAAAGCTTATTTTACAAAAAAAAAAAAAAGCTTATTTTACAAAGTTATACATGTTTAATGAACTACTAAAAAAATCAAAGGGCATGCTTTTCCATTATTTTTCAGGAAAGCATGAAAGCAGGCCTAAAATAGAAATGAAAATGCACATTTTTGTAAAGTTGCATGACCAATAACCTTATATTTTAGTATAGAAGGAGCATAGCCTCATGGTTTTCAATAGTGTTCCATATTATTAAGATAGCTTATTCATTTTGAAGTTAAAGATTATAATTCTTTAGGAAAAGTGAAATGTTTGTACCATTATAGAAGAAATCTTTCCTTCGGTCATGAGTCATTTGCCATGACCACAAATAGTGACCAAAAAATATTTCAGATCACCTGAATGTATCCAGTTACTCAAAAAATTAATGGTAGTGTAACATAAAAAGCTGGTGCCAGAAAGATTTTATTCTTCATATATTTCAATCACATTACATGTATGAGAGTGTCTTCTAGAAACATGCCTATTAAGGAAGCTGTTTTCTCCAGTTTCACAATGGTCATTGCCTGTTTACTTGTAGAGAGACATAGTTATGATATCATGCATCTTGGTAATCAAAATGACTCACTTGTTAAAAAAAATAGCCCACTGAAGCTTTAGAATCATGCTTGAAGCATATTGGGTGTCTGATTGGTACATCATAGGCTGAAATTTGTCCCCTTTGTTGTAACCTGGTCCTACTGCAGAATAAAAAAAAATCTGCAATGAAGTGACCACCCTCAAGCTAAAATTCATGTAAAGTCTACACAAAGAAAAATGGATTTACAGTAGCCATTACTCAGGGAAGTAACTTTGCGAAAGTTTATTAATCTTTCCAGTTTTTTTTAAGAAGTATTTCAATGAGTATGAATGTATATACAATATAACATGCTATCTTGAAACTATATCTCATATTGAAAAGAAACAAGCTATAGGGATTTATTATTCTATACTAATATTTAGCCTTTCTCAGACTGGGTTAAAGATTACAGGATTTGAGTTCATCCTGTGGATCAGATCTATCACTTCTCTGTGGTCTACCCTCCTCACCCACTGCAGTTTTAATGATCAAGTTTAACATTCTCTTAGGCAATTGCTTATTACTTTTATAGCATTTCTCTATGAGTCTCACTGCCTTGGTCTACATGCTCATTAAATCCCGGTATTATTGTAATCCAACTTCAGTCCTCTCCTATACCATCTCCACACAGTGCTAATGGGCACTTTTATATAACATATATGTTCTCATTTGAATCCTTTGGAAATAGATTCATGATTCACACAGGAAAATCTGAGACATGAATATCACGTGTACAACTTCTAATGGTCAGATCCTCATTTCCTTTCCAAGTCTCATTCTCTATCCTTTTATTGACTGCCTGCAGACTTAAAAGTTAATTCTTCTCCATATCCTCTTGCATTTGAAATAAACATTCTCAATATTCAAAACCTACACCCTAATTTCCCATTTGCTTTTGATTTGTATCTCTCCTTTCTCTTCTCATTGTCTTTCTCAATATGATTTGTTGTTGATGATGCCAGCACTGTTAAAATATGACAATTTGAGGAGTTGATCAAATCACAACAGCAAGGGATAGGGACATAGCTTAGTATTAGAGCCTTTTACCTAAAGTGCAGGAGGCTTAGGGTTCGGTCAGCAGCACCATCAAAATACACAAGATGAATAACTAAAGTAGATAATAAAAGGTATTAGATCACAGTGCTTTTAGTGGGGTTAATCTTATAGCAGAGATACAAGGGAGCTGTTCGTCCTTCTGTACTTCCTTATGTGAGAGCACACTAAAAGGAGGTATCATTCATGGATAAAAGCAGAGACCCTTTGTACTCATGGACTATTTTCTAATATTCAAACATGCAAGGAATAAATAAACATTCTTCATAAATTAGCTGTTACTAGTTGTGTTAAAGCAGTTCATTTTCTTCATCTTGTCCAAATCATCCACTTTTACTTTGTTTACTATAATGAGTGTCCTATGAATTGTAATTACTACCCCACTAGTCACAGTTTCCGTTTTGTTGTGCATACAATCAATTAGAAACCTTAGCCATGGCTTTCATTATAGTCTCAGATTTCTACTTAAAGCATGACTCAAAAGATTTATTTCACAAGTGACTCAAACAAATGACACGATTGAGCACTTTCATTACCTCGGATTCCATTTGTCTTTCAGCATGCATATCTAACATAAAATAAGAAGTAACCTAGAGGGTGTAAGTGGAGGACAAAATAGGAGGACAAAAAAAGAAAGGAGATTCTAGAACGAAAAAGAAGACTGGGAACAAGGATGAATTAAATGTACAAAATGACTGCAATATCATTACCAGAGTAAGGGAGAAATGTGTAATTGAAAAACATTTAAATCAAGAGATGCAAAAGGGATGGAAATGTACAGACTAAACACTTTGAAGATTTGGTAGCTTCACCAAGGGAAGAATTACAAAAAATGTAAGATTCAGAGTAGACTCATTGATAACAATGATGGAGGTTATCACTATGTGACCTGAACACGGGAAGAAAAATCTACTCTGTAGCATTGGGTGAACTCTATTGTCACTACAAGCAAGTTAGAACTAACATGGGAAAACACATTCCTTTCACAACTAGACCTGGAATATAATTATGATTGTATATTAAATTATGCGTACTAAAATGTGACAGGTTGATTAACTAGAAAAGGGGCTCCATGTATTAGGAAACAGTAGAGACTGCTGGTATCTTCACAATCGTCACTTTTATCTGTGCTAACATTGTTTCCCATATTTTCTGACACTCAGGAGGCATTTGGTCATGGGTTTAACTTTTTTTAATTTATTAATCAATAACCAAGATAATTCTTTTTTAAAACTTGGTCCTGTTGCTTGTAAATGTCACAGCATTTACAACTACATTTTAAGGACTAAGCTGAACTATGGGTCAACAGTTATGATTGTCTGGCAGCCTAGCAACTGGGCACTGGACAGTATTATTGCTCATGCTGTGAAGTAATTTTGCATGATAGATAGTTTATATACTACAAAGAAGTTACCATTTGTAGTTTAGATATATCTGAAAATGTCTAGTTTTATAGACATTCTGCCAGAAAAAAAAATGTCCCAAACACAATGATTCTTTGTAACATCGTGTTAAGCATTAAAGATAAGAGCTGGCACCTAGCACTGACTTACTTCAAATGAGTGAATGTATGTGTGTGTGTATGTATGTGTGTGTGTGTTTATGTATGTGTGTATGTGTGCATGTATGTATGTGTCTATGTTTATACCAGCACATGTGTGTTTTCTCATGATTCTCATATCTCCCCAAGTTAGCATGACAACTAGTTCTCCTAAGAAGAAGGTAATATTTGAAAAGATTAGCCGTATAAATTAGCAGAAAATTATTTTACTCTAAACCATGTGCTTTACCTGTTCACTGATATACTGTATTAGAATACTGAAAGGCAGTGAAGGAAACTACTACTTGTCATTCTAGTCAAAAAAAGTAATGCAGAACCACATCCACTATAGCTGTGAGTGGTGCCCAGAATTGTTATGATAGATGCACTCACTCTTTTGGTTACAAGTTGGCCTTTATTCCTGAAAGTCATAGGCTGCAGGCCCTATCTCAGTCCCAGCATCTTCAGATCTCATAGGATGTGATCATACGACAAACATCCATTTGACCAAGACTCTTACTAGGACACTGAAAGGCCCCTTCTCAGTTTTAGTACAAATGAGAAATTTACAAAATTAACTAGGGTTTACATCAGTAAAGAAAACTGTCCCTCTCCCTGCAGCAATCAATATTAATGACTTCTGTTGGAGTCAGGATTTCATGTCCCAATTCTCTGGTCAGTGGGCTGTGCATTGGTCAGTGGGCTTGAGTATATTCAGGACTTTTAAACATAGTGTCTATTGAGAAAAATAATTTTAGAAAGACAGGTGAAAAAGGATACTTCAAACAAAAGGCAGGGCTTTTATGATATCATTAATCATGGTGGTATCTCATGATGATGAATACATTTTAAATCCAATGTGCTTTTTTTCAAGTATATGAGTCACTCAATAAATTAATGCCAAATTAATTCAGAGGTATAAATCTCAGTAAAAGAAGACCTCCATACGTTGGATCACATACTGAATCAAGACAAATTGACTACAAGTTCTGTTATTCCTCCCAGAAGGTCACTGTGTAAGGGAATTCATTTCACCTGTAATAAAGTCAGTGTCAAGTGGCACTTGACTCTGTTCTTCTGAAACATCCTACTTCTCTTGTCCTTGATAAGTAATTCCTTCCCCCAGTTATCCAAACATCTATATACAGAAATGCTACATACTTGGCACTTTTTATTTTTTTGTACTGTATCTGCCATCAATCATCATTTCTATATTTATGTGTCCATTCATGGCCATGTGTTTTGAGGTACTCATGCATGCGTGTTAGTATACATAAGGAGACAGAGAGAGAGGAAGGTCAATTTTGATTGTTCACCCAAATGTTTATGGGTCTCTGTGAATTCAAAACCTTTGCCTTTCTTTATCTCACTGAAAGGTGAGAACATTAACAAACAGTCACCAAAAACTTCACCAACTGAATGATCTTTCCAGTATCCAATTCTAAATTAAAATCTGACGGTTTTAGGGACATAGTTTTCTTATTAATTATGATATATAAGAGAAAGAGTGTATATATACTAGTATAAGATTTATGGATATTAATTTTGTTGTAAAATTTTAATTTTTATTATTGCTTATTTAATGATAAATGCTTCAAGTTTAAAAGCAAAACAATAAAATACTTTGCCTAAAAGTATTTTTTTTTATAAACAACAGCCTTCCTTTATTTATTGCCTTTTGAAATAGAACTTTATCTTTCAGTGTCAAACAAAACTTTCAGAGTATTTGTACTTGTAACTTGTTTGTTATAAAAACCATAAAATTATCATTGACATTGTATTTAAGTGTTCTAGGTTTACTCTCTACAAATAGTTCTTTTTTTCAGGGAAAGGTTAAATGTCTTTGTTTTATTTTTTACTAGGAAACTACTAATTCTTTTTATTGCCCAATATATATTTACTTGGTATGCTAACATACTGTCTAGTCACTATATATATATATATATATATATATATATATATATATATATATATCCAATCTTGGAGTGTATGTACATATATTTAGGATAGCCCAAATATTCCTCCCCTGACTGTTATGAGATATTAGGAAGCTTCCAGATTTCTCTCCATCTGCATTGTTGCAGAAAATCAAACTCTTTGCATCCATCATAGTCTTTTAAGAAACCTTGGAATTGTTTAGTCAAGTTGTAACTTTTCTTTCAGTGTTTTCATGAAACCTGAAGCAAATGCCCATAATTGTGGGAACAGTACTGAGAATGAGGGGCAGGAGGCAATAGTCATATGAGGAATACCAGGAATCAAACTCTAGAGCCCAGCATCAAGGTGCAGACCTGAGCTGATTGCATGACACACAAGCTTATATACAGTGTTTGAGCCAATCCCAATCCCCTAAATTCTCGGTCAATCGTGTCTTGCCACACCTTCACTGTGTCCCAGTGAAACCCTGCCTGATGAGGTAACTGAGAAGGAGCTGGGGATGGGGGGCATCTGCACCAGTTAGGGCTTCCCTGAAGATGGAAGAATCAGCCAGAGCCCTGGCCTTGGTTCCTTTTTTTGCTGTCTCACCAGTATTCTGGAAGCCATCTTAAATCTAATGCCATGTATGGCATATCAGAATTTTTCAAGAAGTCTGTGGTGCCTTGCTCTCCATCCTACACTTTGCTTCACAAGGTTGACTTTAACATCCACTACACATATACTAATTAAGTGTGACTATCTCCAGACCCTCCTTCAATGCCTTGAAAAAAATCTATGTTATCATATTTGCAAATCTTTGTGTGTGGAAGGGAGAGGGTATTCTCTATCCTACTATTGAAGGTAGGTACTTGAGCTTGTTAGATTTCACACTGAAAGTTGCAATTGTAGAGTCAGAACTTTATACTGAATTTTCCAAAATATCTTTCGCTTGAGTGAGGAAATCAACTGCTGCATTATTCACTTCTCTTTACTTTCTGAGAGTGTATTTGCTACGAGCTATTTTATCCTGTAATGTGGCAGTCCCTTCCACAGACCAAATGAGGAGGATGCTAGTGGATTTTCTAATGAAATATATATTTTCTTGTGTCATACAATGAATTCAGTTATTTAATAACCAACTATTGATTGATAATACTCTGTTCAAGCTATGAATGCATGTAGAAGGCATAAAATTAAATTCAAATCACCTATATACAAATTGATCCTACTGGTAAAGGTAACTTTTATTTAAACATCTGTAAAGCTGTTTCACAGACAACTATCAGAAGATTATAAAAGTAAATAATACTAGATAAGCAGTTATAATAAGGGTGAAACATGTATATATACTTTCCTGTGCTTCATAGAATTCTAGACTAGCAATCTTGAGTCATGTGCAGTTCATTTCTTTCAGCTGTGTGGTGTGATTATTTCCAGGAGAGAAGGTGTAGATAAGTTGACAGAGTTCATACTCTCAGGACTGTTGGAGCCTCCAAGTGAGCCCTATACCTTAAATGCTAAAATAAATCAAAGATGAAGCAAAGCAGAAACAACTAGAGAATTTTATTAACACTTTCTCTCTCTTTTGTAAATGTTGACTATCTTTGTATAAATTTGCATCCTTGTCTATACAATGGTTTTCTTGACTTTGTTCATTAAATGCAGATAAAGATAGCTGACTAGGACAAAATACACTGTGAGTAAGTAAGATTGGTAACTTTTTTCAGTTTTCTTCTAGTAATAAACATAACTGATTGTATATTAGATGTACACCTTTAATTTATGTAACATATATCATGCATACTCTGAGAACTATAATTATACCAATTATGGTATAATAACTACATGAACTAATTTTCTTTCTGCTTCTTCAAAAATAGTCTTCTTGGAAGAAAATATGCACGCAGCAATAATGTAGATCTTACTAGTTTAAACATTGACAAGAACCTGTTGACCCTTTACTGCTTGAATTACTTGTATATTAAAGCAATGTGTAGAGCCAGACATCTCAGAAAGCCTTTTTGGCAGTACAGTGTGATGTGTACTGTTGCCTGACTACCCCTGTTCATCTTACTCCTGCCTGTTTATTGCTATCTGAGCAAAAGCAGAATGCATGCTTCTGCATTTCTGAATTCCAACTGTTCTGGGCCAATTTTAGAATGCGTCCTTTTCTTTATTCATTAGGACAAACCAGCAACTAGTTATTCCAGGAGAATCTGGTAACGCTGTGAGGTTGTTAGCTTCTCAGCCTGTCTTACTTGGCACATAGTTCATATTATTTGAGATTGGATTAGTGATTTGAAGGACAGTGCTGAAGCTAAGTATATAATACCTATCTCTGAAAATTGTGTATATATTTTCCATGTGTGTTATATATTTATTTATCCAAGTATCTTTATGTTTAAACTTGATTTCAGAAAATAAGTGAGATGATAGCTCAGTGGCAGAAAAATTGAAGTTTCTTCTGCTAATCTGAGTTTTCTATTTTAAAATTATAACATGCTTCCTAGTGTACAATCTCTGCTAATATGTCATAATGCTGTTTGTTTCATTGGGCAATGAACTTCTCTTCTCATTCATCAAAGTTATGAATAGAAGTTTAGTGCATGAAAAAATGATTTAAAACCTTTTATTTTATTATACTAAAATACAATCCCACATTTTTCTCCTTTTATTTCCTCCATTTAACTTCTACCATGAATGCCCCCCATAAGTGGTTTTCACAACATTTTTATGTGTTTGTGTGTGCCTGTATATTTGCATACTTAAGCACAAATATGATGGGTCATATAGGCATAAATATAAAAATTCAAGTTTCTGAGTCTGTTTAGTATTCCTTACATGTACATTATGTCAGGACTGATGCTCAGCATTGAATAAGCAATTAGAAGGTTCCTCACTGGGGATGAATGACTAATTGTTCTCAGCATCTCTTATCTGCCTGGTAGTTCCTTGTTTAATGGAGATGACCATGAAGTCTACCCTTCGATGTTATCATGCCTATTGGTGTCCCCCTTTACATCTAGTTTAGGCAGCTGGTTATTGCGGTACCATGAGAGAAGCTTCCTTGCCATTTACAGGAGACACAATCTAACGTTTTCTGGTCCTCTAGTTTTTGCATTACTTCTGCCCTCTTTTCCATGATGTTCCCAAAGAATAAGTACATGGTTTGTGGTTTTGATGAATCTCTTGGGACTAAGTACTCCATCATCAGTTTTCTCTGTATTTTGGCCAGTTGTCTCTTCTTAATGGTCTCTGTCACAAAGTGAAGCTTCTTTGAAGAAGGATGAGAACTACCTCTATCTGTGGATATTAGGAATAAGTATATGGAATGCATTTAGTAGTTAGGATAGTTCAGAGTAGGTTCTCTTCTAAGACTGAAGCCCTCACTAACCCTAACTAATTGACTGGGTCTGTTTGAGTAATGATTCATTTCCAGTTGAGAGGGTCTTAGGTTTGGGGAAAAATAGAGGAAGAAAGGACAAAAAAAGAATGAAGAAAGGATGAAGAAAGGAGGAAGGTCAATACATAGGAGAGAGAGGGAGAAGGGAAACAACACTAAGAACATTTGAAAAACCAATAAAGGAACCTATTTTTTTCACCTAAAATTACACATATAACCTAAGAGTATGTCTATACATATTTGAAAGAAATTATGCTACTTGGGCTAATAATGCTTCCTCCAGGAACCATAAACTATCTAAAATGCAAAACCTCCTACCAGGCTAGAAAAATCCCCTTTAAAATTGTTTGTTAAACACATTGAAGAGACTTCTAAAACAATATAGACTATTGTTGTTACTCATGGTTTCCTCAGAGGATGTAGGTAGTAAGTCAGTATTGCTGAAAAAACCATGTGGTTTGGATGCTGGATTCAGGATCTGAGCTTAGTCTAACATGAAAGTCTCCTCCCTATGGACTAATTTTCCTAGTCTTGGAGTAGCTGTACCAGCTCGCAAGGAAGGTAAGCCATGAACAGCTACTCAGCTGTGGAACCTACAAACTACAATAACAAGAATGACAAAATATCTCTACAGAACCAATGGTGGCAATCATATTGAGGTATTCAACAGCTCCCTAAAATGTGATTTTGATGTTGTTGCTCATTTTGTATATTGCCATAAAATTATATTTAACATTATTTTAGTAATCATGCTGAGGAGCAGTTATTGTTAAAATGTCAAATAATTTATAGACTAAAATGAAGATGAAAAGAAATTCCAATAATAAATGATTAATCTTGAAAGAGAAAGAGAAACTTCAAGCTGTAGACATAGACAAACAGCATACTAGATGGGTGGTATAACAATATATTGACTGTTGAGAAAATAACACGAGTTAATAATGTGGAAAATGTCATAGGTTGCAGTAGGTTAAATGAAAAACATTTCCTACCCAACACTAGGTAAAAGAGGTAGAAGTTTTCTATATGCTAGTACATCTGAAGATCAGGTATAAAGATAGGAAGCCAGGGCCACTGTTTATCCTACCTGTTCTTAGTATTCACCGAGTAGTACAGAGAAACAAAACAAAGAAACAAACACAATTCTGTCACACACTGGTATAAATTATCTGGCTGTTATCTTACCACATACATGTTGCCCTTCCTGTGCAATGATAACATTCAACAAACAGTGATAACACAGGCTTTCAGACAAGGCTTTACAATAGAAGTTGAAAACTATGTTTATTTTTATAACTTATTCATACGTCCATCTATTAGGGAAGAAAATACTGATAAGCAATTTGCATGTTTTTCAAAAGGTCTGCTTTTGCAGTTACCATATAGGAGCAATATTAGATTAGGCATACCAAATATCCCATCATTGCTATATACATAATGATGATTCATAAGTGGGGGATAGTCAATGCTGCTTGCTTTCCATCACTGATGGTTCTGTGTCAAATAAGTTTGACTTTTTAAAAGAGATACTCTTTCTCATCTTTCCCATTTTCTCTTCCTAAATAGACAACCAATTTGAAAGTTCCCTGAGGACAATTGCAAGCATTTATAAGAAACAATGTGTATTTTGCTGCTTTGCCTTTTCCCAAATGAAATAATCTTACAGATTCAGCTAGAGAAGTCATAACTCACCATCCGTTGCTGGCATTTCACTTTACACAGGCTCCACATATCTTGTCCTGGTGGGTTGATATAAGGCACTTTACTCAAATAATATTTTAGTGTCATTTTGAGTTGAAGCAATTTTCAAATTCTGCACCAAAACAGAGGCATGGAGGGGGGACAGTGGTGAGAAGTTTATATATCTGTAGGACTATTTATATCATGTATACAGAACCTAAAGCAAATAGGAAACACCTATCCATTTCAAATACACTGAATTCAAGTTTTAGCTATCAAAAAACCCCAAAATATTATTGGTGAGTGTATTACACCATTTAGTATAGACAAGCAAAGACTTATTCCTTAGAGATATTAAAGGTTATTTTTTCCTCCTTTGGTAATAGAAACACATCTTTCTAGAGAAAGTAATAGAATAAAAAGGTGGTTGAGATTGCACATAGACTCTATCACTATATTCTAACTGTCACACATATTACAAGCTTCGGTTTCTTCCATGTTAAGACAAAGCTTAAGAAATAAGTTTTGTATCTAGCACTTCTAACTCTGAAGAAGATTACTAATACACAAAAATATTTAATAATATATGATATGCTTCTGCAGTTATGTTTCAGAAAATGCTTTCTGCTACTCACTTTTTTCCAAAATCTGTGAGTTAGATTTATCACTTTAATGGAGGAAAAGGAACTTTAACTTTAAGAAAATAAACACCATTGGATGTAAGGACTGTAAGCAGGTGATTTTTATTTTTAGAAATATCCATTTATTCACCTAACAAATGATGCAGGTAAACTCTGTCTGTACTTCTGTCTTGTATGCTCAAATTGGAAGAGATTTTCTCTCTCCATTGGAAAAGGAAAAATAAGCTCAGGCCTTTCAGTCTTGTCAATGAATAAAAGTTGCTTAAAATGTCTTTTCCAAAGTTCTTAGCCATGAATATTTTCTCCTAAAGTGGTAGAAATACAATTCCCATTGATTGGGGTTTTAAAATTTACTGTAAAGTAACCTTGGGAAGTTTTGTCTCCTGGATAAAACTGATGTAAACACAAAATGCTTTCATGGGTGGGACGAATGAAAGGTATAGACCTAATTGCTCTTACAGAAAAAGACCCAAGACTGTGAACTAGAAAATAAAATATCATTAAATACACAGAAAGTACTCATTATGAAAAGTTTAAAATACAGATCAAATATGAAAATTATTTTGTAATAACAATTATTAAATAAAACATATGGACTAATATCTATATTAAGCTTCTTAAAAACATAAAAACAAGGCTGGAGAGATCACTTAGGTGGTAACGTGCTGTGCTATGTGAGCATAAGGAACTGAGTTTGGATTCCTCAGGACCCAAGTATATAGCTAGGTGCAATAGTGTTCACTAACTTTCTCAGCACTGAGGGTGCTGGCGGGCAGAGACAGGAAAAGCACAAGACTCACTGCTCAGCCAGTCTGACTTAATGCTAGTGCTGTGCGAGGGATGGTGTCTCAAATTCATTTGGAGGGTGACAAGACACCAGACCGTTTCCCTTCAAATGTATGTGTGTATCATCCATACCTGCATATTATACACTATGCACCTGTGAATAGATGAATATGTACAAATGTATACAGTACACCACACATAAATATATAGAGAAATAAACACAAAGGAATTGAAAAGTATGACAAAATCATAAGCATCTTTAAATACTGTCCTATTATATTACAAATAAAAGAAGTTGACTTTCTAGATATGAAAAACATGGCAATTGTACTTGTACTAACTTATAAATTTTCATCATTATCATTGTCATCATCATCATCATCATTAATTTATTTAGTATTTGTAGAACAAATATTCTATGGCAAGTAAATGAAATCAGATGGAAACATCTAGGGTTCAGTTTACTCTACTATGTAGGACCAGTGCCTCAAACTCAGGTCATCAGAATGAGCAGCAAATGCCTTTATCACTGAGTCATGTTGCCATTACCAATTGCATTTCTTTTCAAATGGATTTATCATCTTGGGTAAATGGAGAGTAGATGATACTAAAAAACAATATGGGAAGCTGCTGGTCAAATATATAGAAGTGTAGTTACATAGAAGAGTTAATTAAATTCTAGAGACCTAATAATGAATATAGTGGCTATATGTGAAAGTTTCAATTTTGGTACTCAAGGGGGACACTGAGGCAGACTGTTCTTCTCTGGTAATAGAACTGCCTAAGCCATAATTAATGCTATAGGTAGATAGGCAGAGAGGTAGACAGGTGAACAGGCAGACAGGCAGACAGGCAGACAGGCAGACAGGCAGACAGCCAGACAGCCAGACAGCCAGACAGCCAGCCAGTCAGACAGCCAGACAGCCAGACAGCCAGACAGCCAGACAGCCAGACAGCCAGACAGCCAGACAGCCAGAGAGCCAGAAAAGAAGATAGGCAGGGAGACATGCAGCAATGTGGGGAAGGTTCTGAGAAGAGTTCATGTAAGTGATGGCAAAATGTCAGTCTCTTACAGTTTTCCCAGGGCATATGATGGAAAAAAAGGTTGAAATTCTCACATTTTTGCTCTGCTGTAGACTAGGGCTAGGAATCAACCAGAGGCAAGTATAACAATGTGAATAAGAATCTAGTAAAAATTCAAGTTACTAACTCTGGAAACCAAATTGCCTTTGTTTCCAGAATTTTCACAATACAAATGTATGGAAAAACTTTTGCCATGGCTCTGTATAACATGCATTACATACAATTGTCCATGAGTGATGACTGCAGGAAAACCCATGGAAAGAAATACACAGTCTCATGTTTCAGGACTGAATAACATATACTACACATATCCTTTTGATGCTATAAATCATTTCTATACTTCTATGGTACCTGAGACAAGTTCATTGCTAAGTAAATATTATTATATTTTATTGTTCAAAATGCCAAGAAAAAAATCCATTTGACATGGTCAGTACAGATAAAATTTTCTACAGAGGGATTTTAATCCATCAACATGGCTATTCAGGCAAAGGCTTCCCTCTAAATATGGTCTATTTGATCCAGTTGGAATGCAAATATGTCCAGTATTACAGTAAGATCTGGCTGAAATATAGATACACTCTTAGTACATACTTTTAATCCATAACAGTGAAGGTAAGGTTAGTTTGTAAAAGGAAGTTACCATGTTTGAATGTGGGCAAAGTGATGAATGAGAGAAATTGACAAAATTAGTCAGAGATAGGATATTTCTAACTCACATAAGAATAGCACAGAAAACATTTCTTCCTGTTGACATCTGTATAGAAGAAAATATTCTGAAAACTTATTTTATTTTCTTCTGATGCTTGACCTAAGATGGTGTCATAGTTAGCTTCAGCTATAAACTTAATAAAAGCCTAGAACCTCAAATCATGAATTATATTCACCAGATTGGCCTGCAGGCAAGACTGTAAGGGCATTTTCTTGATTGCCTATTGATGTTGCAGGGTACAGCTAACTGTGTGGTGAGTGCCATCCCTGGCCAAGTGAACATCAGCTATATAAAAGGATGCTGAAAATAAAACTGGAACCTGGGCTGTAACTAGTGATTCTCTATGCTCTCTGCTTCAGTTCCTGCCTTAGGTTTCTTCTTTGGTGGCTTGCCTTGGCTCCTTTTGATGGTGGACTGCAGGCTGTACAATGAGATAAACTATTTTGTCCCTAGGTTACTCTTTTTCAGTGTTTGTTCAGAACACAACAAACAGACTCAGACAGAAGTCCTGAAGCAGAGCAACATAAACAGTAAAAGCTCCTACTTCTCCTGTGTCTATGAATACAGAGGAAGGATCTCCTCAGAAAGGGACAGTTTTTTTGGAGCTCTAGATGATATAGTCTATAAAGTCCAGGAAATCTTCAATACTACCTCAGCCTCAGGTAAAATACAATATCTTCATGAAGTCTCCAGTTCTTAATTTCCATGGCTAATTACTGAGGATTATTGATTGTATTTGCTGTCCTCGCCCTCATTTGGTCTAGCACTGCCTTTATTACCTTTCAAACTCTAAGACATTCATGTTCCACAGCTTTCCTAAAATGTAGATAGTGAACCCTTGAATCTAATCTGGAACCTGAATTTTTTCTCATTTACAAAAATCTTATAGTTATGCCAATATTGTTGACCCACAGAGGTATTTAATTAATTTTTCTGAAATGGGAAAATATTTTAAAACATTCTTAAACTAATTCTTCCAATCAGAATATTATTTTTAATGAATGTAAAGAGACTCAGTTCATGAGAAAATGATTTACAGGCAACTTTTCGAGAAATATTAATTATAGTAAGTTCCTGTAATTAACTGCTTAATAGTTTTAATCTCACAGATACACTGAAATACGTAGATTGCATTATCTATTTTTGAATGGAATGATAAAAGGGAGTATTATGATATATAATAGGAAGCGAAGAATTGGGTGACTATGGATTTGGTAGCCATGAGACATATGTCTATTTTTTCAATAATTTATTCACTTTACATCCTTTTCACAGCTCCGTTCCCTCCTCTCCTTCCAGTCTTACCCTTACAAATCCCTCCCATCACTAACCCCTGCCCTTCTCCTTAGAAAAGTGGAAGCACCCCTTGGGTATCACCCCACCCTGGAGATCTAGTCCCAGTAGGACTAAGAATGTCCTCTCCCAGTGAGATTCAACCAGGCTGTCCAGTTGCGGAAGGGGATCCAATAGTAGGTAACAGAGTCAGAGATAGCTCTTGCTCCAATGTTAGGCTCCATTATTGTTAGGGCACCCACATGAAGACCAAGTTGCACACCTTCTACCAATGTGTAAGGGTCCAGCCCCTGCATGTCCTTTGGTTGTTGAGTATATATGAGCCCCCGTGGACCCAGGTTATTTGATTCTATAAGTCATCTTGTAGTATACTTTACTCCCCTGACTTGCTCTCTTCTATCCCCCTCTCTTCCACAAGACTCTCTGAGCTCCATCAGATGCTTAAATGTGAATCTCTGAATCTGTTTCTATCTACTGCTGGATGAAGCCTCTCAAGACAGTTATGCTAGGATCCTGTCTACAAGCATAGCAGAGTATCTTGAATAGTGTCAAGGGAAGGGGCTCAAGTTGGACAGTCATTGCTTGCTGTTTCCTCAGTCTCTGCTCCATATTTATTCATGTGAATCTTGTAAGCAGGACAAATTTTGGTTTGATGGTTGTGTGAATAGTTTGATGTTCCCCTCCCTCCACCAGAAGTCCTGCCTGGCTACAGACAGTAGACACTTCATTCCCCATATGCCCTGCTGGTAGGAATCGCAGCTAGGTTCATCCCTTAGATTTTCTTGGAGCCTGCCTCAGATACCAGCTAGTCCCAGAGATGCCTTCCACCCATTTCTATTCTCAATCCCAGCACTCTTCCACCCCGTTTCTCCATATCTGATCCCCATCCCAGTTCCCCTCCTTACCCCCCTCCCACCTATTTCCCTCTCTTCATCTGCCTCTGATGATTATTTTGTTTTTCCTTCTGAGTGAAATTCAAGCATCCTCTCTTGGGCCCTCCTTATTATAAACCCAGTTTCTTTGGCTCTGTGGATTATAGTATGGTTATCTTGCACTTTATGACTTACAAGTAAGTACACGCCATGCATACCTTTATGCATCTGGGTTACCTCACTCAGGCTGATAGTCTCAAGTTCCACCTATTTGTCTTCAAATTTCATGATGTCTTTGTTTTTAATAGCTGAATATCATTATATTGTGTAGATATACCACATTTTCTTTATCCATTCTTTAGTTGAGAGACGTGTAGGTTATTTTCAGTCTCTGGCTACTTTAAGTCTAAAGATGCTCTGACGTAGTTGAGCAAGCATCTCTGTGGTATAGTGGAGCATCTTTTGGGTATATGCCATGGAGTGGTGTAGCTGAGTCCTGGGGTCAAACTATTCCCAATTTTCTGAGAAAATAACAAAATGATTTCCAAAGTGGTTGTACAAGTTTTTACCCTCACCAGCAATTGAGGAGTGTTCCCCTTTCTCCACAATCGCACCAGCATGCTGAATTGTTGATCTTAGCCATTAACACTTCCAAGACAATCAGTTCTGATGTAAATTATGTAAGTCTCAATTACTCTAGCTGAATTGTGATTATTTGATAATTTCTCTGTTTTGACCTAGTCTATAAGGGGTAGAATTATACAGCTTTGACAGTGACAAAATTTTTGTGCTAGGTCACATATAAAATTTTAAAACAGTTATCTATATTATAAACATCCCACTGTAGAGTTCAGAAATTTCTATCAATCATTAAAAACATAATAGTTCAGCAGAGTAACAGGACACGGAAAAGATCAAATATTTTTTTACAGTCATCAACATATATGTCAAAGTAGAAAATAAATAATTTTTTAATTTCCAATAAACATTTAGTAACATCACATTATATTTCCTACATATTACCTGTTCCTAATAACTAATGTAGAAGGAATAAAATGAAAATATATTTATATTTTAACTACACTTTTAAACAACTAAAAGTAAAAATATTAGCATAATAATTTTCAAATGATTTCTTTGGTCCTTGAGATTCATTCCTCTAAGAGACTCGACAGGCATAGATGTCTATTACATTAGGAGGACATTTTAACATTTATTACCTTTAAGACACTGCAAAAATTTATATGCTATAAAGTCTTATTTGAGAGACTTTAGGAAAATTTTATTATATGTATTTAAAATGTTTCATATTATAGAATAGAAAAGCTATTGGCAAAGATTAAATGATGGCAATTTATCTTCAGAATGTTTTGGAAGGAAGATTGATGTTTGCTCCTGCAAAGGAAAATTGCAGCTATAATTTTAGTGAGGTGAATTTTATTAAATTTAAGAAATGTTTTAGGTTACATTTCTGTACATCTGAATTGATGTTAAGAATTCCCAAAATCCCATAGTAGGCTTCTCTTCATACGCCTTCATTAATATTATAGTAAACAGCTAACTTCACTACAGAAATAATAAAGATAAAGAAGATAATCCAACATCACTGGATCTTGGCAGCTGAGTTACCATTCTAATGGGTGGATAACAGTGGAGATGCCTGTTGTCCTGCCCACTCTCCTGTTTCTGAGCTTTTCAGCTGGCATGTCAACTTTGAATTCCCAGCAAACTCTCACTTTATTCAGCTAGATTTCCTTGCTTTTAGTTGGCAAAATGGTAATTTCCCTATATTCTCTATCTGAACTGTAGTCCACAGACCTGTTCTAAGTATTACATTTACAATTAAATATCATCTAGAAGTCTTAAGAAATACAGGTGTTTTGCTTCTGGCAGTAAGTCTAATTTAATTAGTGCTGGTATAGCTTTAACATCATACCTTTTATAAACTAACTAATGTATAGTTGTATCTTAGAAAATGTTCTAGGGAATCTATTTGACTCTTTATAATTACTATTTAGTCTAACAACTTGTCTTCTCATTAGCTATTAATTAAATTGCAAAGAAAAGCAAAGTAAATTTTAGAACAACGAGGTGACTAATCTAAGATTAATACTACTAGTACAATGAACCCATAGCATCCTGCATAAGATGCATTTATTGCTGGCTTACTCTTAGTAGTTTGAAGCAGGGCTATTTCTGTATTGCATGAGTGAGACATACAATAAAATCACTCCATTTTATTGCTGTATCAAAGTAAATTAAAAGAAAATCTTCATAATAACAGATAATGTTTATATAAGTATGTATGTATATTAACATTCTACATCTAGAAAAATAAAATTGCTTTTCTCCTTATTTAATGTGAAAATACAGTGGTTCATTTGAGTAAAAAATGATATGTTCTTTTAACCTGACCAATAGAGCTTTAATGTTTATTTGATGATATATGTATTAGCATGAAATACTGTGTCTTTATACCAGTAACCTCTGAAGACAGATGTAGGGGGTTCAAGCCTTTGCTTTATAGCAAGTTGGACTTGGGAAAATGGGATCCTGCTTCAAAATACACATGAACACACACAAAGAATAAAAGGCTGTTCTAATATGTCCCACTTGATTTCAGTTGTAATTTTGAACTTTAGTGGGTGTGAAATACATCCGAATCCTGTAATAAAAATAAGACCTTCATGGCTGAAGAGTTGAAGTAGCAGTGAGAACACTTGATGCACTTGTAGAGGATCTCAGTTTGGTCTCCACCAGTTGCATCAAGCGACTTAACAACTACCTATACCTCCTACTCCAGGGTTATCAGATGCCTCTGGTCTCTGTGAGGACCTGCATTAAGCTACACATACCTAAACAAGAATATGTATATATACATAATGAAAAGCAAATGTTTTAAAACCACACCTCTTTAGGGCTAATTCAAATAGTATTATGTCTGGAATAGACTGCCACTTAAAATATTTCTTCTAAGAGTTGTTAAAGTTATTTTTTTCTTTCAAAGTATGTACATTTATATTTTCGAATATTATATTTGATGATACTGTAAGTTACAGCCTCCTTCCTCCTTATTTGATATCCTAGGCTTTTTGCCATTTGGCTTATTGGCTGTTGATTAAAGTACATCATAACTTAAAAGGGAAAGTACTCTTATGTATTATGTTGTACAAAGCTGACAAAAGTGGAATGGCTTAACAATACTTTCATATCCAATGCAAGTGTAGAAACACTAAACAGAAGGTGTATATGACAGCTAATGGTACACTTTGCAGAAAGCCATTTGGCATTGCTTACTGCAATCAATGTAAGTTATCTAACTAGATATTAGATATATACATGAACTGAGACAAACCATTTAGACATTCATGGCTTCTAACAGAATGTACACAAAGAGACTGTTCATAATGCGAGAACTGAACTGACATAATCATCAGGAACCCTTGGGATTGGAAAAATAAAACTACTTTATGGCATGATACAGATGAATTTTGAACATATAACTTTGACTGAAAGATAGAAAAAAATATACATCACAGATATGAAACCCAGTCATTGACAGAATGAGGGCACAAGAGAGCAAGCTGGATGTTGAAAATGATTTGTATTGAACAGGGAGATTCTGAGAACACATCCCTATGCAAACATAGAGCTGTGCCCTCATAATGTGTACCGGTTTTGCATGCAAATTGTAACTCTGGCAAAATACAGTGGGTATGAATATGTACATGTTTGTCAACTTAAAGGAATGTTAATAAAGGATAAAGATTCTGGATTAGAAAAAATGTGAACAAAGTAACAATTTGTATGATGAAAAAGAGAAAATGTGGCCTCAAACGATTTTGGATTAGTACTCCAGATTGTTATGTGACTTACAAGAGTAACACCCTAGGGGATGATATTTTGTTTGTTTGTTGATAATTGATTATCTAATTCACTGGAATAAAATTGATATTTAAATTTTACAACATTGCCAAATAATTGATGATCACTACTTTAACATAAAGAAGGGAGAACCACGGTATTCCTAGATTTTGTGATGTAAATATTGGGACAACAGAGCCCCAAAGTTAACAGCTCTCTAAAGTGGCTTCTCCACAGTTAAATAGTTATCCTAATCTTTTTCCATAATCACTCCCTGATATTAATATGATGATTTCTAATATGATGTAATCATCACTAGTTCACATACAACAGCTGTTTATTGCATTCATCTCTTAGTACAGAAATGTTATTGTAACAAACGTCTCAGTTAAAGCCTTGAGTGTCTTCCATATCTAGAGAAGTATTTTAGAGTATCATTTTAAAGTAAGTTCACATCTTTGTATGAATCCAGTCATTTCAGTGAATTTTCCATTTGTTTGTTGGTTGGTTGGTTGGTTTTGTCTTCTTACTTCTTACTTTAATTTATTTTAATTTCAGACTTGTATGCTATCTCTGTAGTGGAGATGGCAATGCTTACATAACCTGCAGTGGGATGTGGTGTTCAGAGGCTGATGAAAAAGGCTTTCTGATAACCAAAGAAGTGCAAATTTTCAGACTTAGAAACGTCTGTTGAGGTTTTAGAGCTCCATTTTAATGGATATGATATATTCAGAAGAATCATGGCACAGAGGTTGAAGTTAAGGTCTCTCTGTTCAGTGGCTGAGAATGATAACTCCAGAAGGAAATAGTAAACATAAGCATTACATAAAGCATTGGTAGGACACAAATATGAGTATAATCTTAAAAATCATCCATATTATGCAAATGATAAGTTACTGAATGGGGATAGAAGTTTGCCCACTCACACGGTCTAAAGGCCATGTGGAATCTCTGTGGAATCCTTAATTCTCCCTTGGAGGCGAGAGCCTCATGTATCCCAGACTGGTTTCAAACTCACTACATAATATGACATTCATGCCACAACTGTTATAAAAACAATCAACTTAATGTTTTAATTATCAAATATGACTCACCAGACCTATAGTCTTATACACATGATTTTATTCATCTTATTCATGAATCCATATTATAATTTTAGGGAAATTTTATGAACTATCATGTCTTGATGGAACATAAAATCTCTTTTTATTTAAGAAATGCATGTTAAAGTAATTATCGACTTTTTTATCTCAATATTCCTCAAAACTACTAGCTAAAGGGGAGTACTAAATCTAGTATTTTGCATGATCATGAAAATAAGGTCACCGGATGAAATAGAATTAATTTGAGATAAAATAAATGGTCTGTACTGATCATAGTAAACCATTTGTCACTAAGATAGTTGCAAATGTAGACTGCCTTGCAGTTGTTTAGGAAAAGACCTCATTGGAGAAATAAGCACAAGGAGAAATAAGAACTTTAGAATGTCTATTAAGCATCACACATTACTAAAACATATACATTAACAGTCATTAACACTTGGTCCATTGATGGAGATAAACCTTTAACCTAAATCTTAACCTAATCCTAGAATACAGAGACTGCCTAATGAATCCAGGGCCTCTTCATATTTTCTTTTTGAAATGAACTCATTAAGCTCTTTTAAAAAATAACATTCAAGAGCATGTATCACCCTGATGTTTCTGTCTTACATATGTATTTCCTGGGGTTCTCTCTTCAAAATTTCAGTGTAGGTTAAAGCCTGCAGCTTACGTTCTTTGGGTCTCCTTACATAGCATTTTCATTGTATGTGTTTTTTGGTCTTTGTTGTCTTCTCAGACTGAATCGTTTATTTCTAATAAGTGTTACAAAGCTAGTCTCTTAGCCACTAAGTCATATTGATTAGACATCTCTGTTTCCCCTTTAATTCTTTTGCTGCTCATCTTCAGGTTTATTTCTCTTCAATGAACTGTGGTTGGCAATCCCTAGATTGTCTTCCCGCTCTTAGCCTTCTCTATCCTAATCATTTCCTTCCTACTGGCTGACAGAATGACTCTTCGAAAATGCTCATTTAATTGTGGTTTTTAAAATGATCTAATGAGTAAAAGGATAATGCAAGAACACCCATGGTTCCTTTATAGTCAAGTCACCTTTGTACACGTAGTTCGTCTTCCTCACTTTTTGTCCACTTCTTTACCACTATGTGCCTTGAATATCAGAATTCCCCAGCACTGAGCCCTCTACATGTATATTTTTTGAGCTGCTCATGACTAATGTTTGCCCTTGCCCTCAGCTTATTTTCCCTCTAATAACTCCCTAAGAGAAGATTCATTTGCTCAGCAAACTCCAACCACAGTCTCCGTGTTTCTGTTATTTCCTCTACCCAGTGTGTACAGCCTACAGCTCTGGCAAAACCTATGCAAAATGTAATATTGACAAGTTAATTTTCACTTCAAGGAACTATAGTGAATTTTAAATTATTTTCCTATTCACAATTCTGACAATATCTCTAATCTTTTTATAACAAAAGCAATTATAACATTTTAACAAAGACTCTTGTATTTTACTGTTGCCTATAAGAATATTGTAGTATAAGCATCGTTATTTTAATATGTCTGGGTAGTGACCTGCTTTCTTCTCCATCCCATGGGGTATCTTATGTTTTGTAGGTTTTCTTATTGGCCTCCTCTTGCCCATTTTAATATTGGCCTCATGTAATCATTTATTTCCAGGGCTTTAAAAATTCATTTGTTGTTTCTTCAAAATGAGAACTTATTAGGTAAAACTGGGTGGTCCTGTCCTCATTGCATAGCCCAGGTTTCCCACAAGCTCATAGAAATTGAATTCTATCAGGCACTCTTGCTGGAGGAAGAGCTATGAAACAACATGCTCAGATCAGTCACGGCGTCTGTTGTTGATTGCTTGTCTTTCATGACCCCTATGCTATCATTCTAAATCTAGAATTCAGATATTTTCTGTTTGACATATATTCACTTGATGTTTTTTATTATTCATTAATTCTGACTCTAACTGAATTAGTCTTGTGATTCTACCACTGTTACCTTTTAAATATCTAGTTTCTTTTTTCCAGAGATGGAGCTTCAACACCCACTTCTTGGAAGAGTGGATGTACAGCATTTAACTCTTATTGGCCACTCGCTCTGCTGTGTGTTTAGTACCGTACAGAGAAGTTTACATGCTGTGACGGCTTATTGCTCATGAAGGCTCCCTTGACTTATACGTTTATTACTCTTGTTTTTTTTTTTTTCTGACAAGGAACTTAATGTACATACAGAGAAAATAGCTTGTCTTTGATTACCTGGCTGGTTCAGAGTAGAGTAAACTTTGGTTTGGAATTGCACACATACATAGAAACACTCGCTTGACTTGCAAGATGATGCTTGAGTCGGCTGTAGGGTGCTGCAGATGCAGTCTTCCCAGGAAAATATTCATGCGGTGAATTTGGCTTTCTATCCTGAGTGTTTTGCCAACTTTCACAGCACAAAATAATGAGATGGTAGATGCACTGATAAGTTAATGCCTTTGTCAGTGTTTAATGCGTGTTTCATGCTGTGTGCATGATTTAGCACTAACTGTAAATTCTAAAAGTCTTTGAGACCATCTCATTGTGATTACTTGAGAGAACCACAGATAGTTGAGCTGCGAAAGATATTTATGTGTCACTACTTAAAATCTACAGCAAAATTCTACTTAGTTTGCAGGCTAGGCAACATGTTATTATTTATATAGATAACAATTGCCAGTAAGACTGTCATCATTAAAACACATCCTGATATTAGTAACATGCTAGGAGCACTAGGCTAGGACTAGCAGTAGCCTTGTAATTGTTTAAGAATTTACCATTTTCATGATTACAATAGAACACAATCCTGACTGCATCAATATGTTGCTTGCTGGTGAGTCTGAAGTGCTACATTTCAAGCCAGGGCCCAATGTAACTTAGTGATTTGCTTAAACCTGGTGTGCATTCCAATGCTTCTTTGGTAACAGTGAAAGAAATATATCAGGGAAATTACTTATTTATACTTAGTCACTATTCTTGGGTTAATTTCCCAAGTGTGTTTTCACGCTTTTCTTTAAAAAAAGTAGAGTTAAGTGAAAAATAGTCCTTGTTGCAAGAAGGCAAGGCATTTATTTCTTTAGTAATCCTGGAGCATATTGCAATTTCCCCAATCAGAACATGTGTGCAATAGGCAATGGAAGTAGGGGTTACCTACATGTCACACAGTTATTCTTGAAGTTAATTTTTAATCCATAAGCAACAGAATTCATAGACTGGAACTTTATACCAAACACCACATCAAACACTGCAGGATCCTGAGAGAGAGCATGCTTCGTTGAGCTGGTGGATTACAGCTGAGACCTAAATAGGCTCCAGAGACCAGGGCAGCACCTATGTATATGAACCTTTGGAAAAAATGGTAAGAATACAGTTTTGCAGAACAAATTATGTACAATGTTGACATAGAAAATTGTTGCAAGGTAATCCAGAGAAAAGATGTTACTATCAAAAAAAAGTAGTTAATTGTTCATATGTCTACTCAGGACTGTATGTGTGTGAAAGAATAACACATATTATGCATAATATGTATTATGTACCACAATATATATTTGGAAATGTATATGTATATATGTAAATATACATATACATAATGGAAGCTCAATGTTCATTTATAAAGTACATCTATAAAGAGATGGAATATTGGTCAAGTCATTACTTGATTAGCTCCTGAATTTATTTACTCTAGGTTTGTGTTTTTTCCTCTACCTTTTCAGTTTTATTCACTTCCTTAAATACTATGGGCATTTTTTATTCTTTTTCCCGCATGTTCCAAATTCCTATCTTATATATGATATCTAAAAATAATTTTCCATTTCACAATTATGTTAATCTATATAACAATATAGAAGGTTAGCCTCAAATACAGGTTGACAATGAATAGAACAGCAACTCTGGCAGCCTTCTTTCATTCAACTAAAGCAACATGGGTGGAATAAAAGTAGACTTTTTCAAACTACATGATGCAATCTGGCCGGTAGCACCAATTTGTATTCTGCCTCACAAGTCAGTTAAATTGGAGAAATGTCCCAGGTGTTCTATATTACAATGAAAAAAAAAATCTTCATTCTCCAGAGAACACAGATTGGGTGCACTCTGGGTGACTTTGAGTTGAAAACTGCAAGGTTGACATTCTTGTCAGTTCATTGACATATACTAAAATATGTTGTTAGGTTTGTTGTATTATGTTGAAACCAGATGTTGTGTTACCTGTTCAGGTTTTACATGGAAAATGTTTTTGTATTTCCATAGCAAAACATTGTAGATGAGTTGAGCTCTTTGCTGTGGTTGTTAATATGTATTTTCTAGTAAACAGATTTATAAATATCTAGAATCAGAAACTGATGAAAAGATGGTTTTTAAAATTGAGTGAATAAATGAATAGATAAACAAATAAACAAATAAAAAAGTAATAAAGTATTGTCCAGGCTGATGAATACATTACTAGGTTAAAAGAAACAAAATAAATAATAATAATAATAACCTCATTTGTTATTAACTTTAAATAATTACCAAATAAAAACAAAATTAGCGAATAAAGATTTAATTGATGATTACAACAATAAGTTATCATCTTCCCATATTGAAGTTAATCACTAAGTTATTTCGGAGAAATAGACCAACACAGGATATGAGAATGTAGAAAAAAAATTGACTAGTTGGATGTAGTTCTGTAGGTCAAAATCCTAACAAATTAGCATTTCACGTCATGAAGAAAGGGAAGTCTGTACTATTCTAAAAGTTAACTCTGTTGGCAGATGGTTACATGAAGACCAGAAATGGTATGGCAGCCATTCTAAATTCTTTGATCTCTATTTTTTCACACAGTTTAGTTGTGAAAACTATGAATTCAACATGTAAGTGTCCAAAAGGATATTTCAAAAGTGTGGTAGTTTTGTCTTCACTGATATCCTTAATGAAAAAAAATAAAATAAAAAAGGCTATGCATCTTAAGCAAATGGCTAAAGAAGAAAGAAACTGTGAAATGGTAACATAAACAGCTCTAGCGCTATAGTCCACTGAGTGTTCCCAGAGGATCTTACCAGTGACTCAAAGATATAAATGAAATGAGTTTACTCCACCTTATGTCTGTGCATAAAGGGAGAGTTTGCTTAGCAAACTTACCTACCAAATGTGAGATAGAGATTACTTAAGTACTTATCATATGCATTCCAATCCAATATCAAAACTCAAAATACAGAAAAAACATTTATCTAACAGGCTATAGACTCTCATTGAGCATCTAATGGCTCTCCTTGATTTGAACGTTCTCTGTGGCACCCAGAGCCACAATGTACACATACCTATCCGTACATACAGCTCTAAAGATTAGCACATTTACTTCAAGAAAAACACCTGATTATTTTTTACTTGCTTTGTGAGACTCTGTAGATCAATACACTAATATCAGAGAAATCACTCAAATATGGACAAAGTCTAGAGTACTGAATAAAAACCTAATAGTTGATTAAGTGATTAAACACAGAGAAGCTTGAGATTAGAGCCCTGATATCATGACTGTAGATACTTCCATTTTAAATATGTATACAGATAAAGTGGAATTCGTGTGATTTAAGTAAAATTTATTGAAGATTGAGATAAAGAACATAAGTTATGCTCTATTCATAGTTCATGGATAAAAAATGCTTGAACATACTGGGCGTAATGCCTGTGACAAGGAGAGTCAGGTAGGTGTAAGACTCAGAGTGAAGTGTAGGGATTCTCAGGAGAGCAGAAATCACTTACCTTTCTGACATTATTTAATTAGAATCTTCTGACATGTATGTAAACATTAGATGGACTCAATGACATGCACAGAGGAGGCATTCGAAGATACGTGAATGAAATTAGGTGCAATTCTTCTAAATCACTGTCTTCTTTATCCCATTGGGTAAGTGAACACTTTCTATCTTAGGTCAAGCTTGTCTTTGATAATTATTGCCTTCCTCACTCAAAAGCACTGGTCAGTAAGGTGATAATATTGCCTGTAATGGAAGACAATTCACTATGATACATAATGAAGGAAAGGTAGGAAAAATAACATTAAATGAACATTTTTGAGAAATTGGGATATCAGGGCTGGAGAAGTAGTTCAGCAGGTATACGCACTTGCTTTGGAAAACCTATAGGCCTGAACTTGACCCTGTGAACCTAGGGTGGAAGGAGAAAACTGACTCCTGAACTCTTATCATCTCACGTACATGTCTGCTCCATGACACATGTGGGCCACCATAAATAAATAAGCCAGGTGAAAATAGGTGGAGCTATGTTATATCTTATGTAGGTTACTGGATTATGTAACATATAATAGCTAGTTGTGAATTTCCTTCTCAGTTTTATCATGCTTTGTCATTGCCATAATACTGTAAGCTACAGGAAAAAAAATACTTGATAAAATAATAAAAAGTGAATAAAATAAGAAAATGGAGGCTTTATCATTATGAGTAAATTTATCAGGAAGTGGCTATATAACTTATATTCACACTAAAACATTGATTTTTTGAAACATATTTGCATACAATATGTATACAGAATGCAGATTTTTCCCTATATAATAAATTCTCTTTAGAGGAAAAAAAATCATGCTGATTTGAAAAGTTATCATTATTTTAACGTTGGCTGCTTCTAATATTTTTCGTCATATCCTGGATTTTACGCAGACTTGTCTCACATTTCTGATTATATGAAGAGCCATGTGGAAACTTTGTTCAGGATCTTCCTTTCTGTCTGCATCTCTTGCTATAGGTCTGTCTCTGTGTCTGTTTCTATCTCCCCCACCTTCATCCCACATAAACATACTTGTACCACAAAATGAAGAATCAATCTAAATGCATATTTCTTCTCTTCTTTTTTATCTTTTACATCCAACTTTAACTAATTAGTGAAAAAGAATACTTAAAATTCTTTTTAAACAAAAATAAAAACTCATTAGCTGAGGAGTGCTTAGCTCCTGGTGATGTTTTATATGAAGTCTGGCTTTGACTAAGAACTGCTTCACAGGCTGTCAGACATGGCCACCCGCAGTTGGAGGAGTGCAGGTGAAGCTACACTCTTTACTAAAACTATGACAGGCTTTTGTCAAAATAATGATAATTGTGCTTTTTATAATAAGATGGGAACTGACACATTTTAGCTAGGGAGAATCTGAGAATTCTATTTCCGTATTTGGCCTCTAAAGTAAGCAAGACTAGGCCTTGCAAGCATGAGAGTATACTGTATTACACATGACTTGACTTAACAGGATTATTTTCAGATTGGCAAGTCTAAAATTCATGCTGTCACAAGAACTGTCTTTTATAGTTCATGCTGGTGGTTTCATTTTGCTTTAAGAATTTTCCTTTGACATAAAAAAAGAAGCTTCTCAGTAGATATTACTCTTTAAAATTTCTAAGGTGTTTTATAAAAACATGTTTGCACATGTGTTTGAATGTGTGTGAGAACATGTGCAAATATATTACAGACTCAGAGTCTTGGATTCCAGGTCTTCTAATGCTTGAAAAGACAGAAACATCACAGTCTAATATTTGAGTGACTTTTTAGAGTCTTTTTTTTGTCTATGAATAAAGACACGAATTTTCTTAACTGTAATTTTGGATAAATTAACATGAAGAATTATTTTGTAACTAGAAGCACTATAAAATTGAATTTATTTCATTTTTTGTTATTAAAAATAGCTTTCTATAAACTATGTTATCATTATGGATTCTCCTCCCGTACGCCTCTCAGATTCTCCCCATAGCCTCTCAATGAAATCTATAAGCTCTTTCCCCATCTTTCATTAGAAAACAAATAAAAACAATAATAAAATAAGATAAGATAAAAACAAACTTGAATAAGAAGAAGCAAACAAACAAAAGAAAAAATAAATACAAAGCAAAAACAAAAAAAAACGTATAAACACATTCAAACACACATTTGGACACACAGAATTCTCTTAAAAACACAAAATCAGAGATTGTGATATATCCATTTGTTTTTATTAAACTAATGTTTATTAGGTGTTTTCCCCCATTGGTGCTATTTGTAACAATATATTTGATTTTTTTATGTAATCATAGCTAATTGGATATTATGGACATTTAACATGGAAAATAAAATATTTTTATGCAGCCCTCGATACTCCTGAATATCTTTAAGAGTAATTTTTCATCAATGATATTGGATATGAAAGGCCGGACTTTAAAGATTCTTCTTTGTTTGGGAATACTGCAGGTTTGTTTCTTTGGCAAAAGATACTTTACTCATCTAACTGAGATTCTAAAAGATGAGATGAGGTATTCCTAGATAAGCTACGTCTCAGTCTCCTGTCATGAACACTTAAAGTTCTTAGTCTTTAAAGGGTGTTTAAAGTACTCTAATCTTTGTTTCAAGAAAGGAAAGAATGTATGCCTCCTCACACTTTAACTTTAACCCACTGAGAACTATGGAGAACTTCTAGTCTATAAGTATAAAATAATGGAGTTTTTCAGTGACACACACACACAAAGGTCTCTGAGTAGCTGATGATCATGACAGCTACCAATCCAGGAATAATGGGCTTTATCAGTGTGAAAAGAAGTAGCATAAACTGTAGAGCCTTTAGAATAGCTAAGACAAAAATTAATTCCAAAAATAAATCAATTGAATTAAGAAATTGAAGATGGTAGAATTTTGAAACAGCTTTGATTTCTGTATGGACATTAGGAAGTAGGAATTTCAGCTCGACATCATTTTGAATGAATAAACATACATTAACCAGTCATATTTGCTCATGTGATGTTTATATGCATATATTATGCATGTATGTATACTCGTAATTATAGAATCATGTGCAAAAATAATACTTCTTATAGTAAATGTATAACACTCAGTGGCAGAGTCAAAAAAGGTTTCCACTGTAACTTGCTTATGTCTTGCTGTTCCAAGAAGTATCATGGCTATCCTTTGGATATCTTTATTTTGGTGTTAGTGCACATTGCTTTTAAACATGCCGCCATCTCAGAGCCCAACAGCTTGCTCGCCCATCATATACTGGTATTTAAAGGGGATTGTGTGCATGTTTCTATCATCACTACCTGTTAATGAATCACAGAGCTGTTCCTCTTTTAGTTATGCCGAAGCTGGTTGAGTGTTAGGAAGTAAGTTGTCCATAACTGTTCCTGTTTTCAGAACAGGTCTATTGGGCTTTTCACATATTAATAGAAGAGTTCTTCTGGTTGGTGTGGCTCCTTTCTTGCTGGATTACATATTATTGTAGGAATCAAGCAGTTTGTAAATAAAACTAGAGAAAGTAAGTCATCTAGAAAAAAATTAGTAGAGGGCAAAGATATCCAGAACTGATTTTCGTAGTCTTACAATCCTAAATAATGAAAACCAGTATTAAGGCAGATACTAGAGGAAGTCAGGGAATGATAGCTTAAGACAAAGGAAGTAGTTAAGAGAACGAGGAGGTCTGCTATGTTTCAGAGGAAGGCAGATGTATGGCATTGGTTCAAGGTGAATTCAAAGAAGAGCAGCTTCCATGAAGACATGCAGACAGTGACCTATTTGAAGATGTGAGAAAGAAAACTGTCATGAAGTCTCCATGATTTGAAGCTTCTGTTTGTTTTAAAACTGGGTGAATTAAAATCAATCTGTATCTTTTGTGGTCAATTTAAAAACTTTATTTTTATAAGTAGAGAAAGAATTGCCTTGTAGACTGTTTATCTGGAGATAAAGGTTCATTTTAATTTTAAAATATGTACTTAATATTAATATGGAATATGTGTCACTCTCCCAAGACCTGTGGGATATGTAAAATAGAACTGATTTATTCAGAGATACAACTTTTATCCACAAAATTACTAAAATATCTAACTAAAATTGAATGTTGATAAAGCAGTAATTAGGTGCTTATGTAGATAGGCTGAACTTCAACACCTGCAGCTCCAAGTAGAAAAAGGGGAGGATGAGTATCCTAGGGCAAGGAGGGGGAGGAACTTAATGTCTTTTCTTCAACTAAGAATCATATTCTTAATTATTACTCTTGTTGTTGTTTTTTGAAATAAACAATGGAATTTGATCATAGATCTCAAAATTAGCTATTAATTTGGGGAAAGTTCATGGTTTGTCTTTTTATTATTTTATACATTAACTCTTTGCTGAATGATATGAAAAATTTTAATATCTCAACAATATGATTAAGTTGATCTTTCTAATGGATGTGTTTTGATGCCCCATTATTCTGCCTATTTCTTTAATAATGTTTTTAAATGTCTTATGCACAGCATTGTTGCCATTTCCTTAAGTTATTTTTCATTTTTGTAGTGTTCAGATGATAGCATAATACTATATGGTGAAATGGTAGCTCTTCTCCAAATGACATATTAATAAAATACTTAAGTTAAAATAGAACATACAACATTCTCACCTGCAGATTTGTTAATTAAAAAGTCGTCATAATTCTCTCTCTCTCTCTCTCTCTCTCTCTCTGTGTGTGTGTGTGTGTGTGTGTGTGTCTATGTGTGTTTGTGCATGCGCTTGTATATGAAGTGTTTCTAATCTATTTCCACATCTGATGTTATGAAGAACACTGAAATTAACCATTTGTTATGACTACAGAGTATTCATCCTGATTAATTATGATCCTGATGTAACTATGAAAAGATATATAGTGATATTGAATTATATATATATATATATATATATATATATATATATATATATATGTATATAATTTCAAATATATGTATATGACTACTTAAAACTTTTCACCATATTTCTATTTAAACAATGATATCTTTATGGTTGTCATAGCATATAAAAGTTTTAAATAAAACTCTGATAATTTTAAGTGAGATTGACTTTCTTTTCAGTATGAGACCATCTTTCTGATATTTCCACTAATCACCTGCAGATAGGTTATGCAATATGATTCTATTTCCAACAATTCCACTAGAAGTAGGTATGTGTTTCTAGAAATTTTAGGAGATTTTTGTAACAGTTCACAAACACACAGATATAAATAGAATTAAAATTAATTATTTTAAACATTAAATATATGTGAGCATTCTTTTAGTTGAAGCAAAGAATTCCATTGCAGAAGCCTGGTCCTGGTTCCTCTTTCTGACTTTTCCACCTCTTAATGAAGATAGTATGTTCTCCTTTATGATAATCAACTTCTTACTTATTTTGCCACATTATATCCTGAACTTACGTCCCCAGAGACAATATATTTTCCATCTTTAAATTTTTACTTTTTAAACATTGAATTTCAACACATGTGTTGACCTAGACTGTCTTATTTTTTCCTGTGTATTCTTGCATATCTGGATTTATATGCTTGAATATAAATATACCATAAATAGGATCAAACACGCCCTGCCTTTGTAACTGTAGAAAAGTTCTTTACCTTTGCTGTATTTCAAATTCAGTTCCTCAACTTGAAAACTGCATTCAGTTTAATAGTATTAATTTAGGAGATGTTACGAAAATTACTAGACTTTATAAAGTGCTTGGGATTAATCAATATCCCAGGTGTTCTTAATCCAAAATATCTGAATGTATTGACTCTGACAGCCAAATATTTTAATGAACAGTATTTTCAAATCTTAAACAACAAAGGTGCGATTATTACAAGACTATTTGTCCTGTCATCTTCAGTTGTCAGAGTTCAAACCTTTTATAATCTCTCCCATCCGGTGCTTGTTACTGCGTAGCACAAATCAGTGCCAGTATCTTGTTCTGTTTCATGTGTCCACAGCTGAGGGAACTCAACAAAAGAGCATTTGTCAACCCACATGCCTTTCTGGTTGTAGAACAATGCATCTTATTCAGCATGAGATAGTTCTAAATGCCTCATGATGCTTCATGCTAAAAATAAGCTTAAATTTTGAGTATCATGATTATACTTTTTCTAAATTATCAATATGTGTTCTTATTGTTCATAAACAGATATAAATAACACAAATAGCAGACCTGAAATTCTATGTTCTGGGCTGTGTCAAAAAAAGAACTATCTAATAAGTGCATGAGAATAGACACTTATTTCTCATAATTTTTCAAACTAGAAGTTCAAAACCAAGGTATCGACAGAGTTCTTTGCTTTTGTAGTCTGTTTCTTAGAATACAAAAATGTATGGATTTTCCAGTTTCTTTCTCTGTGTGCCTGTGTCCTGATCTTCTTGTGATGACATTGCTTGTCTTGGGTTGGAAGCCTAATGATATCACCGGAATCCACTTAAACACAAATATTCTCCAAATAAAATTTAGCCATGAGATTCTGGGGATTGGTAATTCAACATATCTTTTGAAGATACAACTGTGATCATAACATCTCTGTTCCTAGACCCAAGGTTTTTTATTCTGTTTTTAATAGCAATAAGTTATTCTAGTAAGACATTAAACTTGCTCTTATGTCCAATCTTACTCAAAATCAATTTAGTTTAAATATATATATACACAAATATATATGTATAGTTTTAATACACACACACATGCACACGCACACATATATATATGTGTGTGTGTGCGCGCGTGCGTGTGTGTGTGTGTGTGTGTGTCAGGTTTTTGAATAGAATTCTGCTGTGAAAATGCTTTCTAGCTATACAGTTAACCTAGAATTGAAATACTATTAAAAGGCATCTAAAAACAGTTAAAATCAGTAATAAAGTCTTCTTGCACACTAATCCACTACCACCAGACCAGCACACCTTTTACTTTTGTTGTCTGTTTGTTTGTTATTTTGATTGCTGGACAGATTCTCTGTGTAGCCCTGCCTGATATGGAACTCACTCTGTAGATCATGCTGACTTTGAACTCACAGGGATCCACCTGCTTTTGTCTCCTGAGTGATGGAATTAAAGTTTTGCACCACCAATCCCTGACTTGATTTTTATTCTTTAAAAATACTACCCAGTCCAACATTCTGTGATTTTTTTTCTCTTGCTCTATATTCAATATGATTGATGAGGTAACCCCTTCACTCAAGGATACTGAGCACTGGATACATAACAAATGTGAGTGAAGAAAGAGCTATATCTTCAAATGTGTGCAGTCATCTATTCTATATACATACAGAGTGTGTTAGTGAGATGTTTTTGAATGTATTAGTAGTGGCCTATAAATATAACTGAATGTTTGTTTTTAATGTGTTATTCCATGCCTTTTTTATATTGTACATCTCATATTTAACCTCTGTGGCCATGAGTTAGCAATAATGGAAATTCTACTTTCTATTTTAAAATCACTTCTTTCTTCAATTATTTAAAATATATTACCATAAATTTGGCTAAAGATTGGCTTGCTGTATACATATATTTTCGTTAAGTAGAATGTCTTGTGTGTGTGTGTGTATCTGTGTGTGTGTGTGTGTGTGTGCGTGTGTGTGTGTATTCTATCACATTATACTGTCTTTCAAAATTCTTTTTAAAACTCTTCCCTTATTTATGTATTTTTGCTATATAGAATCAAAAATATCAATGTACCTGTGTATGTGTATGAATATAGCTATTAGATAATTAAATGCCTAATAATTACTTGACTACCATTCTCAAGCAGACAATGAAAATCAATATGATCAGGAAAATCAGTAAGTCTTAATTGTTTGGTAAGATTTAAAAAACACTACACAATTTTTTCTTCTTTTAATATTTTGTGGTCCTACAGCACCTACTTGGTAACTCATATTATTCTGAATGACACATAACCTTACTGTTGGGCAGGTACTACTGGGATCATTTTGATAGGACCATATATTGAAATTTAAAGGAGCTTGTCAAAAGGATAATAACAAGAACATGTCTTTCTATTTATAACTTTTCATTCTGGAGGGGTTTTTTTTTAGTGCAGTGCTGCTAGCAAGTGTTCAGTAGCTGTCTATATAAGAATGGAAATTGTGTAACTTTTAATAATGTATAAGAGGTAAAAGCATTAACTCCACTCTCTTTATAGCTTTGCTTGGTTCTCTGAATTAGACTGACATAAGGTATACTTACAAGAGAAAAACATATTAATTTTATTTTTTAATGATATAGAGAATTCCACAAGGTAACACTGCACCCAAAAAATAGAAAAAAATAAAATACTTATGAAAGAAAATAGGTTGGACAAAGTAGTTGCAATTGTATAAAAGTAACTAAAATATATGATGAGGCAAAATTTTAAGAGATTAAAATAATACAAGTACACATCAGTTGAGGAATGGATGAAGGGATGAAAGAATAAAGAATATATAGCACGTGCATTCATATGTATATAGACATGTAGATATGCATATATACATATGTACATGATATGAATGATACAATGTTGTTTTATTCAGTCTTAAATTGTTATTTGCAGTGGAATGATAAGGAAATAGCAAACATATCAACAGATATAAGCAGGCAAATACAAATATTGCATATTTTCTATAATATGTGAAAAGAAAATGAAAATCTGAAAATAAACTGATTTCTGGGGAATGAGAAGGAAGATAGAGGTAAGAGGTAGTATAGAGGTAGAAGAAAGACAGAGGGATGAGCAGTGTGTGACACATCAACATGGAAATAGAAGAAAGACAGAGGGATGGGCAGTCGGTATCACATCAAAATGGAGGTAGAGGAAAGACACAGGGATGAGTAGTGTGTGACACATCGACATGGAGGTAGAGGAGAGATAGAGAGATAACCAGTGTGTAACATATCAAGGCATGGAAATATCAGAGCAAGGCCTTTTCATCTCTTAATAACCATTAACAACTACAATGAAAGATTTGTACAGTAAAAGAGATAAAAATTTATCATAATTTATTAGTGATGGTTAATTTTAAGTCAACACAATCTAGAATCACCTGGGAAAAGGATAATCATATGACTTTCTGTATTAGGTTGGCCTATGGTCATGTCTACAAGGAATGCCTGATCACCTTAGATGATATTAGGAGATACACCTAGTAAGGCTGTCAGAATTAGCCAGTGGATCCTTGGTGTATAATAGTTGGTTAAATATGCTAAGTAGTAGCATGCATGCATCCATTGCTTCCTGTTTACGATGCAATAATGCACTATAAACTGAAACCAACATGAATAATTGTGTGAGAGGTAATTTAACAAATATGTATATACAGGCATTACGTACCCTCAACTCCCCTTCCTAGTGCCAAGAAGGCTTCCTTTTATGTTGTTCCATAGAAAACAAAATGAGAAAATGAGACTTTTTCATTTGTTACTGATCAAATATCTTTAAATAAAAATAACTGTCCCACTGTGATATTTTGGAGATTTTTTTCTGACACTCTATAATATTATAGATATTATATTTATTAATAGACATGATGTGTATATAAATGCATCCCCAAGAAATTCAAATGAGTTTGATGTGATGACCTAGAAGCAGAAAATGTTTTGCAGTAGAAGAAACAAAACTGAGCTGATAGAGAAATATACTGCTGCAGAGACATAAAATGGTCTCCAGTGATAGGCTAAGGAACTCTGAGGTTGAGATAGCTCTAACATTAGAAACTGTAGCTGTGTTATAGTCCTAACAGTTAAGCAAGTTAAGTTAACAACAGTTAAGTTAATAGTTAAGCAGCCCTAGTGTTGGTATCCTCCACAGAAGTCAGTTCATTTTGTTTGGGAGGTTTCTGGGAAAAATATGACTTATGAACTCTCAAGAGCTAACAATCCTGGCTTGGAAATCTCATTTCTGAATTCCAGCAGAACACTACTTCAATTGTTGCTAAAGCATCATGCACATATGTTGGCTTACAGGTAGGAAAATCCTGCTTTTCATTCCTTATGAATGAAACCATGATTTCCATGATTTTTAGTGAAATATTACAAAACTCATTTAATAAGAATTTTATAACAAAAGACTCCGAAAGGAGAAAGATCAAAGAGCATCCAACTATTTCAATGCTGACCAAAAGTTAGGGAACAGAGAGACTGAAAACTCTGTAGTATCAAAATTAAAGCTTGAGAGAAGAGCTGAGGGAAGACATCAGCTTCAAGGACTGAAGAAGTGAATGAATAAGGAACCTGGAAGTGCAGTTGACTCTGAGCATGCGTGCATGGCTAGATAGAGAACTGATGAGCATAAAAACGAAAGAATACAAGCCAAAGGGGAAAAGTCTCTCCAAAATGAGCAAATGGAACCCAAGTTCTCTACAAAAGAATGATAAATAAAACTCTAGCACTTCAGGTGAGAGTCTTTAATTGATTTCAAAGAAGGGCAACACTGTAATTATTTTTAAAGTATCTTTGTAATATTAAATGTGTAAATTTAAATCAGAAGCAAATTTAAATTATGACTTTATCCTCCTCCATCTGCTTCCTTTTTAGAACACTCCCAACTTAATTTGGAAAGCTAGAGAGTGGAGATATTTGGGGCTTGCCATTGTTTAGAAACATCAAAAGCAGTACAACAATCTAGGACGCAGTAGGCATGTCTTGTTCAGAGTTCAATCCTGAATCTTCATTTGTAAAAATCTTAAGGATTTTTCTTTCTCTCTGTTGCTCTCCCTTTCTTTCTTTTCTATTGTTTCTTAATCTCATTCATCCATTATTCTAGAATAATTATTTTATGAAGATATAGTAGTGAGTTTATGAGAGGAAAAACATAAATTCTACCTTTGTGGAGATTCAGACTAGAATGAAAGAATAACCAGTATAAAATATTTAAAACTGGTAACTTGTGGTACTTGTAGATTTTATGAAAGAAGGACAAGAAAGTGAGAAGATGGAGACCTATGATTTTAAGCGTTATAGTCATCAGAGATTTGCAGAAGAAGAAATTCATAGGCAAACAATGAAATGAGAATAAGGCACAGGGTCTTTTCATGCTTGGAATAAAAATAAGCCAAGAAAGTGGTGAGAGACATAGGTTAGGCAGTACAATCCCGATGAGATCTTGTGAGAGTCATCAAATGGCATGGGCTATGGTATACTGAATGATGGAGACAAGCGTGGAGAAAGGAGATAGAAGCAGATGGCAGGCAGATCAGAAGCCACTGAGCGTGGATGATATTGGCCTAGTTTACCTTATATGGTATATTGCTATATACCATAATAATATTATTAATATATTAAATTTTATATTAATATATTAAAGTAAGACATGACCATGTTATTTCCATGTTATATTTACAAGATAACATCTTTACACTAATAATTGTATGCAATAGGATATGAGATATTTAACAGGATCATGGTATCCATGATATCGAAAAATCTGTATAGAGATAATTAAAAGACAAGCTAGATAAGTAATTAGTGTAATACCCAAGGCCAAGGAGAATTATAGATTTAATTTAGATGCTCACTACCTAAAGGTAAGATAAGTCATTTTGAAGGTACAACCAACTGGAACTGTAGTCAGAGAGGATACACACAAGAGAGGCGTGCTTCGTGAGTGCCTCTTGTGGTTTGACTCGGGGGACTCTAAGATTATGAGTGACATAACCTGAGATAAAAAATGGAACAGGATTTAACATGTTAAATATGAGATAGAAATTAATCATTCAAATGAGTTTATAATTCTAGTGTTTTAGGAGTATATCAAATGAGATAAAATCATTGAGTCATGAATTGCTCAAAAGTATTTATAGATAAGACTCTGAAATTATATTTGGAGTGAATATAGATAGAAAACATAAGCTATGGAATCTTGGAATATTCTAAAATTTAATGTTAGAATGGAGCTGAGCATGATAGGCCATGCCTGTAATCCTAAAACTTGGAATGCTGAGTACATGTGACTGTGAGTTCCAAGCCTGACAGGGCTGGACATCAGCTTACAGGAAAAAAAGCCTGAGGTAAATCATAGAGCCTGTAATATAAACAATAGAAAAAATGAAGAAGAAAGGCTCACAAAGACAGAATGGTCAGAATAATGAGAAACTGGGGTGAAAGTTGTTGTGGCGGCCAATAACAAAAATATTTTACAGAGTAATCAGGGCTGCACAGCTGCTGACTTGTCCAGTTAGAAAGGACTAACAGCTACTGTTGCATTGCCAGCATTTGCTTTATTTTCCTCTATTAACATGCAAGCTAACACCTATATACTGCTTATATATATACTCCTATGAAATAGACATTTTTGTATTTGAATTCAGGACATTCATTTAGCTTGTATAATTTTTTCAACTTCAAGATTCAGGGTGGATTCTTAAGATAAATTTCAGTAACCACTTAGAAAAAAACTTATCGATTAGATATACACATTTGGTATTGCAAATAAGCAATCTGTGAAAGCTTTCCCTTCCTTCACAATTATGCTAGTGAAGATATGGAAATATGCTATAAATAAGATCAAGAACTTTGGAAATCAAGTACCTACACTTAACCTGTTTAATAAGGTATTCTTTGAAAATAGCTTCACAAATCTTATAATGTCGAAAAATAAGTTGTAAGTCCTATATTAAAGATAAATGAACATTTTCTTTAGAAATTAGTAAACTACCTGTGCCTTATATAAATAAAGTAAATGAATAAACATGGGCTTCATTTTAGCAGAACTCTGCAATTATAAAAGAGATGAGCACATAGATACTCATCCCTCTAACAATGAAAAAGACTACCAACAAACAAAAAGCTCTGGGTTTGCTATAATGCTCTACTCTTATTCTGAATCACTGCAATTACTGTTTGATCATAGACATCTGAAGTGTGGGGACATTTTCAGACAAACATCCGTAGGATGCTCTAAACCATGCAGCAAGTCCTTCTAGCCTTCATTAACCTTCCGTACAAGCATGGCCGACACTGCATGGCTGAAGGGTGGGCAGGGTTCCCAGAAGCTCTGTCTAAACACCCTAGAGTGGAGATAAAGCACGTACAAGCTGCTCCATTGGGAACCCAGAATGCTGAACAGCTGAGAATGAGTTTAATTGATTATAACCTAAAGTGTAGTGTCCTATTTGATGAGGGCAAAAGAAAAAATAAACCATGCACAGAGGAAGGTTTGAATCTGAATTGCTCTAAAGGAACAAACTCTACGGTAGTGTATGTGTGCTATTATCCTTTCCAACCTAGTAAGCTGTGAAGTAGGTAAAAAGTGCAATCATGGTTTCTGTAAATAAAGAAGCCAACTAAATTCACAGTGTGGCAGGTCTCTGGTATAGCATTGAATAGAAAAGAAAGCACTTTGTATGTGAAATACACTCTTGCTTCAGAGTGTGGCTGCCTGCTGAATTCTTTCAATATAGACTTGATAAGACCTGAAGCACGGCATATCAGTCTGTACTGCAAGATTTATTGCTGAATAGTTTTTTTTATACTTTAGAGAGTATTTTATTTATTCTTTCTTTTCTAATAAATCTTCTGCTCTTTCCCTTGGACATCATCTCTTTTACTTTTAAATGAGGACTAGATGTTATTTCTCCAAAATATCTCCATTTTCAAAAAACATAGAAAAGGAGGGATCTGAGTATGTGTGTCTGTTTATGTGTGTGTATGTGTGTGCATGTGTGTGTGTGTGTGTGTGTAAATACAAAAATTTATGACAACCATAGAATTAAAAACATATTTAAAATTCTTAACTGCAATCTACTGCCTGTGCTATTCTCGGGAGAATTTGGCACACAAAGCAGAGCTCAAGAATATTTATGCAGCCTGACTATAGAGTTCACTGTAAGCCTAAAGCTAAAGCAAAAAATTTAAAGATACAGAACAAGAGTTTCATCCCCAGGTCAATCTATGGAAAATATTCTCATGGGATTCCATAGAGTGAGATTCTAGCTGCCAGTAATAGTCTTCAAACGAGTTAAGAGGGGCATATTTGCAATATATTTTTAATACTGTGCTTCACTTGTCTCTGCATTTCCATATAAGGTACTGGCAATGAAATTAATCAGGGCTACTGGATCCCTCATGCCATTGACAGAATAGTCGCTTTGACACTTTTCCTTTAAAGGCTTTCTCTCTGAGGCTGTCCACAGTCCATCACTTTCCTTCATTAAATCCATGGTGAAGGCAGCAGCGATCACCGGAAGCATAGTCATGCATACCAAGTAGCCTCAAAGTCCTGGTAGCTGCCTGTGACCTTATGTGCGATCACATAAGAGCATTAGTGTAACCTAAACATAATTTTAGTGGAGTTTCTATTGGTAAATACATTTTGGCTCCAGGTACCTGTGCAACATTAAGTTTATAATAATATAAAGACAAAATGTTGCGGTTCATTCAACTGGCTCCTTATTACATAAAAACTACAAATTCTAGGTATCACTAGAACTCTAGAATATTCTTCAGGTTTTATCAAGCCTATGTTAAAGGAATTCAGCAGGTAGTTACACTCTGAAGCAAGACTGTATTTCATATATAAAATGCTTTCTTGTTTATTTAATACACACCACATTCAATCACGTGAATGATTAGTCTCCCAATATCTAATGTATGCTTTCTCTCCAGAAAAGTTTCCTATACATTATATATATCAGTAGTTCAGTTCGTAATTGGTTTTCAGATTAACAAGTTTATAACAGGTAACATGGCATTTGAAAGATAAATATTATAGTTATATATATGTTGGGTATCTCTGGAGTTGGATTTCAAAACAGCTCGTGCACTCCAGGTGAAAGTACTGTGAAGTGAACCACTGAGCTGTCTCTTCAGGTCTCAGAGATGAGACACCTTTAATATATGTTAGTTAATTAATAGCAGCTTTGAATCAATCATTTTCTTAAAATCAGTAAATGTTAAGCTCAGACTTTCAGACAGTTCATGATCAACTGATATTCACAAAATCCCTAGGTCTATTCAAATTCAGTATTATATACATGTATGTTCTTATTTAAATACAGGTGAATTGCAATGTTTCTTAGCACATCTCTTTTCCACACATTCATGCTTTTAGAAACATTCCTGTTGATATTAACTTCTTCTGACAGTTTGGTTGTTTTATAAACTAAATTTCAGCCCATCACACCGTGTTCTCTGGAACAGAGAATGTCACTAAAACTAATAGATTTTATAGATTTTTCTACATTGTCTTCTGGATAGTAACTGATAGTTAACTATAAATCTAAAAATTGTTTCTTTCGGGTTTAAAGGTAATAGCATTTGTTAGTTGTACCGAAAACAATGGCAATATTGTAATAAAAGCCTGTAATTGCTATAGTATTCAATTATATTTTAGGAAAATGAATGTGGCAAGACTTTTGTTTTTATTCTATTATTCATTTTTATCTAACTACAATACACTCAAGACTTTTCTCCTCTCCTTCTGAATCCTGCCTCCAATGTCTGAATCCCCCACCTTCTCTCACTCAAGCTCTGTTTTCTTTTAGCATCCTTGTCACACATAAAATGAAGTGAATCAACATATAAATGCAACTTGCTGGGCCCATTCAGTGTTGCCTACATGACCTCTCGGGCTAAACACTAAGTATTGGATAACCAGTTATGATGTTAGAAGAATTTAGAAGTTTGTAATATTACATCAGGTAGGAGCATGGCTTAGCCTACACTAAAAATGAGGGAAATACAGCCCCTAGCCCTGAAGTTACTTTCTACAGAATCGTTACAGAAGCTGTTACAAGCCATTGTATACACATAATATTCAACTTTGGTGGATGGCCCTGTGCACAATGGTTACATCTTGTTGAAGGATAGATCTTTGTACTTAAATATCTGATGGTTCAGTGGTGAGCTGACTAATAAACAAAAATAGTGGAGAAGGAGAATGAAAGAAAATTAGTAAGAACCTATTTTGTGCAACCAAGATGAATGGTACTGTGTTTTTTGTAGAGTTTTGGAGGTAAAAACTGCAGATTCTCACTACTGAATATAATTAATTTGTAGTGTCATAGAATTTCATGAACTGATTTATCTAGGTAACAAATTGAAAAAAAATCATATTGGGGGAAAAGTAGTAATATAAATTTTTTATTGGATAGTTTATTTATTTACATTTCAAATGTTATCCCCTTTCCTGGTCCCCCTCCCCCGCCCCGAAACCCCTTATCCTATCCCCCTTTCCCCTGATTCTATAAGGGTGTTCCCCCACCTACTCACTCCTGCCTCCCTGCCCTCACATTCCCTACACTGGGGCATTGAGCCTTCACAGGACCAAGGGCCTCTTCTTCCATTGATGCCCGACAGGGTCATCCTTTGCTACATATGCATCTGGGGCATCTCTCTGTGTGTACTCTTTGGTTGATAGTTTAGTCCCTGGGAACTCTGGGGGATCTGGTTGGTTGATATTGTTATTCTTCCTATATGGTTGCAAACCCCTTCAGCTCCTTCAGTCCTTTCTCTAACTCCTCCATTGAGGACCCGGTCCTCAGTTCAATGGTTGGCTGCGAACATCTGCCTCTGTATTTGTAAGGCTCTGGCAGAGCCTCTCCGAAGACAGCTATGTCAGGCTCTTGTCAGCAAGCACTTCTTGGCATCCACAATAGTGTCTGTGTTTGGTGACCATATATGGGATGGATCCCCAGGTGAGGCAGTCTCTGGAAGGACTTTCCTTCAGTCTCTGTTCCACACATAAAATTTGAGCCCATGGTTTCAGTTCCGGTTTACTGTGCTGTTTAGTGCTGATGGCAAGGCAGGGCATTATGGGAAAGAATGCAAAGTAGAGCAAAGCTGCCCCCTTATGGTCATGGGAAATAGAGATAAGGAAGAAAGTTCTAGGCCGTTCATGCTCCCCTCCCCCTATCATGATGCTTTCCAAACAATGTAAAGTTATACCACTGAATTTCATCTACTAAAGTTTCCATCATCTCCCTGTAGTACTACAGGCTGAGGAACACTGACCTTAGCACATGGGCCTTTGAAGGGCATTAGAAAGTCAAACTGGAACAGTATACAGTCCCTTATTGGTCACTGATAGTATAATCCCTATGAAATATTTTACCTTTTTTCGCAATAGAAAATATAATACATAATCAAATGTACAGTGATATACATAGATGCAGTTTACTACATTGTCTTCTCCTTCCTACATCATATTAGATTAGCTTCTGCTAAGGACAAATATACTGCATGTTGATTAATTTATCAAATGGTGTATTGTATGGACTGAACATAGAAAATCACTGAACATTGATTACTAGATTAAAGATAACAATTTCTACAAATCAAAATAATGCAATTAGGTGAATACAAACCAAGACAATGAAGGTCTGTGACATTATTCTTACTGAGTGAAAATAACAGACATTTGACTGTACTAGGTATTGGTTAGAGTCTTCCAACTTCTACCACAAGGATAGTTAGGTTAGAAGCAGGCTTGTCTGCATTATAAAACAAGAGGAGAGTAAATCAAGGGGTGTTTAGCAGTACCCAAAGTCTACGTCTAAGCAGATAACATAAAATAATTTATATATACATGTTTTAAAATAATGCCTTTAATGCTTTATTGAAAATGTAATAATATTAAAAATATACTAAAACTTAAGGTAACCATGGGCATGTTAAAAATAACGCAAATTCAGATACTTGGTATTCTTCAACATATCAAAATTTGACAAAATACCACCCAGATTTATGACCCATTATCAGTAAAGCCAAGATTAAAGAGAGTCTGGCTGTCATCATCCAAGATGAAAATGTTAGAGTGAAGTACACAGTCATAGCTCCCCTTGCAGAAAAACTATGAACACTCACCATTCTCACACTTGGATTGTAGATATGGTCCACAAACTGTATGAACAGTGAACATAGTAAAGGACTGATTATATACTTTGCTGTGTGTTTTATGAAGATTATATTGCAATAGAATCAGATGAAATCACAAATCCAATTTAAGTGAAAACTAAAATGTTTTAGAATGGACTGCCTGTTATTTAGAGGGAATATGATAGTCAAAAGATATTCAAAAGTCAAATGAATAACAATATTGAAGGTGATATAATTTTAGGATCAATAGATCTAATCCTTCTTTGTTTATAGTCTCTTTTGAACAGGTTGAGATGTACATGTGTGAATGAAATATTATAAATACTTATAGGTGAGAAGGAGTCCAAATTGAGTTAGAATGGATTGATGAGAAAACAATAGCATATTCCAAGTGGAAAGTCATACAAAAGTCCTGAAATAGATCTCAAAATGTTAACAATTCTTGATAGAGTAGTGTCCTTTGTTGAGCACTTTCAACACGTAGAAATCTATCCCTGGAGTTTGCAAGGTTTAATGTTTTCATCTACTTTAGTGGTTCTGTTTTAGGTATGTGGTTTTCTTTCTTTGTTTCTTTTTATATCTTCAAAAATGATTTTTTAACTATAAACTATAAAGGGTCAAATGTATCTCTGATGTGGACCGCTTTGTATTACTGAGAGTCATGGCATGAAACGGTTATAGAAAAAAATACCAATGTACAGAGCATTGGTGACTAGTGAGGGGAAAACCAAAGTAATTTCAAAAGTATAAGAACACCAGCTTACAGAGTAGGAGGACTCTATACATGAAACCTGATCACTAAATGGGCTACGGAAGTAATAGTCACTGTTGAATGAATGTTGCAGAACTATATTGCCAAGGGGATGAAAATGAACACAGAGAAAGTAACACATCCATAGAAAGATAGAAATGTCTTGCTTAGTGCAGATCTCATTTGAAAACAACTTTCAGTCCTAGAAATCCATATCCTCTTACTGAAGCACATACTATTAAAGCAGTCGTAGCCTCCAGGTATTGGTTAAGACCAGTGGGAGAAACTATGATTTCCAGCCTTTACATTTCTACTGACCCTCATCTTTTCTCAGCAAAGGTGAAAGCAAGGGGATGCAGTAAAGGACATGAGTGCCAGGGCATCACGAGGAAGCAATTCTTTGTTAAGAATTCTGTAGAGCGCAAACAAATGCAAACATAACATTTTACCTTTCTTGTACTCAGCCCTTGCCCTTCAGTGATAGCAGTCACGTGGGAAATGTGAAAACAAACGTGGCCAAAGCGTCAAGCACCATAAAGCACAGGAAATGTTCAGCTTTCGGTCTTCTGTGAAAACTGGACAGCATCAATTCTTGAGCAGTGGTACATTAAATAGCAGGAAAGAGACCCCAGGGATTAAGTGCTGGGCTGCGTCAGTCCACTGACAATAAAGTAATGCCTATTTTTGTACAGGATTCCAGGGCATCTGGAGAGCATGAGCAACCGCAGAAAATTTTAGTGTAGGAGTTAGACAGGAGAGAGTGTTGCAGAGAGGTCAGCAGAAATATCTTTAAGAGTCTGTTGCTCGACATTTTGCTGTGGGCAGTGAGCACGGAAGCAACAAAAGGCCAGCAGGAGCAATCTGAGTGGTCAAAGGTCTCTGGATACCAATGTACCTGTCCAAATCAGAGTCTCAGCAACAAAGTCATAGACAGGAAAATGTTCTGCAGATAGAAGCTTTGACTACAAACAATAAGAAAATGATTGTAAGGTGTAAAATGGTTATAAAAAGCATACTTGTTATAAACAAATGTGTGTTCTGTTGTGAGTTTAGCTACATACAGTGACAACATCCCTGCTAATATCACTGCATAGAAATAAAAAATGCAAATGTAGCAAGCAGAGTACTGAAATGATGCAGATCTGTATGGCATGACTTCTGGGGAAAATACAATAAAACAGTTTAGAACATGCCAGTGGGATGGTGACAGATTCTCTTTGAAGATTATAATTTGTTTTATTGATCTGGTTGATTTAGTTAAAGCCATGTTTTGATGTGATTATACCACATATATTCAAATTATATCTTCTTCCTAGAGGAAGGTAGATTTAATAAGTCATCTTCCACTACTCCAGGATTTTCATATATTTTCATTCTTGAAATCGAAGACATTCATTAGGGAGCTTAACATGCAATGAGCATTGCACAAGGTACTATTGCAGGGCTCTTCTTTAATCCTCATACTGTATGGCTGAAGAGGAAACTGGGCCAGTGGAAGCTTTTCCTAAGGTCACAAGGTTGAAAGTATGAGAGTAGAGATGTAAACTGGGGTTCCCCTGGGGCCCGAGGCTGCTACTCATTAAGAAATGCCACATAATGCACAGGATACAGAATATCAGGACAGACAAGGAGAGCACTCAAGAGACAAGCTCTGGTAGAAAAGACTTGAAAAAGGATCGAGAACCCTGGATATTCCATCTGCGAAGACAGCAGATCTGAGTTGAGTTATACAAAGCCATGTGGGTAATATATTGCATACTGAACGTCTGCAAAGTTTAATTCATCCTATGAGGAAAAGCAAAGACAGTAGCTCCAGAGAACGTGTTATTGGTATATTCCATAGTTGTAGGAAATCATCAGAACAGTATTTTTATCCCCTCAGCCTACTATAATCCTGGATATATAAGTAGGTCCCTAATATTTAGATGTGTAGTAAAAGATTGAAAAACGAAAGATCAAAGTTTTTAGCTGTAGCGTTATGAAGAAGGATGTGGATGACATCATTTTGCTATGTGATTCTGTCAAAAATCCAGATAATATTCAAATTAACTTATTGAAAATACATTTTTTTCATGCAGTATACTATGATGATGGTTTATATTCCCCAAATCTTCCCAGAGCCTCCCAATTTCACCACCCACCAAAGTCATATCATTTTTCTATCATTAAAATAGGAACAGATATTTAAAAAACTACTAGTGACAAAATAAAATAAAAATTAAAAATACACAAACAAGTCAGAATAGGACAAAACAAACAAAAATCCAAAACAATAAGCTACAAAACTGGAGATAGTACTGAGGAACTGGAGTTGGGGGGCAGGTATTGTGTTTGGATTTTTATTTCCTGCTAGGTTTGATGCTAAATTTATAAATGAATCTGAAATCAATATGCTCAGTTGATATCTACTAGTGAGAGAGGAGGTGATTTAAATTAAGGGAACAGAGAAAGTTTGTGAATTGTGCAAGAGGTGCAAACCTCATGTAAATATGCTTCCACACTTTTGTGTGTTCTATTTGAAATATTGTGCTATCGATCTAACTTTCATAAGCACCCCGACAGTCTTCCCATCCATACACATTTTGCCTCTTCATTAGTTTATGTGTTCATTACTTTTTATATATAAAATTGAGAGAGAAAGCAGGCGATTAGATTGATGTCAGTCATGACTAAAGCTTATGTAACTTTTTGAATTATTTGGGGAACATATAAAGGACACAGACAGGTATAACTAGAACAAGTATAGTATGCCTGATGAGGACCTTAGAAGGAAGAGATTTTGGATATTGCCTGTAGTAGTCTAGTGCTAACGGATGGCATGCACTGTACTTACTAGTTAATGCAGAAATGAATTCACTTTTTATAAAAATTTAATTCTTTTTCTTACTTATTCACTTTATATCCCTCTCACTGCCCTCCTCTTGATCACCCCCTTCCACAACCCTCTCCTCATCTACCCTCATCTTCTCCTCTGGGCAGGTGGGGTCCCCCTGGGTATCATCCCACCCTGGCACTTCAAGTCTCTGTGAGGCTAGAGACCTCTTCTCCCACTGAGGCTAGATACTACAGCCTAATACAACATATTCCGCATATAGACAATAGCTTTTCTGATAGCTGCGGCTCCAGTTGTTTAGGACCCACAAGCTACACATCTTCTACATATGAGCAGGGAGGCCTAGGTCTAGCCCATGTGTGTTCTTTGGTTGGTAGTTCAGACTTCCAGAGGTCCAAGGGTCCAGGTTAGTTGACTCTGTTGTTCTTAACGTGGAGTTCGAATCTCCTTCAGGACCCACAATTCTTCCCCCTATTCTTCTGTAAGAGTCCCCAAGCTCCAGCCACTGACTGTTTGATCTGTTTGAGTTGGCTGCTGGAGTAGAGCCTCTCAGAGGACAACTTGGTTCTGTCTGGAAGTACAACAGAATATCATTAATAATGTTAGGGATTGGTGCTTACCCATGGGAGGGATCTCAAGTTGGTTATTTGTTAGCTTTTCCCTTAGTCTCTGTTCCATCTCCCATGCCTACATTATTGTAGACAGGATAAATTTTGGTTTGAAAGTTTTGAGGGTGGATTGATGTCGCTATCGATCCACTGGGGTTCCTGTCTAGATACAAGATGTGGTCTTTTCAGGTTCCATATCCCCTGTGTAATGAGTCACAGTTAAGGTTACCTCAATTGATTCTTGGGCCCCTCCCTTCTCCCAGGCTATGTGTTGGAAAATGGAAGATGCCCCTCACCTCCTACCTCCATCAATTTCAGATGAATTCACATTTAAAGGACCAATTTTTAACTTTATGAACTGGCAAGAATTTCTACATTAAAAGAATCAGACGGCTGGGCAGTGGTGACACATGACTTTAATCCCAGCACTTGGGAGGCAGAGGCAGGTGGACTTCTGAGTTTGAGGCCAGCCTGGTCTACAGTGTGAGTTCCAGGACAGCCAGGGCTATACAGAAAAACCCTGTAATAAACCCAAAGAAAGGAAAAGAAAAGAAGAGAAGAGAAGAAAAAGGAAAAGAAAGGAAAAAGACTTAGATTTTAATTATTCTATCATTTGCAGGGAGAAAAAATTATAAAAAGCTATTAAACAAATTGAAGAAATTATATGCATGATACAAATAATTCTGTCTCATTTGTGGTATACAGAAGCTTAAAATGTTGATTTTATAGTTGGAGGTGTTATGCCAACCACATCAAATATTTGCCAGTTATTACAAAGTAAATATAAAATATTTTAAGTGCTGTTCTTTTTTTTGTTTTGTTTTGTTTTTTGTTTTTTCAAGACAGGGTTTCTCTGTGTAGCCCTGGGTGTCCTAGAACTCACGCTGTAGACCAGGTTGGCCTCGAACTCAGAAATCCGCCTGTCTCTGCCTCCCAAGTGCTGGGATTAAAGGCGTGCGCCACCACCGCCCGGCCATAAGTGCTGTTCTTAATTTTTGTAGTAACATGTTTGAAAGTACAAATAAATGGTCACATTTTATAAATAATTGAAATTCTTTACTTACTATAAGATAGAAAATAACAACTTTTAAAGGCAGATATTTTATAAATGACAGAAACTTATTTCCTACAGTTCTGAAAGCAGGTAAGGACTTTTTCCTCATGGAGAGCTCGTTTCATAAAAAATTGCTGTAGCAAAAATGATAGAGGAATCTCTGGGGTTTCAGAAGGACTTTCTTACTACAAGCCTGCACTTCCTTATTGTATCACAAGAGAGATAGGAGTCTATCCTCTGGGATTTGAGGGAATAGAAACAATAAATCTGGAGCATTCTGGAGCTAAATTGTTTAAGCAAAAAGAAGCAACATTTTTAAAAGTTTTTATTAATTTAAAAGTTTTTACTAATGGGCTCAAATGCTAAGAAGATTCTTGGTTCATCTTATCTATATTTAGAATGTAATTGGTACACAAGGTGATTTTTGCTCTAAACATGCGTATGATGTGAGCATAAAGCTAAGAGTATTTCAAAAAAGCGATGACAAAGAGAGACAACACATAGGAAAATTCAATAAGCAGATAAATGAGTGCTGACAGACCGTGAAGGGCATGCTAAAATGTCAAGTATGTAGACTGAGCAGGATGATTCTCTGCTTTAGGAATAGGTGTAAATATGCATATAGATATGTACTTGGAAAAAACATATAGATATATAGATATATACTTGGAAAAAACAGTTATTGAAAAAAGTAGCTATGATTTGAAAGAATGCTAGAAAGATACAAGGGAGATTTGGTAGGAAGGAAACAAAAGAGGTTTAATGGTATAATTATAATTTTAAAAAATAAGAGAAATAAAATTTGAAGTCATAATGGTACTTAAAGAAGAACTAACCATCAAGTACACAAACAAGACTTAATAGATCGAGCTATCGCTCTGAACACACACGTTACTTTTTGTTCAGAGTCATAAAAAGACAATGTAGATATTTTATAAAATTTATCTGACTACATTTAGAAACATCTTCACACTATAGTCAAACCTGGCTTGAAATGAGACTATATTTCTCAACTCTTCATTTCTTGTTTAACTTCAAGGCAACTGAATTTTTACACACTAATGCAAATGATCAATATGCCAATTAAAGAAATAATTGTGAAGGAACAACACATAGACACCCAGACAGGTGTACAAGAGTAAAATTATGGACACTTCCAATCTGGCTTTTAAAAATTCAAACACATATGAATATGAGAGTTCACCACACAGACAAGAGCTTGTTGTAAAGTCCTGTAATGAAAACTCACAATAGAAAGAACTGTGTAGCAAACATTCAATAAATAAACTACAATTGGTTCTTGTCATAATGAAGTACTGATCTGTTACTAGTGGTTATCTTTAAAAACAAAAAACAAAAGAAAAACTTGACAGATAAGATTTTACCTTTACACTTACTTACAAGATCTCTATTTTACAGTGTGCTTTTTTTAATTTTCTTTTTTTAATTATTTTTAAATCTTTAAGAGTCCAGTTGTTATCCCCCTTCTGCAACACCCTCTGACTATAACTCATTCCATACCTCCTCTCCTGTCTCCAAGAGAATGTCCCAAACCCCAATCCCACTAGACTTCCCCACTCCCTGTGTCCTTAAGTCTCTCCAGGGTTAGGTCCATCTTCTCTCACTGAGGCGAAATGAGGTAGTCCTCTGCTGTATATGTGCCGGAGGCCTCATATCAGCTGGTGTATGCTGCCTGGTTGGTGATCCAGTGTCTGAGATATCTCAGGGATCCATGTTAGTTGAGACTGCTGGTCTTCCTACGGGGTCGCCCTCCTCCTCAGCTTCTTCCAGCTTTTCCCTAATTCAATCACTGGGATCTCTGGCTTCTGTCCATTGGCTGGGTGTAAGTATTTGCATCTGACTCGTTCAGCCGCTTGTTGGGCCTCTTGGTGGGCAACCATGCTAGGCTTCTGTCTGTAAGCACACCACAGCATCAGTAAGAGTGTCAGGCCTTGGAGACTCCCCTTGAGATGGATCCCAATTTGGGCTTGCCTCAGGACCTCCTTTTCCCCAGGCTAGTCTTCATTTTTTTCCCTGCAGTTCTTTTAGACAGAAAGAATCTTTGGTCAGAGTTTTTTACTGTGGGATGGCAACCCCTGTATTTGATGTCCTGTCTTTCTACTGGAGGTGTTTTCTACAAGTTTCTTCTCCACATTGTAGGGCATTTCATCTAAGGTCCCTCCCTTTGAGTCCTGCGAGCCTCTCATTTCCCAGGACTCTGATACATTACAGAGGGTCCCCCATCTCCTACCTCCCCAGGTTGCCTGTTTCCATTCTTTCTGCTGCCCCTCAGGGCTTCAGTCCTGCTTTTAAAACTCTAAATCATTTACCACCATTCCCTAGGGATATAACTTGTACACCTGTCAGACTAACTTTTATAATTTTTGACATTCTTAGAGTATGATAAATGGTGCTTGTCTCTTATTTAAGCTCTAAGATAAGATACTTCATATATGTCCCCCATGTCCTTAAATCTTCTTAAGGATAAAATTAACAGTTCTCAGAGGTTCTTTGAAGAGCTAACGTATACGTGCATATTAGTACCAATTCAATTGAGAATAAAAATTCATACATTCAATAGGTATTCAGTCTATAAATATAACCAGTAATTAAGTTATACATATTAAAAATGATGGATGGAGATTTGTTAGTACATTCAATATACTGACAAATTTTGTTTCTTCCTTGGACTGGTAAAAGAACAAAATATTTTAAATGACAATGTTTAGGTAGGAAATAGGTATAAGCGAATACCCCAAAGCATGGATGCAAATTAACAATTCTGCACATTTTTCTATAAGAAAGCATTACCATATGTAAACTGGAAAGTGTATTTTGTCACAATATGATTGTTTAGGTCTTGAGGAATACAGTAAAAGTGCTGTAAGACCCAATTGGTGGAAAACTTTCTAATCATTCCTTAGCAAGAAACCTTGACTTGATTAATATAAAATAATGATTTGTATGGAATATGTTACATGGCATTGTAAATACTACTAACATCTAGACCCTGGCTTGTTTTCAGAGATTGAGATTCCAGTCTGAAATGTGTCACCCAGAGATCAGTGGCTTATTGATTTTGGACTGTTCTTATACTCTTCATTTAAAGGACCAGGGGTATAGGTGATGCTACCTAGGAGACTACACTAGCTGTGATTTTTCATGCAAGCAATTTTTGTTAAAAATGAAAGTAAAATTGGTGGGCTTAACATCAAAATATATACTTTCTAGCATGCATTGCAAGAATTAAGCTGTTGGAAATTGCAATGAATTATTTACACCATTGTGTGCTGGTGCACACATTGCATGATCTTTTTGTTTCTATTGTTCCCTTTGTGGGCTTGTGTTATAGTAGCCATTGTTTATATAAGGGGTATTTCTAAAACCTAGTTAGTATATCTAGAATATTTAATATAACTTTCCCTCATTTTATGAAATAAAATTAACAAAACGTCTGTAAGGTGTACCTAAGAAGCCTGTTTCATTTTTCCTATGAACATCAAGACAGATACATAAAATATCCTTCCCAATCAACTTCCTAAAATCATCTTACAATTTCTGAAATTAGTCTGGAAATCATTAGAAAATGATATTAGAATATGTGTCAGTTATTTACAAATGATATTAAAGTATTTATGGTGTTCAAATCATATTTTCAATTCAGAATTATACATTAAGGAAACAAATGTTCATTTTTAAAAAGAATGAAACAATGACAAGAGAAAAGTCAATCACACCATCTTCATTGTTGTAAAGGTCTTGAACAAGTTTAGTTAATAAAGCATAGTTGTCCACAATGAGAATATAGAAACCTGTACAGTGTTGTAAACACGGAATAATTGTACAGTGAGATAAGATTTCCCTCAATGTTCACAGTTCTTTTTTTTCTACAGTCTCCCCCATCTTAGAAATACAAATGCAAAGTGATAGGTGCATAGAATTAATAGGATTCATGAATAAAACAACATCTGGATAAAGAACTGTAGGTTCCCCCACCGGGCTGACATTGCCCTGTACTGACTGAGCTAGCAACATTGATCAAATCAAAACAGAAAATAAGAGAGGGTGAAGTTTAGGACCCCAAGAATAAGCATATATGACTCATAACCAAAGTGTCCTAGGGAAATCATGATCTATTTAACAATGTAGGATTTTTCAATGTTTTTAATTTAAATATGACTTGAACATTAATGTAATTATCAGGCCATTAAAGGGCTTCTATGAGCTGGTCCTTTAGGCAGGCCCTTGTCACCTCTCACTCCATCCTCAGCACAACCTGAATATCTAAGTGTGTTTCTATCTTCACTGTTTCCTTAGGAAAACTGGACTTAATCTAGTATGAGGGAGGACTGTCTGTGCCCATCATTAGAAGATTCCTCTTCTGTTGATCCCAATAAGGGGGTGGCTGTCTCCTTTGCAGAGTGATTCACTGAGACTTACTAAACTAAAGGTTCAGCTTAGCCCAAAGCTAAGTATCTTTAAGAAGAAAGTATTCTTTCTTTTCCTTGACAAAATATCTGAAAAGATGTAGTTGAAGCAAGAAGTGCTTGTTTGACTTTATATTTTAAGGGCTTACGTTCCATGGTAGTCCAGAAATCTTGGCAACCAGAGTTGGAGGCTACCTGTTCACATTTCCTCTACAGTGAAGGAAGCTAAAAGATGAATGTTTGTGATCATATGGTTTTCTCCCTTTTATTAGGTTTGAGACTCCAGCTCTCAAAATGCTGTTGACCTACATTTATAGTGGGTATTCCTTCTTCAACGGACCAAACATACACAATCCCTCACAGATGCTTACATGCTTGTCTCTTCAGTGATTCTACATCTTGTAAAGGTGACAATTAAGAGTAACTACAGCAGACAGGAGATGGATCAGGGTGTGCTTTTTATATTTAGGAACAATATCATCTGAGGGCAATCTGTCTGACTTTATTCTTCTTGCAAGGGCTCCATGTAAGGGAAGGTTTCTCAGTCCTGTAAACACTTTGGTCCTGGGGCACTACAGTCAAATACCAGAGACAAACCAAGCCCAAACAACTGCAAGGAAAAGAGACAGCCAACTTCTGAGCTGAGCACATTCCCAAAATAGGAAAGCAGTGTCACACCTGTCATGGTCCTGTGTTCCATGTCCCTTGGGGAACAATTAAGACCTTCTTACTGTCACCTTTCAGACAATATACCAGTGCATCACTAGTTCTGTACATTCTGAAGTAATTATGTTTTTCACAGGTCTGTTTATAGAAGTGTGAGAACCACTTCCCTATAAATGGAGAAGTGTTTTGGACTTGAGAACATATAAACTAGTACAGAAAGATAACAAGTTCAGAAAATTTGGCATTTTATTTTTTACTTAGTTTATTGGGGACAATTCTTTTTTGAGCCTTACTTTAATTATGTTTGGAGGTACTGATAATGCTGACCTTATGTTTTAGTTTTCTATATTAAATAAGATTGTGTGTTTGTGTGTACGTGCTTGCATGTGTGTGTGCATGTGCACGTGTGTGTGTATGTGTGGTTACTGGGTAAATCTTAGTATATAAAAAATGATCAATACATTGTTTATCACTAACAATATATTTTCAAAACATTCTTTAAATTCAAAGTGTCATTGACTTTTGGTGCTCTGATATTGTTAGGTAATTCTGAGGTTGTAAGCCTGTAATTATAGTTATCACTTCTGTGTTTTATTTTAGAACAATCGGATTCAAGATATCATGTTCACATAGAAAGATGCTATAGTTTAGATTGAAAAATGAAAATTATTATGTTTCTTTCTTTATACTTTATTTTACATATAGTTTTATTTGTATATAAATATTTATAACATATATAAATAGTTTATATTATGTATAAAATAAAGTCAGAATGAAGCTTACAAGGGCTAAGAAATATGTGCCTTTTCATTGAACATGCTTGCTGTGTCTTGAAATTTTAGCTTCAAACTCTTAAACTTCAATACCAAACAGTTTATCACCTCTCTTTCATTAAAGAACAAAGCAAACAATTTAAAAGTGAAGTCAAGAAGACAAGCTCCATGAATAGCTTAAAATGAGGCCCTGAGACCAAGTCAACCCTGAGGTTCCCCAACACCTTTGATTGCTGTCAAGTAAGATTTCCTGCCTGAAGGATTTCTATGCTGACCCTGAAAATGCTTCTGGATCTTATCTTGCCAATGGTTTCTAAAATTGAATTATAATCCCAGTAGTATTAGATTGTAGCTGATTTAGTAATTGGGTAATTATATTAACAGGCAAAAAACATAATTTCATTAATCAAAGTGAAAAACTTGATAAACTGCCTTAACTGAACATAAAATAGAGGGTTTTTGTTTGTTTGTTTTGTTTTGTTTTGTCTTGTTTCCCAAGCATAAACTAAGTCTCAGTGGCTTACAAGCTTAGAACATATCAAACAAAACAGCAACTTGGGGCTACCCAGAAATCAAAGGCATATGCATTATTCATAAGGGGTCTCTGAACATCGTCATTAGTTAGCCGTGTATTTTAGTGTCAGTACAAGGACATTTTAATTTCATGTACAACTCCATAATAAACTATGTATGCATAACATGATATTTTGAAATGGAATTATTTTTTTCCTCTGATAGTTGTTTTATATATTAAATAAAATTTCATGTATGCTTTTTTTCTGGATTTGCATGTATTTAAAAATGTGCAATAGATTCCTGAAAACCAAAAATTTAGGTTGTCCAGATAAAAACAGAAGAATAAAATAAAATAAAATAAAATTTGTTCTTAACCATAATACACTGTTCATGCACTCTGAGTGGGATGGAGGAACAGTTCTAGGTTATTGCTGTGGAGGTGACTCAAGTCATTTTTATCTATAATAGTTTTACTTTTTTCTCCTACATGGTTTATAGCGTCATTTTTCCTTTCAGACTATAGGTAAGAGGATGTGAGAAATCAGGTTGCATAGGTTTTCATTAGTTGGCATGATTTATTTGATACTGAATTCTGAGTATGCTACTAAAACTTATGGTATATTAATGTTTTTCTTACTTCCATGTTTACTGAAGTAGGAACCTTCACAACATATGACTGTTATGCTTCGTAGGAGACATTGTCAACAAAGTGTTAGTGCTTAGCATAAAATTAATTAATTTTAGTGGATTTCTTTTATTGGTGATATTTTTGTCGATTTTGAAAATTAAGGAAAAGAAAAAGAAAAATGATAACATCTCAGGATATATATGAATGAAAATAAATTCTGTATTGGAAGTGCCTTTTCTATTAATTTTGTCAAAAAGATGTAACAGGCTAGCGTAGAACACACATTGGTCAAAAAAAACGTATCAGCAACTTACTGACAATTATCTATCTATCCTCGGGCCCAAGAATTAACAGAGCTGAGTCACCTGATACTTCACATCTGTGATCTGTGTTCTGTGGGTGAAAAATATGCTGAATTCTTGAAGATCTCATTTTTTAGTGTTTTTTGAATTAAGGAAATATTAAATATTCACATACCGTCACGATTCTCACTAACTTCTGTGTCTATGTCTCAATACAACCTTGGTAGTATGTCTGTGCTTCTACCAAGCTGCTAATTAGATTTTAAATGCTGTTAGTCTTCTAATTAAGTTTTTCTTATTACTATGGCATAAAAAATATTGAAAAATGAACACAAGGAAGAACAGTTAAATATTCTTACAATGTTCCTATGAAGATATAAGCACTACTGATTTTTTTACACATAGCCTTTTAGTTCGATGGCTCTCTCTAAGGTTAGAGAGATCGTACTGTATCTATTGTTTTCCACTCAGGGAAATGAGAAGATGGATAATGATATGAAGTGTCCTTGTGTATACATATGCTAAACATCTCCTAGGATATTTATCTGCATCTAAAAGAGGAAGGAGGGGGCATGAAGAGGGAAACTCTGTAGTGACTGCTGACACATCCCTTGAATTCCCTAACCCTAGGTCTGGGAAGGTTGCCAATAAAAATCACATTAACATTGGAACTCATATTCAGAACAACATTAAGGAATTAAGACCCCCAAATTTGTGTCTATTTTGGATTAGTAAAGCAATAAAGCAAACCATCCTTAGCTGTTTCTCCCCAGGTGACAGGAACTCAGAGTTTATCTTAATAGAACCAGTCTTGTAAACTGTCCCAGCTAGATAGAGAGCAGGAGAATCATAGTCACACATTGCTTACACTAATGAAAATGAATTTGGATGCAGTCCCAAACCAATTCTTACAAACATAAAAGGTGACACAATATTAGTGGTATTCTAAATTGAGAACCACTTTTAAAGGATGGTAAGTAATAAGCATAAAAACATTTGAAAACTGTGACTTGCTTCTCTGGCTATATTTCTATTCTAAATAAAATGTATAAAGATGTCTATGAGAGTATTATTAATTCACAGTAGATTGCAACAGAGAGAATTGGGAGCACTCACTCTAAAATTGTGGCGTGGAGCGATTTGTGAAGCCCTGTGTGCTCACACTCTTGGATGGTATATATTTGCTTAGCAAATGAAACAGTTTTATGCTGACAATGCCTCCGAGGTATTTTAAAGCCAAAAGTAAGACAAGGAGCACTGTCATTTCTGTCCAGCTGTGTTAAGCAAATGTAAATTTAATTACATAGAGATTTTCAGAAACCTTGCCAAAATATGAGATAAAGCAATTATGTCTTTTCATGTTAGGCAATGAGAGCTAGGGAAGTGAACATACGAAGTCATTCCATGCCTTCCTTAGCTTACTGAGAAAAGTGTAATAACTTCTTTTTATTTTTTAAGAAAGGCTGTCTTCTACTTTTTACAATCATAAAAATGTAATCATTGAAATTAAGTATTAAAAAGTTTAATTGAATGCAATGCAAATTGGTTATGATTATAAGGTAGTGAACTATAGATGTGATTTCTGCTTTTGTTAATATTAATTCTCTAAATTGCTCAAAATTTGTATACACTATTTCTTGAAGCAAGAAAATGTTTACTTTTAAAATGAAAAGTATAAAAATAGTAATTAATAGTATAGGTTCCTGAATTATTCTGCTAAGGTTCCAATTTTATGAACATAGACAATTTTCTAAATTATTATTTGACAATAAAAGTGCTCAGAACACTGCAGGAGATCCATTTAACAGTCCTCATTGTTACAGTTATGTAATACTTAGTTGAAAGAGTTCAGATCAATACCAATGTCAAATAAAACTTGTCTGATAGAAGTAGGTCATAACATTGAGGTGATATTCATATCTGTGCAGAAATTCTCATCTTATTATTTTAAATGACAATGCTCATACATTATTAATGATAAGTCATTTTGCTATATTATGTGTGCTAGCCTTAATTCCATTTTGTAAACAGTATGCATTCAGGAAGGCCTTGCTTTTTCATGGAGAGACTACAGAAGAGACTATTGCTTAGCATATCATTTGCATCTGAAAGAGTCCTACATTACACAATACATAAGGTATTCATTACCTCCCTTAGCTCTGTTTTAATTATTTCTTGCTATACATCTACTATTGATAAGATAATTAAAAAAAGGAGGGGGGCAATCTCTTTCACTACATTTATACTAAAGCATGTGTCCATGAGTTCCTAGGGCCTGTTTCTATCTTGATATAATGTCATTGTCACACACTGTTTGGTATGGTCACAGTGGTTCTTTGAATAAGAACAGATGCTTGAAAGCACTCTCTAGTATCAAGCTGCCAGCTCTACCCCAGTGCTGTATTGAGCCTGATCTAGGTCAGACAGTGTCCTAGGAATTTTTCTTATTGACCTAAATGATTTCCCACATTCTGAGATTTTCAAACTTTTCTAAGTTAGTTGGGAAGTAATAGGTGGAATCATTTTATGATACTCTAACCTTGAAGTAATTAGTTTAATGTGGAAAAATTATGTTACCAAGTAATTACTGCAAAAATATAGCATTTTTTTTCCTTACCAGTTCTATTCCAGGATCGTCCCTGATGCTCGCTGATACTGGTGCTAACACCACCATAGGACATCACACTGAGAGTGGTGATGCTCACTACAGCCTGAAACCCACAACCCCTAGTCTTTTAACAAAAAGAAAATGAAATGAGAACATGATAAGGCACTAATTCAGAATGCCAGGGCTTTACAAAGGATGAAAAAAGGCAGGCTACATGCATCAGTACTAAAGAAGTGGCCTGCAGACAAAAATAAATGATCTTGCAGAAAGTGGAGCTCTAGAAGGCAAGGAAGAAGGTGAAGGCAAATGTTGGAGGGAATAAAGAAAATGTATATACACATGGCTCCCTATCTCTCAAGCAACACTGCCTGCACACGGACTCCTGGGTAAATTCTGCAACTTTAAGGTTGTCAGTTTTCCCAGAGGTAAATCCAATCTTGTTAATATCAGCAGTTCCTCATAGGGATTAATAGGGCATACAGACCATGTCATCACAGTAAATATGAAGTAGCTAAATATTTGACATGCAACTAACACAGAAACTACTAACTACTATTGCTATGAAATAATATAATGCTCTAACAGATAGTTTATATAACAGTAGAATTATTTAAGGACACATAACAAATGATGGAAAAAGAGGCCACAAATTTAAAACAGAACAAAGAGGTGTATAAGAGGGTTTGGAGGGAGAAAAAAAAAAGAGATGGCTGATATAATTATATTATAATCACAAAAATAAAAGAAATATTTTTTTAAAAAAATCTAAGTTTGCATACAGTAGAAGAAACTAATTTTTAAATGTATAAAACAAAGTGGGATACAGAAAATACTGGAGAGGAAATGCTAAATGCACTGTGTCTAAAACATATGCATATATAAATATTAAATAAAATATTCATATAAAAACTAAAAATCATGAAGTCAAGAAAGAAAAAGAACATTTTTGTAAAGGATTTGTCATAGCTTAAGCCAAAGGATTCCTGTGAAAGGGAGTCAGGGGAAGTTATGCACAAGTGCTCCGTGATTATAGGACATTTGCCCCTCAGCACTGGTGATATGTCCAAACAATACTGTCATGGCTCCAGCCACATGTGTAGCAGTGGATGGCCTTTTCAGGCATCAATAGTAAGAGAGACCCTTGGTCCTGTGAAGGCTGGATGCCTCAGTGTAAGGGAATGCCAGGGTGGTGAAGTGGGAGTGGGTGGGTAGGTAGGGGAGCACTCTCATAAAAGCAGGGGGAGCGGGGAAAGGATATGGGTTTTGTGGAGGGGAAAGCAGGAAAGGGAATAACTTGAAATGTAAATAAATAAAATATCCAGTTTAAAAGATAAAAAGAAAAAAAAGAAATCTAAACAGAACTTGGGACCAGGGCAGCCAAAGCGTTTGGAAATTTGAAGTCCTATACCTCAGATGTTGTTAACTTGAACTCACTACTCCTTTTTTTGAGAGTTCCTAACAATGTTGCTTCAGAAGCAGTTCTGCCACTGAGAAAATAAAGAGGCAAATGAGGACAGAGCCTCACCAGCTGCAGAGGAAGCAAACAAACAAACAAATAAACAACAACAACAACAAAAAACCTGATAACTCGTTAGGAGTCTTGGGATGCTATCTGTCCTGGGAAGAACATTCCCTCTGATCACTGCAGGTTCAGAGCTTTTTGACATCACAGAAGTGAGGACAGAGAGAAGCTGAGATTAGGAAGCAGAAAATCCTGATATGGGGCCTATGGAGATGAGGGGCAGTCATGGGCTTTTGCAGGCATCCAGTCTCTGTCCATTTCTGTGCTTAATGGCTTGCTTTCAGCAAATCACCTTGCTATTTGGAAGGCCAGAAGAGTAACAAACTCCCAGTTCTTCAGACTTTCTTAGATCCACTTAGGATAAAAGCACTAATATTCTAAAAGCAGTTCCATTAATACATCAGGTACTCCTGAAGAAAGGGCTCTTTGCTTCCCTCCTTACAAGTAGGTTGTTTCCTTTAAAGATGCAAATTGGGGTGTTAGCAGCAATTACCTGACCACGTTTCACCAAAGGAGATGGGCAGTACAGAGCAGACTCTGCCCTCTGCTGAGTTAATTGCTCAAGTGTCTTTTTGTTTAGAAGCTCCCTTGTATTAGAAAGCAAGCTGTTCACTTAGGATTTAAATCAGAAGAACAGACCCCATGCTTGTTACAAGCTGTAGCAAGATCATTTGTACTGTTGTTATCAGTAGGCATATCAACAGAAAGGGCTCTGTAGAGGAAATTAATTTTTCTGTTCCCTGGGATGGATGATGGTGGCTGGAGAGAAGGAACCATGAGATTTGAGCACATAGAAGACAAGAGTTGATCCACCTATTTTATAAAATGTCTTCACCTAAAAATACTGTTTAAAGATAAATGTGAACTCATTCCTTATTTGCAAAATTTAAGATCTGTATATGAATTTTAATGATCATATTTTTTTCATTGTGACTACATGCCTCTTGGCATGCATTTACAGGAAGTTTTTGGATTTGTAGCGTATTCATTGTTCTGATTGGCAGGTGGATGAGTGCTTCCTCTCAGGTCAGCTGTGGCATCTTACAGTATTATGCAGCAAGAGACTGTCATTTTAAACATCATAGCAATAAGTGGTTGGAGATGCACTTGAAAACACAGGGCACCCCTTTAGCTTTGATCTGATGCAATTGATATTAAGTCATCCTGATGCTGTCTTATAATTATGAATTTTGAAATAAGATTCTAAATAAAACAAGATAACACTGTTCAATGCCTTTGAGGGTAATTTTCCTGTCTAATACTATCTCTGCCTGAAAAATAATAGAGATAATAGAGCAAATCATGGAAGACACAACAGAACGTCCTGTTCCTCCATTTGGTTTACTATGCTCAATAACTGATTAGGCTAACTGGCAGGGGTAAGGCTTTGTTCCCTTAGAAATTATTCTTACATTGTGACTAGGCAGATTTGGAGTTAGGAAATGCTGAATTCCTGATCTAATGTGTAAATAAGGAGGAGCAGTATGAGAAGCCATGGACATGACCCTGGATTTTATGTTTCAGAGTTCTTGTTTTCACACATCAGCGTGGGTTTGTGTGAATGACGGGATCGATGAGCTGAGCACAACCTTCATGATGTACTGAATTATTTATATACATCAGCCAAAGTCTAGCAGCCTAACTTCTGAATTGTCCTCTCCAGTCAACTGAAGAACTGCAGCATTTATTGAGAGAAAAAAAATCAGTGGGCTGTGATGCTTACATAATTGTTAGATTTGTAATTTAAAAGTAGACTGTAAAACAGTATAGCTGATATTTTGTCTTTCAATGAAGCTGAGGTCTGATGATCATGCTAAGCTCCATGAGCCTCGCCTCACCTACGTGGTGAAGGCACAAGCCTGGCTCTGCCTATCTGCGGTGTATGCACCCTCCAGCTGATCTCCTCCATTCACAGTTACAGCAGGTCCATGCTGGTATCAGTTCCTGCCTCTCATTTCAGGAGAAAGTCTTCCTTCCCCTAGCTCAGCTTTCCCATGTTTTTTCTAGGAAATTGTTCTCTAATCGCTGCAGGTACATGTTAGCTTCATTTTCCATACTTACATTTTTAGCAGCCAACCTCATGAAAACACCAGATGGGAAGTCTTTCAATTTATGTCACAGCATCTACAAACATATGGACATCCAGCCCAAACTTCTCTTTACATTGTCTCACTCCTCAAGTAAAACAGCCCTGCATGTGCTCTGAAAGCCTTTTTCCCCTTACTTCCTACTCCTTTGATTTTTCCTTTGCTATTATTATCTGTAACCTCGTCTCTGCCTAAAGGTGTTTCTTGTCAGCACCAAAGTACTACCAGGTTCCTACAATGTAGAATCAATTCCAACTCTCACCGACTTCTCTGTGATTTGAGTAGCTTTTATTAAAGACATTTTAATGTCAATAATTTTTGCTCAAACTTATGCCATGGATGCTGTCATTTGAGTTTTATCAATGATCATTTTTTTAAAGAAGCCAACAGACACATAATACAAAAGGGCCATAGCACTGCAAAGTATGAGGTGGATCTTCTACCAATCACAATGTCATGTTACATACACTGTACAGCAATGCATTTGTGAAACACCTGGGGGAAAATGAAGCCTCTTGTTTCAGGGCTGAGCATAGCAACAATATATGCGTCCTTTGTGCCTGAAAAGCTTGAGATTGAGGACTGCAAATTGACGCACAGGGATTGGTCTCTCGAGTGCTAGAGTGACAAGTCTTTGCGAATGCAGCCACACACTCCCCTTTTACTCATCAGGGTGGCAGCAGTTCCTTGAACTTCTCTTTATCTACGTCTCTGAGAGCGAGCAAAATGTCTGAAGTCAAGTCAGTAGATCTGGATCTAATCTGAGCTGTGTGACATTGTCGGCCACATGGTTTCTAGTTGGAGGCCATTGGCTTTTCTAAGGCTTCCCAGTTTCTATGTCTGAGTTTACTCTAACTAGCTCAGGTAACTATCCTTTGTCTTATTTGTATGTACTTTTAGACCATGAGGACACATAATTTCTATCCTAGGCTTCCAAATATATAAATTTTTTTGACACAAGCTGCTGACACAATAACTGTCAGTTGAATAACTGCATAGTTAGAAATTAAAAGTACTTTGTTATCTTATTGTCAAATAAAAAGTATAAGTTGCCGTTAGAATCATATCTCCTTTGTTTACACAAATACAGTACATGCTAATTAAATTATAGGTACTCTATACTCACTGTATAACATGTGTTGTATTTATAATTTGGCTTATAAGTTATTGGAAAAAATTTATTCCCTAGCTTATAAGGCATTAACAAAGAAACCATAGAAGTGATGTATCTTCTCCCATTAGCATGACTAGTTTCTGTTTTTATGGCCTCTTTATCTCTTTTTCCTTTTTATTATTTTGTGTTAATTTTTGCCTTTCTTTTGTCTTCTTTAATGTACTGAAGACTTATATGAGCTTTGAAAGTGTTGAGACTTGGATCCCATTTCTAGTATCACTGACTTAATGGAAGTAGGCACCATGCATTTGAGGAGTTACCCTGTGTTTCCAATACACAGCAAAGTTTGAGAACCACTGGGTTAGATCATCTTTAATGTTCCGTTCAGCTCTAAAAATTCTAGCTTCTGTTACTTTTAGGAGACTCTCTAGAGTTCTTTAAAACACAAAATATATCAAGGATTCTCTTTGTTGGAGTCTGAAAACATATTTCTACCTCATTATACAGGAAGCATTGACTGAAACTTCATGAAATCAGATACAATTTTAAGTAGTTAACAAACAACAATTATTGATTTTTTTCTAGATACTGTCAGTCCTCTAGGCTATTAGTATTTGAAAACAATTTGAAGAAGAAAAAGTATCCTAATATAGCAGGAAAACCTTTGGATTGATTTGAGCATGGTGCTTTAGATTAGCATCAGTGCAGGTTTAAGTGAATCTGTGTCTAAGGTTTCCTTTGGTCACATATTTGATAGAAAATTCAAGGGTTTCCTGTGACTAATTTTGAACAATGATGTCACTGAGGTAGAGAATTGGGTGGCCTTCATCATAAGGCTGTTAAATGTTTGTCAGTGAAACGCCACTTCCTATTATTTCTACATATCCTCAGGATTTCTTTCTATTTTAAATAGTTTTTTACTTCCATTTTTAATTACTCATGGTACACAGTATTATCAGATTTTTTAAATTACATGTTCATTTTGTATGCATATGTATCTTGTGTACTGATACATATGTGTACATATGTGCCCATTTGCCTGTATTGTTTTGGGCAGGTGGAGGTCAAAGAACAACTAGGTTGGTGCTCTCCTCTCACTATGCAGGTTCTGGAGCTTGCTGACAGGTATTTCTGGTCTAACTATCTTGAGGAGCCTATAAATTATTTTTGAATTAGCAAAGCATAAAATCAGATCACATTATTTTAAGGCATTCTTTTGTATTGATCCTTGGAGTATTTTGCACAATGTGTTCTGATTAAATTTATCCTCTCCCCCAACTCCTCTCAGATTCCCTGTCCCCTACCTACTGAAATATGTTTTCTTTCCTTCTTTTGTCAACTACAAAGTTTAGTGAATACTGTCCATTTATTCTTGGATGAGTAGCTAGCTTTCCCCTGTTCTGTGGTCAGTTTAACAAGGGATACACTCTTTTTCCTAATTTACTATAATTTAATTTTTTACTTATTCGCTTTATATCCCACTCACTTCATCTTTTCCAGTCACCCCACCCCTTCTCCACTGAGTGAGTGGAGTTCTCAGGGGTATCCTCCCATCCTAGCACATCAAGTCTCTGCATGGTTAGGCATTTCCTCTCCCACTGAGGCCAGACAAAGCAGCCCAGCTCAAAGAAAATATCCCATTGACAGGAAACAGCTTCTGGTATAGTTTCAGCTCTGTTTCTTCAGGACCCAAATGAAGACCAAGCTGCACATCTGCTACATATGTGTCAGGAGGCCTAGGTCCAGCCCGTGTATGTTCTTTGGTTAGTGGTTCAGACTTAGAGAGGCCCAATGGTTCAGGGATACACTCTTAAAGGAAATTGACATTTCCTTTCGCTGCTGATACCAAATGATGAGAACTCTACAGATAGGGGTACATCTTCTTGCCAATGTCCCCTGTGGGTTTTTGTCTGGAATGAGCTTCTGTGAGGCTGTAGCTCACACTCCTCGGCGTGGGTTCTGTTGGGCTGAGTAGTGGATCCAACATGTCTGTCCCCCAGATGGCTAGAACCGTGGCTCAGGAAACAGACGCATGGGAATTTGACTGAGTTCACTCCACACAGCACCAGGCAGACACTGGGCTATGAGAAGCCACCAAGCTCTGCTAGGGTGTGGAGAGGTCTTAGCCTGAGACCCCACAGGGACAGAGCTCTTGCATTGGGTCGGAGGCTCTCCAGGCCCAGGCAGCTAGATGGAGACCGACTGCTCTCTGTCCTTGAGCCCCTAGGTGCTGCTAGGAGGCCACAGAAGGACTGGGATGAGGGGACATATGGTCTGGACCAGCCTACAGTCAAGAGGGGCGAGACGGAGAAGCTCTGGCAGAGGCCTGCAGGGGAGTCCAGACTCTTGATTGAGGCAACTTGCTTGGCTATGTCATGGCTGGCTCTGCTAGCTGTCTTGAGTTGGTGGACTCCATGGCTGGAGATTAGGCAGCTCGTTAGTTGAAAACCTTCTCTACATTTCCCCAGGGTGGGCCCCAAAGAGAGAGGTGTTCCATGGTCTTAAAAGGTTTATTGTCATGGTGGAAAATGGATGAAGCTGTATCCTATGTTTTCAGGGCAGAGCTGAGGTTAAATATCTTTTGCAAGTAGGAGGATCTGGCAAGGAATGCTTAATTTGCTACGCCCTCTGGCCTTTAGGTAACTCATGAATATGGAGATCTCTTGAGGCTCTGCTGTCTTGTAGTCATGCCCTCTACCTGTACTACCTGTGCTATGTGACCTAAGGCCACAAACCTTTCTTTTGGAGAGGCTGTGGATAAGTGAAAGGAACCAGGACTCAGAAGCAAGGCTGAACTCCTAAGGTCTCTTTAGAGTATCTGGGGTTCAAGGCCTGTGCTTCACCAGGTACCCAGCTGCCTTTCACAGCCCACCACTCCACAAGCTTCCTGAGGTCCTGTGGATATTTTAACAACTGCTGAGGATTGATATATGTAACTGTCCTATGGTGTCCAAATAATACTATTATCTTATAATCATTTACCAACTCTGACTCCTAAACACTTTCTCCTCCTTTCTGCAATTGACTTTACGTATTGGGAGGAGGAGTTGTGATATAAATATCTCACTGAGGTCTAAGAAATCTATGGTGACTTATTCTTTGCACCATGACAGGTTGTAAGTCTTGTGTTAATCACCATCTACTACAAATAGAAACTTCTATGATGAGGTTCAAGAGACACATTTATCTATGGGGATAATTGTAAGCCATTAGGAACCAATGTAGTACCATGCTCATTTACCAGAACAAGAGGAGTGGGTTCTCTCCTAGGGTTTATGACCTGTTGTGTCACAATTTCTTCACCAGTCAATGGTACCAGATAAGAGGTTCATCTTGTGGAATGGTATTTAAATTCAATCAGAAAGTCATTGATTACTACCATGACAATTTTGTCAAAGTTAGGCACATCTTAACAGGTCAGTAATTTTAGCCTACAGGGTTCATAATCTAAGTAAAAGAGACTATAGTTTTTCCGCAGATAGCAAACAAAATTTTTAAGATCTATGAAAACTAGAAAATAAAGTTTCCAAGTGAGTGCCTGCATAATGTCTCAATTTTATATAATGTAAGTATATGGTATCTTCATTTATAACATCATACCCACAGGTTTTGGAAAGTTACAAACAGCATTGTCAATAGTTTGTAAGACTTGGGGATCTCACTGTCCCAAAACTCCATAAAAGACAGTCTATTTATGAAGCTGAGATTTTTCATTTTGGCCCATGGTATTTAGCAGAGTCATAGCCATCCTAATATGGAGTAACTATATTTTAACACACATACATATATGTGTATATGCATATGTGTGTATTCTATAGTAATATGCAAGATTCCATATGAGTTTTTAAATGGCCTTAGTATAAATATTCCTCCTCGTTGAAGAGGCAATTCAACAGCTTTGTAAAAACTTTTGAAATACACAGTGACCTGTCATAATCTTTAGTAGGACGGAGAAGGCTTTAAAATGGAATCATATGCATTTAACTCATTAGAATATGTAATACAAATGCTTTCTCAAAGGGTAACAACTTAAAATGGCTCTTGTCAATTTAAAAGTAGACATATATTGTTCTATGGTTTCATAGAAAATATATCAAGAGAGTGCAAACATTTTCTATAAGGTTTGCCAGTTCAAGTATGTAAATCCCCCTGAGAGTTATCTCATTTTAACTAGAGTTATTGCTCATTTGCATACTAAATTTGCCTAGTTATTCTATGTACTTAATTTATAGTTGTTTCAAAATTCTGACTTGTGCAGTTGAAAGCAAAGATTTTGGTTTCTTTCAGTTCCTTAATGAAGTAGCATTATAGCTGCCATGTTCAATGGGAGAACAGTAAATTGAAGATGGCACAGGCCCACATTGTCGTGGTTGTGGAATGTCAATTCAAGTACTCCCTGTGTTTTGCTTTCCCACAATTAAATATGAGTTGCAAAATCCTGCACAATTACCATGCAGAAACAGTGAAGGGATTAAGTAGTAAGTCATGCTCATGAAGTAAGATTCTTGGTAACATATTAGTTTCTTATTTTTAGCTTTATGTCAGTGTACAAGTGTGTTTGTCAAGATGAAGAAAGCCTAGAAATATCATTGTGGGCATAGTCTAGTGTTTTCTATCACATCTAGTAGAAAAGGTAAAACAAGGACTTCATTATTCTTTTATATAAATTCCTAGTGTATTTATACTATTCTGCAAATATGAAAAGTCCTTAGTATCACTATGCAAATACATTAGTAAAGTGATATAAATAAATAAATTCATAACAGCATCACATATAAATAAGGACATTATTTTTAGATGTTTAAGATATATAAATCCAAACTGTGGTATTTTATTGTCCTGTACATGAGAGAATATTAATGTAGTCTTTCAAATTATATATGTTTCTATGAAAATTTGTTGTGATGACAATGTTAAATGGCTATTGATTACTGTGTAGTTTATAAACTGATTTTTTAAAAACTGGTTTGCCTTTATCACTTCTGAACCTATCAAGAGAGTTCATCACTATGTTCTTTCTGAAAAGAATAGTCTTTTTCTCTATTCACATTGCTCTTTCCTGTACATCTTTCAATGTTTAGCTGAAATAACCACCTTACTTGACTATCTATGTTGAATAATCAATTATGTTTCCAGCATTCCATATCAGATAGGTTTTAGGTCTGACTTTGTTTTTACAGTAACAACACTTTGTTTGCTTCTTGTGAGGCTTTCATTATTCATTCCCTGTATAGTATAAACTCAAAGAGTGCAGGAACATTATGTGTTTCATCTCTGCTACACTCTGATATCTCAATATGGTGTCTGGCAAATACATCTATTATTGGTGAGTCACTGATCCTCTGGTTTGCAAACTGAAGATAGACACAAACTGATCAAGAAAATGTAGCATATAAACCACTGGAGAGCTAAATGCCAATGACATAAATTAGCCATCTGGAATGCCAGTTTCTACTATATTGCCATAATATAATATTCTTTTTTATATGAATTAGAAGTATCACATTTGTATATACCAATATCAAAGAGAATGGCATTAAAATGTACAACATTTTTTTGGTCTTTGTTGGCTTATCATTTCATTACTGATTTGTTTGCACTGTTCTATACACTAAGAGATGATAATTAAGGAACCTGAAAATGTTACTCCAAAGGCTCAAGAACCATGATACAAAATAGGATACTATATGCATCACCTTAAGTATGAATAACTAACAACAGTTATGGTCAGTGAGAAAAATAAAGCTACAGCTGAAGCCAACTATTCTAATGCTTTCAGAACTTTAGAGTGGGTGGAAAATGCAGAGAAATAGTAAGTTAAATTTTGTCTGCAAAGATTTCCTGCCCCATGGGAAAAATAATTACTTCATTCTATTGCCAAAAGGCAAACCAGCACCAGCTTAATTTGCCTGAGTCTGCCATAAACTGCAGATGGAACTATAAAATATAGAATAAAATTAAACACATCTGTCCTAATTTAAAGCAGGTGAGACATGGTAGCCAAGAAACATCAAGGTGTCACACTGCATAGGCTGTAACATGCAGACCCACAGCAGAGGACTTGCTGATGGTGGAATAACGGGTTGTATAATCTGTATTGTACTATTTTTCTTTATTGAGCCTGCCTTCTTGTGCTAATTGCCATCATAATTTTAAGATTTGTTAACCAGGGGGATGAATAAATAGATGACAATCATTTATATGAATTCCAACGACTTAGTAGGCATTAAGTAGGATTTTTTTCCTCCTCAAGTACGTTATTTTGTAATATTAATTTGAATTTCAGAGAATCAGAAGTTTTGACAGATATGTCAATTAGACATGAAATTTATCTAGGACACTGAATTTCTCTTTAAAAAAAAATGTCGACTCACACCTACACCATTATCTTGATAACAGCTACATACAGAAAATAGCAGGATAAGGTGTTGGCTTTGATGAACATGAGAGCAAAGCACAGAATTTTTGAGAATGAATGTTATTGTGCTCATGAGGATATAATTTCCAATCTAATTTCACGGAACAACATGCTTTTACATTGCTGTGAGCTTACATCCTCCTATGCAGAACTTGTGGGATGCTCCCCTTGGACTCTGTCTGAATTGCATAAAACCAATAACGATTCATAGTGAAATCTCCAGTTCCTAGTTGTCCCTGCATGAAAGGGATTCTGCCAGAGTGGCTTTTGCTCTTGAGCTTCCTACTGTATTACAGAAAACATTGTTCTGCCTGCATTAGCGGCTATTCCTGGTTATTCCTACCTCTGTCCACTTTGTGCTAAGTCTCTATGCATCTCTGTGTACCTCTTTGCATAGGTGTAAGACATGCATTGCAAGAGGAAAGCTTTCTTTCTTCGATTTTAGTTTTTCATCAGCCCATCCTTCCTAGACACTACATTTTTTTATTGATCATTTTATTCATTTAAATTTCAAATCATCCTTCTCAGTTACCTCTGCACAAACCTCCATACCATCCTCCCTCTCCCTGCACTCCTTTGCTATGAGTGTGCTCCTCCACCCACTCACCCACTCCTGGCTCATCACTCTAGCATCCTCTTACACTAGGGCATCAAGCCTTCATAGGACCAAGGGCCTCCCCTCCCATTGATGTCAGATAAGGCCATCTTCTGCTACTTATGTATCTGGAGCCATGGATCCTTCCAAGTGTTCTCTTTGGTTGCTAGTTTAGTCTCTGGGAGCTCTGGGTGGTCCAGTTAGTTGTTCTTCCTATGGGGTTTCAATGCCCTGCAGATCCTTCAGACCTAACCCCTATCTCTTCCATTGGGGTCCCCAGGCTCAGTCCGATGGATGGCTGTGAATATCTGTATCTGTATTGGTAAGGTGCTAATAGAACTTCTCAGGGAACAGCCATATCAGGCACCTGTCAGCAAGCACTTCTTGGCATCAGCAATAGTGTTGGGGTACTACATTTTTATGTTTGTAATTTTAACAGAATGATTACTTAGTGTGTAGTCATTATTTTTTAGTAAACATTTTTATCATCTTTTCTTCTCCTGGTTTTAGCTATTGAGTACAAGACTTTCAGCCTATCACAAACATACCCTACCACAGAAACATGTCTCAGCTAGCTAAACTTGTTACTGTTAACTTCTTTTTAGTATTTACGTCTTGGTCAACACAGCTACAACAAGAATGCTATTATAATTGGGTATGGCAAAAACAGATTCATATCTGTACTAGCTCCTATTTGATTTCTTTCCTTCATCTCTTCTTTCTTCCTTCCTCTTCTTCCTTCCTCTTCTTTCTTTCTTCCTTCCTTCCTTCCTTCCTTCCTTCCTTCCTTCCTTCCTTCCTTCTTCCTTTCTTTTTGCAGTTGTTTATTGTTGTCTAGGCTTTGTGCAAGGGCAGTTTCATGTTCAGCTCAGATTACCCACCTAATATTGGGGAACTTTTGATAACTTCTGGCAAAATTTGAAATATTAGATTTCATTTACTACAAGTGTCCCATTTATACTGGAGATTACCTACCACTTCTTATATTTTTTTCAAAAGAATCTTCCTTTTTCTGCTATATTTACTTATGAGCTGAAAGATCTCTCATCTTCCACAACCTGTTCTAACTCTGCCCTTAAATACACACTCACATTTAATAATTCATATAGAAAGGAAAGTCCTTAAGTTCAATACTCGCTTTATTATCAGACATATTTATTTGAGATATTCTGAAAATTCTTCTTGTACAATACTTCCTTAAGACCAAATGTGTTACAATTTCTTTTAAAATTGGCTACTTAGTCATATTGTTATGAACTCTTAAAAACCAACTTAAATTTTGTATACCGACCTCTCTTTTGTTACAATGCCATTTTGACTTATTGCATATTAAAGTACCTTTATCTCATTTCTACCCCTTTAAATGACATTATACAAATATTAATGTTGTGAATAAGATAAAAAATAGAGAAAAACTTAACAATATGTTTTAATCTTTGGTTTGAGAATACAGCTCAGTGGTAGAGCACTTGTCTGACATGTTGCAAGTCCATAGGCTAAAGTCAGATCATCCAAAAAATAATAGAAAGTGTGAAAGTGTACATAAAACTTAAATCAAAATATCAAATTGACAAAAATGCTAATGTAGTACATGCAAAATTTGGTAAGTGTGTGTGTGTGTGTGTGTGTGTATAACCAACAATCTAATTAAGTTGTTATTCCATCAGGTTGTATTCATTAAATACATGAAATTTTATGTCACCTAAAAATGTTTACAAACTTTAGTTTATTAGGAATTAGTAGGCATGTGTTGGCAAATTGTATGTCAAGTTGACACAATCTAGAATCCTCAGAGAGGGGAGAGTCTAAATTGAAAAAAAAAAATGCCTGTGTAGAACCAAGCTGTATTCAAGCCTCTGGGGCATTTTCTTAATTACAAAGTGATGTGGAAGGGTCCAGTTCATTGTGGATGATGCCATCTCTGGGCTGGTAGTTATAGTTCTATAAGAAAACAGGCTGAGTAGGTCACAAAGAGCAAGCCATTTTGCAGCATCTCTCCAGAGCCTCTGCATCAGCTTCTGTCTCCATGTTTCTGTCATGGTTGAGTTCCTGTTATATGTCATGATCATTGAATTTCTTCAATGATGAAAAGTGATATAGAAGTGCAAGCCAAATAAACCCTTTCCTCTCCATGTTGGTCACTAAGTTTCATCACAGCAATTAGTAACTCTGAGAAAGTTAAGTCATCATCAAAAAAGAACAAATCTTTAATGAGAGAATTAACAACACTAAATAACAGCTAGTTTTATGCATGTGACAAGAAGGAAGCAGATCTTTCTCATTTTAACCACAGAAGCATTACATCACTGGTACACATATATGATAAAAATATATAGCACATTTAATATTATCTGGACAAGGCAGGATAGATGCCAAGGAAGGTTTCATTACATGTGATGTTCTTGTGAGTGTTGGTGCATATGTGTCGTAATAGTCACATAATAGTCATTTGTTGGTGAGAGGATATCCTCTTGTATGCCCTTCACCTTCAAAATTCCTCAAAAAGGCAAAATTTCTTCTTAGTGGGACCCATGTGCACAGTGTGATTTTTGTCCCTTGTGCTTCTGGAGATTTGTCTGGATCTCCTCCAATGTTAAATGAGAAGCACTGGCATTACTGATGAAGTCTAGCGCAGCTTTGACATGGATGCTGTTATTTAAATGTAGTTTCACACTTGCCAGAACTTCATCCATAGTGCCAACTCCCCAGACTCCAAGAATGGTTTCTTAAGAAAATCTCAAAAATTACTGGAAAAGCAAAGGAAGAACTGCCAACTGTATGTAGTTCTGATTCTATATGTCCACCAACATCAGTACTTACTTATATTGTGTGCAATATACTATGTGCTATGCAAGAAGAAGATCAGTGTGTGTGCTGCATAGGGTCTCAACTGCCAGAGAGAAGCATATCAGAATGCGATTTTCTTGATTTTAAATGAACATGTAATTGTAAGCCTCTAGAATATATCTCTTGCTCCGACTTTCTCCCAGATACTGCTTTCTATCAATACAAATAAGAGGATATAAATATCTTCAGTTTGTCTTGCCCCATGGACATGTGCTGCCTGTGGAAGTCACACTCCTTTTTGGGATAGTGCTGGAAATATATGGAATTATGATGAACACTGCAAAATTGGTTTGGTGACTGTTCACTCTAAGTACTCTGGATTGAGTAGATGACAGTGTTGTTCATCTTTTCTGTGAAGCTGTCTTCATAGAAGAGGCATGTTCTTTCATACATGCTGTTAGTAATGCACGGAAATAAGATAAAATAGTGGTCTACATGATGCTAATATTGACGTTGAGTTTTCATCCTCTCGCTTAATTTAGTCCTCACCCCTTTCCTTCCCCATTCTTTTTAGAATGGAAGGCAGCATTTTAACTGATAAAGCTCCCAGAAGCACTGGGATTATTGATGAAGTCTAGGACATGGTTCAATGAATCTAACTCAACTTCTCTTTCTATAATAAGTCATGCTCCTCCACTCAGGAGTTTACATAAAAATTATTATTCCTTTCACGTCAAATCAGCATTGCTACCTTGGGTACGTCAGCCTGCTCAGATAAAATTCTTAGGATTTTTTTGTTTACTTTGATTTTCTAAGAGGGCCTTTCATCTCTCTTTCTTTGACAAGTCTTTCTTTAGTACCTTGTCATGTGCAGATGTTGAGGCAATTGACAGTTTAACAGTCTGTCGGGAAATCTCATTACTTCTACCCAAAATGTTAACACATACAGTTTCAATCTTACAAGTAACTACAGGTGACAGCTTCGCCAATTGCCATTCTCTGTTCAACATTGATGGCCACTTTTCGAGCCTCTTATATACATTTTTAGAGTACAAAATTTGATCTGTATGTAACAGCAGAGACAAAGCCACAGTATGTACCACCTTTGCTTTAGGGCAACTTACTTGGTACAATTTCTCTCTGGACTGTCAATGCATCTCTCATTTCAAGAAGTACATTGGCCTGAATGCATTCAAGTTGATTTAGTTGGAAAAGAGCAAAAGAAATCCAATATATTTTTATCTTTTGTTACCTACAAGTCTATTAACATCCTGTTGCTAATGTGAGTACACTTATCAATTCCAGATTCTAGGCATCGGGAAATATATCCCAGTATGTTAGAGAGAATATCCAAAAAGTTTCAATGAGAAACATGCAATTGTAAAGAGAACATTTATTGAACTAAGTAAAGAAACCCAGCTACCCCTGATTTTCAGGAGTCAATCTGTAAACCAAGTGAACTAGTATTTCACTCTTAAGACAGATGTAAAAAAAGCCAAACTCTGACTCTGTTTCTCAGGTGACATTTGCAACCCCAATCCCTGTGAAAATGATGGCATCTGTCTGTCGGGATTGGCTGATGATTCCTATTCCTGTGAGTGTCCAGATGGCTTCACAGATCCAAACTGCTCTAGTGTTGTGGAGGTTGGTAAGTGCAAGATTTAAGCATCTCCATAGACATCATGTTAGTTTTTGGGAATGGTTTTCAGATATGACTCTTGTGTGGTAAAGATATTTTTAAGACTCTATTGAACTTGCTTGACTGTATTACTATCAATTTTATTGTTTATAGTTTGTCTTTTAAATATATTTTTATTGGTGACATTTTTAAATATATCATAGTTCCTAGTTTAGTAATTGACACTATAATTGACAAAAATAATTGAATATAATGAATTTCCTATGCCTCTGATGTAAATGAAAATTATTTTTTACAAATAAAGGAGATAATTCTAATGTTGATTTAGGTAAAATCATTACTGTAAATTTCATAGGTCTTTTAAATGAACTGATAATATGTATTAGTATTTCATAAATCTTCTAAATTATTTGTTTTCTATGAATGAGTATGCATCATATTTTAGGATTATGAAGAATAAATAGTATTCCAACTGCAATCCTCATCAAAACCTTTTCAAAATAGTCTTCTTTGCAAAAACTGATTCGTGTCACTGATTACTTTCAAAATCACATTTTAATTTGTAAAAATGTCATTGCTATAAAACTTTGTAATATTCATAATTTCCAAAAAGCTCCTCAACAGGAATATGGGTATATTTTCAAGGTTTCAAAGAAGCTTATCACAGTTCAGTGGCTAGTGCCACACCCTGATTTACATGGGCAGCACAGATTGGAGAAGATGGCTCACTAAATTTAAAACAGAAAGGACAGAAGATTGGATAGGAGAGAGGTGAGATAGATCTGGAAAGAATTAATGGGTGAATTTGGTCAAAATGAATTGTATGATGTTCTCAAAGAATTTAAAAATATTTTTAAAACCACAGAGTGTAAACTTCTGTGCAAAAGTTCTCTCTCAGTCAAAGCAGCACTATGAGTAGGTGTGGAAACAATGATTTCCATAGCAGTACCAAAAAGTGTCCAAGACAGTCTATATTTGTAAAATACGAAGTCTAATAATATTGAATAAATTTTTTTGTCATCATAATTGCTAGAAAACTGGACACGTTAGTGGTTTTTGTTTAACAATTTAGAAAAAAGAAAGTTATTCGCTTTTGTAGCCAGTGATGAGTTTGCATTACCTATCATTGTATTTGTATCTGAATGGCAGAAGAGTCACTTAACAAAATCTTTAATTTACTACATTTAAACACCAATTATAGAATTTAATGTACTTTGTTTTTTAATATGCTTCTTATATTTTCATATTAGACTAACATGATTATATCTAAAAAAATTGATTTATGCTATTGCTTAGTCAGTTTAATTCATATCAGAGATAATTAAATTTAGCAGTATTTTAGGGAGCTTGACATTATTCCATAGAAACAAAATTTTTCTATCACTTTGACTTCATCCGCAGATATATACAAAAACCTTTTAGAGTTTAATATGAGTCATATATCCAGAAGTCTATAGTACCAAAGAAAAATTATAGCTGTAAGTAATTCTACCAAGAATATTGGAATCTAATTAAATTTTAGTATCATTAACTCCACCAATCTGAAATTCATGGCTCCTTAGTAGTATATAATGTTTTTGTAAGCAACTTAAAAAGCAAACTCTAAATAAGAGATAAATATGGTAAATATCTTAAAGTATGTCCTACTTTTAATTATTAATTCAATATCCAACATTTTGCCAGAAGAATGGTTTAAGCAAGCAATCACAATGCATATTACAGTTCACTGATGCTGAGGCGTTGGATGCTTATGGAATGACATTTTCTCCAGGTTTATTGCTATACTACTAAAACATTTACAACAATTAGATATTTTGTAGTTAAACTACAACAGTTTAAACTATATTTGGTATAATATGTTTTATACAACCATACCTGTCTGTGAAGTATATTTAGCAGTTCTCCGAAAAAGTTTATTTTTATTTCAGCCCTACAATGTAGCATAGCATAGATGTTACAACAATTCTAGTATTAAAATAATGAAAAAGTACCATAAAAACTTAAAATGCCTTTTGTGAATTACTTAGCATTGCTGTTTTATAAAATAAGCTGCTTATGTATGTGTGTGTATGTATACATCCTATACATACATATGATAGAAGAGTATGTGATTGGAGGACAAAAGAAGACACTCATGTCCTCTTCCTCTGTTCTCCATACATCATCTTGAGCCAAGCTGGCGAGCCTGTGGCTTTTCAGGTAGACTGGTGGGCAGCAAGCCTTGGCAACCCTTCTGTCTCCCCCATCCAATGAATCTTTCAGTTCTAGGCACATGAGACTACTTCTGGTTCTGTGTGTGGGTGCTTGGGATCCACACTATAGTTTTCATTCTTATACATCCAGCATTCTATTAGACTGAACAGTCTCTCCAGGCCTTTCAAATAGTTTGATAAAAACAATTTAGAATTTAGGGTAAAATGATAATTTTAGGTTAAATACTTTCATAGGACAAGCATATTAGTTTTATTTTTGCAACTTCTTTCTCAAGCCTTTACTTTCTAGCATACATTAATGTAATACTGAGTACTTATTGACTAAAAATACTAGTTACTAGTTAATTTAGTATCTTTCCTACTTTAGGATTTACCCTATTTTTGAAATTCAGAAAACAAATGTTGACCTTTAAAACCCCATTCTCTTTCAATTGAAAACTATCTGAGATAAGTTCATAGTCACTGTTTCTCCATATGAGCTATAAACAGAGAAGAAACCATAAAAATGAGAATTTATATATAAAAAGAGCAAAACTAGAGAAATGGGAATTTTAAGACAATAATTTAGAAGACATAGATCTATGAACATTACTATACATTTACTTATATATTAATATTATAGTTAGATACACATATTTATTTTCATATTCTTACTGAATAATATATATTGTACAATTATAAAAAAGTTCAAATTTATTTTTATCCCAAAAGAAAAGAAAATAAACTTACTCATAGGAGTGTACAAAAAATTATGATGAGCCCATGAGGTTTCTACCATACAAAACAAACTATAGGCAATGAAAAAAATTATTAGCAGAAGAGGGGTTTTCCAGCCAGGGAAGAAAACATCAATTTGTTGTCCACTGCTAAACAATAAGCCTTGAAAACATACAGATAGGTAGCGTTTCAGAGAGAGAAAATTATATTTGGAAATACTTATGTATATCCATGCATGCATATGCATATACTAACAATGAAAAAGGGAGCTATGAACTTGAAGAAGCATGAGGGATGGTATACATCAGGGTCAGATGATTGGACCTAAGAGGGAAAAGTTTCATAATTACACTTACCCCAGTGATTTTACAGTCTGCAAGAGGTAATTTCCAAGACAAGTCTATGAAAATCCTGCCATGTTTTGATCTTAGACCTTAGTGCTTTGCTATAGCCCCCTAGCATGAAGTTCTCGATGCTGCTCAATTCACAGGATCTTCTCCTCCAAATTTGTGCTTTTGCTTTTCACCACTATAACCTCTAGTTCTGCTGGCACTTGGAATGTGTCTCCACTTTTACTCTCAATCCTCATATCCCTTATATTTCTGACTGGGAGGTTAGCAAAAGACTCTCAGGTTTGCAGAATGCGTTCTTTAGCATGCTTTCTTTAGAACTTTCTTTAAATAATTCTCTCACTTGCTCACTCACTTTTGCTCTCTCATTCTTCTTGCCTCACGCCCTTAGATTCTTACATATATACCTGCTCACCCTCTTTAAGATACTGAGAAACCTGAAGATAGCACCAGGAAAGTTTCTCTTGTAACAACACAAAGCCTGTCACATCATATCTTGAATTTGAAGACAATATTTGTCAAATGAACTAGACTTTGCATAGATGGGCCCTGGATGCTGGGCTCCACTTCTGGGAACTTGTGGACAAAAGTCCATGTGGCTCTGCCCACATTTCGTCTCAGTCATTAAAGGGCTTACATTTCCTAGAGAACAATGTGGAGCTGACTGTTTACATATTCCATATTTAAAGAAAATTTCTATTGATAGTGAAGAATGTAGTTTATTAATGGAAATGTTAGTATCTCTTAAAATATCTAATTTAAATATTACAACTCTGTGTTTTCTATTAGAATAATTAAAATATTATTGATAGTAACAAATGGAAGCATGATCACATAATATATTGATGAAATCAAAAGGAATTTAAGAAATGATTGATTTTTTAAGAAAAACCATAATTTTTAGTGTCAAGAGTGTAGTTTAGATCTACTTCAAAAAATATCAGCATCACAGCCACAGAAGTTGAATAGATAATCAATTAATCAATCAATAACAAAGTCTTAATTATCTCTCATTTATAGTCAGATACTTAATTCTTAATTAATAATGGAGATAAATGTTAAATTCAGAGGAATTGCTGTCAAATTTCAGGAAAATAAGATAAATTAATGATAGGCAACCATAACTATGGATAAATAGGTAATAAATAGGAACACTAGTGTAAGTACATGAAGCTATACTACAGAGCCTGTTAAAAATAAAAGTCAGAGGATTGATGCATTAATGAAGACATTTACCAATAACTATAAAGTAATTCTGTCCTAGAAGATGAGAAGGAAACTTATTTTAGACAAAAGAACCTATATGTTGAAAAACAAGGGATAAGAAGTTACTAACAGGGCTCCCTTCCCTGCCATTTGATCTCTCCTACCTGGACTGCCTGGTTAGGCTTCAGTGGGAGAGGATGTGCCTAGAGCTGCTGGAACTAGACTTCCCAGAATGAGGTGGTACCCAAAGGGGCCTCCCACCCTCTCTGAGAAGAGGAGGGGTCAATGTGGGGAGGGATTTGTTATGTTGGTACTGGGAGGAGAAAAGGGGGGGCTGTGATCAGGACCTAAAGTGAATAAAACATAAATTATTGAAAAATGTCCCAAATAAGAGTGTATTTCCTACCAAAAACAAAAGAGGTGATTGATACTGAGTGAAGATTATGTTGCTGCAGTATGGGAACAAATATAGTAAATGTAGCAGGGGAGTAGGTTGACAATGATATAGTTAATTTGGCAACAATGATGTTCTTGAGTAGATAAACCATAAGCAGAATGTTAAACACTAATGGGGGAAAAGCACTCAGAATTTAGAGGATACAGAGGACAATTTATACAGTGGATCATTGTTTACTCAGGAAAAGGGTTAAAACAAAACTACTCTTATTTTCATTTTCTTTATAAAAATAGTTTTGTCCTATTTTGTTTCTATCAGTGCCACATGGATGTGGGGGGATGTGTACATGTTTGAGTGTAGGTACATTTATAGTCCAGAAGAGGAAATGGTTTAAATTGCCTGAGGCTGGAGGTACAGAAGGGTGTAAACTGCCCAGTGTGGGTGCTGTGAACTTAACTCTGGTCTTCTGGGAAAATAATAAATGTTCTTAATCAACAGAGTACCGTCTCCAGAGATATTAGAAATTGTGTCTAAATAAAAATGCAGGTAAAAAGTAAATTTAGCATTCAAGATACAAAATTTGAGGAATAAGCTAGTCATATTTGAATATGCCAAGCATAGATTTGGATGTTATAATTGTGCATATGGTCATTAAAATGTGCACAGATGGGAGTGCCTGTCCTTAAGAATTAGTAGATTTTTTTTCAATTACTAAAGCAAATATTCCTCAATATAAGATTTATTACTCATTCATTCATCAAATATTTGAGTATCAACTATGTGCACAGAGCATATGGCTGCTAAAATACAGGTTATGACTTCAAAGATCTAAGAGGTTGATAAGGGGTGTTGGAGAGACTGAGAAGTTAGCATTTAATATAAAACTTAAGTTCTGAGATAAGGACCAAGATAATGGTCCTTAAATGTAGATTGAGGATGGTAGATGAAAGTAGAATTGGAACACAGAGATGATTTTCTGATCAGATTCATGACTTTAAGAATACAGAACAATACTTTTTTCTTTTTTGGATATATTATTTATTTACTTTTCAGTTGTTATTCTCCTTTCCCTATTTCCTTCCCCAAAAGACCCCCTCTACCATCCCCCCTCCTCCTGCTTCTATAAGGGTATGTCCCCACTCACCCACTCACTCCAACCTCCCTGCCCTCGAATTTCTCCACAGTGGGGCATCAAGACCAAGGACCTCCTCTCTCACCTATTCCCTTCAAGGCCATCCTCCCCTACATATACTTAGGGAGTCCCTCCCTAAGTGCTCCCAGGCTGGTGGTTTAGACCCTGGGAGCTCTGATTGGTTGGTATTGTTACTCTCCCCATGGGGCCGCAAACCCTTTCAATTCCTTCAATCTTCTAGCTCCTCCATTGGGAAGCTAATCTTTGAACTGATCACAGAGCAGTACTTAAGATGGATACTTGCTGTTGACTATAAATAATCTATTAAGTATCTTAGAGATATATGTGTTAATATTGAGCATGACCATACCATCTTAAAACTATCACATTTGGAGATTGGTAGTAATATGAGATCTAGCAACATTTTGGAAAAAGAATTTCTTTTATTATTATTATTAATTTATTTATCTTTTTTAACATTTCAGATTTTATTCCCCTCTTGATCCACACTCTGTTCCACATCTTATAACTACTCCTCGTCCCCAGTCTCCACGAGGATGTCCCCAACCACCCTGCACCAGACCTCCAAAGTCCCTGGGGCCTCTAGTCTCTTTAGGATTATGTGCATTTTCTCTGATTAAAGCCAGACCCGGCAGTCCTCTGCTGTACATATGTTGGGGGCCTCATATCAATTGGTGTATGCTACCTGGTTGGTGATCCAGTGTCTGAGAGGTCTAGGGGTCCAGGTTAATTGAGACTGCTGGTCCTCCTACAGGATCGTCCTCCTCCTCAGCTTCTTTCAACGTTTCCCTAATTCAACCACGGGTCAGCAGCTTCTGTCCATTGGTTGGGTGCAAAGATCTGCATCTAACTCTTTCAGCTGCTTGTTGGGTCTTTCAGTGTGGGGAAAATGTAAAAAAGGCCGCCACAGCGGCGCAAGCTTGCGCCGCCGTGGCGGGGTCCCACATCAGGGAAGAAGATCCTACGGTTCCAGCGGCCTGAGGGCCTTGGCTGCGGCAGGCCCCAGTTACACGAGGAAGTCCTTGGTTCCAAAAAGGTTTATTGACATGACGGATAATAGATGGATCTAGGCATACCCCCTCCAAACTCAGGGCAGTCCCGAGTTATATAGGGAGGGAGAAGGGGGAGGATTAGGGGAGGATCTGGGGGAGGAATGTTTAATTTGCTCTGCCCTCTGGCCTTCATTAGTATGTAAATCTCTAGGGCTTGAGGCCTAAAGCCTGGCCTATGTGACTCTATGGAAATGTGGCTGTTTTCAGGATCCTAGATGATGGGAGGTACCGAACTCCTGCCGGTTCTCACGCAGAATTCCACGGAGAATCTCGGGGTTCTAAGTACCTGCTCAACCATGACCCAGGATACCCTTATACAGTCCCACATTTCAGAAGGCAGTCATGATAGGTCCCTTTTTGTGAGTGCTCTGTAGGTTCAGGAATAATAGTGTCAGGGCTTGGAGCCTCCCCTTGAGCTGGATTCCACTTTGATCCTGTCGCTGGACCTTCTTTTCCTCAGGCGCTTCTCCATTTCCGTCCTTGCAGTTCTTTCAGACAGGAACAATTATGGGTCAGAGTTTTGGTTGTGGGAAGGCAACCCTCTCCCTCAGTTGATGCCCTGTCTTTCTGCTAGAGATGGGCTCTACAAGTTCCCTCTATCCACTGTAGGGCATTTCATCTGTGGTCCTTCCCTTTGAGTCCTGAGAGTCTCTCACTCCCTGGTCTCTGGTACATTCTTAAAGGGACCCCCGACCTCCTACCTCCTGAGGTTGCCTGTTTCCATTCTTTCGCTGGCCCTTGGAGCTTCAGTCCTTTTTTCCCCTGCCCAGTACCACATCATGTTCCCCTCTCCCTCTCTCCCTGTCCACTTTACCCCCCAGGTCCCTCCTTCCCCTCTTGTGATTGCTTTTTTTCTCACACCCAAGTGGGGCTGAGGCGTCCTTATTTGGGCCCTTCAACTTTTTGAGTTGTATGGACTCTGTCTTGGGTATTCTGTACTACTTTTTTTTTTTGGTTAATATCCACTTATTAGTGAGTACATACCATGTATGTCCTTTTGGGTCTGAGTTACCTCACTCAGGATGGTATTTTCTAGTTCCATCCATATGCCTTCAAAACTCATGATCTCCTCATTCCTAATAGCTGAGTAGTATTCCATTGTGTAAATGAATCACATTTCCTGTATCCATTTTCAGTTGTGAGACATCTGAGTTTTTTCCAATTTCTGGCTATCACAGATAAGGCCACTATGAACATAGTGGAACACATTCCCCTGTGGCATCTTTTGGGTATATGCCCAAGAGTGGTATTTCTGGGTCTTCAGGTAGAACTATTTCCATTTTTCTGAAGAAGCTCCAGATTGATTTCTGGAGAAGTTGTACCAGTTATGAAGCACAATAAAATAATATAAGAAAATTATATCCCTTTCATTTTACTTAAACCCTTGATTATTATAATAGTACATTAGTCACCTAAATGGGACAAAATAAGCCCACGTTGATGTTGCGCATGGAGTGTGAGGGCAAGACTAGAAGGAAGGATTCAGTCTCTGATACTAGGAGAAGTATGTGAAGAAGGTGACATTTAATCAAAGGAATCCTAATGATGTTCTAGAGTGCTGTGATTATGGAGACACTGAGGTCAACTAGGAAGGTCAGATAATGGCAGAAAAGCATCACTTGGGTGCCAAGGAAACTCTACTGGTTGAAGAGGGAGTATTGGTTTACTCCCTCTCAGCAAAGTATTAGTGATACAAAAGGTGAGATGAGAAAAAAGGGCCATATAAATAATACATTGAATCTAAATATTTTTGACAGATAGAAACCAATTTATTGGAATCTGTTATGTCATTTCACCTGAACTTAGTTGACAATAGCTACATGCTAGTGGCATGATATTTGCTTTGGGAATTATGAAAGCAACACTTAAGAATTACTGAAATAGGAGTGAAGGCATCATTGATTTGTTGAGGAGTTGGAAATAGATGGCATTATTTGTGGAAGTTTATTTAGCTGCATTGCCTGATGCCAAAGAAAATCAAGGTAACAGTTCAAGGTAACTTTGTACTCTTAGGAACTGGATTGTCCAGTGTATTTCAAAGCATAAATGTGATGGCAATCTTAAGAATCAATATTCCTTAATGCACAGTATAATGCATAACTTTAAATGAGTCTGATAATGAAAAATAATTATGACTGTGTATATTCTAGAGCATTCAATCTTGTCCTTTAAGTAAAAAATAATTAATTAAGCTTAAGTAGATAACAATTTACATTATTAACTTGATTTCAGTTACATCTTATAAAATAAAATTGAAACAATTTATTTCCTCAGAAAACTGTAGAACCATGATAAAAATATCTATTCACTTACATGTTATTCTATGGAAAATATGGCAAATTTCAAATAAGAAACAATGCCTTCTTTATTTGACATGTTGAGATAGTCACATGATATATTGACCTCATTAGATTTTCACAGCAAAATCAAGGCTCAAGTATTTCCTTTCCACCAAAGAGAGTCATTGAGCACAATGTTTATTAATGTTACCCATCTTCAGGAGAGTTTAAAACATTCCAAAGACAGAGCATCTACACATTAATTCCCTTCTTTAATCAGTGCCTCAGGTTCTACCATAATAGAGAAACCAGGTACATCGCACAAGAGCCTCTGTTTCAATGGTCTAAGACATTAATCATTGACCTATAGACACTCATCAAAATGATTTCTTGACCCTACACTACTGTGGATAGATTCACTGCACAAAGCTAGCCAGGAAGGTTTGCAGTATCATTATATGAGAAGTATTTTTATTTTTGAAAGGTATGTGTCAGTGATATTTTATGTTATCTACCAACAACTTAGTGATGAGGGCATTTTATTCATTAATATTGCCTTATTTTTATACTGTCTAATACCACATGTATTATGTGCATATGAAACATATTTACAGTTCATATCCTCTGAATCAAAATGTGATCTAACATAAGTTTCAATATTAAGTGAGAATGTGAGTCTGATAATATAATGACCAGACCAAGGAAATAGAGCTCTTGTTCAATGGTAGAATGATTATTACATTAGTTATTCCAGGATTTCTCCACAATATAATGCATAAATGAGGATATATTGAAACAACTTGAAACATATAATATAGCATAAAATTATGGCATTGTCATTCTGTGGCACTTAGCTAACTAAAGGGAGTTGTTCTTAAAAGAAAAGCATCTTGATGTTATAGTTAAGAAGCAGAAGTCAACAATGCTGAGTTCAAATATTGGCTCTCTGCTTATAGTGTAATAATATGTAAGTTCTACACCTAGGGAATAAGACAGCCATGGATAGAAACTAGCTAAAATGTAAATGAACTAATCATGCTCAGATACTATCTTCCTATAATTCCATAAAGGATAAACATGACAGGTGCTTACATTGCATTTCAGTGTGAATATGGGTCATCTAAAGGTATTGAAGTATAGGGAACTGTGTGTCTAAGTAATAAGCAAATGCTATCTCTTTCTGTAAGGGACTCAAGTACACATTTTTTATTCCCTCAGAAATTCTAAGACTGACAACCCACAGATACATATGGATGATTGTACTTTCTAAGACCAATATATCCCACAGATATCTCCAGATAACTGGACTTTCAGAGACCATGTCCCACAGATTCCTTTAGATAACTCTACTTTTTGAGACCAATATCCCACAGATTGCTATGGATGACTATGGTTTACTTATGCTCTTTTAATCTACTTGCCTGTGAAATGTGGACCAATACTTTAAACATGTTCAAAAAATTGTTGTATGCAAAGCTTTTAAAACAGTTTCTAAATGATAATAAGTGACGTCTAGGAGTCAAGTAATATACAAAGTTAAAGCTTATTCAAAGTTGAAAAGCTATGAACAGAGATCAAACACCTACTCTTCTGAATATTTTGCACCATTTCAGTCAGTAATAACATTTCTGAAGCATGTGGCAAAGTCTGACCTATTATTTTTAGATGAGAATTTTTCTGCTTGTACTTGAATATATAAACTGGGGGTAATTTAACTGTCAGATTTTGATGTTATTAAAGCTTTTTTCTTTCAACATATAATTTGACAAATCACCTCATTTGCTATGAGAAAATAACCCTATGTTTTATTATTTGAAAATTATGAATAATGTAAGTAATGCTTGCATAATTAAGAATCAGAGTCTCAGGAATACAGTTTTTTATGCTTAGAGCAAATAATTTACGAATTGATTTTTCTTTATAAGATTGCAGAATGGTATTCCTCTAAAAATATAATAAATGCCAAGTCAGAATTTATGACAACACATTAATATTATGTTTTAGGTATGATAGATCAACAATACGCTCTGTATGGCTTTGCATAAATATTGAATAAATGAAATAGGAACACTCCAAGCTTCTATTTAACAATGTATGTTCCCTGTCCCTCGATGGCTTTTCCTGACCCCTGAAAGATAATCTTCCCATTTTTAGTGATCTCTGGATAAGATCCCTCCCTTGAGAAATATAAAAATGAGAAAGGCTGGGAGTAGCTACATCGATAGTCATTACACAGTGCAGAAATGAGAAAGGCTGTGAGTAGCTACATCGGTAGTCATTACACAGTGCAGAAATCAGTGACTGTATGAGTGGACAATGCTCCAGTCATCGAGTGAATGGAAAGCATGCCATCCCCACAGGCCACACTCTATGACAGGGCTGAGCATTGAGATGAGCACAAATGGAAGTCTAGCTCATCAGATGCAGGTGTGCCATTAGAATTTTCTATGCAAACTATGGTGTATTTAAAAATACATATGTAGGAGAAGTGAGAACTTTCTAGAAAAAAAATTAAATTGTTTTCTGCTCCAATTACAAGATTTTGTCAGGAAAAACTGGTACCAAACAAGAAGCCAGTTTGTCCTGAGATGGGAAGACTTCTAGGTACCTCTTTAAATGTTCATGTATAATATACTCTGTGTTATCAAAGTTCACCTCCAAGAATAAAATGCTAGAAACTCTTAATATTGGCTATTACAGCAGTTTAAAATTATTAACAAAACAAATGCAAAACTCTATCCTGAACATCAACTGTGGGGCAATTTTAAAATAGTACCTCATGCCTTTCAGTTGAAGATAAAGTGTTTAAATTGCACCTCTCTATATTGCACCTCTCTCTGTTGCCTTTATTGCTTCTGCTTCATAGCTTCTTACTTTCCAATTTATCTTCAATTCAATATCTATATTCAATTGTCTTGATTGTTTTTCAGGTGACTAACAGTTCATTTGAAATTGCAGGAAAGTGACTCATTGGCAGAAAATGCTGATATCTAATCTGCAAATTATCACCAGAAATTAATTATTGAAAGAAACAACAATAAGATTTCACATAGTTTTTCAAATGTTACTTGATAGGGGACAGTCTGAGATTCCATCTCATCTTTTATTCAGCTAAGGGGTCCTCTGATCCTGGGCAGCAAGAAAATCATTTCACTAAGAACAAATGCATGCTTTTCCTGTCTGTGAATGCTAATCAAGTGCATGTGACCTACACCCATTTTGGATTCTTTACTGTAAAGAAAATGAAACCTTGGAAAATACTTTTAAGACTTTCCTTGGGTTCAAACAATCACACTACTCTTCCACTTATAGGATACTTTTAACATACTTGTATGGTACATATATTTGAGGCCCCTCACTTTTACCACAACCATGTTTCCTCTTCTGAGTCTTTCTGTTCTGTACACAAGCCTGGCTTCTGAACAGGGAGAGGATAAGCATACTGCCAGCCTTTAGATGTGCCTGAGGAGAAAAGGAAATTAATTATTTACTCTTGAAGTTGCTGACACAAAATTAGGTTGTTTCTTTTAGGACTGTAGCCTTAAGGCAAGACACGATTTTTTTCCTTGTCACTTAAATCCTATCAGAAAATGATAATATGCTTGTTAATATTTTAAAGTATCTCTACACAATAGCAGATTTACTCAGTGACCAACATGTTTGCTCTGGACTTCATTTAATTTTTAGAAGTTGTAAATGTCCTTTAAAAGATTCTAGAAATAAATATTGAGAGTGTATATTCACAAAATAAAATGTATTTATTTCTTCATCACATATTTATTTAGTGCTTGAGATCACATCCAGAGCTTCTGCATATTAAGCTTGTGCTTTCTATCCTTGAACTACAGGCCCAATCTGGGGGAAAAAAGGAAAAGAAGAGAAAGGAAAGTAAAGAAAAGAAAATGAAAGAAAAGAAAGGAAAGGAAAGGAAAGGAAAGGAAAGGAAAGGAAAGGAAAGGAAAGGAAAGGAAAGGAAAAAGGCATAGCTGTAAATGAACCTGTAAAATAATCCAATGTCTTCCTATTAAATGTACATGTCTATTTTCACTTACAACATCTGAAATATGGAATAATACAAGGTTCTCTACTTTCTACTCTCATTTAATATGTTGTTTAATATATTAGAGAAAGTAATAAGAAAATAGAGATATATGAAATGAGCAAAAATAGGAAAGTAAAAAGTAAAATTATATCTACCACAAATGCCATGTTTCTGTTCTTGAAAAAAAAACCTTACATACTCTACCAGAAAACTCATAAATATGATAAACACTCTAAGTAGAGTTACAAGATACATTATTAACATGCAAAACCCAGCAGTATTTATATATACTAAGAGTGAACTTTTTTGAGAAATTAGAAAAAAAATCCATTCACATAAAGAGGGATACTTTATAATATATATATGCATTGTAATACTTTACAAAATAAAGTTGAATAAACCTAACCAAGGTAGTAACGTATATACACAATGAAAATGATTCTTTCATCCATCACATCTTTCACAAAAATCAATTCAAAATAGATCAAATGTTGTTATACTTAGCTTCAAATGGTTAACTTGTCATACTGGAAATAGAGGACTCTCATGGAAGAATAGCCTCCATCAGACTGATCTGAACTCATATCAGTGGGATATTTCTTTAATTAATAATTGATGTAGGTGGTCCAAGCACATGTTAGACCATGCCTTTCTGATGCAACTGTACCTGGGCTGCATATGACTAGGTAAGCCAGGGGAACAATCAAAGAAGCATCATCTGCTTCACTTTCTATCTCCAGGTTCCCAGTTAAGCTCCTGCCTTTGATTATTTTCATGATGGACTAAATGGATGTATGTAGTTTGAACTAAACACTGAATTGTTTGGGAGGCAACTAAAAACAAATGCCCTAATTTAATACATATTAAATGTTGATACTATGAGGAGAAAGCACTTAAGCACTTACATGGACAAGAACTTTCTGAACAGACTCTAGTAGCAGAGGAAAAACATCCAAGAATTAACACATGGCATTACATGATATTTAAGTGTTTCTGCATAAGAAAAGAAACAAGCAACGGAGTGAGCAGACAGCCCTCAGAATTGAAGAAATAATATAACAGGTACATTTCAATGAGGAAGTTTTTGTCTAGAAAATATAATAAACTACAAGCAAACAAACACTAAATAATCAAACTGGTAATCAATAAATGAGATAAGGAAAAAAAACCAGAATGTTCTTAAAAGAGCAAAGAGAAGTGGCAATAAATATAAATTAAGCATTCAACACCTTTAATATCAGGAAATACAATTTAAGACTACTTTGATAATCTACCTCAACTCAGTCAGAATGATAATCATCCAAACTCAAACAACCAAACAAACAATCAATCAAACAAACAAACATAAAGCAATACAAAACAAAGAGGCAAAAATGACAGTAAGAACCTAGGAAAAGAGTACCATTATTCATTGGTGGAGCCATCCTGCAAATCACTATGGAAACTTCCAAATAAATTAAAAGTAGAATATATATATATATATATATATATATATATATATATATATATATATA
>NW_021621185.1:11848902-11880109 GCF_004785775.1 Grammomys surdaster
ATATATATATATATATATATATATATATATATATATATATATATATATTTGTTTGCTTTCCATTGTTGTAATAAGCTCCATGATTAAAAGTACCTTAGAGAGGAAAGGGTTTATTTGGCTCCCAAGTTACAGTCTGTCACTGAGAGACTCCAAAGCTGGAACTCAAGGCATAAACTGAAAGCCATGAAAAGAAGAGCAAACCGGGATACGATTATTACCTGCTTGCTTTCTCTGGCTTGAACAATGGGATAGTGAATTGTAGTTCCTCAAAACAATGGCATTGTTTTTAGACATATAGAAAAAGAAATTACAAGAAACTAATGGTTTTAGAAAATATTAAATTAAGCATGGTAATTCAGACTCAGAAAATAAATAACACACTTTCACTTTTAAGTGAGGATCTAAGTGATATATGATCCTGAATATCACAAAGCACAACATTATACATGTAGCATGAAAGTGGGCAGGAGGCTATCGTGTGTTTTCATCCAAAAATCCTGGGGAATAGAAGTTAAAAGGAGAAAAATAAAAAAATAAATGAAATTTGAGGCTATCATACATAAATCAATATAATATAGAGTATAAAGTTTTAATTTTTTAATTAAAACATTATATTTATGATTGAACAGTATAAGAGTGAGAACATCTGTTCTGGAATTATGAGTTTTACCCATTCTTTCAAAATGACATGAAAGGCAAAATGTGATGTCCATTGTCCTAAGACCGTTTTGGCCAAATATGACTCAGCCACTTTGTGTCTTGTGATACATAGACATGGGGCAGGGACTCTTTCAGTTGCAAATCAATTTTGTTAACATTATTGAAATGAAAGCTGTTCCACAGGAAAAAGTTTTAAATATAATATTGCACAAGCCAGTCTGATAGCATAGATTATTAAAAACTTTATTTGTAAAACATGAATATTTTGTATTATTTTTAGGATTATAAGCTCTTCCCTACTTAACAAACTTATTAAGTAATACATATGATTCATATTTATCATGATTCTAATGGATTCTGACACTATTTATAACCATCATTTTCCACAAGAGAAACAGTAGAATCTATCCAAATATCCTACATAAAACAATTAAAAATGTTACGCTGTAGTCACCAAACTGAGCAAGTATTCATTATTCCCATACTCTGTAAATATAATACAGTCACTCTTTGCGATATGCTTCAAGATGAAAAATGTGCCACTAAGTTGATTCAGAGGTTAAAGGCTCTTCTTCTCAACCTGATGACCTCTGCTCAATCTCCTGAAAGTTGTCTCTGACATTAACATGTGCATATGACATGAGTGCACATGGATTCACACCCGCAAACAAAGGAAAATATATAAGTATGTGTTAATAAAATGAAAAATCTTTTATAACATTATATTCTATGATTTTGGAATCTATTATATTGTGTTATATATAACACATATTATGAAGAATTTTCGGTGTCCTGAGACTTTAATACAATTTCTTGAAAATGCATTAGAGATGCAATTTTGATTGTTAACGTAGATGGTTTGAGCAACAAACACTAACTCACTATCACAGTAGAGTTCTTCCCAAGACATTCAACTCCTTAATGTCAACCAGCATTAACATTTTATGTTTAATGATTCTGTGGTTTGCTTAAGTAGATGTTGTCACTAAGTTATGTGCCAATATCGCTGTTCTTTCCATTACATTGTAGGAATTTTTGGTTTTTTTCTTTGTTTTTCACACATTTGCTTTATAGATTAAGCCATTTGTTCAGACTTAAGGAAATGAATTGAGGTTGAATTTAGCAGCTTCCCAGACAAAAATAAATCCAATGAGCAGGAATCGGGTTGTATCACTTCCCACTACTTGTCAAGCCACGTACAGGATTTGGATGCTGTGACCATGGGAAGTTCATGCATAGTGAACAGATAATTTTAGATCCCTGGAGTTTCAGGCCACATTAACAATTGTTACTATATAGTTTTTTTGTCATTTTCATTTTCAATTTGTCAAATATTATGACTACATTAATTTCACTGAACATGAGTAAGTATCAGAAATAATTTTAGAAATATTGCACATGCTTTTTTCCTTCAAATTTTTCCTTCTTTTGGCTATCATTTTGGTATAACTTTGAGTTAGCTTCCTACATTACCTGGGTAATACTATTCTTAAAGGTCAATAAGTTTACTCACTGTGCTTCATTTTTCTCATCTCTATAACTGAATAAATTTCTAAAACTATTTACACATTTCCAATTATAAAAACTAAAATAAATTAATATATAACCATTGGCCTTAAAATAAGGATAATACCCTGCATGAAAAAAAAGACTGCAAATTATTATGGGCTCTATTTGACTACTATTGGCTCTAGATTGTAATGTGAGAGTCAATTGAGAGTAGAAGGGAATAACTACATACACTGGAGGCTAATTTCCACTAAGTGCGTGCATGGGTATGATTTGAAGTTACTTCATGAGGATGACATCTGTTTAGCTATGAAAGGAAGATTGACTAGATAAGCAAAATGTATTAACATCACTTAACTATTTAAGTAAGAAAACATATATTAATAAAAGGTGTAATATTATGTATGCTACACAAATGGCTTAACTTTATAGCTTTCCAAGATTTGTGGTTATTTTTGTAAATATCATAATTTTAGTCAACAACAAATGGTAATGGAAAGGTTTTCAAAACTTAAATGCTCATTAGAATACCCTTTACCTTTTAAGTTTCCTGTTTTCTCTTGTTCCAAGATAGGAAATTAAATACAAATTTTTGACATATTCAGCAATATGCACAATCAAGCAACTGAGCTTCATTGAGTAACAAAATGACTGAATTAAATTGCCTTCCAGCTTTTGTGTGTTTAGAAATGTACCTTTGAACTTTGGCAATGAACTTTAAGCACTAGTCTAGAAATTGTTTATCAAATAGCAAGCAAAATTAAGTTCAATCTTCCTTTGGAAAGATGTGTTTATGAGTAAGACTAATGACCATATAAAATATGGGCATGGAAACTATATGCATACATGATTAACTTTGTATATTATGATTCTATTTGCATGACTGCTGTAATATCACTAAGGATTCAAAATGCATGTGAAAGTCAGATTGCAAAACCAAAAGGAGAGCTTCAAGCGAATAGCCTATACTGGCTAGTCCTAGGCCCCCTGCATATGTATAGCAGAGGACTGCCTTGTCTGGCTTCAGAGGGAGAGGATGCCCCTAATCCTGAAGAGACTTGATACCCCAGGGCAGGTGCAACGATACTTGGGGAAAGGTGGGTACCATCTCCGGAGCAAAGGAGAGGAGGGATGGGGAGAAAACTCGGTTAAGAAGTCGGCAAGAGTGACCAGCATTTGAAAAGTAAATAAATTCAAGAATTAGTTAAAAGCCTAGAGCAAAAGAGGAGTTTTTCATTTGATGCTTTTACACTGGGAAAAACTGCACCTCAAATGCTCTGCAATCCCTCCAGTGTACAATGACCCTTATCCTAGATTGTCTGAGGCTTTTTAGGAAGGCTTTGATGTCTTTCTCATACTTTCCAAAAGAAGAGAATATAGTAACAGAAATTCTGTTATGCTTATTCCTGTTCTCATTGGGCCAACCACCATAAATGAAGCAACTTAAACTTTTCTTTAAATTATTCCTTTAAGTTCTTTCAAAAACAAGCCCCGTAGCAATATAATCTACATCATTTTATGAGCGAGTATAAATTTGAGATTGTTTGCTCTTCTTTGTCTTATAGTGCAGGCTTACCACACTTACACTTGCCATCAGATAGGCATGAGTGATCATGTGTAAACATTATCAACATCTGTCCCTCACTGCAGTGGAGCAAAAATATTTTTAAACATTAGTGCACATTATTACATATGAAATAGCTAACTGCATAGTTAAACACTTACAAACACTCTCCTTGCAAAATTAGCTGGATTTGTGTCCTAGTAAGCTAAAATTTTTCTAAGTCATTATGTGTTGACCACTATCAGTCTAAAACAGTACTTAAGAGAATAATAACTGTGTGTTTTATATTCCCTAATGAGGTTTCTTACTTGATGTCAGGTCACATTGGCTACAGGACTGTTTATGATACGTAAACTATCTGAGTACAAAAGCTCACTTAAAGTCCACAAGGATTAAAAGGACAAAAAGATATAGAAGAATTTTTCCAAACACAAGAAGGAACAAAGTCTTTCCAATGTAGAAGATTACCTGTTTTGCATCAGAGAGCATTAGAGTATTATAAAAAAAAAATACTTCACAGTTGGTCCCTGAAGAAAAAAAGGGGGAAGAGTATGCAGGAGGAATAAGCAGGAAAAAGAATCTTCTGGAGAATTTTTCCTGCTGCTTCTACCTACTTCCCCACTTTCTGAACATATGCACAGCTGATACCCTGGGGGGAAATGATTGACTGCAAAATCAGGGTGTAGGTTTATTATATTGGTGCATGTCGATGATTTGTAGGAACCTGAGTTTGTATATACTTCTAGTCTCAATTTCCTCAGATAATTATTTATGCAGCCCAGAATTTTTTTTTTTTACAAGAAACACTGAAAACTGATTAGGGTTAACCTGAACAATATGCCAACAGAACAGGACAGGATGTAGTTTTTCTCATCTGAACTCATGTTCAGTAGGGTTGACTGGTTCCACAGGACCAGTTTCTACAGTTACCTAACTGAGTCTAAATTTAAATTTAATGCTTCCTTCTTCTTAATAATATACAAACACATCATTGCAAATATTGTAGTATCTAAATATAAGATAGATTAAATTAGAAAAGGCATTTTAGTGTTCTTTTAAAAATAACATCAATTATACTTTTAGGGTGTTTGATAAATCACTATGTTTCTATAGGTTTCCTTGTTAATATATAAAAGAATGGAAAGAAGAAAGAGAATGAGCATGAATGATATATTTATAGACACTTTATCAGAAAAATGAGGACACTTTTCTACCAATTCTTTCTCTCCATCAGTAAACCTCTCATTATACAATGTTATAGACAAACTCTGGCAGATTTAGCTTCTTGTATCTGAGGGTTCCAGCATGGAGGTTCAACAAATATCTGATATAAAATAAGTTGCTTCTACATTGAACAAGAAGATACTTTTATTCTTGACATTGTTTTCTAAACAGCATTGTATAACAGCTATGCATATGATTGGTAATACATTGGATATTATATGAAATCTAGAAATCACTTGAAGGTTAATAACTATTGAACATCATTGTGTGCAGACACTGTGCCATCCTATATTTGAGACTTGAGGGCCTGGAACAAACCCAGTACACAGTAAGGAGCATTCTTGTTTCTGTACCTAGAAAAATGACTGTGGCCAACAAGAAAGCAGATTTTAAGCCAAATCTGGTGTCTTTTTCCTCCAAATTCAATAATACAGATACCTAATAAATCTTGAAAAAGAATAACCACAATACACATTCATTTGTATTTTATTGTTTTTCTTATTATTTTTTCCTGGTGCTAAATTTTGTAATACTTGCACCTACTGGACATGTGGCTTTTTTCCAGTTAATCAATCTTTGATGGGCTACAGCCATAATTCTCAAAATACAATATTCAAAACAATCATCTGCACAGTGTTTTGAAAAATGCAGTAGCCTGGGAGAACACTCAATATTCGTATTAAAATTCAAAAGATTTCTAAAATGTTACACCATGTTAATAAACATCCAGAGAGTGTTTGCTATGTTTGATAGAAGAACCATACTTAGTTAAGTCCTAAATGCCTGATGCTTCTTTCCTGTCTGTTTTCCCAACATCGCACACATGTCAGTATATCTAAGAGCTGACTTGAGCAACAATTATTTTATTGGTTGTTTTGCTTAGTGCCTATGTATTTATTTCCAGACTTAACAAGACTGTGTAGGGTCACATAATCATCTTTATTAACCACAGATTTCATGGCTCTAAGAGTCCAATAGAATGAGTAAGTTACATGTATGTACGGTATGGCAGCACCTTCTGCAGCCCATGTCTCTAGGAAATAGAATTATGTGGACTGCTGACAACAATCTTTAGGGTTACTGTTATTTTTGAACTTGAGTTAATACTTTCTGATGTTTTTCTCAGTGATATAATTAACCTACACAGAGGCCTTCCCATACAATTTAATAACTATACTAGTAGTTAAATTAACTAATACTTGGCCTTGTGTACGTGCCTCGGTGAATATGTATATCTTAAAAGTAAGAGAACTATGATGACATCTAAATATTCTGAGAAATATTTTATAGAAATAAAACCCTATGTAATACACTCCTCCTGGTAATTCTATACTGTCTACTTGTAAAGATGCTTTAAGGTGTACCAAGGAATTTGGGAAAACATTGGTTTTAAAATCAAACAAAACTCAACAACAACAACCAAGTTTATATTTGCCTTTTTTTATACATTTACAACAGACTTAAAATCTTGGCAAATCTCCTAGTTTACCCTTGGATGCCACTTCCTTTGTGTGCTCTATATAACCTATAACGATACTCCCACTTTTCTATTTTTATATGGCTGCATTGTGGGAGGCATTAAGAACTTCCCCCAGAAGGAGTTATCACCTTAGTCCCAATGATAAATTTAGCTTCATTTCATTTCTACTCATGTAAGCCTAGTTGACATTATCAGAATTTGGTCAGTTCTCATTTAATGCCCCAAATGGTAGTGAACAAATTTTAATAAATTTGTCATTTGCTTTTCTTCTTTTTCTGAGAAGGCACCAAATAGTTTTTGCTGGACAATAAAGTATAATGAAAGAGCATAGTGCTAAAGTCAAACTGATATCAGCTAGAATTCATAGACAGGTTTTAGACAAATTTTGGAGTGGGAACCTTTGTAACTTCACTAATCTTCAGTCGTTGGTTTCCTTAACTTAAATAAGTTCATACATGCAAAATGAATACCCACAAGCACATTTACTTTTATCCATTTGAATCTGAAGATTTGTGTAATGGTCCATATAACTCAGTGCTTCTGCAGTCCTCTTTGACATATTCCTACCTACAAAGGAATTAGGAAGCTACCAGCTTTCCTCTGAAAATGTGTTATGATATATTTTGGACATGACCAAGCAGCAAATAGCTTTTTAAATATTTATATTCTCAATGTCATGTGTGCCAACCATGTTTGCTCTCTCTGTTTCTTTATTTGCCAAAGAGGTATGCCAAAATGGGAGAGGAAAATATTGTAGGGATACAAAGAAAACTTGTTTCTAATGTATCCTCTCGAGTTGGAACTTTAATGGAAAGAGCAGAGAACATTGCCAGGCTACACAGGATACATCGATTAACTAATCAACTGGGAAGAAAGCTACTCTATAAGCCATTCAGCTTAATATATTTTTTTATTTTAAAACATCAAGCTTCAAGTGAACTAGTATTAGTTTTGATATATTATTCAGTGGTAATACACTAGGCAAATTGCTTTTATGCAAAAAACAGACATACCTCCACACACAGTGTATGTGGGAATATAAAGGCAAATAGGAAGATTATATGAGACCTTGTGAAAGCACTCATGTGAAAACTACTTTTCATTCTTATTATAGTTGTTGATTTCCCTTCCAACATACACACAACAGTAGGTTTGAAGTCCTACTGCTCTCAAACACCTCCATATTCAACGCAGGAATCAGCATGAGTCACATTTTAATGAGTTATAGTTTACATTACCACATAGCAATATTATATGGCAATATTTCTATTCTGCTACAAATTAGTACCACTTAAAAGGATTCTATGTAATTAGTTTGACAATAAGCCCAGAAGTTGACACATGGGTTGTGAAACACTGAAGTAGGATAATTTTCCTTTATGATATTATGGTCTCTCTTGTTAAACTATCCATGTTTATCCACATGTGGGTTGCAGAATACATGAAAAAATTACCTGAGGTCATACTTTGAAATTTTCATTCATAAATCTGAGTGTTGTGGCTCATATTCATAATTCCTACACTCGATGCAGGAGCTTTGGAAGTATTATCACTTCAAGTCTGTGAGTTCAAGGCCAGCTTACACTTCATAGAATGCCATGTCAGCCTTGGGTAGACAGTGATATATTGTTTTGACAAACAACTAAAACACATCTCCATACCTTTATCATGTGATCATCTATCATTACTAAATCTTGAGGTGTATGTGACACATGTCAATGACTAAATGTATATGTTTGGTGACACATGTCAATGATTGAATGTATCTGTTGGAGTGTTTGCTGGACAAGAGTGCATAGAGCATGACAGGCAGGAGATTAACACAGGGTTTCCCTAGAGTCTTCTTCATCTTTAAAAATATTCAATTTTACTTTCAATCAGCTTGATTCAATTATCATGTTCTATCACACAGGTTTTTGCTATTGACAATGACTTTTATTTGAATTGAAAACAGAAAAAAAATTATTTACATATTATATATAACTAGTATTTTGAAAAGCTGTAAAATTACATGAAATAATTAGCATCAATTAGGATGAGAAAATTGTCCTCCATAAGAAATACGTATATTAACTATTATGTATATCTATTTAATTTTACTATAATTAATTATATGTAAATTCTCTTAGACAATAATTATTAGTCATTGACTTGTGGTGATAATGGAAAATATTAATGCTTACTTTTTTCTTTCTCTCCCCTCCCTTTCCCTACCATGACCCACTCCATCCTCTTTCTCTGTCCACTCCAATTCCTTCTCTTAATTATAGCATCAGATGAAGAAAAGCCTACTTCAGCAGGTAAACTTCCTAAATGACAAATATTTGTTTTCCTGTTTTATCTAGTACCTTATTAATGGGAATTTGGATTGGGTATATGACTCAGTTTCACAGTACTTGCCTAGTCCTAGTTTTAATCTACTGGAGCATCCACGGCTTCCTCTAATTATTTTTAAGTTAAGGATGATTATATACACTTCTAATTCTGGCTCCTAGGAGCTTGATATAAGAAATCACACATCTACAATACTCAGAACATTTCTGGACAGCCTGAATTGCTTTCATAATAGATTATATTAATATTAATGCTCTGTCTCAAAGCAAACAAGTGAACAAACAAAAAAAGAAAGGCTGAGTTTTGAAGTATATTTTCTTCATGTTACAATCAGAAAGTTAGCAGTTTTGTTTGCATTTTTATTTCATGAGCAGGCTATAATAAGCTAGTTTGAATGATGTTCTCTCAGAAATTTGAGTAAAAAAGAATATAAACTCAAATGAACTAAAAGAGAAGACCATATGAACATCAACATTAAATAATATGGAAACAGAAATTTAGAGTATTGAGAAAATGCTTAGAAATAATCAAGGTTAAATACTTGAATTAAATTTTAAAAAAGAAAATTATAAACTTCTGAAATAAAATCTATATAGTAATATATTGAATTACCAAATATATGCACAATATCAGGCATTATATTCAAGTTTGAGGATGAAAATTGTGTGATTGGCGAAGTCACATATTTAATTTTTTTAATTCCCAAAACTTTATTATAATGGTCTTTCAACCTCATAGCATGACTTTGTTTTTATCCAACTGACTGTTATTTTTAAACACAAAGTCAGTCTTAAAGTAACTACCACTGAAAGTGCCAATGTCTGCATTGGTAGAATGAAATGTGGGCTTTGCAATATGTTCCCTGGAGTGTGAGACAGATCAAAAGGAAAGAGTAGAGAAGAGAACATAATTCCTTAAACAGGGAACATCTTACTTGATTGACATTAACCAAACACCAGAGCTCCAGAACAGCCACATGGAAAGAAGGATGAAGGCTTAAGATGAAGGCAGTAGAGGGTTTGAAGAGGAAAGGATTAATGAAGTCAGTACTAGACAGTTTCCTCCTAAGTCAAGGAGGGAAGCATTTAGAGCTGAGAAGTAATAGGAGGAAATGTTTTCCAAACCTGAAGGGAACTTGGGTTGACTGCATGGGAGATATGATTGTAGCTGTGTGCCTAACCTTGATTATCAATATGATTTGACTGAAGATATGCCCAGAAAGGTAGCAAAACACACTACTGAGTGAGGATGCTTCAAAAATGTCTCATTAAAGTGCAAAGTTTTTTTTTTTTTGTCAGCTCCAGTCAACAAGCAGGGGACTGAATGGAATGAGCAAGCAGAAGGGAGAATCTCTCTGTTTTATAGACATGAGATGAGCCTCTCTAGCAACATGGCCCTCCTATTATAGACCAACTTATGTAACAAATGAATAAGTAGATCTCTTTATGATTTTTTAAAAATATGAGATGTATCATGATGCAAAGTCAGGCTAACGCTATGATTCTGTTGGTGCTCTCGTATCAACTGCAGCGAGTACAGTTCAAAGATTTTCTTTCAACTATCATGGCCTCATGATTTCCTCTTTTGTGTTAACCTGGGGAAGGATATTTCTGTAAGAATAGAGAAAAAGATCAAAATAAACTGGATTGTGGCAAAATAATTAATGTATAAATTTCTTTGATAAATCACAATGATGCATGAAAATTATATCACATAGTATACATTAAAACTGTCCTTAAAATGCCATTGGGAAATTCAGAAAACCACATAACTTATGTTTTGATTTTATACCATCATACTGCTCTACACTAATTTGGATGAGGGAAAATACTTTGCCCTTTTGTCTACCCTAACTTGCATTGTGTACTTCTCAATCTTACAAAGTATATGACCGAGTAGCAGATTCATAGGCTGTTAAGCCTCTTCTGTCTAATTTGCAGCTTTTCTCCATTAACTTCAAATATTTGATGTTTAGAGGTTTCAGTAAAGATGACTTCTTATTCCCAAACCACAATTTTATTTATATTTGGATATTAATCTTTACCTATTCCTCTACTTTCTAATGCCAGTTAAATCTAATTTTTGCTGATGTATCACACTTTGATAATGCTGTCTGCAAAGCTTGTTGCCCCCATTGCAAAATAAGTCATCAGAATTAATTATAAATAGGAGTTAGCTATATTTAAGTGATTTATTGCTTACTTATTTAGAACATGTTTTTATGAAGGCAAGTGAAACCAGACATGTTTTCCCTATGAATCCTTAATTTACTTTAGAATTATCTGAACATTATAGATTTTATAATTTACATATATATATATATTTGCTTTCATAGGTATACATATATACACATATATGTATACATATATGTTGCTTTTGTAGCAAGTTTTTAATACAAAGTTTAATGTTATTGTCTGTGACATTCTTGTTTATTAGCTCTGTAGATAGCCATCCTCTAAAATTGAGACATAAAATGGCATTATCTCTTCTCTTTCAACAATGCTAGCCAGTGCCCCAGTAATTCCTACTCTACTTTCTGTTTCTATATATGCAAATACTACTATTTGCATGATGTATGTAGCTGTAGAATTATCCATGCTATTACAGATGTCAAAAATTCTTTGCTTAACACTGAATTTTGCTTCACTGTATGTATTAATATGTGTGATAATTTTCTTTTCTACTTCTCTATGGGTGAACACTCAGGTTGTCTCCATGCCTTAACTATCATGTGATCCTGCAGTGACTTGGTAGTGCACATATCTTTATGAAATAGTAGTTATACATTGGATATACCACCAGAACAATATGTGTCAAGAGGTAGTTTTATACATGTTTGTTTGTGGAAATTCTATACTAACTTCAAGATTCGTTCTGAGGTATAATCAACAGGGTCTCCTGGATCTTCCACTCAACAACTAAAAAAACAATTCCAAATATATTGATACCCATACATATAATAACCGGAACACATCAAATCCTAGAATAAATTGAGTAGACTAGGTTCTGGATTGTGACCTGGAAATGATTGTTTGGGCACCACAATAAAGCTTGGATAGGAAAAGAATTAAACAGTGTGCACACATTCAATCCAAACCTTCACAGGATGATGCAATTTGTAGCAATGAGAAGGGAGCCCATGAAAGGAATATAAGACTTGGGACACATATAACTACTGTGAACTTAATTTAATTCAGTAACAGCTCCCAAACGAACAGATTAAAAGCTAGTCAAATGAATTTTCTAAAACTGACAGAAATATGGCATGGGAAAAGGGGTTAACCACAAAAGGATTGTGAAGGAAATATAAATCAGAACAACAGTAGTTCAACATTTCAAGTGAGTTAGGGATTGCTTTCATCAAAAGGCTATAAAATTCTTAACAATGATAACTAATTTACACTCTGTTAAACCTACATTCTTCTCCATTTATCTATAAGTTTTTATCATTTTATAACTTAAATAAAATTCTGTGTATTTTGTTTTAGGCTAAATCAGGAGTCATGATAGTGACTTACCTAGGTTTAAACATTTACACAGATTTCTTACAAACTCTGTGATATTCACTTTAGCAATGGTAGTATTTTCTGAAAAGTTTTAAAATGTTTTTAAATTATGAGTTTAGCTATTTAGAAAAACACACCTTATCATATATAGTTTATATACATATATAGGTATATATATTTGCTTTCATATATATATATGAATATTCTATACACATATATATGTATATATATATGAATATTCCATAAATAATATTGTAAGGTTATAGTATTCTTCTATTAAATCAAAAGCTAGAAATAAAACAATGTACACCTATACCAAAGCTCAGTGATCAGATATTTTTCTGTAAATTTTGTAATATTTTATTAGTCTTATAAAACCATTACTTCTGTTTATGGTAATTTATTTTCTTTAAACTCTAACATTTATTTTAGGTCGTTTTGTTATTTTCTTGTGGAGGTAAATTCTGCATGGCTGAATATGCTCAATTATTCTATAATTCATACACTTTGGAAAGAAATGTTATCTTACCCAACTGTTTCCTAATGAGCAAGAGCTGCCCCCTTCGTTTTGATCTTTCAACTTTATTTCCTTGGGGCCTGAGATAGAGCTCTGCATTTTTATTCTTCTTTGTCTTGCATTTGTCATGAATTTTCTGTAATCCTTTATAGAGAAATATAAATTTTCTCTCCATTGCCTGAAGAAACTTTACTAATTATTTCATCAAGAATGGTCTTGTTCATAAATATATTCAAAACAGGCTTAAATATTAAAACCTAATTTATAAAAACCAAAGTTTATCGCTGCACATTGTAAAGCAAGAAAGAAGCAAGTATTTCTATATTCTCAGAGAAATGAAAAAAGATCATTGCTTCTAAAGGTTTAACTTGGCTTTCTAGTCTAGGCACTAATACAAAGGATATAGAACAATCTAATTTTAGTAATGCGATTTTTATTATTATAATCAAGATGTTGATGTTTAGAAAATCAATTGCAACTTTTTTGTTATATGTACATAGCATATACTTTTCATACATGATTAGGATAAACTTGGTAGTAGACTAAGAATATGGTATCAGTGGGGATGTTTTGGATCCCCTGGAACTGGAGTTTCAAGCAGCTCCATAGTTTCATGTGGGTACTGAGAATTGAACCTAGGCCCACTGGAAGAAAAAACTATTTTCTTAACCACTAAGACATCTCTCCAGCTCCCTAGCATGGATTTTTTAAAGAATCATGTACTCTATAGTGTTATATACAGAAAACTTTATGAATTACATCAACAAAGCACTAAAAATGTATTTATAGCAGAAAGATTGGTACCTTCATCTACATATTTATAAATATATGCAGCTATCTCATGTATAATTCTGCTTTCAAAACTTACCACTGGAACAAGCAGAGCATATCTTATTGTCAAGTAAAATCTTTCAAGGTACTATGAAAACGATGCTTATTTTCTAGGATATGTGTATGTATCTCAAAACAGATTTATTCAAAACCAGACATGTGTTGTGACATGTTTTTTAGTTAGAAGAACAAAAACTTACTATTTGAAATTGTTTATGGCTTATTTGTTACATGTCTGCTAATTAGCATACTTCATGTTACATACTATATAATTAATATACATTAGATGATATATCTATACAATGTTTATAAATAATACTATCTATTCCATCTCACACTCAAGACTTTTATTTCCTTTAAAATTTATTCTTCTCTCATGCAGTATATCCTGACTGTAACTTCCCTCCACCCCTCCCAGTTCTTTCCCTAACGCCCCTCCCTAGCCCCCATATCCACTGTTCTTCCCGTTCACTTCAGAAAAGGATAGGCTTCATAGGAATATTAACTGAACATGGCTTAATGAGATGCAATAAGACCAGGCACAAACTCATATCAAGGCTGAATGTGGCAAATAAGTAGGGGGAAGAGGTTACCAAAAGCAGTCAAAAGAGTCAGAGACACCCCACTGCCACTAAGGAGTCCCATGAAATCCCTAAGCTAAACAACTACAATGTATATGCAGAATATCTAGCACAGACTTGTGCAGGTGCAATGATCTGCACTTCAGTTAATGCCCCCCTGTGAGCTCTGTTTAGATGATTATGTGACTCATGTTCTTCTGGTGTCCTGGACCCACCAGGCTCCTACAATCTTTCCTCCTCCTCTCCCTCAGAGTTCCCCAAGCTTAACCTAATGTTTGCTTCTGCTTCTGTTTGCCATCTTCTGCTAGAGGGGCCTCTCTGATGACAATTGGGCTAGATATCATCTATGATTATAGCAGAATATCATTAGGAATCATTTCATTGTCTTTTGTTTCCCTCTTGTGTTTGATTTAACCCTGAAGCTCTGGATTATCCAGCTTCCCTTTCCCAGCCATGAAGGCAGTGCGGTGAGTGGGCTCCTTTCATTGTTTGGGCCTAACGATAGACCAGTCATTGATTGGCCATTCCCATAAGCTCTTAGTGACAATTGCTCCAGCGCTTCTTGTAGGATGAAGGTTTTGTAGCTGGGCTCGTGTGCCAGTCCACTATTAGAAGTTTGCTTGTTTACAGAAGATGTCAGGTTTACCCTTCAATCTTCCATGACGAGGAGTCCTTGTTAGGACCACTCTCATAGGTTTCAGGAGGATTCCACAGCACTAGCTTTCCAATTTCCCCCCAAATGTCCCGAAATTCCACTCATCTCTCCCTGTACTTTCTCTCTCTGCTCCTCACTCTCCTACTTGATTTCTTCTGTTCTCATTTCCACCCACCCCCAGTCCAGTCACAAAATCAATTCTATTTACCTCAAGGTTAAAAAAAACCAGACATTTTAAAGTATTAAATAAAGAAAAATGGCTTACTAGTCATTCAATATATATTGGCCTTTTTCATCGTAAAAATATGTGACTTATTAAATATTTCTTTTGCTTGTCAAATCTATAACTAAACCTATACTATATATTTTAAATATTATCATGGAAAATAATGAATATTTTGTGTTACTATTATTGATATAATTATAAAGGATTGACATTTTAGTTTTTTATTAATTCTATATGTGACATGAAAAATAAAAAGCCAATTTTCTAACAATGAATTATTAAATGTGTATGTACACTTGCATAAAAAACAGAAATTATTTAACACCTAACGTATTTTGTTGAGTCACTATATTGAAAATAGATGACTCAATGATGACACTAAATTCTTACTTTGTCTTTCACTCTTCAATTCACTTCTGTCTTCTACAATATAAATACATATATTTATATATAACATGAATATGTATCATAAAATTTGTTTCCATCATAGTTGTAATCTATGTGACAGTAACTACTGAGGTGTGTGCACCCTTAGCTATGAAAACCATAGGACAAGGAAATGATATTTATTTTTTGTATCTTCCTTTTATTTTTATTGAAAATACATTCTAATCCTCTCTTACCGCTACCTTACCTGGATCTTACTTATGTCCCACTCATTCATCTCTATGCTAGGTTTTTTCTCTTTCTTTGTCAAAATGTAAACAAACAAAATTAAATAGACAAAACCCTCATGGATGAAAAATATACTCACAAAACCAGAAAATCAGTAACCAAAATATGCATGCAAAAGACCAATAGGACAAAAATATACCTAAATAAGGCTATACAAGCCAAAGGGTCTTCAAAAATACCAGTGAGTATGTTCTGTATTTATCATGCTATCCTGGGCATGTAGTCAACCTGAAGTGTCGTACGTATATCTAATGTGAACTTAGTGGAGAAGACTAATTTTCTTTTCTAGTGGATACCAACTGTCAGTAGCTTCTTGGTTAAGAATGAGACCCATGTCCATTTATTTCCCTGTCTCAGTATTGGGATCCATTTAACTTGAGCCTGTGACAGCCCTGTGATAGCCCTGTGATTGCCCTGTGATAGCCCTGTGACAGCCCTGTGTATGCTTCCACAGTCTTTTGTTTGGAGTTTTTATGTGCATCAGTCCTATAATTTCGAGAAAAAAAATTTCCTTGGAGTCATCTATCTTACAATCTTTATTCTTCCTTTAACACATAACTCCATGAGCCTGACAGGAGGGATTTGAAGAATGTATCTGGCTCAGGATCACATGCTCCAAATCTTTCACTTTTCACATTGTCCAGTTTTAGATCTCTGCATTAATTCTTATCTACTGTAAGAAGAAGCTTCTCTGATGATGGCTGAGTGAGGCATTGATTTCTAGTTATAACAGAATTTCATCAGAAGTATTTTTTTTTTACTATGTTTCTTTAACAGTACTTGTTTTTCTTCTAGGCTCTTGGCCTACCCAATCTCTGCTCTATGGCACCTGAGAAGTGTCAGACATGAGTTCTATCTCAGTAAGGGAGCTGCAATTCTAATAACTATTGTTACTTAACCAACTCTGGGGCTGTGGAAATCCTGGGTTATTCGGCCATGCCCCCAGAACCCAGAGACCTAACATACAGCCTCCATGCTAGGTCACATAACGGACGAGACTAACAGGTCTCTGCCTCAAGATTTACATATTACCTAAAAGCCCCGCCCCTCTCCTGCTTCCAATATAAGCAAGCCACTTCTGACAGTTTTTGGCAAAGCTCGTCACCATTCAAACTCATCGCCATGTCAATAAATTTACACGTCTTAAATCTCACGTGTCTCTCGCAATTCTGGACTCATTGTGTAAGTGGAAAACCCATGAGACGGGGCGGGGGAGAGAAGCCTTTTCCACCCGCTCCTGTGCTCTCTGTGCTCTAGTGGGCCACGGGACACTTTCTCCTAACAACAGCGGCCAGTGTACTGCCTTTGCAGAGCCCCTGGCCTGCGCAATGTCCCACATGCCCGGCTTCCCCGGGATGGTCTCTGCAGTCCTGCTTGTGCCCCCGCTGCCGCCCGCGACAGCGAGCTTTGACCCACAGCCAACCACTAATGCACAGGCATTTATCAAAAGCAAGTCACCATTGTAGGTCACCAGGTTTGAAGGTGGGTTGATGTTTACCTCCTTCCTCTGCTGGTGGGTCCAGTAAACCCTGGTCAGTAGGAGTGTATGCTATAGATAGTGATCAACTCTACTTCTCAGTGTTCAATGAGATATGTAAATATGTCTTCCACAATCTTAGTTTGATATGTTTGTGAGTTTTCATTGTGTCCACTTTGACCAAAAAATTAGATATAACCGATTCCTCAGATCAAGGTAACACTTGGAGACATAAAATGTTTAGTTGAGATATTGTATTTCTTCTTATTTGTTGAGAACATTAAGCTTTTCTCATATAAATATGCACTCTAGGAAGCTTCGTCAGAATCAGATTACCGCATGGGCCTTCAAATCCCCTTGGTTTAGATGTCCTTCCCCACATATACCAAAGACTGATATAGCTGAATCTTAAGGTACCACTATTCCCAGTTTCCTTAGGAACCACAACTCAGACTCCCATGGTGATTGCATAAGTTGGCACTCCAGCCAGCAATGAATGAATGTTCCCCTTTCCCTACATCCTTGTCAACATGTACTGTCACTTTCTATATTGATTTTGGCTTTTCAGACAAGTATAAGATGAAATATCAAAGTAAATTTGATTTTTCTGATGACTAAAGATACTGAAAATTTCTTTAAGTGCTTCTGAGCCATTTGTAATTCCTCCTGTGAACTCTCTATTTCTGTTTTAATTAGGGTCATTTGTTTTCTTGGTATTTATTTATTCGGTTGTTTATTTCATTGCTGTAGGTATTTTTAAATACTAAGCTTTTATTGGATGTAAATGAAAGGTGAAGATCTTTTTTCATTTTGTATCATGAGTTTGTCTAAATAATGGTGTAGTTTGCCACACAAAGCTTTTTAGTTTCATGGGATTCTGTATACTAATTGCTGTTATTCGTGCCTGTGCTATTTGTGCCATGTTCTGAAAAGTGCCAGTGAGTTCAGGACCATTTTTCACTTTCTACTCTATCAAATCTAGTGTATCTAGTTGAGGTCCTGATTCATTTGGAGTTGAGTTTTATGCACGGAAGTCATTATTGATGTATTTGAATTTTTCAATACTGATTTTTTTGAAGCTACTGTCATTTCACTAACGTGTACTCTGACTTCTTTATCCAAAATCATTTGTTCTTAAGTATTTCAACTTTAGTTTGATTCTTTTGAGCAATGTGTCTGTTTTTAGACCAGCATCATGCCAGTTTTGTTAGTATATTTGTTACTATAGTTCTGTAATACAACTTAGTAGTCTCTTAGGACTATGGTCTTGACTCAGAACTGCCTTCATGTGTCCCATAGTTTGTGTATGTCATGTTTTCATTGTTTTTAAATTCTAAGTTTTTATTTCCTTTTGATTTCTGTTTTGACCCACTTTTCACTCAATATTGACTTTGTTTTGACTTTAGTTTGATTCTGTTGATCAATGTGTCTATTTTTAGACCAACATCATGCCAGTTTTGTTTTGTTTCTTTGTTTTCCATGAATCTATATACTTTTTGTTGCTTCTATCGTTGTTTATATCCATCTTAAATCCATGGTGGATCAATGAGATAAGATGTGTGTCATTGAAATTTTTTATATCTGTTGAGAAATGCTTTGTATACAAGTTTGGGGTCATTTTGGAAAGAGTTATTTGAACTGCTGAGAACAAAATAAATCTGTATTCTTTGTGTTTAGCTGTAATGTTTTGTAGAACATTAAAAGCTGAACCTGATATGCCCATTTGATTTATGATTTTAATCAACTCCAGCATTTTTCTGTCTATTTGTTTGTTTGTTTATTGTCAAGATGACTTGTTTGTTGCTGTGAATGGTGTATAGAAGTCACTAAATATATGTGGCTTTAACTGTTGTTGAATTTATTGTATATACTTGGTTATCCTTTTGTTTGGTGCATAAATATTTAGGATTATAATATGTTCTAAGTGATGCTTTTCTTTAATGAGCATAGAATGTCCTTTGTAAGATTTTCTAATTAGTAGTGGTTGTAATCTACTTTTCTCGATATTAAAATGGATCACCAATTTGCTTCATTTGCTTTATGTTTCCATTTTAAGATTCCTTTTAGCACCATTTTACCCTAAATTAATACTATTCTTGATAGTGATACTTATTTCTTAGATGTAGAAAAAAGATATCCTGTTTTCTAATCCAATCTGTTAATCTGTGTCTTTTTATTATGAAATTCATACAATTATTATTATTAATCAGTCAACAATATTTATTTATTTATTCCTGTTATTTTGTTGCGTTGATGTGGATTTTTCTCTCTGCTTTGATTGACTGATTTGAGATTACTTATTCTGGATATGATTACAATCTTCAGACTTAAAATTTCTACTATTACCCTCTAAAGTGCTGAATTGGTAGATAGTAGTTAGTTTGTAATTGTTGCTTTTATTTGCTGAAATGAAGGCATGCGATGAGAGCTATGCCCAAGCCATATGAATACATGCCTTGGGCTAAGCCCAGAATATTTCTATCCCTAAGCATTGGAGTGGAAGCCCATAGCTTCAGTACAATCTAATCTTCTGCAACCCTGTACCTTAAAGGCTTCACTTTCCAGCCTCCATCGCTAAACTAGGCCATGAACGTCTCAGCCTCCAAGATTCACTGCTAAATAAACTCACTCTTTCCAGCTCTATCAGAATTCTAGCTAGGTAGATCAATTAGCTATTTTGGCTCAAATTCCTCTCTAAACTGATTGATTCAAATTGGGGTTCTTCAGCTTCTGATTGAATTATTCTACTTAAAAAAAAAACTGCCTGTAAACTTTGTTTAAATGAACTACACCAAACTCTCTCCCTACTTTGCTTTGCCTTTTTTCTTTACATTCTTTTGAGATTTGGATATATCCTATCTCTGACTCATTTGCTCAAATCTTTCTCTGATTCCTCATCTTGTCTGCCCCTCACTTAGATTCATTGTTTAGAATTAAAAGTGAACACTAGAAGCAGTCTGTATAGATCAAATAGATCTATTTCTTTGGATGTGATCCCTTGCCGGAATAGACATGTTGCTGGACTAAAATTTTTCTACATTGCTTCATTTCATTTTATCATGGATTTTTTTTGGGGTTGACAAATTTTATGTATACTTTGGCTGAATATAGTAGTCTGGGATAGCACCTGTGATATCTCAGACTTTATAAAACATCTCCCCTGGTCTTTTTGGTTTTCAAGAGGTCCAGTGAGAAAACAAATGTTATGCTCATGGTCTTCTTTTTACATGCTACTTGTTTTTTTTTTTTTTCCTTGCATGTTTTAATATTCTTTGTTTTGTAGGATTTTTTTTCTGTGTAAAATTTCTTTTCTGGTTTTGCATATTTGTTGTCCTAAAAGTATGATTATAAATAAAATATATTTTTGTACCCTTGACATGGATTTTGCTTCCTTCCATTATCCCTATTAGTTGCAGAATTTTTCTTTTCATGGTGTCACATATTTCCTAGCTGTTTTGTACCTAGAGGGTTGTTTGATTGTATTTGTCTTTTATTTTTTCTTTGCTTTTTAGTTTTAGTAGTTTTATTTTACTGAAGTATCTATTTATTCAACTATCTTTCAATAGTGATATATCTTTAGTCTGTTGATGTAGCTTATCTTTGAAAGTTTTGCTTGAGTTCTTAATTTTTTCCTAGTTTTATTTCAATTTGATTTTATCTAATGTTTTTATTTCTTTTAAATTCTACCTTCATGTATGAGATTATTTTCATTATTTCATTCACCTGTTTCTTTGTGTTTTCAGTCCTCACTACGAAATGTATCCGTTAAAGATAGATATCTTTAATGTCTTTGAACATATTTCTAATTTACTATAGTTCAGTCCTATCTTGTGATTCAGCTACATTGTATTTCTCAATGTCAAGGGTAAAATGGTTATTGGATTCTGGTAAAGGCATATTTTCTTGGATGTTTATTTTTAAGTTTTTGTTCTCAAGGGGTCCAGGAATCTGGAGTTTTTATGAGTACATTGTTAAGATCAGGGTTTGTCCTTGTTGAGTGGATTTCTTATTTATGATTGCACTCTTTGTATCTGGGCAAGAATGGGGAGTGAGCAGCCACCAGTAGGGAGTATTTCCCCAGGTACTTGGTTGCACAAAGAAATAGAAATGGGCCAGGAGGAAAGGTTGATTGGAAAACACTAAATAGATTGGTTACACACCAAGCTCCAAAGTTTCCAGGGAGTAAATGTGTTGTAGAAAGAGAGTTCAAGTAGGCTGTAGCAAGAAAAGAGGAAGTCAGGAGAGATAAAGATGGAGTAGTTAAGGAAATCTAGGTCTTTACCAAGATGATGGGAGGAAGGAAGGTATGTGTGGAGGGGCTTCTGCAAGCAGGCTGCTAGAGAACTGAGCATGAGACTGGAGAGATCAAAATAGAAAGCAGGAAGCATATTGAAAGTCACATAGATGAATTCAAGCCTGGAATTAAGAGTCACTGGTAGAAAATATTTCTGAGTATTTGCCTCTGACATTAGGAATGGCGTTGCACTAGAAGTGAAGGTTGAGAAGTTTAGGATGAAATAACTAATCCAGGACTACATTATGATACAGAGTCCCTGCTAATTCTCCTTGCGTTATAAAAGGAACTCTGAAGCTGAATGATTGGACAGATTCTTGAGTTATAGGGCCCATCCAGCATCTACACTTCCTATAGATCTTGAGAATCACAAGCTCAGTGACTGAGGTGTGAGCTATGAACTAGAATCAGGGTTGTGGAATACATAGGTCAATAACTGATAAAGCCAAGGAGAGATGCCAAAGTCACATCATTTTGGATGTTTTCTTCAAAGCTATTCCCTAGGTGGTCTTTTGCTTGCTTGTTTGGTTGGTTGGTTTTTTTTATGTATTTCTTATTATTTTATAAAATATCACATTAATTCCTGGAAGCCTGATGTAATCATGTAGTTTGGTGTTTGACTCAGTTATAATAAAGTTTGAATTCACACATACAGATTGGGATTGGTACAATGTGGATTTGACATCTCAAATTCACTAGATTCTTTATTTTCTCTCATGTTACTAAGCACACGTTTTATGCTTACCAAGACCTAACCTGCATTATCTGTACTGAACTTTGTTTTTCATTTGTAGCTTCAGTTATCTACCTCTAAAGCAGCTATCAAGTTTACATAACCTCATGTGCTAGGTACTCCTGATTTTATGACCGAGCTCTCTGGTGACTCAGAAATTCACATCAACTTAAAAGACACTTCTGCAATTCAGTTTTTGAATTTCATTTATGAGAGTATAATATGCTATAACACTTGTCCCTTACCCTTCTTCCCCCAAAACCTACTCTGAGTTGGAGGCTATCCTTTTCTATAGAGCAAGTTCCAGAACGGACAAGGCTACACAAAGAAACTCTACAAAAAAAATAACAATAACAATAATAATAAGTACTTTTTTAAAGGTTCCTAAGAACAATCCCTGGTCACATTCCAGCCTGACTTAGTGTCTTATGATCATGACCAATTATTCCTTGACAGTCAGGAGCATGACTTTTATTATTCTTCAGGATCTCCAGTGCTGTAATTGGTCAGTCAGTAGGATGCTGGGTAACGACTGCAGCCAGTGAAGTCAACTCTATAACAAGGCCATGCAGGAACTTGCTATATAGTTAACAAGTGTGAGACGATAGATCCACCTTGGATTTGCGTGGAGCATTTACATGCTACTCAGGTTTTCCATTTGGACTATGCTAAGGGGATTCATATATATGTCTCTTAACAATTTGAACAAACCATCACTTTTATTTCTGTTCTTTTTGCACTTTAGCTTATAATTTCTGTATCTGCTGACACAAACAAAAATGAGTAGGGCTTTTTCTTTTACGTTTGTTAGTTGCTACTGAAACATCACCTGTTATAACTATATTAAATGTTACATAGTAACTATGTAATAAATATGTGTGGTTTGATTAAGCCGGTGAACAAATTAAAACAGAATGATTTTATATAAAGATTTCAAAAGCTCTGCTAACTTAAGAAAGTATTTCCCTTTTCATGGAAACTTCACAGCTTGAAAAAAATGATGATAGAAACATTTCCTTGATGAAAATACAAAGGAAAGGATAACATTGATCATTACTTAATACAAATTTTAAACATGTTTTAAATTACTATTTAAACACCTCAGCAGAATAAAAAGGCCATTATATTGATCTCTATTTTTCTACATTTGTTGCAGGAGAATACAGCTTTTTTTTTCTCAGTAATTCTTTCAGTTAACAATACTAGTAATTTAACTATTGTTAATAATTGCTAGCAGGAAATCAAAGCATTGAAGCATGACAACAACCAGCAAATTTCCAATGCTAAGAGTTGATAGAGAGAGCTGCATCAGAAGCAGGTAACTCAAAAATGAGCCGTGTCATATAGGGGCCCAGATTACATGTCCAATTTACTTCTGATCTAGACGTCCAAGAGGACCAAAAAAGACAGATTTCTATGATGAAAGGTGATAGATACTTAGATATGTGAAAATAAGGATGAGGTTTATAATGAACTTAGGAATTATAATGGTCTAGCAATGGCACAGTAGTAGATTCTCTTCTAAGATCCACAAGATAACTTCTCAGAAATTTGGCTAGGTCTCTAATATCTGACATAATTTACCCTTATTGTGTGGGTCTAAAGTCTGATTAGATGGCTGTTGATTACCACTAATATGTGAATTGCCACTTATTAAACATTTATGAATATCTTGCCATGGTGGTCATTGGTATGGATAGAAGATGACAGAGCTAGGTAGGACTAATAAATGCTACCTCTCCCTTGGACACTTGCACAACATTTTCTGGTATCTTAGAGGCTAAAATGAAGGTGATAAGATTAGATCCAGCTTGAAAACTCAGAGTCCTGTGCCCTAAGTATGCATTGTCTTGAGCAATAGGAACATACTATCAGTCTCTCAGAAGCAATGGAAAGCAGAACCACATTTTATATTGTTTTGGGGATCTCTTGAACTATTCCCACCAATCATTCTGAAGGGTTTTTCCTCTGCCTAGTACTGGGAGTTTTGTTAGCCTATGTGATTTTTTGGAGAGCATTGTCAGTCCTAGTGGCATAACTTGCTATAATATTTTATGTATTTTTATATATTACATAATATATAATATTAAGTATATAACATTTGTTAATATAATGTGTTTAAGTATGTATTATATACATACGCAAGCATCCATCAGGAGGTTAAGACAGATGTAGAAGGAAGGAGTGACAACTCAAGATTCGTTAATAAAACCTCATGGAATCTTATGTTAAATACTTTTGAAAGAGTTTTTGAAAAAAAATGAAAGCCCTATCTGTTCAAAAGAGGTCTTATGGTATAATTCATCAAGATTTAATGATTTATTCTGTATTTACTCAGTTATCTTTTTACATCTCTAGTAATAAATTCAAGTAAAAATGTTTAATATTTAATTTAAGGTGGAGATGTTTGAAACATCATTGATTGTTTTCAAGGTTGCATAAAGGCTTTTTGTAAGAATGAACAATAACTTCTCAGAAATAAAAATAAGGAATAAGAATAAGACTATAGCACATATTAGCCAAGAATTTTTACCTATTTGATTATTATTCTTAAATATTGTGGCAGTGGCCTTAGAGTTCAGCCCTCTCAACCCCTTTCAGCTCTTAAGTTAGTGACTGAATGTGCTGGAGTTAATGTGGAAAGAGTCAGATACTAGAAAAACAAAACTGAACCAAAAATGGTTAGAACACAAGTGAATGGCATGTTTTAATATTCTGTGCTGGCTATACTGACAGCATAAAGACCACTGAAATGCCTGAGTGGTGAAGAGTCCTTAAAAACCTGTGACTATCCCTAGCTTGCTATCATCTAACCTCAAACACTGACTCTCTCCAGTTTCTCTGACTTTGTATCATCTGATGAATATTGTGCATCTGGACACATCATTAAATTGTGGTAGCAGAAAAATGTATCTGCTCATACACGTTTAATTGTATCTTTACAATTACACAATCTTTACAATTGTATCACATTTGGGAAATGAATTGATCACTAGATATGATTCTTTAAGATATACTTTCATTTCACTACAGAAACTCTGAGCCTAGTTTTAATGAGCCTCTCCAACTATACTTCTACATAATTGGTAGAATATTCTACTCCACCGTATTTTGTACATGTCCAACACATTGTTCTAGAAAGGTTTAATTCATGTTTCTCTGGTATAGCTTGCTACAGGTCTGCAAAATCTAACTGTTCCTTTCATCTCTTGTCTCAAAATGTCTGTTGTAATCTATTTTCCAATTCTGAAATTGTGCATCTGTTTAATGTTTTGTGTAATAGGTAACTATGTTTAGCATGGCTGCCGTATGGGTTGACTTCTTCTAAAATCATAGGTTTGGCATTACTACTTTTTACATGAATAGTGATTCTTTGAATATATCATGGACTCTTGCCTTTTCATGTGAAATGTTTTAAAATCTTTGCCTTGGCATGACAAGGTGGCCAACATTTCTGCTCTTACACTTTGGGAATATTGTAACTTATGATATGTATTCCTTGAACACAAATGGCAATGATATTGAAAACACTGATCTTGTTAGCAATATAGCTGCTTGGTGGCTTGAGTACATCATGTACATATACAATGGATAAAAGGATTATTCAAGTCTCAGGCTGGAAAACAATGCTAGATTTCTTGAGGTTTTTCAGAGTTGCATATAATTATAAATCAGTGTATTTACTTTTAGTACTTTGCACTTATGTTTTGAACTATACTCAACTGAAGGTAACTGACATCCAGAAATCAAGACTACTATAATTAGGAAGACTAGGTTCTGTGATATATCTCAGTTCGAATTATGCTTGCTCAGGATGCATGTTGTCCAGAGCTTCATTCCCATCCCCCACTCCCGACTCCCCCCAACCTAAAAGACCTCTAAACTCCCTGGGGCCTCCAGTCTCTTGAGAGTTAAATGCATCTTCTCTGACTAAACCCAGACCCAGCAGTCCTCTACTGTATATGTGTTGGGGGCTCATATCAGCTGGTGCATGCTGCCTGGTTGGTAGTCTTGTATTTGAGAAATCTCATGGGTCCAGGTTAATTGAGATTACTGGTCCTCCTTCAGGGTCGCCCTCCCCCTCAGCTTCTTCCAGCTTTTCTTTCATTCAGCCACAGGGGTCAGCAGCTTCTGTCCATTGGTTGGGTGCAAATATCTACATCTGATTCTTTTAGTTGCTTATTGGATCTTTTGGAGGGCAGTCATGATAGGTCCCATTTTATGAGCACTCCATAGCCTCAGTAATAGTGTCAGGTCTCGGGACCTCCCCTTGAGCTGGATCTCACTTTGGGCCTGTCTATGAACTTTATTCTCCTCAGGCTTCTCTCTGTTTCCACCCCTGAAGTTCTTTCAAACAGGAAGGATGTATGAAACTCTATAGCTCTTATAAATATCTTGCATAAAAATTGGTAATGAAATGCAGTGAAAAAATGAATACCTTCTAAAACGCATGGTAACTTGTGTAGTATAATATCTGTTAATAGAGCCCAACATGAAATTATAAATTTAAAACATTATGGGACATGTGTTTGTGTATGTGTGTGTGTGCATGCATACCTGTATCCATCTGTGTGTTTTCTTTTGTAGCTTCAGAAGTCCAGTTTTTGAATGTGAATCATGTAGATAGCAATATCCTGTTACAATGTTGAAAGGTTGAAAATGCTTGTATGATATAATCAATATCATTCATAGTCCAAATATAAGTAAAACTGTTTAAAATATAAAAAATAAAATACCAAGAAACATATAAAGCCTCCATATATTTTCAACACTTCAGCCAATGAAATTCAGTAAAAGAGCATTAACCATCATTTCTGTGACAGTTGTATGTCTTTAGAACTGAGTTTGCCTAAGAAGCTAGCTATTAGCTATAGTAATATTTCTATAACAATAATCATAAAGGATAAAAACATGTAAAGATTGGAAAAGATAATATTTTAAGCATTCATATCACCCATTCACTTCCCATAAGTGAAATTGATCTTCATAAATTGAGCATTACATAATTTAATATAATATTATCACTACTATGCATAATATTTTCTCTTTAACTCCACATGTAGACTCAAATTTGATAAAGCTTTAACAAAATCATATTTTAAGTAGATGGACAAATAATTGAAAAGCATGGAAATGAACCTTCCATTCTATTTTAATATTGTCTCTGGCAGATAAGCATCAGCTCACAACAGTTTGTCAATTTGTGATAGAAAACAAATACATGGCATGATACATGCATATAGTTTTTATCTAAATTTATTTTCATCAATTAAAAGTCAAAGTTCAATCTTATTATAATGAATCCATCTTTTAAACTATTCCTATCCTAATTTTACCTTCATGATAATTTTAACATGCAGATCCTGTGGTTCAACCAATGTATATTTTTGCACATTGAAATTTTCTTTTAAAGTGACTGACAATAAAAGGTAAATTATAATGTGCTTAGACAAACATCCAAGCTCCAGATTCAGATAACAAGAGCCAAGTGTTTCAGTGTGATGTGAATATGACTCCTGGGAAATCACCATGTGGAGTAGCTTGAGACATAGAGCAGAAAATACCAGTCGATGGCTGTGAAAAATGTGTCAAGAAAACAATTTAATGAAATTCTTTCCAGTTTATTTACCCGTGAACAGGATAACCAATAAGTACATGTATCTCTATTGCTGAGTGTTACAGCATTGCCAATTTCTCTACCCCATGATTGATAGGAACCTTGCTGTTCACCATCTGTTATTAAAGAGCCACATTCCTCAAGCATAGTTTCTTTATATCATTTTCAATATTGTGGGCATTATATATTTCATACTACCTCTGTGAAAGACGTACAAGCCTTGAATATAACATCTGGTTTCATTGTTTGTCTTGCTCCTTATCATGTTTCTGACATCTTCACTGTTTATTGGCATGTTTTAAGCTTATACATGAAGCTTTTGGAGACTGTCAACTGCTTAAAAAAAAAGCTAAAATGTGAGGTGAACAGGTTCAAATGCATATGCGTACCCCCCAAAAGTCTCAACTTTAATGAGTAAGCCTGCTTACAGAACCTCTGCACTTAAAAATTATACAAAAGGAACATTGGCCCTTTATTGCATGCAGCCATTTTTTGATAGTTTATGTTGGGCCAATTAACTTACACTTATAAATGGGCACAGCAGAGAAGAGAATCTTAAGATCTATTTTGAGATGACTCACACATTACTTCAAAGGAGAGCAGAAGATTCTTTGAAGGAAACCAATATGTAGCTATAAAGGGCTTTCAGAGTTTTCAAATTAATTGAACTCAAGCAATTGAGGGAAGGATAGGTTGTATGTAGAGTCAGAGATAAAAAAATAATTGGATAATGACTAACCCTGATGGCCCTGTGGAGATCTATGAACATTTTAAATAGAAGCAAAGATATTGGGATAATTTTAGTTAAATGAAAAATAGAATAGACATCAATGAACACAGTGTAAAAATTCAATTTTATTTTACCCTATATTTTGATGAAAATAAAGAAAACAATTTCTATCAAAATATAATTTTTCAATTAAAAGTATTTTATTTCTAAAATTTGGCAGTTTTTCTGTATTCGAGAGATATACAATAGATAATATTCTGAAGTGCAGAAAACTGAACTTCACTAGCCAAGCTACAGAAATTTGTAATTTTTGCTTGAACAAAGCAATTATTTTACAATTACTTTGTACTAGCACTGAGTCAATGGTAATGGATAAAGGAGGCATAATTTTACCAGAGGTGCTTATGTATACCTCCTGCCTTATATTTAAAACTAAATCTCATACCAAGACCCTGAATAAAAACTACAGGACAGGGGATTACTGGATCTACATCTCTCTATTTGTCTTTTCATGATTGCCACATTGAATAAATATCCTTTCTCTTTTTGAAAACGAAATAAACAAAATGACAACTTTGTGATCCAGAAATTTAGGTACTTTGCGTGGTGTTATCACCTTTAATTGGTAGATTATTTCAGTAAATACTCTGCTCCAGTTAATTTGCAGCTATGTTTAAAGTTTTGTTTTCACTAGTTTTCCTAGTATAAAACTAATATAATTCTGCATTTTGATTGGTGGTAGTTTTCAGTAAGAATCTCCATCTGTTGCAAAGAGAAATTTCCCTCATGTGGGCAAGGACTACAGTTATCTGTAAAAATGAGGACAGCTACTTAGAATGTAGTTAGGGATTGTGCTGGTTAAATGAAATGATAGTTATAGGTTCTCCTTCAAGTTCTATGACTTCATTAGCCTTAGGGAGTTGGCCAGGTTTATAGTACCAGGCATGATTTCTTCAAATGCAGTAGGTCTGAATTCCAATCAGAGAGTCATTGGTTATGTCAAGATATGTATGTCACTGCTACACCTTGGGGGAGAGGGAGGGAAGTATCATGTCTTGCTTGTCCTTAGCTATTCATAGGCACCACAGCTAAAAAGACACTTAGTTACTTTCCTCTTTTGGAAGCTTGTATGGAGCCTCTGGTACTATAAAAACCAGTTCAGAGAGACTTTTTTTTATTGGATATATTATTTATTTACATTTTGGGGCTATGTGGTAAGAATCTGACATGGGCCAAGGACAAGGAAATGGGCTGCTTGGTAGGAATATGACATTGGTCAAGGACAAGGAATTGGTCTTCAGGCAGGAATCTGACATTAGGCTAGAATAAATAAGTCATTTCAGGCAGGAATCTAAATTTTAGGCTAGAACAAGGAAGTAGGCTTCAGACATGAAAATGAATTTGGGCTAGGACAGGGGAGTAGGCTCAGATACTTTGGTCATACTGATAAGCCCTTAGAAACAGTGATCAAGGGAGTCTTCATGGAACTTTGTTTATTGCCTTGCTTGTTCTTTGACTATTTGTGTTGATTGTCTTGCTTGTTCCTTGACTATTTGCATCTATTATATTGCTAGTTCCTCAACCTACAACTGACCTTAATACGTGCATGTAATCAAAATGGTATAAAAGCAAAAAGGAGGAGGGGGCATGGGATGGGGGGTTCTACAGAGGGGAAATGAGGAAAGGTGATGGCATCAGGGAGACTTTCAAATAAAATCCAGCTCAGTGGCCTCTGGGCCCAACATCTGAAATTTATAGTGTCTTTACCCTACATTGCTGAAGGAAAACCAAGTGAAATAGCAATGACCTGTTAAGTTTGAAGAGTCTTTTGGACAACTGTGACCAGAAAGTACAAAAAGAGCTCCTCATACTTGATGCTGAGGCTTTTGTTTGGTGGTCTTTGACTCTTGGAGAGAGTAGTGACAGTTGTGAATCCTAGTCCCAGTAGATAATTTACAATACAATACACCTCAGGCTCAGTGATCATAGAAGAAGAGACTGAGGGATTGTAAGAGGCAGAGGATCACAGTTTTCTTTAAAATTGTACCTCCTATGAATTTCAGAAGCTAAAGGCATAAAATCTCACCAACATGACTACCAAAATATGAACTGACTAAGGACAACAACAGCAATGCTAACATAGATGGCAGACAGCACTGGAGACTTCAGCCCTACACCAGTAACTACAGACAGTAAAGAATGCTTAGAACAGGAGAAACAGTCTTCCCAGGGAGGAGTACACCATTTGGGTTTTCAGTATCAAACAATCACCTTTGAAAACATTAATTCAAGTTAAAGTACATACATTAAACAACTTGTACTTATAATTTTAGGAATACATATGTATATACTTATATGTCTATAACAATTAATGATAAAGTTGAATTTCAAAAAGAATAAGGAGAGATTAATGGGATGGTTTGGAGTCAGAAAAGGAAAAGGGAATGATGTAATTATATTATAATCTCAAAAACAAAAGAAACTTTATGTATAGTCTATTTTAATATATACTTCATATGTATTTATAAACATATATTTCAGAGAGAGAGAGAGAGAGAGAGAGAGAGAGAGAGAGAGAGAGAGAGAGAGAGAGA
>NW_021621185.1:11880119-11881064 GCF_004785775.1 Grammomys surdaster
AGAGAGAGAGAGAGAGAGAGAGAGAGAGAGAGAGAGAGAGAGAGAGATAGAGAGAGAGAAATACAAGCAAATACATAGGTGGTTGCTAGCAGCCAACTGTTGGATTGAGCAGAGTTAGAGAAAGGGCTGAAGGAGTTGAAGGGGTTTGCAACCCCGTAAGAAGAACAACAGTATCAACCAACCAGTCCCCAGCACTCCCACGGACTAAACCACCAACCAAAGAGTATACATGGAGAAACCCATGCCTCCAGCTTCATATGTAGCAGAGGATGGCCTTATCAGGCATCAGTGGAAGGAGATACTCTTTATCCTGTTAAGGTTCGATGCCCCAATGTAGGGAAATGCCAGGGCAGGGAGGTGAGAGTGGGTGGGTGGATAGGGCAGTACCCTCATAGAAGCAGAGGGAGGGAGGATGGGATAGGGGATTTCCAGAAGGGAAACTGAGAATGGGGATAACATTTTGAATTGTAAGTAAACAAAATATCCAATTAAAAAAAATTTTCCAACAAATCCCAATTTGTTTCCAATGATTGAATCAGTATATTTAAATAATGTCAGTAATTTCTAAGGAAAGAAATGTCAAAAACAAATAATTAAAGCATGTATATAGTTATACACCATTATAACTTAAATTTGCGCCTTTTTCAGTTATAGCATATGTAAAATGTAAATGTTTTCTCTTATTTCATGTAATTCACAATGTTTTGTTTCTTTGATGTTGTGGTTTATGGGTCACTCTGCAAACCACACAAACACTGATCCCTGTCAGACAGGAATGGTTTATTGAATGCACACTCAAATACTGATCAATCAGGAACATAGCTTGCAATTTGGGACTGAGCAATACACAGCATCAAACGCTTCTCAGAGCAGGCTTCTAAAGGGAAAAAGAAAGCATACACACACACACACACACACACACACACACACACACACACACACACA
>NW_021621185.1:11881074-11930535 GCF_004785775.1 Grammomys surdaster
ACACACACACACACACACACACACACACACACACACACACACACACACAAATACACAAAAACCCTCAGTGAGCTCATCTTCAGATGCAGGAAGTGCTTTTCAGCTCTAAGTCAAGCCGTTTTAATAATAACAGTTCCTATTGACCTTCAACTTGATGGGTTCTATGTGGAGTTTGTGTAAGTTCTTTCTTTCATTCTTTCTATTTTTTTATTAATCATTTTCCTCATTTACACTTCAAATGGTACACCTCTTTCCAGTTACTCCTTCAGAAACACTGCATCCCATTGCTATTATCCCACCTCCCCTTTGCCTCTGTGAGAGTGCTCCTCCATCCACTCATCCACTTCTGCCTCACCACTCTAGCATTTCACTACGCTAGGGCATAAAGCCTCTACAGGACCAAGAGCCTCTCCTCCTACTCACTTCAGATAAGGTCATGCTCTGCTACATATGTATCGGGCGACATGGATCCCTTCATGTTTACTCTTTGGTTGGTGGTTTAGTCCCTTGGGAGTTCTGGGTGGTCCTGTTAGTTAATATTGTTCTTCCTATGGGGTTGTAATTCCTTTCAGCTCCTGCTGTCTTTTCCCTAGCTCTTCTATTTGAGTCCTCATGTTCAGTCCAATAGTTGACTCTGAGTATATGCTTCTGAGTTGGTCTGGTGCTGGTAGGATCTCTCAGGGAACAGCCATACCAGGCTCCTGTCAGCAAGCACTTCTTGGCATCAGCAATAGTCAAGGTTCAGTCTCTGCCGATAGGATGGATACCTAAGTAGGGTGGTCTCTGGCTAGCCTTCCCTTCCATCTCTGTTCCAGTTTTTGTCCCTGTCTTTCCTTTGCAAAGGAACATTTCTGGGTTAACAATTTTGATATGGGTGGGTGGCACAATCTCTCAACCGGGGGCTGTGTTTATCTACTGGAGGTATTCTTGTACATGTTCTATTTCCTTTTTGTTGGATATTTCAGCTACAGTCATCCTCATTGGGCCCTTGGAGCCTCTTGCTTCCCTGGCATCTGGGACTTTCTGGTGGCATCCCCCAGTTCTCCATCTCCCACTGCTACACATCAATTTTCTGACCCTCCGCACTTCTATCTAGTCCCTTCCAATACCTGATCCTGCTTCTCCCTATTTTTCTCTCTCACTCCCAGGTCCCTCCCTTTCTCTACCTTCTGGAATTGCTTTGTTTCCCCTTCAATGTAGGATTGAAGCAATCACACTTTGGTCTTCCTTCTTCTTAGGCTCCACATGGTTTTTGGGTTGTATCATGTGTATTCTGAGCTAACATCCACTTATCAGTGAGTACATACCAAATGTATTCTTTTGTGACTAGGTTACCACATTCAAGATGATATTTTCTAGTTCCATCCATTTGCCTGTGAATTTCATGAAGTCATTTTTTAAATAGCTGTGTAGTACTCCACTGTGTAAGTTTACCACATTTTCTGTATCCATTCTTCTGTTGAGGAACATCTGGGTTATTTCTAGCTTTTGATTATTATAAATAATGCTGCTATAAACATAGTGGAGCATGTGTCCTTGTTGTATTATTGGACCATTTTTTGGGTATATGCCCAGGAATGGTGTAGCTGGGTCTTCAAATAGAATTATTTCCAATTTTCTGAGAAACTGCCAGATTGATTTCCAAAGTGGTTTTTACCAGATTGCAGTCCAAACAGCAATGGAGGACTTTTCCTCTTTCTCCACATCCTTGCCAGCATCTGTTGTCACCTACGTTTTTGATCTTAACCATTTTGATTGGTATGACATGGAATCTTAGAGTCATTTTAACTTACATTTCCCTAATGACTAAGGATGTTAAACATTAAGTGCTTCTCAGCCATTCAAACTCCCTGAGTGGAAAATTCTTTGTTTAGCTTTGTACCCCATTTTTAATTGAGTTATTTGGTTTTCTGGAGTCTAACTTCTTGAGTTCTTTTTATATTTTGAATATTAGCCATCTATCAAATGTAGGGTTGGTAAAAAATCTTTTCCCAATCTGTTAGTTGATGTTTTGTCCTATTGATAGTATTCTTTACCTTACAGAAGCTTTTCAATTTTATGAGGTTCCATTTGTCGATTTGTCAATTGTTGATTTTAGAGCATGAGCCATTGGTGTTCTGTTCAGGAAAACTTCCCCTGTGCTGATGTCTTCACGGCAAGAAAGCAAACGATCTGCATGACAAGAACTTCAAGTCTCTGAAGAAACAAATCAAAGAAGACCTCAGAAAATGGGGAGACCTCCAATGCTAATGAATTGGTAGGATTAACATAGTAAAAATGGTCATCTTCCCAAAAGCAATATACTGATTCAATGCAATCTCCATCAAAATTCCAACTCAATTCTTCCACAGAGATAGAAAGAGCAATTTGCAAATTCATTTGGAATAACACAAAACCTAGGATAGTGAGAACTATTTTCAACAATAAAAGAACTTCTTGGGGAATCACCATTCCTGACCTCAAGCTATACTACAGAGCTATAGTGATAAAAAGCAGCATGGTTTTGGTACAGAGACACACAGGCTGAACTAGGGAATAGAGCTGAAGATCTAGAAATAAACCCACACACTTACGGTCACATGATCTTTGACAAAGAAGTTAAAACCATCGAGTGGGGAAAAAGACAGCATTTTCCACAAATGGTGCTGGTTCAACTGGTGGTCAGCATGTAGAAGAATGCAAATTGATCCATTCTTATCTCCTTGTACAAATCTCAAGTCCAAGTGGATCAAGGACCTCCACATAAAACCAGATATTCTATATCTAATGGAATGGAATTTCTTAAGATTAACACACCTCAAGACATACAGAACAAAACAGAATGACTGGCCGGCATGTTATAGCAAAAATATGTAATAGCTGGAAAGTAAAACAAAATGGCTACAGCAATTCTCAGGAAGATGTTCAGAACCTAACACTTCAAGCAACTTTTTAAAAGTAAGGACCATTATCTCATAAGTCTATAAAAGGGATAATACCTTGACCTAAATTCAATAGCCTCTTGTTTTCATTATGTTATAGATTCTATTCTAATTAACTATACAGTGTTTCAATTAAATTATTGGAGGGAATTCTAACTCGGGATTTCCCTAAAGACCACTTTTAACATTCATCTAATTCAGAATTTCTATGCATCTCATTAAGTATTATGCCCAACAGGAGCTTGTGCTGTTGGCACATCAAAATCAGCACTGCCATTAGAGAACAATTTGTTGCATTAATTTACATGTATGATTTAGTCCTGTTAAGGTGTTCATTCAACTCCTGTTGAGTTATCTTTGCAACAAAATTTTATGTGAAGAAATAAAAATTTTTCCTGCTGGTAGTATTTACTTTATTCCCTGGGTTTTAATTTTAGGTAAACATGAGGTAAAATACTCATAAAATAGACCTTATCTGAGAGTTGTTCTGCTTTATATTGTGCAAAATATGAATATATAAAACACAAATAATATTTATGACTTAGTTTTCCTCAAGTTACCAGTAAGAGACAAAAATCACAGCAGTTTGAAGATAGTGGATCGAGTTTATTCCTCAGCAAGATTCAGCATTTCTATGAATTCTTGACATTCCCCCTGTTTGGTTTAAGTGAACTCTGCCACTTCAGAACAATGATGTGTGTTTTGGTACGGTTTAAACCTGCCCATTTGATGCCTCCTGACCTCTTCTCTACAATGCTTTCTGGGTTCCCATTAGTTCTTTTATGGGTCATGTTTTCAAATCTAAGTAGCTAAGACCTATGGTGCCTCCACTCTTTCTCTGAAATGTAAGCAGTGACCACTGGAGAGTCAGTATGGAAAAGCCACAGGTATGGCCAGTTCGCAAACAGGGGAAACATTTTCCCTTCTTGTTTGCTTCTCTATAACTGTCACTTACAGCCATATATAATGGTCTTAACATTTTCTTCCTTCTTTGTATTTAGCCTCTCTGTGTATACATAAGTAAATTCTGTCAGACATAGTGCGCTAAAGCAACATTTAATTCCCTCTTATTTAGTGTTGCCTTGTACACTTACTAGTTTCTTGTCTCAAACGCTGTCAAGTGTGGGCCTGATACATGCTCCTGGCTGGTCCAATTTTTAAAACTGTCTTTGTGTAAAAAAAACATATTTGCTCCCTTTAAGTACTAAGAAACAATACAGTTTATTTATTTTAACATAGTCCAAATGTTGTCTTTTTTTTTCTGTCATGTTTATAGCTGTTAATGGTTCTTTGTTTCTGCTGGCAGAACTGTTGGACAGCATCCACTAAGTTGGAATAACACTAATTTTTAAATAACTAAATAAGCCAAAGTTTAAAAGTATTAAATATATCACACTTTTCTAAATTTCAGTATTTTAATGCATATGCTTACTTCTTTAGAGCCTAAAAATGTTATTAAAAAAGACTACTCGGGATTCTCATTACTCCCTTCTCTTTGTTAGTTAAGGCGATCTTCATAATTCTGCATTAGTAGACTATAATTAGACCTAAGTTATTCAAAACAGAAGTGAGATTTTAGAATATCTAGTGCCAGTATAAGACACTAGAAAGTCTCCTACTTGTAGACACAGAGAGATTTCAATTAGGCTGCTTCTCACCAGAAGTCTCTACAGTCACAAGAGCAATTGCAGAAAGGATTCCTAATTACCTATTTCTTCTTAACATGCCTGCCAGAAATCACACACATCATCTTTCACACTTTATGAAGGGAAGCTCCCATTAGAAATTCAAATAACAAATCCAAGATTTTACTCCATATTAGAGCTTGCTAATATTTTTAAGAAGCAGAGGAAAGCCCATGCATGGGTTTGAGAAATCTGAGGAAAATTGCAAAGTTCTTCTTCTATACTGGACATGAGTTTTCTGACTCTGCAAAACAGATTGAAATACTAAATGTAGTGTGTGAGTAATATATGTGTCCCATGAATAATGAATTAGAAATACATATATTCATATCATAATAAATACACATACACACACACACACACACACACACACACACATATATGTATATATATATATATTCACTTATCTATATAGTCCTCTTGCCATTTCCCATATATCGATATCTTTTGTCACTACAGATACATACAGATGTTTACAAAGAACTGATCATCCTTCCAATATTCCTTCTATGGACCATGTATTGATAATAAGATAGAAGTGAATTGTAAAGTAATTTTGTAACATTTTCCTGCAAATTATTCAAGTGGGGCATATTTGAGGATTGGTATTCATTTTTCACATTATTTTGATGACATTTATAATGCAAGAATTATATTTCATCATTATTCAGATACATCCTATTAAAATACTATAAACTGACCTTACTCCAAGCTCCAGTAGCTTTTATAGAATAATATGTATGCTACCAAATCTAATTGCTTCAGAAAACATTTCCATTGTTTTGTTTTGTAAAAGCAAATTACATCTTAAATCTTGCCAACTGGATTTGTTAATTTCTTCACATAATCCTAGCTCTATTTGAGGCAAATCTTTCGCTTCTAAGGAATTTGTTTTCTTCTGTCAATTTCTACCTAATTAGTATTGCCATTGCCTGTTTGTTACATACATTGGCCTTGTATGTACTTATCACTTTAGTTTTACTAAGCTAAGACTACTAATATAACATATAACTGCATCATTGTGTGTGTGTGTGTGTGTGTGTGTGTGTGTGTGTGTGTGTGTGTAGTACTCTAAGCATACATCTGGGTCTCTGGTTCTTCAAATCATTCCAACACTTCTTCCAAGATCAGTATTTAAAACAGGATGATATTATTTTGGCAAACTGGCACTTGCGGCTCCTACTGTAAAGTTTCGGGCCTCACTAGCCATGCTTAGTTGGCTAGATTTACAGTGCCACACACGAATTCCCTTCTGTTGGATGGGCTTTAATTCCTATTAAATGGCTGTGGCTTTCATCCAATAAATAAATGCTATTGCTGCATCTTTGAAGATATATATGATGCTGGTCAATGTTGTGGCTCATAGGCATCACAACTGGATATGACAATTGGTTCATCTTCTTTCTTGTCATCTTTCATAGTATTGTCCAATACCATGACTATTATTCAAATAATTGGCCTATAAAACTACTGAACCTGTTGACTATATATATATCAATATTTCTCAATATACCTAGATTCTGACATACAGTAAGTTTACAATTGTATTTCTGAGTAATGGTTTAAGATTAAATTGTCCATAAAAATAAATCGGTTTTATAAACAAAACATTTTTTTTGTTTTAAATCACAGTAAACTCCTAAGATATTACAAAACATATATTCTTTAAAAAATAAACTAGACAATTTCTCTCACATCATTTTGGTATAGCTAGTTAAGTTAATACTCAGAAGCAATCCTATGATAGCATTTTGTGTATATGTCATAAGGACACTTTGTACTCCTCCAAGAGAGATTCTGGCATAACGCAGGGCAAATGCTGCTTTTAAATTCTGGTTCCTCATTTTACAAAAATGTTGATAATATTTGCGGCAGCATTGGGTTGTGATTTGTGTTGGGTTTGCAGATTTAATTGGATGTTTCATGGTAGCCATTGCTCAGAAGAAACTGGGAAGAAAGTTTAATACTGATAAAAATGATAGAGGGAAGGCTTCTAAGGTAGAGTAGCTAGGTCAACACTCTGGACATAGAAGTCTGACTGTCAGAAAGCAGTCTTTCGTTTAGTGCAATATAATATTGCTAAGCTGTTTATTATAGTTATTCATCTGTGTTTTCTGACTTTGTGACAGATAGCATTTTGAACATAGAATGAACAGCATTTTCACACAGGGCAACATAACTGGAAATAGGAGTAACATCTTATAAAAATTGGAAGGCCTGTGAAATACAGTTAATCAAGCCAAAGGCTACAGTTTTTCATTTAAAGGTGGGCTGAGGATAAGTTGAGAGTTTCAACTTGCTGATTATTTGTTCCCCTTGGCACAGATATGAAGGAATTTTTAAATCATTTAACTTTTCTAACATACAAAATGTTTAAAATGATTTAATCATTGACCTGGCTACTCTACCTTAGAAGCCTTAAAATGATTACAGCAAGTGTAATTGGATGTAGACGTGAGTCATTCCACACCATTCTGTATTTACTCTTGAACAATACGGTGTTCTATGAATGCCTTAGCTACAATCATATTTGCTGCATAACAATCTATGCTTGGAATTTAACATATTTATAGAAACCACCACACTGTCATACACAACACTATGAAAAATGTTTAGCTGGTTCTTTGGAAATTATAATATGTATACATTTTCACTGATTATTTCAGCACTAAATAGACAATCATAAATCTTTTTATATTTGTCTATGTCCCACCTTAATTAGATTTATAAAATAATTTTAAAAGCTTTTCTGCAAGAAACATTCTTCTGTAAGCTATTCTATATTAACCAAGTGGATGATAACACATTTGCTACTAGTAGGTAATGATGTTACTTTGAAAATACTTTGCCACTGTTAAATTGATTTTAAAGAGAAACATTATCGAACTACTATGGTTAAATAGCTGATTGATTATACCACATCTTATTAATTACTTAAGGCATTTACTTATTTGTGCTGTTTTTGATATTGTATTTTAATTACATCTTGCCCTTTTCTTTTCTCCCTCCAATATTACCATATAACATCCCCTATTCTCCTTGATTCGTGGCTTCATTTTTCTTTAATTGTGATTGCATGTGTGGATATGTATACACATATATGCCTGAGTATATGTATATACGTTTCCATGGCTGCTCATTTGCCCTGAAAAATCAGTTGGTGTGGTCTTTCCTAAGAAAGACTACCTCTCATGCAAACAGCTTTACTGAGTTACAAGTAGTATTTTTTTTGTGTGTAAGGTTGAGGACTTGTGAACTTTCCCTTGTCCAATTTGGCATGTTCATTGGTATTCTCATTTTTCAGCTGAGGTATTCTAAGTCATGTTAGTAAGACTTTATGGTCATAGCTTCGGATGTTAGTAGGAGAATCAATCTCATTACAAAGTTCATCATCCTCTGACTCTTACAGTCTTTCTGTACCCTCTTCTGCAATGTTCCCTGAGTCTTAAATGTAGGAGTTTGTGTAGATATATCCATATGAACCAAGCTCCAGAACTCTGCATATTGATTGGTTGTGGTTTTCTGTAGTGTTCTCTGTCTGTTGTAAATAGGTTTCCTTTATGAGGGGTATAAGAACTCACAGATAGAAATGGTGGTTAGGGATTACATTGGTTTAGTAACTAATAGTTGCAAATTCTCCTCTAATAGACACAATCACATTAGCAGTAACTAGTTGGCTAGATTTCAATACCATGTATGCTATCTCTTTTGGTGAGTGAGTCTTAAGTCAAGTTAGAGAGCTGTTGGTAATTATTGCACCCTTTGGGTTATTGTGCCATACAAGTCATTGATGTGGTCTATAGACATCAAAGTTGATAGGACTCTTTGTTGGCCACTTCCCTCCTATGGTGCATGGCACCTCTTAGTAGCATGAAAGCTCCAATTTGCATTTTGTATGTTCTTTATTTAGACTCTATAACATTTTATAAAAAACAAATTCATTGGAATAACAAAATATAATAAATAGAATAAATCCATAGCATTTTGAATTAGGGAGTGAACTCAGCTTCTGTGTCATCCACATGGTGCCATTTTGGTTATGTTAATAAATTTTACCTTAGAACATAAAAATATTATAAATATTAAATTGCAACACTGCAAAAACTGGGTTATTGCCACTTATTTTAATGTTTTATAAGCATATTTAATACAGTATTAAATATAATGTCAGAGACCAAAGAAAGTGATATTAAAGTGGAATATTTATCTTTTTATCATTTGGATTAGAATGAAGTGGGCTTCAATGTCCCATAACTTTCATAACTGGAGCTATGACATTTATGAACTATAGTCAATCTTAGTAACATCTAGTAGAAAGTGTCAGCTGCAATCGTTTATTTTTTTAAAGGAATACAGTAATTACTGTGGTGCTGTGCAAAATTTCCCTATCTATATTCATGTGATTAATGTAACATGGAATTTACAATTTTAAGTGCATAATACTGGAAATGTAGACATGAAGATTTTATAGTAATGCAGATCTGGCTATATATATTTAATACTTATGTGGGTTATATAGTGAATTGAACTTAATAGCTCAACAATTTTAACTGAGTTTGCAATGATAATATATTGTTACATACATTAAGTGAGTTCCTAGCTTCTCCATAATTATCTACTATACTTCTAGGCGTATAGGAGGTGTAATTCCTTTATGTATGTATGTATGTATGTATGTATATATGTATGTACATACATATGCATGTATGTATGTATGTATGTATGTATTTAATTATTTATATTTTCCTTGGCACTGGTTAGCTGCATGAGCGAAGCTTTGCAGAATATTTCTCATTATCATGGTATAGCAGTGTAAACTGGACTCTAACCAGAATGCCTTCACAAGAATCAGTCTTAGATGTACAGGAAGACTTCAGAGTTATTGCATGATAGTAACACTCTGTAGGAGGAGATAAGGTGGGAGGAGTAAGGAAAGGAAGAGGGGGAGTAGGGAGAGGAAGAGGAAAAGGAAGAGATGGAGTTAGAGGGAGCAGAGATGTAGGAGAGATGGAGAGCCACGCAGGTATGGAGAGTAGTTGCGGGTAATGACTTTTATTTAGGTTAGCTAATTGGGAAACAACTCTCTTTGTATGGGCATCTTGTTATTGAGCTTTACCAAACCAATAAAGCCTTTGATTAATCTTTAAGCATTAGAGTCTCATTTTCTTACTGGGCCTGCATGGATAACAGGATGATCTAGGCAATACCCAGCTTTGCAGAGACAGCATCAAAGATTGTCAGAGCCATCTTCCACATTGACATCTCATGGGTGGCAGGGCTGATGTTTCTGGCTGGCCGTTACTATCTGTGGTGCGCACATGGCCTCTGGCCACAAAACATGGTGGCTAAGCTATGCAGAGCCGCTGCAGCTTAGATAGTCAGCTTGACTGGAGGCCGTTTTTAAAAAATTTTACCTCAACAACACTCACCTCTAAAACCAGCAGGGGACAGATAATAAAGATTCAAATGAAGCGTTGCAAAACAGGGAGAAAGGCTCCATACAAATCTAAAGCCAAGAATCATTCCTTTGTACATTCTTAACTGTTCATTTTCATTTTTATGGATCATTCTTTCATTTCTCAGGTTTCCTCTTTCGGGCCGAATGAGCTGAGATTTAATAGCTAAATATATTGGTATGATTTAGATTGTATTTGTAGCTTGTCCTATATTAATATGAAAGGAACTTCCCAGATTAGGAAAAGGAGCAAACAGAATGTCCAGTTGATTTTAAATAATGTCACTAGAAAGTGCATGTTTCCTCCACCTAACTCTTCATTAACAGCTGTGATTTTCTTGGACATTCTGTTAGTAGTTCTTATTACTTTATATCTTCATCAGTCTAGTCCAGTCCTCCTTTTGTGCCTTTCCTGAGCAAGTTTTGTGATCCTGAACTTGTTTACACTACCTTCACTCATTCTTTTCAAGTATTATCTATACTGACCAACGAATTTTCTTTCAAGTTCAATCTAGACCAAGTATTTTATTTTTAAAACTTTGTGCCTTTCCTAATCACGTTTTGTGATCTTGAATTTGTTTACTTTATAGTCACTCATTCTTTTCAAATATTATCTACACTAACCAAACAATTATCTTTCAAGTTGAATCGGGCCAGGTATCTTATTTTTAAACCATCTCAGTGTTTCTCTTACAGCAACATTTCTGTATAGTCATATAAGAGTTTTTCTAACTCAGTCTCTGCCTATCTCTTTAACCTTGCTCTGTTTACTCAAGTTACACAAACCTCCTTACGGCCCCTTATTTCTATCCAACTTCTTCCATACAGATAACATGGAATATGCATCTTTCTTTATTATAGTTCTTACTTAGTGATTTTAATTTTGGCTTTGTTTCCTTCACAAAACTTCTAATATATTGTCACATTACACTTTCTTGACAGTTTGATCTATTGATGTGGTTATTTGATTAGTGAATTTCTCTAATGCTGGTCATTATATAATATAAAAAGTACTATTAAGTAATCCTTGTGTCTGGAACACAATAATAACATTATTCTGAAATGAGTGATTAGGCCAATCAACAAATGTGTGAAGTAATAAATCTACAAAAGCTGTTAAATATTATATTGAGGGAATAAGATGCAGTAATAAGAAAAGGTTGGTGAAAATGTAATCTTAGAAGAAATAGAATTACTTTTACAGAGTAAGGTAAGAAAAACACTTAGAGGTAAGAAGATATTTAAACAGTATAAAAGAAAATTATATTCACCATAAGTAGCTGTTATCTCAGAGTCTTACTGCTGAATAAGCTTACTCTTTCTAGCTCTTTTGGAGGTCGGGCTATCTGGCTCAACTCAGCTGTTCTGGCCCAAACTCCTTTCCAAGCTGAATGATTCAATCTGGCTTCCCTTGGCTTCTCACTGAATTGTTCTGTTTGACCTGAAACTAACTCTAGCAATCTGTTCTAATCTTCGGCTCCTTCTTATTCATTGCCTTCAACTGTCTCTGCTGAATGAACTGAATGTAACTGAACTCAGATCCACTACACCGTCTCCTGCACTGTCTGACTAATTGAACTCAATTGACTCTACCCACTCTCTCCTTGCACTCTATAAAGTAGCCTCCTTTTCCTGTTTTCATGAGAGTTGAGCACATCTTATCTCTGACTCATTCTGTCAACTCTTTCTTTGATTTGTTACTTTGTCTGTCCCTCAAGTAGACATCAATGTTTGGGATTAAGGGTACATACTAAAGGCATGTTTGTATTCCAGCCAGAGGAATTAATCTTATATACTAAGGGCATGTTTGTATTTCAGCCAGATTGCACAGACTTACATCTTTGGATATGATCCTTTGCCAAAGTAGCCATGTTGCTGGATTAAAATTCCTCTACAAAACAGAATTCATGGAGTAGAACTGACTATTTTGTGTTAGAAGTTTAAGGTAACATTACTTGCTTAAATGTTATGTCTCAAAATTTGAAGAGTCGAATTGATATTACCAAAGAAAAATTAGTACAGGTGGATATGTTTTGGACTTATAGATCATATGAGGTAACAGAAACTCTTGATTAGCAATTGATTAGAAATATCTCTATATTATAAATTATTAAATGAATCATTAATTACTCATGTGGAGACTTAAGAATTTATGTGAGTATGTCTCTCTGAGTGTATGTGTGCTGATGACATGAAAATACAAATGATCTGATACAGGAGGGGAAAGATGTTTATTTATTTATATATTTTTGTATACAATATATTTTGGTCATTTCCTCCTATATCTACTCTTCCAGGTATTCTTCACCTCCCTTTTTACTCATTCAACTTTGTCCTCTCTCTCTTTGTCCCTGTCTCTCTACCTTTCTTTCTCTCTCAAGAAAGTGAACAAAGAACCAAAAGATCAGTATCAAAATGAACACCAATAAGACAAAAAAAGCTCAAACAATACAAAGTACACAAGTGATCACAATAAACATAATTTGTTGACCATATCTACTCCTGGGCATGACACATGCCATGGAGTGTGGTTGATTTATCTTAAAGAAGAAGTTATATAGAAAGGATAATAGAATAAACCTGGAAAAGAAACATTATTTGGGTGAAGGGATGAATTCATCCCAGGATAGGCATGAGAGTGCATTGGAACAGAAATCAAGAACAGAGGATTAACCAACTATAAAGTATAATGAGATACACATATAAAATGGCATAATAAAATCCATTAATTTGTATGATAACCTAAGAAATTAAAGTGTAATGTTTGCATGATTCAAAAAAGAGGACATATGTCATCAGTAGCAATTTTTAAGAATGGTATCCTTGATTGTATGACTTAATTTCATTTATCTTTTGAGAAATCTTCATCCTGACTCATATAGTGGCTGCACTAGTATATATCACCACTAGCAGTGAATACGAGTCCTCATCCATCCCCACATAACTACAGTGCATTGTAATTTCTATTCTAATTTACATTTTCTGATGCCTAAGGATGTTGAACATCTTTTTCCAAATATTTGGAACTTTTAAGAACTCTCTTTTCAGCTCAGAAGCCCATTTATTGGTAGAAATATATGGTACTTAGGAGCATTTAACTCTGTGAGTGAGTGTGGGGGGGGAGGGTTGTCCACACAGGAAAATCAAGGATCTAGGAAGGAGAAAATATGGGAAGTAAAAATCTTGAAAGCATAGGTAAGAGAATTGAATATATGTGACATGAACTGGCAATGCGGTGGGAAAGACTCAGTTTTCTTTAAGGGGCTGGCCACTGGGTGTATCATCATGCTTCAGTGAAGTCAGTATATGGACAATAGAAATGGATTTGGCATATTTTTCTTCTTGGGGCAGTGAATCTAGGGTGTATCTGACAGGAATGGGAACCAAGTATGATCAGGTGCATTGTATGAAATTCCCAAATAATTAAAATATTATTTTGGCAAAAAAAAAGAACTTTGATTGGAAGATGGGGTTGAGTAAGAAGGGCTGAGAGCAAGCTGTAGAACAGTGGTTCTCAATCCATGGCTCGCAACCCCTTTGGGTTTTCCATGACACTTTCACAAGGGTCACCTACAACAATCTGAAAACACAAATGTTCACAATATGATTCATAACAGCAGCAAAATTGGTTACAAAGTAGAAGAGACAATAAAATAATGGCTGGGGGTCACAACAACAGGACAAACTGTATTAATGGTCTCAACATTAAGAAGGTTGAGGGCCATTGACCTAGAGGGATGTAGAGGAGGATGAGTAAGAGCAGTGTGTATACAAATATCATAAGGAAACACATTCTTTTGAATGTTCTCTCTAAAAACCTAGCAAAAACAAAACAAGAACAGTTATGTATTGTAGCTGCCTGTTCGGGTCAGTCAACATGGTCTCCAGCGCAGGAGTGAGGATGCACGCTTCCAATTCCCGCTGTGTCCTTCACTGTACCCCGCTTACTGGAGCTCCAACGTTGAGGCGCCACTTTGTAGCTGCCTGTTCTGCTGCTCTGGTCCGCGGGTCGGAGACGCGAAGAATGGAGACAAGACAGGGAGTCTGATCAAGTCTCGTTTATTGGAAGGAAATCCTGGGTATTTATACCCTTTACCACGCGCCTTACCCTCGTGGACAAGCACAGCTGAAGGCACTACGTCATGTGCCTTGCAGAGTGGATATCACGTGCACCTAGCTAGCAGTGAGGAGACCACGTGCACCCAGCAGCGTGGATATCACGTGCACCTTGCAGCTGGAGGCACTAAACAGCAAAACAAGATATGTGAGAAAAACAAGATGTTTATCAGAGTGTGCTCAGCTGTTTCGGGCTGTTGAAAACAAGTCTCTTGTCAGGGTATATGGCCTGAGATGGCTGCAAAGATGATAGCCACTTTCGGCTAGGAGTCGGCTCCCAACAATGTATGATGCATTCTGAGCTGTCAGCACAAGTTATTGTTATTTCTTATCAATGACTCACAAAGTAAATGTCTTTACTTCAGATGACATGATAATGCCACTCACACATTCTCTTAGCATATCAAGTCTTTAATATGTTTGGACAAAATGTGGAGTAATAGGACCTCTGTCTGTATTCATCTAACTCCTAGCTGCCCTATACAATGTCCAGCCACTTCTGTTCAGATTGGATTCAATATAATGCAATGTGAACATGCAAATGGTGTTAATGATTTTTTTTCTGGCTATTCACTGTTTTGGTATGGGCTCTGTTTTGCTTTGCTTTGCATTTCGCTTTAGATGGATTTGGTGACCTTTTCTGTGTTTGAGTAAGCTTCCCCAGTGCTTTCATTCTGTGATTAAGAGGCTTTCACTATGCAACCAGTTTGACATGGTCATTACTTAATGCTCACTTAACAAAATTCTACAAGACCAAATTATCACAGTGGGTGAAAGAACAGATGGCCAGCTGGCTAGAATCCATGCTTGCTTTGTTTGATGATTTCTCAAGTCTGCCACAAAGAAGCCACATGTGCGACCTTAGGAGGCAGTCCAAACAGCAACTGGCCTGTCCAGCTGTGCTTCAGCATCCTCAGCTGTGAAGTTTGAGTCTGTGCCTTTCCTATCTGAATGAAACTGGAATTACCTCCTGCAGGGGCCTCTCTGCTCAGTAATTAAAATGGCAATCAGGAAGGACAGATTTCAAGAGGAAACACAAACTCCTCCACCACATCCAGTCACTGTCTTCAAAGTAAAAGGGATCATGAAAAAGTACATGTATTTTAAACATTCATTAATTGATAAGATTGTGCACCATCTGATTTTTAAATACTGCAACATAATTCAACAAAGAAATTGTAGCTTGACTCCAAGCTCCAAATAGGTAGTATAATAAATAAGGTTACAAAGCCTGTATCTGTTCTGAAACCATTACTGTTTGCTATTTATTGTGACAGTTTAGCATACATATTGAAATTATAAATATTTCAGTAAGTATCCATGTTTGAAATGCTATCAAGTGTGCATTATATTAGGATCTGATGATCAAGAATAAAGCACAGAGGTATACTTTGTACAAGCAGTTAATAATGGACTCGAGGAGGCAAAGGAAACCTATCATACAGATACAAATGAAACAGTATTCAGCGAGACGCTGAGGTACAGGCAGCAAGCTGAGTAGGAGGTGAATAAGGTGAAGGGCTGTCAGGGAAAGATTGATGAAGAACATGGTAATTCTGTAGTTGGTTAGAGATGCATGTAACACAGTGAGATTGCCTATGCTCCAGAATCATGGGCTCAAATATTTCTAAAACAATCTTATAGAAAACTGATCTCTATTCCATTGTTAATATATTCCCCTTCTACTGACATATGGAAGATAATGTAACAGTTGGTTACTGAAGGAAATCTTGAGTGATATTTTTGGGCTCTATATCACCTGCTAATGTGAATCCTTAAGTTTTTCTTCAGCTTTTACTTTTGTTTCTGCTTCAGTATTTGCCAGAATGTGTCTCCATGTGCTTGCAGTGACTGTAGAGGCCAGGAGAGGGTGTTGAACCATTTAACAAAGACTTGCAGGCAGATGAGAGCTGCCATGTGGGCATTGAATCTCATTCATTAGGAAGAGCAGACAGGGATCTTAATCCTTGAGCCAGTCACCCAACCTTCAGTACACAGCTGTTGAACTCTGAGGCACATCGTTATTATAGCAATGTCCTGCACAGGATTTTCTTTGTTTTTGTTGTTTTTGTGTTTGTTTTTTTGTTTCTTGTTTTTTTTTTAAATCCCTCTAGATAAAAAGCTTTGAGATTATTTGTTTACATTAGTTAAAAATTGTTGGCCACTTGGTAATAAATTATGTACATTACAAATTTTCTCAGAATTTGAAACATTGAAACTCTGATTTGTTTTTCCTTTCTATGCTTATTTTCTATTTCTGTAATGTCTATACCATTGATAGAGAAGGGGCTTAAAAATGTCCCTTGAGCTTTTATTTACTAAATTTAATAATGATATAAAAATATAACATGATATCTACTAATTCAGAAATGATTTCTAGATGGTAGCTCTTCTATTAATAGGCATCTGTAGATCTCACTTTTAAGATTTTTTTTAGAAAATCATAGATAAACATTGTTTTGTCTTATGTTCACTACATATGGACCTACAAATAAAATCACATCATCTTCAGACAGTAAACATATGCCCAGAAATAATGTCTTGATGACTTTTTAAAAGCATATACAGTAAGACTTCAGAAAATGCTACATTTCTGCTTGAGTGATGAAATATTCAGAGCTGAGGTTTCCCATCATGCAGATGGGATTTTAAGGCTTGTCGCCACCATTGTGAAAGATGGGTAACTATGGGAAAGGATAGAAGTCACTTTACAGCAAGGTAATAGCTGGAATTTGAAACTGTAGATCATACTGCCTAAATGCAGTGTCCATATTTTGAAATATATATATATATATATATATATATATATATATATATTTTTTTTTTTTTTTGGTGAAAATATATCATATGATATACCTGTGTCACAATGATTAAATATATTTATCAATATAGTATGTCTAATAACTTACTCAGAAAATTTATGATTTTTAACCAATAAGCTGAATTCTAAAGAGTTTTGAAAGGATAGACCTCAACTGATAGAAATCATTTTTTTGACATTCTCTTCTCTCACACAATTTCTTGTCCTCTTTGATGAAACCCAGGTCATCTATGGGAATCACTAGAGAATACTCCTTAGTCATTGCTGCTAAATTGGTGTACTTTCTTGGTCTCCATCATTATGAAAACCCATCTATCACTGCACTATGAAATTAAGTTACCTTTACTGCTGAAAATATAAATGTTATCAGTTAATACTATACTACTAATAAATTAAGACGGTGGTTCTAGGAATCACCTCCATTTACATAAGTGAGCAGCTAACTCAAGGAGTAGAGCTAGAGAATGTTACCCTCTTTGAGAGGACTGAATATCAGGAACTGCAAAATATGAAGAGTCTTCTATGATAGAAATATACATTCTCAAGTTCCTGAGGTTGAAATTCCAAACACAAGGTGTTTTCTTGTTGTCCTCACATAGCATTTATGTGAGACAGAACCATTTCTCACCTTTTGTGTGACTAAACATAGCCTCCTAGTGTATACCAGCTGAATAGATGAAGGCATTCACATATAACTCCATTCAACCTTGATCATTTCCTTACAATGTGTGAGTCCCAGCACACTCACGTTTTTAAGATCCCAGTGATTAGGGTATTATTAGTAGATTGGGTACAAAATGGCCTTTAAAAGTCCCATAGATTAAAGTCTTTGCTCCCAGATAATGTATCTAATCTGTGAAAAGTGATAAGATCATAAAAGCACAAACTAAATCAATGGATTAATCCACTTACTAAATCATTGCAATAGGAGGTAGGAGCTGGCTCAGAGAGATATGTCACAGTGGTTGTTTTTCCTATGTGACCTCCTCCTTATAGCTACTGCTCCTCTCCCTGTCCCTCTTTCTCTCTCCCTTTCCTCTCCCTCTCCCTCTCCCTCTCCTTCCCTTAATCTGTCCCTCCCTCCCCCTCTATCTCATGTGTGAGTGCATTTGTGTATACATGTGTGTATGTGTATCCTGCCACAAAACAAGACTTGTGACTCTGTGTTTTTATTTTGACCTAGTATTAAAAAGCAGTATTTTTATTATTAATTACTTGAGAATTTCTGACAATATATTTTGAAAATATTTAACCCTTCAATTATTCTCCTTACCACCCTCTCAAATATTCCTGCCCTTCTCACCCAGCTTTCTGCTTTCACATTTCTTTTCTTTCTTTCTTCCTTCCTTCCTTCCTTCCTTCCTTCCTTTCTTTCTTTCTCTCTCTCTCTCTCTCTCTCTCTCTCTCTCTCTCTCTCTCTCTCTTTCTCTCTCTCTCTCTCTCTCTCTCTTCCTCCTCCTCCACCTCCTTCTCCTTCTTCTTTCCTTCCCTATGGAGTTCAGTTTGTGTTGCTGAACTACTCTTAGGATTGGAGCTTGATCTGGTACATGGTCATCCCATCAGTAATCACATCACCTTTTTTTAAAGGAAAAAAGAAACAACAATCAAAAGACAAATAATTAAAGAGTCTGCCACTCCCCAAAGTAATTACATGCTAATAATTCCCTAGCTAATAGTAGACTTACATATCCACCTCCCACACATTAGTTTGAAATTTTCAAGGCCCTGACCCTAATAACGCCTAATTAATCCCTGTCCTTTGTGAATGTTTTAACTAGAATAACTCTGAATATTCAAAGATAAGATCTAAAAATGAGAGAAAACATGTAATGTTTATTTTTCTATGTCTGGATTATTTCAGTCAAGACTGTTGTGTATAGCTACACCCATTTACCCTTCTTGTTATTGCCCAACCACCATGACTTACCTCTCTTCTTTCCGAGGCCCATCTGTCTGGATGTCTCACCTTATCACAAAAGCCTGTGCAAATGAGGCCATACAACCATGGACCAAAGCCTCTGAAATGAGTGTTCAATCAAATTTTTGTTCTTAAACTTTTTCTCTTAGATATTTTTAGCAGGAATAAAAAAATGTTGACACCTCAGGCATCAATAAATGAAATTTGCAGGGCACAATTCATATTTACAAGGTCCTTGCAGTTATAAATTGATAAACATTGACTCATGGAATCACACTGAATTTAGAGTGAGCTGCAAATATGTGATTTGTATGGAAAAAAGAAGAGGGGAGGTACAGTGAGTATTTTGGTCTCTTTAAAAGCACAGATAATATCTTTTCATTTTAACCTCAGGTGTGGGTTATGACTCTGTTTCAGATTATTCCCAGCAGCTGACTATGATCTACTTTGTTTTCTAGCAGGGACACGATTTTTGCCAGCTGCAGTTAGTTTCTGCAATTGTGTGACGCTGGGAGTTTGGGGGGCTTTTCAGAGAACATATTATAGCCAAGGCCCCAAAAGATGGGAGTGGGTTGTTGGTTGGTTCTTCTTCGTTACTGTTGGTTATTGCTGACAGATTCATAATTAATCCTGCACAAAGAAGAAAGAAGAAGAAGAAATTAGATATCCTGGCAGCAATGATCAAACTTGCCCCAAAGAACTCGATGCTCCTGATCAGCAGGGAGTAGTCTAACTGTAGCAATGCCCCTTTTCTTTTTCCATCCTTTATTCTCTCCTATCTAGTGTTAGGGGGTTGAAATGACAGAAAGGGGGTATAAAAGGGTAGAAGAAAGAAGAACTACTAGGTAGCAAACACTACTGGAGGGGAACAACGAGCCAGAGAAGATGAGTGTGAAGGCAGGTGGGGATTGACAGGATGTTCTGAATAACTAAGCTATGTTGCCAGTGACCTTGTGCCAGTGCCAATGACCACATGACATCATTTTCAGATGCCCCCCCCCCCCCATGCGTTTTTTTTTCTGAGAGAGAGAGAGAGACAGAGAGAGAGAGAGAGAGAGAGAGAGTGTATTTGGTGCCTATTTTGTATCTTCCAGAGCTCAGAGGGAATGTTTTTGCTGTTTTATGCTACAGAGTGAGTGGAAAATAGCTGCAGCTATCCTAAATGAATACAAGGCCAGGAAAGCATGCTGTGCAAGCAATGGTCATCTAGGGCCTCCCGCAGCTCTCCCACAGACCTCTCCCAGACACTCTCATACTGACACAGTGTGTTCTGCAGGGGACAGTTTGTCAGCATGAACTGGAAAAAAAGTCTGCTTAGCACAGATCTTAATTTGCACGATTTTCCCCAGAGCTTTTACAGTTTGAAGAGAAATCTTACTAATCTTGCTGGCTTTCCTCAATAATGGATTTTTAAATTTTGTTTAGAGTAGTTTAATTATTATTTCAAATATGAAGTAGTTTAGATAAGCTTATCCTAACATACCTGAATATTGTACCTTTATATTTATGAGAAAGAATAAAGAAGAAAACAAAAACAGAGACTACATAGAAGACTGTTTTAAAGCATCTATTCTGTAAGCATATCTGAAATAATTTCCTTTTTTCAATAATTTTTTAATATGTCTTAATTATTATTTTAGATATGTGTTTTGGTATGTGTGTATGTTATTAGCTGTGATTGCAAGTGTCTGCAGAGTATAGAAGAGGATGCTGGATGCCTAGAACTACAGTTACATGGGTCTATATGACTGGCAACATGAGCACGTCCCAGTACCCAAACACATATGTTACAAGAACAGTGTTAACTGTTGAGTCATCACTATATTCTGCCAACTAGTTTGAAAAACAAATGACCACAGTTTAAAATGACAACAAGAAAAAAATCCAAGTTTTAATAAATGTAAACACATACTTCCATATGTTTATTAAGACAAGAGTTGTGACTAATTTTTGAGTCTTAACTATTTCTCGTTCAATTGTCCAGCAACAACTTGAAAGCCTATATTTAATGACTACATTTGTGTTTCTTTATTATGTAATTTAATGTATACCTTCAATTTTAAGTACTAAGGCCAAGATTTTGGAGGCATAACATATAACATAGACAAATCCTGAATGTACATCTTCATGGAAGTGATAATGTATCTGCTTCCTAATATTCTGTCTGTTCTCTACAACAGTCATAATTGGGGCACAGTGTTCACTGTTTAAGAGGATAACTATGTTACACATATAAAAATAATTTTAATTCTGCTATTAACATTATGAAGAGATGGAAGCAAAACAGTACAGTATCTGAATCTATTGTTTCTGTAGGCAATTAATCTTATTGACATACTAATATGAACTTGCACAAAGATGCCTGGAAGAATGTTGTTGAACTCAGTTGTTCATTAATTTTGATCACATGCTGTCCCCATTATGTTAGGAACTACTTAAAGATTCCCTAGAAAAGTATTAAAGTATTGATTTACAAATTCCCAGAAGCCTTTTAGATTTGAAAGTTCACTTATGTTCTTTGTTAAGAGTTATATCACCAAACGTATGGGTCTAGTAAAATAGTTCATAATACCAACCATAAGTGAAGCACCAGTCTCCGTGTTTCTCAGTGTCTGTAATTCAAAATGGTGCCAAGTTCTTTAGAGAGCTGTTTTGAGTGGAAAAGCATTGAGGACAGATTTGTAGATGTTCTTTGTTAAAACCTCTAAGTGGCTCAGAAACACTAATTTGTTTTCAAACTTTGGTTGTCGTTACATTTTTTTTAATGCTATGTATAAGTCACCTGTACCAGTGATGACAAGTTACAAGAGACATAGGAGACATGCTTCAAATATAATAAAGCCTTGGCTGTTAAAGTTAACAACATAGAGTATAAGGGGAGAGGGGAGAAGGGATGGAAAATGGGTAAAGTTCATTATATAAATGTATGAAACTGTCAAACAGTAAAAATTTTAAAGAGATTATTATAATGCCAGGGGGAAATCTCAGAATTAAATTTCTAGAAACCATTACCTAAACAATGAGAGGTATTAATCCTAAGTGTGTACCACTCACAGTACTGGTGAGCTGTGAAATTTTCCTTTAAAATCAACTGCACAAAGTTGAAAATGAAATGTACTCTGATATTATGAGCTTCCTCTTTCTGGTGCCATAAGTCCTAACTCCACTGAAAGCACTCATCACAAGGTACCGGCACAGTGCTTACAATGCAGTTAGTGCCTTGAGAATACATACTACTAATGGCAGGGCCAGTTTTATTCTTATCAGTACAGAAAAACAGCTTCACATATTATAAGCAGTTAATTTTATTTATCAGTATACCAAGATCTAAAATAATACTTTCAGTATCAATTTGCCATCTGGATGTGGATAAATGGCACAAAAATGAAAGTTTCCCCATATCCCTTATTTGAATGTGATTAACCTTCTTATCATTTGGAGAAAAGATAACTAGAAATCATTGCTATATTTTTTATTTATTTATGTCCAATATCTAGTACAAAACAATTTTACCACCAAGCATGTTTTGTGGGTGCTCACCTATTTTATCTTTATGTCCTAACTTATTTTATAGTCATCTCTCTTTATTCAGGCTCAAAGTATATGACTTTATTAGTATGTGGATTGTTTGATTAACAAAATAAAGCACTGTCAATAATGTTATACAATGCTACATTTTTATTAATAATGTATTTGCCAAAGAATTATGATATATGCAGTCATAATGAATATTAATACAGTTCTACAATTTAAAAATAGCAATTTTAAAGCTTCAACCATACTAGAAAGATTAAAAGAGAACCTGATTACAAATTCAGAAGCCTTGAAACTTGTAAAGTATACAAAAACCTAAAGAGCAACCACGTTAATTGATGAAAAGAAAGAGTAACAGTATTGATATTTTTAAAAATAAACCTAAAAAAGGGTGTGGTACATAGATGCCATTATTACCACTGGTTATTGACATAGGTTCATTTTGTCAGATGTCACGGAAACCCAGAAATCTACTGTGGAGGAACCAGGATTCTTCCCATATGATGTTTATGGCCTCAAGCAAAGGGGATAGGAAGCCTCTCATCTCAGCACTCAAGCTTTCTGCCTTGAGAAATCAAAGAGTGCATGAAAGGTATAGAGAGACTGGAGGCTGGAGAGCTGACTCAGTGGTTAAAAGTGATTGCCCGATAATCATGAGAACTGGAGTTCAGATCTCAGCACCACATAAATAAGTCAGGAATCCCGACAAAAGCCTGAAACGAGCCTGGAGGATTGCTGCGGCATGTTTGCTTCCAGCCCAGTTAGTTGTACAGGCAGAAGCACCAGGTTCAGGGGAATACTTGCCTCAAAGGAAGGAGTGAGGAGTGATAGAGGTCAAAATAGACTTTTTTACTGGATGCAGGAACAGATGATCCCAACTGAGAGAGTACACATACACACACACACACACACACAGAGAGAGAGAGAGAGAGAGAGAGAGAGAGAGAGAGAGAGAGAGAGAGCGACAGACAGAGACAGACACAGAGACAGAGAGACAGACAGACAGAGACAGAGCGACAGAGGAGGGAGGGAGAGAGGGAGAGAGGAGATGCACACAGAGGAACATATAGACACAAAAACACACATACATACACAGACATAGACATAAGTATATACAAAAATAAACAAATGTAAAGAATTTATAGAATCAGTCATACATATAATTATGATTAAATTCTACTGGTGTAATTGAATTCAAAGATTATACTAATGAGAAAAGTATCATGAGCATTAGAGCCTTTCTATCTATATCCATAATATCTGATATATTCTGATCCAATTGCTAAGGACTCTGAGATGCTTACATTAGAGGAGGCTTTTGAGTGCTGCATTATTTATAGAAATATGTTCAGCGAATTCATGCTGACTGTTTACATCTGTCATAACTAACACTAATGCACATATTGACAACTTGGGAGCAAACATGGCTTGCTAGAAAAATTGTGAACTTTGTAGTCAAGCAAAGTAAGATAAAAGATTTGCTTTCTGATTAGACATGTTACTTAACCTCTTTGTGCCTGTTTGCCCCCTAAATCCAGGATATAGTCTTACAATATATGCTTTTAAAAACAAGAACTTAAAGGACCCTAGAAAAGAAAATTCCTAGTCCCACATGATTTAGGTCATCCTTGTCCTTAAAAAACAAAAACATTGGATTTCATGGACTGAGAAAAATACCAGCAGTAATGGTAATCCTTTCCTAAAACCCTGGTGGCAGCTGAGGTCAAGATCGCCTTTGGGATGGAAATACAAAGAGCTCCAACTAAAAAACTTATGTCTGCCAAGGATCAAGGTTCCTGAACAGAACTGTGTTCCTAGGCAGTTTAAGACTTAGGATTCCTCAGTCAAATATTTCCCCAGGTTTCTGTTTTTAACTGGAGTCCACTGGACTGATGTCTGGCAACACTTCTTCCCTTCTACTAGAATGAAGGCTGTAAAATGCCACGGATTTCCCTATTGGCTTTCTCAAACATGGCCCACAGACTCCCGTGGTTAGCTGATGCTGGTGGAGAGAGCCAGATCACTAAAAACATAATTCACATAGGATCTGTGCAAATGACTTAAACCTGAATTACGGGCACCATGATTTCTTATTAGATATGTTTCTTCATGAATTAACCACTCAGGACTTTGCCTGCCCTCTCACTATGGAGACTTTATTTTCAGCTTTGTTAAGATTCCTCCCCATTGTTCTCTTCTGTATTTCTTTGGTTCTTCCATGTACTAAACTGTTTAATCTCACCTTCTTGCCTAGTCTAATCTTTTAAAAATAGTGCTCATAAATGTGCCAGGTCATCCAGGTTCCTTTGCTCCCACTGTTCTTCAGAGAGACATTCCATGACCCACTGCCTTGCATCAACTTTATCTCCAAGCCCAGCCAAGCAAAGGTCTTCCATTCAAATCTTTTATTAATTCCCCATGGAGTTTCTTAAACCTAAGTGAATGTAAGAGAGGTTTCTATTCTCTCTGCTATAATTACTCCACTCTCTCGAGGAAGCAAGAATAGCTTCATTAGTTTTGGTTTTAATAACTATTTTTTCTCCCAGGTATAATTTCTTAAATCCAATTTTCTTCATGCATAGTATTTTTTTAGATTTTGCTGAATTCTTATTATATTATGTTTTCTTATCTGCTAAATTGTGAGATTGGGTTAGGTGACTTTCACAGTGCCCTATTTGTTCAGACTTTTATAATCGTTTGGATATATTTTGTGTATTTTTATGTAAAATATATGAGTATCAGTTACCACTTATTGAAAACATGCTCTTGCTTTTTTATTCTTACTTAGAAAAGAATTGATGCAACAAAACTCTCAGTGTTACTTTTGTTAGATTCTCCCCTCTTGGAATCACAGATACTGAGTTTGAGATCTGAATGCATCACTAGGAGATATTGATCTGACGAATAGCATCAAATTTCTTTGACGTTCATCTTTAAATAGCAGCACAACAGCAACCAGGGACTGTATAAGAGAACAGTAACCACCTTACTTACTCCTTTGCTGTGAAAAGTAGATGAGAATAGTTTGTAAATTATGTTCCTACAGTATGGTGCGTTATCAGATAACTTTTAGAGTACAGAAGAAACAGAAAGGAGAACTGGGATGTTTAACACGATGCTTAGCAATGAGAAAAAATTGTTTCAATTGTGTCTAAATGTTGTCACAGGTCTTATACTTACTTTGTTCTCACAAGAGCAGACTATGTCCCCACTTATGGGAAGTTACTAGATTATTTGATTCATAAACACTATATGGGACTAAACTATCTGCTTTAGAAAATATATTGTTTAAAAATATATCATATACTTGAGATTTACAAATTGATAATATGTGAAACATGTAGCTACTAAAATGGTTACCATTTTTATGATTAATTTTTAGTAAAAATAGTCAGCTTAAATATACTTAATAAATGTCCCCACTGTAATGCAATAATACTGGCATTAATCCTCGTGTTGTACATTAGATATCTAGGTATCTTTTTTTCAGGGATATGAAGATATAGATACTTGTAGTAAAAGAACAGATTTCACAATTTCTTTTCAGTTTTTAAAATAAATGCTAAAGATGAAATATGAGTCTAGGTACTATAAAGTGCCTATAGACTATTCCAAGTAATTTTTTTCATCCAGTATTAAACAGAAAGAAGTGGAGTGTTTTTTCATATAAGGTTTCTAGGGGAAATAATCAAATCATAATTCTTTTTCTAACACAGGAGCATGGTACCTAATCTCTAATCATGTTCAAATCTAATGTGAGTGAAGATGGTGAATGTCCTCTTTCCTTAAAGTCTACTTTTTCCACTTCGCTCTGTGACCAACCTTGTTTGATGTATCCTTTAATAGTTGTTCTAAACCTTCAGTATTATTGTATCCAGTGCTCTGCCTTCCCTCATGTCCCAGCTAAGAGCTCTTGTCCTTCTCTTGATCTTTCTCCAGGACCTTTGATTTGCTCTTCATGAATTAGCAGGCATTTAATTTCATAACCCCAACATTCATTTTCTAGGATCAGCCTATAACCTATGTTTCAATGATTTTTCCCTCACAAACATGTTCTATTATCTATACGTTAAAAAGTGAATTCCTCCTGATTGGTCTCTCCCATCTTCCCCCTGTTTTTTTCATCTAACAGTGGTCAGTTTGACTAACCCAGCCTCACTTTGAGGTCTAATCTACTTTTCCTAAGATAAGTCTGAATAAATTCACCTTCTTGTCTAGACTCCCTTTCACTTATTGTTCATCAGGGAGACATTCAATGACCCACTGCTTGTCATTAATTTTGTCTTCTAGTAGAACAAGGCAGAGATCTTACATTTTAATCTTTTCAAATTATTTTGGTTCCTTGGTCATTTTTTATCTTAAGGAAAACGTTCCTTGACTTCCCTGGACTCTTTTAGAATCTCTTCTCTTGGTTCTGTCTTCACTCAGCACTTACTCTAGAAAACTGAATGTGGTATAGAGCATTGTACTGCCTGTTTATGAAGGACAAAGAATATCAGAACAGCTTGGGCTCTTATCAGAAACCCTCAGACTGTGACACAGCCTGTCACTTCTGAAAAAAGAAAATAAGTAAGAAAAGAAAGCATTGTCTACATAAAGCTTCAGACTGACAGGGTTTCCCAGCAAAGCTCAGCTGTACCAGTGGAGCATCCCAGAGTACAGAATATCCACTTGAAGAGTTCTGTGCTAGGCAAGCCTGGCCCAGTTTGATACCACATGGTGCTTTGTCATTGCCTCAGGGAAGTGACCTGGAGTGAACATTGTTGCATCAGATCCTACAGATCCTTAGCTGAATTGTTGCAGCAGATCTTACAGAGCAGGAGCTGGATACTGCCAGCTAATCACACGGCTAACAGCTGGTTTTGCCCAGGGAAACCTCAAAAAGAGTATTTCATGCAGCAGTTTTCAATCTTTGTTGAACTTACATTATCAAAGACTACAAAATGGTTAGCGTGGACCCTTATGCAACTCTTCATGACCTACTCAGGTTAGCAAGGACAACAGTATTTCCCCTAAGGTTATTCTCAAATTTATGAAATTTCATAAATTACTGCAAGCATCACTTGACTTTTTCTATATTGGTAGATTCAAATTCTTTTTGCATCAACCAGGTCAAAAGCTCTTTTGAAACTGCAATTTAGTATTAATTGTTCAACATGTGGAAGGTATTCTACAATTCAGAAATTCTGATAATAATAATTGAATTAGGGCTATTTTTAATGCATAATATGTGGTTGGTACTGTTCTGTATATTTTAATATATGAACTCTTTTCAACTGTAGTGTAACCACTAATGATAGGTTTATTGTATTAATATTTTTCAAAAGACCTAACTGAGGCAAGAGGAAAATTAAATAATTTCCCAAGATTGCATAGCTAAAAGATAATGGTGCTCATATTCAAATTCAGGCCATTCATCAGAGTTCACACAGCTGTGCTTTTCCTCTCGACTATCAAGAACAAAGTTGTCAAGTGAAAATGTTGATAAAAGCACCTTTTATTAAGCACATGCATTGTGAAGCATTTGTCTCTGTCTTTCAGGTCCCTGTGTCCCCAACCCATGCCATAACGGAGGAACCTGTGAGATAAGTGAAGCGTATCGAGGAGACACATTCATAGGCTATGTTTGTAAATGTCCTCGGGGATTTAATGGGATTCACTGTCAGCACAGTAAGTTATTTATATTCATTGTGCTTTTATTTTTATTGATCTATTGTGTACAAGTCATTACCCTTCTTGTTTGTGGTCACGTCACAGAAATGTAGAGAAGCACAGAGTCTGGGCATTTTGTCTCATGCAACCTCTCTCCACAGTACATGTCAGCACCCACAATGAGGGCTGCTCCAATCACCATACTTTATCTGATTAATAATATGCTTTTGATTCCTTTCCATTGTTATTAAGTGAAATTTACAATATTTTGCCTTCATGTTATATTACTTATCTCTCCCCGTCATACTTGTCCATAACGCTACAGTCTCCAACCATTCAAGCAATTATTCTGGTGATTAGATTCACAGCAATGCAAACAAAGAAAAAAATAAGGTCAAGAAAGGAATGCTCTAGACTCTACCCCATATATTAGCCAGTTTTCTCCTCCTTACATATTGACATTTATATGTGAAAATCTTTGAAAGTTCAATAAACACAAAAATGCCCAATGAGTGGCATGGGACCTTACACACTGTTTCTCAGCACTCATGCAGGACACAGTGTACTCTGAGCTGCTGAAGGATGTTCTTACAGAGGTGGTCACAGGCTGACTGGGTGCTGAAAGAGGAATGTTGATTAGAGTGACAAGGTTAGGGGTAGAGAGACAGCATGGGAAAAAAGAGCAGAGAGGGAATATTGCTGATGAATACTAAAGTGATCCTGAGGATAATGGTTTGAAAATAGAAACAAATCTTGATATATCAGCTTGAGTCAGATTTCCAGGCCCTAGAAACAAACATACCATGTCTTAGCTCTTAGACACTGGAAGCACCTTGCAATTTCCTAGAGTCCTTCTACAATTGGGAGTTTTGTAAAGCTTCTGGAGAAGTTTTCTGTAGTACCTAAATATTCTTATTACTTACGACTAGCACCCAATCTCCCTTGAATGATCTCTAAGTCTCTAGTCTTCAACAGGCAAATTACAGGCTATCCATTTTTTTTTAACACCAGGTCAGAAGTATCAATGTTAATTTTCTTGGAGGTAAGATCACAATACATTCTCCACATGGAAACACTACAAACAAACCTAGAGAGACTAAAATGGGAAATCCTAAGTGTCTTTGTATTCATTTAATCCCATGGAAAAATATTATAAACTTGCATACAGAGTATGAAAGATGTGCTATCAGATACCACATGGTGTGCTAGGGCTGAGCCACACCACAGCAAGGTTTTTCCAGTTCATACTCTAGGGGTTCACAGTATGATCAAATAGCCTGCAACAGAAAGGGTTTACTTGGCTTATACCTTCAGGGTGTAGATAATCTTGAAGGAAATTAGGACTGGAACTCAAACAGCCCAGGAACCTGATGTAGGAGCTGATGCAGAGGCCATGGAAAGGTACTGCATACTAGTTTGCTCATCATAACTTGCTCAATCTGCTGTCTTATAGAACCTAGGACCACAAGCCGAGGGGTGGCACCACTCACAATAGATTAGGCCCTCCACCATCAATCACTAAATAAAAAGTATCCTACAGCATGATCCATTGTAGGTTTATTCTCAATTGAGGTTCCCACCTTTCAGATGTCTCCAGTTTCTGTCAAGTTGACTTGACACAAAAGGAGCTAGTGAAGGGTCCCAACACTGAGACCTAGAAGTGCAGACACATCCACCACTTACAAAGTAAGACTCTATCAGCAAAGAACATCTACTTGTAAAGAAAACTTTTGTTTTCACAAGTGGAGTCTCATTGGATATATTAATCACTTTTAAATGTAGGGTGCATGTGCCACAGTAAGTGGTCCACACAAAACAAACTTAGTGGTCTTTTGCAGATGGTTTTCCTCATATTTCTCTGGGCATTACTTTGTATTTTTGTCTTATTATTTTGGTTTTTGTTTGTCTATTTGTTGTATTTTGTTTGTTTGTTTGCTTATATATTTTGTTTTTCTATCTTTTATTTTTGTGAGATGTGTTGTGTGTTTGCTTTATTTCTGTTTTTTTTGTATCCTACTTTTGTTTGTTTGTCTATATCTGCTTGCTTTCTAAAGAGAGAGCAAAAAAGAAAGAGCGTGGTGTTGGGTGGCTAGGAAGGTGGAATGAATCTGTGAGGAGTTGGTTAAGGGGAAACCCTGATCAGAAAATATTGTATCAAAGGAATTTTTCTTAAAATAAGCAAAAATATGTTTAATTATGTTATCTTACCCATTCCTCCCTCAAGACCTGCATGCTACTCTTCTTTTGCTCCCACTCAAGTTAATAATTTCTATTCATTAATTATTGGTACATAGAAAATAATATATATGTATATATACACATATACATATATGTATATATAGAGAGATAGATAGATAGATAGATAGATACATAGATCCTTAATGTCACATATTTCTCTAATATTTAACATTCTACTGTGATTATAGTTGAAGTGGTGTGAAATTGATTTAAAAAGATATTAGAAAACTGAAACCACTTTTCAATGAATAAGGTCTAAACAGTAATATAATATTATCTCACATCTCCAGCCCTTAGTTTCCTAATCCAGTATAAGCTAGTTTGGTTTCTTCCCACGATATTTAGTGAGTAGTAGCCACACAGTGGCATTAAGTCATCATATGTTTCTCAACAATGTGAGGACTTTTCCATCTGCCTATGGTTGGCTAAGCTCTTTCGTGTGCATCATTAGAGATGGGGGAGTATAAGATTGTTCTTGCTCCCGTTCCCCACAGTGGGGCATGCAAGTCTTTTTCTCCATCTCCTTATTTCATAATATAATAAGATGGACATTCACAATTTATAACTGAATTCCAAAGCTTACGTTAAAGCACAAAAACTGACCCTTTACTGTAACTTACACCTCTAACTTTAAATGTCTCTCTGGAATTGTAGTGGGAAGCCCAAGGCTGTGAAATTCAATTCAAACCTGGTATTTTTTGTACCTAAATTACCCAGTCTGTCTCCTGTGGCGTGTATGATTAATAGGAGAAAGACAAAAATGGGTGAAAGAGGATGGAATTTGGATTGAGAAATTGGGATTTGAGACATGACCTTTACAGTTATTGAATGACTGACCTTGACTCATTCCTCTGACCTTTCCCCAATTGAAAATATATTAATTCAGGAATTGAACTAGAAATAGGTAACCTTGGGTTCACATAAGCCAGGGGAGTATTAAGACTAAATAGAAGCTTGCTTATGGCTCAAAGGTTATCAAATCTTCCTCTTTCATGTGGAACTGAAAAGGATTATACATCAGAAAAGCAGATTTATAAGTCCTAGATCCCTGAGAGATTCTTCAAGGAGGAGAAGTAGGAACAGAGCTGTTTAATCCCTTGCTTGGACATACAGAAATTTGAGCTGGTTTTCCATTCTCATATCAGTTTTATGGCCCAGATATTTCCAAGAACATTGCTACCCAAGGTGTGGTGTGATATCAGCACCATCCAGAAGTGTTTTAGAAAGTTAGATTAACCACAGATCAACTGAGTCAGAATTTGCATTTGACAAAAATCAGTACTTGATCAACACATCCACATAAAATTTTGAAAAAATCCTTCTTGAGACTTTAATAATCTAGATATGACCATTTTAACAACAACACAAAAGAAATGATTTCTATGTCTTGTTATAGAGCAACAGAGATTAGGCAAAGCATTTACTAAATTTTTTGTAAGTCAAACAATTTTGAAAGTCAATAGATTGATAATAGTAATTATACCACATTAATATTTTAATTGATATGTAACATTATTTTTATTTATGCAATTAAAATATAGTGTTTTGTTTTATTGAAAATATATTTCTTTTCAAATACTGTTTCTCCTAACCAATGTCTTCCAGATCCTCCCAGTTCCTCTCTACTTCCTTAGCCATCCAAACCTACATCCTCTCTTTTTCTCTCATCAGAATACAAACAAGTATAACAATATTTTATTAGAAAAATAAAAACAATTGCTAATTAAATTCTATATGATAGTATGTGAATTAAATATGCCTGTGAATATATATTTATAGGAAATCAAAAACTTTATTTTTCATGATACATGACTGAGTTTTGTATACATTTAGGAGAAACATTATCATGATATAAATTGCAAAAATCTTTTCCAGTCCCAGCATTGAAACTATTAATATTGGTTTAAAATTTTAAAACTATGTAAACTATATATTTAGAGTAGCTTTAGTTTACAAAAAAATATGAACAGGGAATATGCTAAGTTTCATTTGTCATTCCTACTAGATAATTTGGTTCTAATTTTGGCATTTTTTCTTACATTATAAGTACATGACTTCTGATATAGTACTTCACTATGTAGATCACACTGGTCTGAAATTGACTCTGCCTTCTGAGTGTTGCAAACAAATCTCTGCCTCACTATTCCTAAGTTTTTCTAAAGAACTACTAACATCCATATCATATGCTAAGATCCACACTTTTTATCATGCAGTTACATGGGATTTGAGAAGTATAAAATTATTTGTCAATCAAAGAGCCACATGAGACAGTTTTACTTAGTTAAACATCCCTTGTTTTCTAGATATATCTCCTTTCTTGTTCATCTCGTTAGTACACAGTTGCTGATATTATTCATGGTTCCATGGTTATGACTTTTACAGTTTGTTAAATTGTTAGCATCAGAGTGTGTTGCCTTTCAAGTTGATGATTATCACTTAAAAATATAAATTCAGGGTTTGTCTGTAAGATAGAGTCTATATCTTTGTTGCTCATATTTTTAATACTAAAGATGCTCATTTCCTTTCAGTTTTACTACTTTTGTTTGTATATTTGTCTACTGAAAAATAGCTTGATTTCTTTGCTGTTTTGGTTTGGAGAAAAACAAGCAAAGTATTATGACATTTCATGTACAGGTTTTTATTTTTATATTTTTGTGGACATACATTTTCAGCTCATTTAAGTAAACTTGGACATGCAGTTGCTGGATTTGAGGGCAAAAGTGCACTCAATTTGGTTAAAAAATTCAAACTTTCTTATTATGTGGCAGACTCATTAGAATGAGTCAAAAACTATGTTCTAGACTCTAATTGGTATTTGTTGTTTTTAGTTTCATATTTAAGCCATTACATGGGTTTTTAAAAATTGTACTGAAAATGTGATGGAATTACAAACATGTGAGATTTTTATAATAATATTAAGTACTAGAATTGATGTGGAACTGCCAAATTATATTTGCTTTGAAAATGACAAAGGATTATGTGACATATACACACCAACATTTGAACATATGTGTAAATTAAAGCATACAAATTGCAGTATGTATTAGGTGCCTAATTTAGTTGTCAAGACAGTAGTCTTCTAAAAGGCACTTGTAAGCGAGGAGTTTTCTACAAGATGCTGCATTGAGTATGCTAGAAGTACTCATATTTTGTTTGTTGCCTAGTAACAAATCTAATGCCTCTGAAAAGGATGATTTCTTTATTACCAGGACTCTGCCCCTCTTCCCAATGAAGTATTTTCCCTACCGGCACACAGAATTTTCAGTTTCTTCCACTTCAAAAAAGAAAAGAAAAGCTAGCCTTGAAACAAGCCAAACATAGGGAGTTACATGCCTAACTCATTAAAGACATGGTCCATGTTATTAGGTTAGCTTAGGATAGAAAGCTTAGTAACTTCTTATACAACTGAGAAAGCTAGTCTGAAAAAAATTAGATTATAAAATTTTCTCTTTTTAGATTTTGCTACCTACTGTTAATGAGATTGATCTCAATTTTATGTTATCAATGTATGGAGTAACACACTCAGCTCCTGAGTACTCAGTTCTGGACTTGTGCATTTCATTTTGTAAACTGAACAATTCATGTTTACTGAGCCAATGATATTTATTTTTTTATAAATATTGTAATTGAATTACTAGTGCATTTCAAAATTATGAGCTTTTATGATAGTTTTAACATAGTAAACAAATGAATGACCGGCCTATATCTACACCACAGAATCAGAAATTTAGCCAATGCCTTGGATCTAATGACTTAGAAATGTTTTATTATTCTTTTTACTTTATAGGTAAAGTAAATTGTATAATCAGATCATCTCCCCTTTCACCTTCCGCATCCTTCTTGCTTTCATTCAAGTCCATAGCCTCTATTTCATTAATGCTTGTTACATATATATTTGTGGATGCCTATTCCTAAAGACATAAGTATAAACTGCTCAGTCAGTGTAATGTTAGTTTTAAGTACCCATGTGACCTTTAGCTTCATGAAACACAGTGACCACTAACTTACAGATTATCTATCTATGCTTAGAGCAAGCAGTACTTACAGGGAAGATTATGAATTAAACCCAGTTTTTTACATAGTTCTTGATAACAGATAAATGTCCAGTTGCTACCTTTATCATTCTTAGCTTCATTCAATATTTTAACTGATCAAATTGTTACTGAGACATCTCTGTGCTATGCACCAGAAATAAGATGTTTCCAAACACTGGGATAAAATACCTTATCTTCTGACAAAAGATGTTTGTTAAACGGTCTCTACACTCATTTTGAAATTTTTATAGCTAGGTGCTCTAAAGCTTTAAAAGATGATGGAGATTCATACTGATAGTTATATATATTCTTTTGATATATTTTAATTTTATTATTTAAAAATGATGCATAGCAAGGAGAAACTTCAAATGGAGCTTTACGTTTTTCTATAAGAACTTCTCTCTTTACCTTTGGTCACTCCTAATTTTAGCATGGCTAAGTTTTTCATTTCAACTATTAAACTGGGAACCAGTATGCCCTAATGAAAACTTCAAAATTTTTAGAAAGCTTCTTTTTTTTCTTTTTTTTTAAATTGAAATTAGATTCTTCTATTATACAATACATACAAACCACAGTTTCTGCCACCTCTCCTTTCCTCCTAGCTACCCCCAACTCACATCTCCCCCAGATCTATTCCCTGTCTGTTCCTCTTTAGTAAAAAGGAAGCCTCCAAGAGACTACAGACAAACAGGACAGAATAAGATAGACTAGGGCAAGGATAAAGCCCTCAGATTGAGGCTGGACAAGGCAAGCCAGCATGAGAAAAGAATCTGAAGAGCAGGTAAAAGAATAAGAGATATCACTGGCCACCCGTTAAGAGTCTCACCAAGCTAACAGCCATAACATATACACAGAGGACAAGGAGCAGAACCAAGCTAGGTTTCCACACTCCTTGCTCCCCAAATACTTAACCAATTTCAGCTCTGTCTCTCCCTACATTCCCTCCCTCCATTCCTGTCCCCAATCTGATTACTGCTACTTGTATTCCAACAGTCACTAGTCTACTTGTAGAACCTATTCTATTGACTCTCCTAAGGGAGATTTTTTTTTGTTTTGCTTAATAGCTAATGTCTACTTGTAAGTGAATACATTTGTCTTTCTGGGTCTGTATTACCTCACATAGGAATTTTTTTTTCTAGCTGCATGCATTTGCCTGCAAATTTCATGATGCCATTGTTTATAACAGATGAGTAAAACTTCATTGTGTAAATATACCACATTTTATTTATCAATTCTTGACCTGAGGAACATCTAAGTTCATTCTAGTTTTTGGCTATTATGAATGAAGCAGCAATGAACATATTTGAACAAGTGTCCTTGTGGAATGACAGAGAGTCCTTTGGTTATATGCCCAACAGTGGTAAAGCTGTGTCTTTAGGTATGCCGATTCCAAATAACCACTACACTGATTTCATAGTGTCTATACAAGTTTACACTCCCACCAAAAATGGAGGACGGCTCCCCCTTGTTCTACATCCTCACCAGCATGAACAATTACTTGTGTTATTAATCTTAGCCATTCTGACAGGAACAAGATGGAACCCCAAAGTTCCTTTCATTTCCATGGTGGCTAAAGATGTTGATCATTTAAGTGTTTGTCAGTCACTTGGGATTTCTCTAATGAGAATTCTCTGTTTAGATCTACACCCCATTTTTAATTGGAGTATGTGTTTTATTAGTATCTAGTTTCTTGAGTTCTTTACATATTTTGAATATTAAACACTATTGGATGTGAAGTTGATAAAAATCTTTTCCCATTTATGAGCTGCCTGCTTGTCCAAGTGATGGTGTCTTTTGCTTTCAGTTTTATGAGGTGTTATTTGTTACTTGTAAATCTCAGTGTCGGCTCTATAAGTGTTCTGTTCAGAAAGTCTTCTCCTGTGCCAAAGCTCCCAAGTTTATTCCCAAGTTTCTTTTCTATCAGGTTGGGTGTATGGGTTTTATGTTGAGGTCTTGCATTCACTTGAACTTAAGTTTTGTGCAGAGTAATAAGTATGGATCTATTTTCATTCTTCTATATGCCAACATCTAGTTTGACTACCACCATTTGTTGAAGATGCTGGAGTTTTCCTTTTTTGATTGTTAGCCACTGTGTATTTCTGACTTCTTTATGAAAAATCATGTATACATGTGTGTGTGTGTGTGTGTGTGTGTGCTTTTCAATTTGATGGATCAATGTGATCATTGCTCTAATATAAAGATCTCAAAAAAGAGTTTTCATTGACATTTGACTATCAAGGTTGAACTTGGCTTTCTTTTGTTCTCCTCACTTAGGGCTATAGACTTATGTGAGATAGCTTATTTCTGTAGTCCTGAGTTTCTAAGAAGCATAAGAATCATGTAGTGATCTATATAGATGTGGATACGACTTTGGCCTGCCACAGAGACTCTAGTGAATGTATGTGACTCCTTATCACCCATCTACTTAACAAGCAAAAGGGTTAAGAAATTCAAAAGATTCAAGAAGTTTGGTTCTCAGCCTTGCTTTTATATTAAAATCACATGAGGACGCCTTAAAAACATGCAAGCCTGTTTCTCACTCCAGATATTCTAATATAATGGTAAATCTCCTCATATAATTCTCAGTTGAAAAAAGATGATAAACAGAGTTCTAGAACAATCCATAAGGATTTCAGTGCCTTAATGAAACTAAACAGCAAAGCACTGAAAGAAAAACCAACATTAGAATACAGAGCCAGATGTCCATTCAGGATGTGCAATACCATCAATTGGTGAATTGTGCTGTTTTTAATTTCATCATTGTTAAAAAATAAAGCAAGTCTTTCTATGGCATAGTAACTCATACCTGATGGAAAGACTAAAGTAAGAGGTACTAGTTTGCCCTTCTTAAGAGTTCATAACCTTTAGTATATCCATAGTAAGCAGAATTCTAAAGAATTTTTAGATTCTTGTTTTATTTAATAGTCTGGAAACCAACACAGGTATTGTGTGATATACATAGGCAACAAACATGTGCACAGAGAAATTCCCATACATAAATAGAAGTTTATGATGTTTCAAGTGAAATTATCTGATATACACAAAGTCCAATATAATTTTAAATTGTGATTTAGACAACAATGAATCATTTTTCATTCATTTTCTTATTAAAAAAGAGAGCATTTGACTGCCAGAACAGTAATACACTCTGAACAGAAAGATGTTCTTTAGTTTACCCCCAAGGTCAATCCCATGAAGGCGTGTTTCCTCAGAGTAATAGACCTGAGCTTCTAGGGCCAACTCACAAATAATTCTATAAAAAATATTTCAGGAATAGAGATGCTTTAAAACCATATAAGATCCAATTTTCCATGTTCTCCAGCCTCAAGTGATACTACATTTGACTTCCAGATTACTTCCGTGCTTTCTCACCCATCTCTATACTCATGTATGATTTCATTCTTCCTCCAAGTCTTCCCTTGTCATTTTAAAAAATTCTTTATTCATACATTTGGCATTGTTTCATAAGAAGAGTGTTCCTACTTGCCCAGGATTCTATATGTGTTCAATGAGAAATGTTTTCTCCTGCTTTTCTTAGAGAGTCAACCAAAGACCTACTACTAAGTTGCTGACTACTCTCTTCTCTGCTCTGGTCACCCAGTCAATTAAAACACTATATAGCCTGAAGAAACAACAAGGAATTTCTAGTCCTCCATAGATACTATTCATTTGTTAGATTAGAAAGTCATGTGGCTGTGTCTAGAGCATTCGAATCCCTTTAAAAAATCTAGATGTTCAGCCTTCCTGCCTGACTTGCTCTATAACAATGGTCAAATAGCTACCTCAGGCTACTTACTGGTCAGACAATACAAATGTATTTCTTACTATCACCTCAACTAGCTTCCTTAGAATTCAAGTTTTAAAGAGTCATAATTAATCTTTACTTTTTAAAAAACAACATCTGTGCACATAAAATCAGCCTCCACAAGCAGCCAAAGCCACTAGTCCATGCTTCTCACATTGCACCAAGCATTGTTCTGTACATGAAAATACAGCAATAAGTCACAGTAATCAAGTCTCTCTGGTCCCAGAACCTCTAATGGGGAAAAGGATCATAAATTTTGAAACACATGCATTACCACATAGCTAAGTGATTGCACTCATGCATTAATATCTGAGAAATAAAGTAAGTCTAGACAAAGATCTGTGTGTAACCTCATAGAAGATTAATTTGCAATAGCTCCATACCAGAATCTGTGCAAATGACCTTCAGCAAATTAATGGTTAAGCAAACCACAAAATGCACACACACAGTGCCTATTTGAAATGAGAAAATTTTAGAAGTAGAAATGAATAGTCTGCAGATATTGGCTGGGAGGGACATAGTTATAAAGGGCAACATAAACCATTCAACATACAGCTTATTATGATAGATTATCAATTCTATGTAGTGACAAAATTGTATAGAAAAATTATATATACAAAACCAATATCATTTAAGGGATATTGATATATTATAGTAATGTTAATGTTTTCCTACTGTTACAATGTTAGTTTTGAAAATGAAAAAGGCTCAGGCAAACTGATAATGTGTGCTAAGGCAAAGTATTGTCTTGTTTCCTGCAGTATAGATGACTTCATCATGATAAAACTTCCAACTTTAAAAGATTATGTGATAGCATATAATATCAAGTACCAATGTAAATTAACAAGAATGGGGATTAAGAGGTGGAGGAAAGTGAGTGGTGTTTACATCCTGGTAAACCAATTTTCTGTATCTATTAATATTTCCATAGAGATGTGAATAAAGCCAGAACTCTAGTCACATCAGTCAATGAGTAGAGATTTCAGGGGTTCTGAATGGAATGCATAGTTACAGAAAGATTCAAAAACAAACCACAGAAAATAAAAGACTATGTAATGAAAGGTCTTAAAATTCGTATGCAGAATTTGAAATTTGCTGTGTTGCTTTAGAGATACACATTGGGAGAGTAGAGTGTTAGAGAGTAAGTCAGCTAATCACTGTTTTGAGAAAGATCTTGACTGCTGGTGAAAAAAAAAGATACTAACATCACAAGAATAGAACCTTCAAGACAAGACAAGCTACCAGATGCGGTAGCATGGACAGAAGGATAATGAAGACTCACATAGCAATCTACATGTTCATATTTGGAGACTAATTTAACATGGATTACACTGATTTCATAAATATTTGCATTTTGCTAATGAACTTTAGTAGCACATAAATTACTCGCTATTTAACTTCTTTCTATATGTTGGACAACATATTCTTGTCACTTCCAGAGTGTGTTATTACGAACTTTATTTTACTCTCTACAGTATGACAGATATAGCCTAGAATTTTTAAAAGGATATATAACACATAAAATATATATTTAGGTAGCCATTTCATATACATAAATAATAAGTATTATAAATATCACCACACATATTAAAACAGTGGTTTTCTATGTATGATGATTTTTATAATACTGAGTTTTGTAATTTGATCTCTTTTACATTTATTTATTTGGGAAAGAGGACACATGTATGCTATGGTGCATATATAGAGGCCAGAAGATGACCTGAGTGGATTTCTCCATATGTCCTTCAAACATATGGGTTCTGGGGATTAAACTCAAGTAGTAAAGCATGAAGACAAATATCTTTATCCACTGAGCCATCTTACTGGCCCTCACTACACCTATTTGAAATCCATAAATTCCATTACCTAGATGGGAAGCTATGAGCAAGTGATGGCTTCTGGGAATGGGAGAGGAAGGTTTTTTTCAGGGATGGGTCCATTGAAAGGCTCTATCTGGATCCGTTCACGATTCTAGATCCACGTAATACATGAAGTGCTGAATGGATTCAGTGGATTTAAAATAGAGGATCCGGACACACATGAGTTGGGAAAGAAAAGTAGTAGTGCTTAGGGAAGGAATTGTAAGGAAGAAAATGGGGTGCTGATGAAAACATACACATGTATAAAATTCTAAAGCAATAAAATATTATAAAAAGGAAACATAAAACCATTAACCACACCATGCTGATTTTTATCAAATATAAGACTGCATCTTGCCTACTACTGCACTCTGGTACCTCACACGCTACTCCTTGCCAGCTACAAATGAGTGTTTGCTTACACGAATTCTAAAGAAGCTTCTCATCAGAAGTGTTATACTACACTTGCTGGTTTGGTTTTTAATGTAAGTACACAAGTTGTTTGTATGCTGGTGTAAAGTGAAAACTCTGGAGTATAAATAAATAAATAAAATAAATAAATACGGCTATAATTTTCAGCTAAGAAACAACCATAAAAATCAATTGACTAGATACATTATCATTTTGTCTTTTAAGCTAGCTGAGTTATAATTGTACAGTGCAGTCCACTTTAAAGAAAATGTTTCAAAGAAAGTATGTAAATCAAGAGTAATATAATTACAAGCTAGAATACAATAATCATTTGGGGGAAAGAAGCATAATTTACACTGTAATGGAGTGTCTGGACATCATGATTGTATTGAGCGAATATTTACCAGTGTTGCCTTTTAGAATGTAACTTGACTTATTTTTGCTCTCATTTTTCCTTATTGATTTGGCAATCATATCACAGCCTATATATCCATAGAAATTTAAGGCAAAATATACTTTGAAGATGAATTACCCTTTGCTTATCAGGGAGTTTAAATAATTTTATATAGCACAAGTTAGAACAGTTCTGAACAAAAAAATCATGGTTGATCATCTAAAGAAAAAAGATTTTAAGTGGGAAGTGAAGAAATGTCTTGACTTTTTTGTAGTAGGATAAATACAGTTTATCAGAAAGATGGACACAAGCACATTACGTGAAATGAGAACCCATATTTCCCAGGTGTTACTTATGTGCCTTAGCATGTCCTGTAGATTTAAATTAATGATTGTGATAAGCCCTGGTTTCTTCCCAATTAGAGTTACTTTTCTCATTCCTGTATCTGGCCATATAGATAATAAAAGGGAAACTGAATGTAGGAAGAGAAAATTTTGGCTTACGTTTTGAGAGTGGAAAAGTCTGCCTCAGCAGGGAAGGCATCACTGAGAAGGCAGCAACTGATAACAGGATGATAACAGGATAGCTACAGTCATGAATCTCAGAGAGATGAAGGTTGATGTTCAACTTGCTTACTCACTTTTCCATTGATAGTTATTCCATTGCTCCAGTACATTCCTTACCAGCTATACCAGTTTGGGCTCTCTGTCTGTCTGTCTCTCTCTGTCTCTCTCTGTCTGTCACTCTCTCTCTCTGTCTCTCTCTCTCTCTCTCTCACTCTCTCTCTCTTACTCTCTCTCTCTCCCTCTCTCTCGTTAAACATCTTTGGAAACAGTGCTGGCGATCTCAGTACCTGAGATAATTCTGAGTCCAGTTGAGATATTGATGAGGGTCAGCTGATACTGCTTTTTAAGCAGAACTCACTGGGTTGACGAATTACTACTAGATTCCAGGTGATAATGCCCAGGCAATTTGAAATATTTGAAAGTGCTCTTGTATAATCATGTTATTTAGTCATCATCATTTCAATCACTGGTTTTCCAAAATATTCTTTTCTTTAAACATGACAGAAGAAAGCAGTACTAAAATAAATACTGATTATATATGACCTAGTTATAGAATCTCTATAGAACTACTAAATTAGATTTCAAAAGTAGGGTCTAATTGTGGTCCGTTCCCTTACAGTAGCATGTGTGAGAGGGAGAGAGTGGAGAAAGGGAGAGTCAGTCACATACTAAACAATCAGGAGAGGAAGACAACCCGTACATGCTACTGTTCTTATTTCCTCTTCAGAAGATTTATCTGAGGCTGGTGTCTATTTTCTGTGATTTGTTAAAAACTATCCAGTTTCTGTACATCCTCTTCTGCAGTTTCTATCAAAGCACCATTTCTGGTCTTACATGTTCCTATAAGTTTTGCTGTCTGTATGCTTTCCCCTTATCTGTCTCCACTACAGGTACTCTAAATAATTATCTTAAATTAGCCATTACAATAAGCCATCTCTGTGTTCAAAACCACCTCCAGTTACCTAGTATATTTGAATCTAAACTTCTTGCTGAGACCCAAAGGGCTGGGCCTGCTGATCTTCCTGTCCATTTATTCCTCCTGTGGTGGTTTGAATATGGTTGGTTTCCATAGACTCGTGCATGATTAGGAGGCTTGGCCGTATTGGAGCAGGTATGGTCCTGTTAGAGGAACTTTGTCACTGTGGAGGCAGGCTTTGAGGCCTAAAATGCTCAAGCTATGGCCAGTATGAAACAAATCCACTCCCCTCTTGCTTCTTGTGGATCAACATGTAGAACTCTCTGCTCCTTCTCCAGCACCGTGTCTACCTGAATGCTGCCATGCTTTCTGCCATGATGATAAGTGACTAAATCTCTGAAACTGTAAGCCAGCCCCAATTAAATGCTTTTCTTCATAAGAGTTTTCACGGTCATGATGACCCTGCACAGCACTAAAACCTTCACAAACACACCCATCCCTCTTCTTCTGATTTTCTTTTGGTCCCTTCTTGTCTTCTTCTATCACGACACACTATGTTTCACTCTCTGACTTTTACATCTGTGACATTTACCCACTTTGCTCTTTACTTATTAACCACAATGCTTGTTCTTTATCTTGATATTAGCCTCAGTAAAAGAGTTACAATTAAATGTGGCAACCAATACAGCCAATAAAATGCTATTCAGTAACACCTCTTGATACAACATTCTTTTATTATTACTATTAGTAGTAGTTGTAATAGTGTTATTAAAATTATTATTTATTAGCTTTAGCATTAGTATTTTCATTACCCACAACATTGTACCAATGAGCTTTTAAAATTCTTCAAATTGTTCTGTACAGATGTAGTTATAAGCTATACAGGGCCTGGAAACGGTGGCCTAACATGTGCTGTACATACAAAGAGAGTCACTCCAGAAAAATCAGTTTGCTCATTTTAAAGCTTGAATCATGACACAGACTTTTCTATTGTATTTGTGTGTCTTTTTTTTTCCTTTTTGTCTATCTACAAAATTAGAATAAAGTGTTAATTTGCTTATATTTTACTCTCTCTGCAGATTAAAAGAACCTAGGTTATAGTAACTTTTTATATATATTTATTAACTGAATATATTGCTGTTAATCAATAAATTTATGCGTCATAAAATAATAGTGTGTCTGCTATGATGTTTGTCTCTGAAGTAACGAAACATTTAAGTAAGTATGTGCCAAAAGGAAACATTTAAATAAGTATGTGCCTTTCTTAGCTTATGAACTTAATGTGGAAAGAAAGACTACTTTATCCGACAATAACGTTTATTGCCTAATGAGTTTTGGAACATTGTTTAGTTTCTTATTTTTGAGGTTATCAATATTCATGGTCTTTTTGATGGTTATGCAAACTGCTTCAGTTTTTAAAGAATGATTTATAGATAAATGTTAGATAATTTTAAAGAACTCATGTAACTCAATTAACTTCAAGGCAGAGCTTTGGAGCAGTATAAAAAAATATCACAAGTGGAGAATTTAATCACCATTCAGAGAAGAGTAGGCAGGTGACTGATGTGGAAAGCAAAGTTAGACTGCACCTGAAAGTTATTGCAAGATTCCTCTGCATCTTCAGGTGTATATGTTCTACTCCAAATACTTACTGGGAGAAAGACACCCGTGCATATATAATGACAGCCTCGATTTGTCATCTACAGTTGTCCTAGAAATAGTGAATATGTTAATGCTGCCTTGCTTGTGGTGACACACTTTATCTGAAATACTAAAGAGTAAGGAGCACAGGTCCCCAGCAAGATTGCCTAGATAGTGATTTGACACTTTCCTAATTGTCTGCATCTTGATGCATGCTTCCGAGTGAGCACACTGATTTTCCTGGAGTGACTGACTATTCACATATGTGCAGCACATCCTCTGCCACTCTTCCCAAGGCGTGCATGCCTTATCACTACATCTGTACAGAGCAAATCAAAGAATTTCATAAGCATCAGTTGAACAGCCAAAGGACTGAATCCTGCAAGAGCAATAATGTAAGGTGGCACTGGGTAGTGTTGGAGTAGTATGCAAGACCAGAGTTATCCTTGGAAGACAAAAATGCCCTGAGAACGCAAGTTCACATTGAGAGCCACCCAAAGTAATTTGTCACATAACTGGTGCTTCTGAATACAAGCCCTTTCACAACTGTGCTGAACTCCCAGGTGCCTCCATTTTGGAATGCTTTACATCAATCAGTAAAGCAAATCTATGTGGGAACAGTTCAGGGGGAGGCTCTTACATACATCTGGACATGTTGATTATAAAATATCAATTTATTAACAGCGAGAGGTCTACTATACATGCATGCTTCCTGCATTGCTCACAGTAAGTGGCACAGTTCATTACATTTACAAACTGAACCTAACGCTCTGCCAGACTGATGGCATGCTTTGAGACTGGTAACATTTCTTGGTATCATTTGTATCCTTGTATACACCAAATATTTTGCCGAACCTCACCACTTGCGATTCTTCTTCCACATTTGGTGCTTTACCATATCCTGCCTGATTCATTTCTTATGACCAGAAAGCTTTTTCATGATTGCTCATCTCCAATACCAAGTCTATGGTTTCCATATTTCACAACAGAAAATACCCCTACCTTCTTCTGTGTCTGTTCGACCCATTTCTCTGTCCTATACTCATCACCTCAGGTATATGAACGATATATGCTTGACTGAGATATACTTGACACATAACAATATTGTAAAGTTGTATTTTAAGCATGTAGGCACTCAAATATATTGCTGATCAAATGAATAATAGCAGGTATTACTGCTTAATCTTAGACAATTAAAATAGAAGCCGGGAGGAAATATATAGATTACCAAAAAAAATCATTACTATTTCTTTAATTTACAATGGAACTGTTGGAATCATCTGCTGACTGGTTGATGCTACAACTGCTTCACCTAATAATTTATCCCATATTAGAAAGGTGCCTGCCATGTAGTAGATTGCAACATGTATTTGTTTAAGGAATCAAAGGGAAACATCTATTTTGATATTTTTCATTTTTCTTATTTCGTGGAAGCTTATATTGCCATTTCTGGGGAAAACAGTGATTGGAACCATGATCTAGACAAACAATATTGAAATCCATCGAGCATCTTTCTTAAGTTCCTATGACTCAAAGACTACAATATAGCTTTAGTTTCTGTTCTTGGTCATAGGGTTTTTTTTAATATTTAGGGACTTTACTATAATTCACTTGAACAGATGTGTTTGAAAATGATGTGCATTAAAAATATATCAATAGTCTTCGGTTCCTCATTTGGCTTTCATGCATAATGAGAGAGTCACAGCATGGAATATTCAGAGGTAAATAGAGTCCCTCAGGACATCTTCAGAAGATCCAGTCATTCTACTCACTGGCTGGAGATCACTCCATGTTTCTAAAGTATGCTTATAACAATAATTTATCATTTTTAATATAGTAAAAAAATGGGGTCCATTTAGAATTAGGTATATTGTTATTTGATGATAACATGGGTGATATTTTTCAATGTGAATAGTCATTTTATATATCCCTATATATCTCTATTCAAAGGTATTTGATATATATTTAGTATTTGCATACTAACTATACACTAAATCTTGGTATGACATTTTATTCTTTTTGTTTGTTTGGTTGATTGGTTTTTTGAGACAGGGTTTCTCTTTACAGCCCTAGCTGTCCTGGAACTCACTCCATTGACCAGGCTGGCCTCGAAATCAGAAATCCACCTGCCTCTGCCTCCCAAGTGCTGGGACTAAAGGCATGTACCACTACTGCCTGACTGACATTTTATTTCTAGAAAACAATTTTTGATATAATATATTCTTACTGATTTTTATCATAAATTTTATTCATTAATTGACTCTAAATGAAAGATTTTGACACTCAATTTTGTTGAGAAATCTCTTAATTCCTGAGACATTGGCTTCTTGTCTGTTAACTTTCCTATTTATAAGATCAGTTAAGATACATAATAGATATATGTTCTCATATGTAAAAATTAAAGAAACATGAAAAACCTTGGTTTCTTAAGGTAGTTCAAGCTGTTCTTAAGTGACACTTAAAGATCAATGCTATATAATTTTTTTAACTTGTTGTGTAGCCATTCAAAAGTTTAGTGACATTTTTTATCTAAGAACACAGTTTTTCTTTCCTCTCAAGAACAACTGAATTGAAGAAAATATTTATAGCTAGCTATCCTTCTGCTATCGTTTATGGGTTGACAGTTTCAAATTGTTAGGACTATATTTAAAGTTAACCTCCTGGATACTTTCTAGGTTTTAGAGATTTTGGTTGATTCAGTTTTGTCTTTTGAAAGTACAGTCACTCTTTGAGATTCAAATTCTTTGTCAATGTTTAGTTTCCCTTGCTTTTTGTCAACTCAAATCCAAGAACTTTGGTAGCTTTCTGAAGCAATTCACATTGTTTCTTCCAAATGCTCTTTTTAAAAATTATAAGTATATAGTTACTGACAAAGGGATCAAAACACAATGAAGCAAGGTTAAAAAGAAATAAAAGGTTGGATTTTGTTTTTATGTTGATTAAGGTTGCTTATAATATATTAGACTTAAATTGATGCTTTAATACTTGTGAGACCTACAGAAAATAGAAGTTGTGGTTGACATCAATCCAGATTGAAACAGGGCAAAGGCAGGGAAGTTTAGGAGATAGAACTGAAATACCAGACTATGTCACAGAAGGAATACATCCACATTTGTTGTGGAACAGTCACAACTCCCTCAACAAAGCAGCTCTAACAATGAAGAGACATGGAATCCTAGAGCAACATCTAGGGAATCTTCCAATCTCTCTGCCTAGCATAACTGTCCTCTGAGAGACTCTACCCAGGCAGACAGATCATCCTATATACACTGCCTGGTTGGTGGCTGAATCTCTGGGTGCTCCGAGAGGTCCCAGGTTAGTGGAGATATTCTTGGGATAAATAGTAATTCAGGATATAATATACAAAACAAAGCCAATTCACGAGCCGTAGAATAATTATTTTATACTTATTTATTTATTAAAATTACATCACAGACACACACACACATGCACACGCACACATGTTCCTCAAAATCTGTCTCTGATTTCAATATAAGAATTTAAGATAAGCTTAATCACAAATTTAGTTTATTTATTTAGATACTGGTTGCCTTTTAACACTTTGTATTAATGTAAATTTCTATCCATTAAATTGTATTGCAAAGATGCAGAAAGTATTTCTCTTGAGAACCCTGTGGCTAAAATGTTCACACATGTCTGTTCACACAGAGACAATGGAGATATCATTAAAACATCACAAAATTGTTTGTTGTTTGTTTTCATTTTCCTATTTATACATATTATTGGCACCCAGTATATGATTTTATAGGTTTTTTTTAAATAACTAGATTTGGGATACATAAAATGACTGTTGGCATTTCAAAGACTAGACCAGTACTCCATAAATTCAGGATGGGTTAGAAATGCAAAAATATAGAATTACAGAATTGAATTACCTACTCTGAAGGTTAAAAAATTAAGGTAAATTACAGAATTGATTCTGAAGTACATTTTTTATTTGACAGTTTTGCTGAAGGTCTTAGGAGGAATACAGAGTATAAGGACAAAGTTTATCATATTATTTATATCTTATTTTAATTATCCACTGTTACAGATGAATAAACAGTAAATAGACACAAGCTTACTTTACCATGGGGTAGCACTAAACTGTGGTGCCTCTGGTTTACCAGCAACTTCAAGCTCCTGATTTAGGAAACAGTGTGTCTCATTGCTAATGTTCTGAGTGCCTGCCCATCTCCAGGGTTTTCTATTTGTAACATAATTCACAACTTGGCTCTGAGAAACAGCTGACATGCTTAAATACTTAGAAATGCAATGGAAGTTTTGTGTTTTGCTAGTGGAAATTGAATAAGTTATAATCCCAGTATTCACTTAAATTTCGTTCTGTGTCGATATGAATCATGAAACCGTCAGAGCAGTGTTCTCCTTCTGCATTAAGAAAGAAATTGCAAAGATCCTGAAGGTTACCTACTTTTGTGAATTGACAGATAAGAGTGGAGAAATGAGAATGCCAAAATGTTACATTACCCTGCCCACTGTAATTGAGAGATTCATAAGCCAGTCATATTTCAATTACTTTAACTGTCAGTTGTATATCTGGTTTTATAAATGTGTTCCTTTTTTCTTTCCTCAGATGTAATGAAGCTTGTTGTGCCTAACACTTTTGACTGTGTACTATCTTAATGTTTTAATTAAATGCATCATGCTGCTTTTTAGAGAAATACAGTAAAACATTCTAGCTACCATTGTCTAGAAAATTTCAGAACATTCTTTTTTATTGATATCAAGATATGCAATTTTCTAGCCTGAGAAACTATTTAATTTTAGTTATCTCTTCTGTATATGTATACATTTGAAAAATTATATACTTCATATTCTATACACTGTTATTTTAAATTCATAATACAACTATATAAGAACTAATTACAACAGAAAAGCAAATTTGCCAACAGAATTTATAAAAGTTAAAAAATATTCATCCACATTTTCATAGGCATTTCTGCATGATCTTCATACAAAGATTAGGCACACAGGAAGCACAGCTGTGGTCACAAACAGTGAGTTAGTTATGTGGGTAAAATGGAAAGGACCAAGAAATAATTTGTTGGAAATATAGAAACAGATTTTATATTTTAAAAAAATAGTATCCTATCCCATAAAACAGAATGATAAAATAATGCCGGTAAAAATATGTTGATATACACATATGCATATACATATGCATATACATATATGTATTTTACAATTTTAGAATTTTTTTAGCATTTTGAACATTTTAACATTTGAACACTTAAATATTGTGTAGGGTTCCGATCCCTTTCAGAGCCATTAATACTGCCCTCTACTGTTTCATAAAAGTCTCTGAACTCTGTCCAATGTTTGGCTGTGGTTTTCTGCATCTGTTTCAGTTAGCTGCTGGGTAGAGTCTCTCAGAGGACAGTTATGCTAGGCTCCTGTCAAAAGTTCATTCTGGATCCAGTCTCTCTCTCTCTCTCTCTCTCTCTCTCTCTCTCTCTCTCTCTCTCCCTCTCCCT
>NW_021621185.1:11930635-11937757 GCF_004785775.1 Grammomys surdaster
CTCCCTCTCCCTCTCCCTCTCTCTCTCTCTCTCTCCCTCTCCCTCTCTCTCTCTCTCTCTCTCTCTTGTCCCCACTCTCTCTCTGCCTATGCATTATATCTGGCTCTTAGATGTTGCTCCTATGTCTACATGTCTACATGAATGTCACAGTGCTCCCCACTATGAGGGTAATGTAACAAATCTCTGAAACTATAAGGACGCCCCAAGATTGAGTGCTTACTTTTATAAGAGTTGCCGTGGTCATGATGTCACTTTACAAAAATCAAACACTGACTATGACAGGGTGGAAACATGTAGATATTCTCTTTCCATATTGCCATATTAGCTGTTACTGTCATTGTGGTGGTCTCGTTCATACACAGATGTTACTGAGATCTCATGGATATATTTCCTCTTCTTCTCAGGAAACACTATCTGGAAACAGCTTTCTTGGTCCTTTGGCTTTTAGAAAGTTGCTGCCCTTCTTTTTCCATTATTCTTGAGTCTTCACGAAGAGGTTGCCTTATAGATATACAAGTGATAGATATAGATAAAGAACTGATATTTTTAGTATCAGGCACTGAACATCAGATATAGATAGATATAGACATACAACTGATGCCTCAGCACCCCAGATATTCTCTGCATTGTACCAGATACAGCTTTCTGTAATGTTCTCTGTCTGGTATTGGTACAGAGACAGGCAGGAAGATCAGTGGAATAGAATTGAAGACCCAAAAATGAACCCACACACCTATGGTCACTTGATCTTTGACAAAGGAGCTAACTGTCCAGTGAGAAAAGGACAGCATTTTCAACAAATGGTGCTGGTTCAACTGGAGGTCAGCATGTAGAAAAATGAAAATACAAATCGATCCATTCTTATCTGCTTGTACAAAGCTCAAGTCCAAGTAGATCAAGGACCTTCACATAAAACCAGATACACTGAAGCTAATAGAAGAGAAGGTGTGGAAGATCCTCAAATACCTGGGCACAGGGGAAAAGTTCCTGAACAGAACACCAACAGCTTATGCTCTAAGATCAAGAATTGACAAATGGGACCTCATAAAATTGCAAATTTTCTGTAAGGCAAAGGACACTGTCAGTAGGACAAAACAGCAACCAACAGATTGGGAAAAGATCTTTACCAATCCCACATCCGATAAAGGGCTAATATCCAATATATACAAAGAACTCAAGAAATTAGACTCTAGACAATCAAATAACCCTATGAAAATGGGGTACAGAGCTAAACAAAGAATTCTTAATTGAGGAAACTCGAATGGCTGAGAAGCACCTAAAGAAATGTTCAGCATCTTTAGTCATCAGGGAAATGCAAATCAAAATAACCCTGAATACCACCTCACACCAGTCTGAATGGCTAAGATCAAAAACTCAGGTGATAGCAGATGCTGGCGAAGATGTGGAGAAAGAGGAATACTCCTCCATCGTTGATGGAATTTCAAGCTGGTACAACCACTCTGGAAATCAGTCTGGCAGTTCCTCAGAAAATTGGACATAGTACTACCTGAGAACCCAGCTATACCACTCCTGTGCATATAACCCGAAGATGCTACAACATATAACAAGAACATATGCTCAACTATGTTCCTAGCAGCCTTATTTATAATAGCCAGAAGCTGGAAAGAACACAGATGTCCTTCAACAGAGGAATGGATGCAGAAAATGTGGTACATTTACACATGAAGTACTACTCAGCTCTTAAAAACAGTGAATTCATGGCATTCTTAGGCAAATGGATGGAACTAGATAATATCATCCTGAGTTAGGTAACCCAATCACAAAAGAACACACATGGTATGCACTCACTTATAAGTGGATATTAGCCCAAAAGATTGAAATACCCAAGATACAATGCACAGACCACATGAAGCTCATGAAGAAGGAAGACCAAAGTTTGGGTGATTTGGTCCTTCTTAGAAGGAGTAAGAAAATACTCATGAGAGAAAATATGGAGACAAAGTGTGGGACAGAAACTGAAGGAGGGGCTGTCCAGAGACTGTTCCACCTGGGTATCCATCCCATGTGTAGTCACCAAAAGTAGACGCTAACGTGGATGCCAGGAAATGCTTGCTAGGAAGTGCATGCTGACAAGAGCCTGATATAGCTGTCTCCTTAGAGGTCTGCTGTAGCCTGACATATACAAAGGCAGATGTTCACAGCTAACCATTGAACTGATCATGGGGTTCCCGATAGAGAATTGGGAGAGAAGACTGGAAGAGGTTTTGAGGCACCATGGGGAGAGCAACAATACCAGCCAACCAGAAATCCCAGGGTCTAAACCACCAGCCTGGGAGCACATAGGGAAGGACCCATGGCTCCAGCTGTATATGTAGGGGAGAATGGGCTTGTGGGGCATAGATGACAGATGAAGTCCTTGGTCCAGTGAAGGTTAGATGCCCCAGTGTGGGAGAATTTGAGGGTGGGGAGGTGGGAGTGAGTGGGTGGGTGGGGGCACATCCTCATAGAAGCAGGAGGAGGGTGCTGGGATAAAGGGTTCCTGAGGGGGGAATGGGGAAATGGGATCACATCTGAAATGTAAATAAAATATCCAATAACAAGAAAGAAAGTGAGAGGAGTCTTTTTCTTAACAACATTGGAAGAAATGGAAAATTGAATAAAGTACATTTTCTATTTTATGTCTTCAATATATAAATGATGCTATTTGGTATAGATAAATGGTGAGAAGAAATATAGATACTCATTTGAAAACTGATTTTTGATATTAGAAGATTATATATAATCATTAATGTGACAGTGGAAATAAATAAAATAATAAGTGGATAAATACATAACAATTAAAAGCAGTGAAGTGAAAAACCACACTCTAGATTCCCAGGATCTTATACACTCTTATGGCCTTTGTCGATACCCATACACAAAAATGCACATACTTTCACATATATCTAGGCACACACATGTAACTGCAATAAAATAAATCCTTAAACATAGAAACAAATGAATGAACTGAAAACAAGGAGAGGTTGTTATCTCCCTGGATGAAGGAATGTGGAAGGTTATGTTGATTGGAGAAGAAGATAGCATCTGCATTCCTACCATGGTAGAATAGAAGTAAAAATGTTCTTCACCTGGTAGGAAGAATCCATGAACTTCTAAACATCTGACCTAAAATACGATGCAATTTGACAAAAAGCCTGTGCCCTGTGCAACCTATTCAAAGGCGTTAATCATGCTTTCAATCAAGCAGAACGAAGCCTATTCATGAAAACAAATCCACAAATGTACAAAAGAAGCATGGCCAATTAACTGAAATTGTTAACTTACTTATTGATTTATATAATTAGGTAATCAAATTTTACTAGACATTTGAAGTATACTGGTCAAGACAGAGTATCCAGAGAATCTTGAGAAATCACTTTAGCCGTGTACTTTTGATTGCCATAGTCAGCAGTTGTGTGAGTTTCATGAAAAAAAAAAGTTCATTCACCTTGCAGTTCTCATGTCTTTTTATAGCTTCCCAGAAGTGTAGTGGGACCAGCTTCAGTGGGAACAAATCTTCCATACTACATCTATGATCTATTCTCTTTGAGAACCATGTTCACAGATATACTCAGTAATCATGCTTTACCATTTATCTTTATATTCTTTATTCCAATCAAGTTGATGCCTGAAATTTGATGTCATGTGGTCTAACTCACTAACTTAAAAGAAACAGAACTTATTCTGCCCTCAGCATCTAAAATATTTATAAATCATATAAAAAAAACCCACAGACATCAATAGCACTTTCTCTTTCTGGGTATACATGAATCTGTTCTTAGACTTTCTCTTGGCAGACAAAAGTTTTCTTTCTTTTTTTAGTTATGACATGATTTTAATATGCAAAAAAGCAAGCAAATAATAATCTTGGATGATTTATTGGTGGTAATTTAAAAAGAATGACATGTGCACAAGTTTTCTAATGTAGTACTAATCATTGAGAAAAGAGCTCACATTTGCATTTTTCTTACTCATTTTTTGAAAAATTCTTCTATATGTTGTATAGAAAATGCACAGGTGACTTAAGAAAGAAAAAATGTGGATCAAAAGATAATATCATAAGGCCAGGAAAGAAAAGAAATGACTTCCCAGGATGTAACTTGCAGCATCCCTGGAAATCAATCAGCTCAAGTGAAAGCAGCAAATCAGAGGGCTATTGTAGTGTGTCTTCAAGAAATGTGGGAGCACATTTCAGTAAGAATTTATAGAGATTGTGATCATATGATAAATCAGTTCACCTTTTTCATGGCAGGAAAAAACTAACTAGATATTCCATGGAAGAACAAGCAAACATCTATGAAGAAGTATCCAAATGAATAATAACTTTAACATTTGCTAGAGTCTGTAAGAAAGTACATTCACATACAGTGTTAGAATATCTCCTCTGGTCTGGTGTATTCTGGGTAACACTTAATTCTACTTAAGTCCTACAATTAACAATATTCAGATAATTGCATTTTTATAAATTTCCATCTTTTATTTTAAAAGAATCAATCATAAACAAGATATTGAAACATTATTATGCAGGTGATAGCATTTCTCTATTTATTAACCTTCCCTATATTTTTGATCTCTCATATGAATTTGAAGTTATGATGTAAAGGAAGAATATAAAAGTCTCATCTTTTGACTATCAGCTTGAAGATATAGTTTAATTTGAGCATTGCATGAAAAACTGAGTACTTAAAGTTTGAGAGACTATACATGTTTCATTTGCTCTTTATAGTTCCTACTGTTGCTACAGCACAGGTGTAAGAAGTAGCTTCTGGTCCTCAGCTTGATTTGATTGACATAGAAGAAGGACATTTGAGTCCATGCCTCATCAGGAAACAGAAACAAGCAAGTTTCTTATTCAAAGCAGGACTTATCCATGGTAGTACACCATGGATCTCCAGTCATGATGTACACTAACATTTAAATGAAAATCACCCTGCCTGATGAGGGTAATCTCTTCTGAAGGTGTTAACCAGATTGGTTCTGTGAACCCTGAAACATTATAAGTTATTATCACTGTTTGTGGTTTTACTCAATAATTAACGGGAAAACCAGTTGCTGAAGACACAATATGCTTGAGTCACACAGGATAAAAAAACTCAAGGTTCTACTGATCTAAAAGCTTTACACCTATGAACTAATTTTTATATTACTGAAAAGTACCATCCAGAAGACAAAAGTAACTATGAGTCTTGAAGGCAAAAGTAACTATGAGTCTTACCTATTAATCCGTGTGAGCTATAATAATGACTGACCTGAAAGGATATGCCCTCGAGTACAATAGTAGAATGACTGTCAAGGATTAACCAGCAACTTTCCAATTAGATCTAAGCTACATTTTACAAAATGGAACCCACACTTACTAGGGCTAAAAATTTATTGTAAGACTGGCCATATACCATAGAGGAAAGCCTGATACTATTATTATTATAAATTGACATCGTACTAAATCAATCTGTAAAGACTTATTATTGTACCCTTATAATAATATAGCTCTCAAACCTCATCAAAATACCATTTTTCATAGTAAATTATAATTAATAGAGTCCTCTAACTGATGAAGGTGCAGAAAATGAATCTGGATGCTAATCCCTTAATTCAGTGTCTATATCAGACTCCTCCTCCAAAGAATCAGAGATCATTACTTCTGCATGTCAACTAAAATATTTTAAGTATTGCATCACTTTTGAAAATATTCTAGCTTGGAACAATATTAGCAATGCTTTTAAATATAATCCTCTTTTACATTTAAGTGAGACCTCATAATCCCTCTTTCATCCTCTGAAGCACAACAGAAGGAGACTTAATGAGTGTGTAGAAGATGCTGCATAAACCCAAATAGTTAAATTCAGGACCACATTAAACAAGCACATTAAGTGGATGAAGCTACACATATACTACTGTTTACTGGTATTTAATGTAATTCACGAGTCATTGAATTTTATTAAAGAAAATTAAAATTTTTCATGAATCTTATACTGGAATATTACTGAAACACAGTTTCTATTTGGAGCCATTCCGGTATGACAGAAGGAGGTCCATTTGTCAAAGCACTTGTTATGGCAATGGCTAATTATTTTAATCAGGTTCAATGGAAAGGATGCAAATGATGTCCCTAAGGCTTACACTGCCAATGTGAAATTACATGTTAAGTAATTACTGGATATGAGATTTCCATCTTAATATATATTAAAAGAAATAATAAACCTTCTAATACAGACTTGCAGTTTTAAAAGGCTTATAGACCTAAAGTATTTCATGTTTCTCACATGAAAATTATGTCTTAAATAGATCATAGAAATACAGAGAGCTTGCTCATAAATACACATAATGAATTTTCCTCAGAAACCCACTGGTATTAAAAACTATTAGGAAAAGCATTAGTAACTCCACTTAAATTCTAGTGTGTTTCAGATTTCTGAAAATCAACATATCAGAAGGAGATTCAGTCTGAAAGCAAAAATCAGAGAGCAAAAGAAAAATCTCAGAGTTTCTCTGGCTTTCATCTTCATTTAGAGCTTCCTGGAAAACCTCTTTTGAGTGACAGAAATAACCTGTAGAGAAGCGCATGAACTACCTCAAAATTAGACTTGTTCTTACTTTTATGAATGTAGCTCCCTCTATCAGTTTGTTTGATTACACTATTCAGTCTTCCTGGGAAGTCCTGCCTCATTTCATTTGGGCTGTACAGATCGTTTTAAGTCAAAGTGTACTGGAAAGGAAACTACCTCTCTGTTATAAACTTGAGAGAGCTTAAGTTTCTTCATCAACTTTATGGGTTTATTGGTGATATAGCAAATGTGGTTGTGGATTTGTGCATGTGTGCATGTGTTTGTATAGCTTTCTGCTCATGGCGAATAAACATATAGCATGGTAACTGTTTCTGCAGTTTTGTTGAAGATTCCAGACACAGAGTAAGATATGTTTAAGATCATTCAGTGTGTTTCATTCTGACACCTGTGGGCACCTCTAAATTCAGGACCCTTACTGATGCAGAGAACACTCCCCTCAGTCCTCCTAGTCTCCTTCATCCACTTCTTACTGATGCAGAGAACACTCCCCTCAGTCCTCCTACTCTCCTTCATCCACTTCTTACTGATGCAGAGAACACTCCCCTCAGTCCTCCTA
>NW_021621185.1:11937857-11938083 GCF_004785775.1 Grammomys surdaster
TCATCCACTTCTTACTGATGCAGAGAACACTCCCCTCAGTCCTCCTACACTCCTTCACCCACTTCTTACTGATGCAGAGAACACTCCCCTGAGTCCTCCTATGCTCCTTCATCCACTTCTTACTGATGCAGAGAACACTCCCCTCAGTCCTCCTACTCTCCTTCACCCACTTCTTACTCATGCAGAGAACACTCCCCTCAGTCCTCCTACTCTCCTTCATCCACTT
>NW_021621185.1:11938093-11967418 GCF_004785775.1 Grammomys surdaster
TCTCCTTCATCCACTTCTTACTGATGCAGAGAACACTCCCCTCAGTCCTCCTACACTCCTTCATCCACTTCTTGGGCCTGCAAGTTTGTCTCAACCTCTGCACTTTCTTCCAAGACAGATTAAATCATTTTCTAACAATCTAAAAATAGAATCATATAACAGATACATTCTGTTTGGTGTCTTTATTGAAACTAATTCCTTTGAGATTTCTTCCTTCTACTGCTTATATCAATAATTCATTTTACTGGTAAACAGTGATGAATGGTATGAATCTGCAACCATTTTAAACAATACACATGAATACATGATGAACACCAAATTTGGGTTTATTTTAAATATAGATGCATAAGGATATCAACACTGGTCTGTTTTCATGAGCACTGGGCAAAGATATAGGGGTAAATGACTCCACGGTACTGAAAAAAATAAGTGTCTCCATGAGGAGCTGTTGTTTTTCAGAGTGATTGAATTATTTAATGTATACAAATCTGCCTATGAGTTCAATTCTTCTGCATTCTTCAACAAGACTCACTAAAGCCAGTGTCTTAATTTTTAGCCACTGTAACACATGTTTAATGACATCTCATCTAATTTTAGTTTTAGTTTGTAATTTTTATTACAAAGGTGTTGAATATCTTTTCATACAATTTCTGCTACTATGAAACTTGTGTTTTCATGAATATTTTGATCATTATATGGGGTTACTTATTCCTTAATAAAATGTTGTAATAATTCTTTACATATTGCAAATTTAAATGCTGTCCTAGATTCTTGACTTGCAAGTGTATTCTGCAAGTTTTGGGCCTGTTTTTAGATTCACTTAAAATTTGACTTTGAGTTATTTACATTTTCCATAATGTAGAGCTTGATCAATGTTCTGTGATTAATAATTTTGGTGTTGCATTTAAAATGTTTTACCTAAACTGAGCACAAATAAGAGTTTCTTTAATATGTATTCCAGGTTTTAGAAATAGTTATAGTTTTTATTTCTGGGTCTACAGTTTCTATCAAGTGAGTCTTTAGTGGTGTGAGCATGATCTTAAATTCTTTTTCAGGCAAATAAATACCCAAACGTATAGAAAAGTTTTGTCTGTTCATGAAACTACCTCATTTGTCATCACAGTCAGTGTTTGTAATTTTTCTTGCTTAGGATCTGTTAAGCTTTTTGCATCAGGACATATATTATAAAGGTTTAGTGTAAAGGTTTCCTGCTTCTTTACAAGAACTCAGATTCCAGTAATCATGGTCCCAAAGTCACTGAAGCTCAGGGTGTTTTGTTCCTCTGTGTTTATTTTGTGCATTGTCTCTTAGTATGTGTTTCTCATTCATTAATATTTAGTGAATATGGCATGTGTGGGCAATATCGTTTACTGTTTACTTGATGCCTTGTAGTTTGCATTTCTAGAAATCTGATGCTTTTCTCTATTTACCTTGTCTCTACCTGACACACTCAATGTATAGAAGGTGTTATAACAATTGCTTTCAAGTCAGTTATTTGTTAATTCTAGCAAAGGAGTTTTTCTGGTTTTCCATGTCTATTACATTTAACTTGAGTTCAAATATGTTCTATATTTGAATGTCCTGTGCTTTTGGTTTTCTGTATCTACTTGAGCTCATTGATCTTATTCAATTTCCTTTTCTCAGAAATACTTTGTCCTTCTGGATTTTGTTTAAATGGTTTAGTAAATGAGAATAATTCATTTGTTTAATCCATGAGACCTTTGTTTTTCTTTATCTGGAATGTTTTGCTTAGCATGGTTATTTCCAGTTCCGTTTATAGTCCCATAAACAGAAGGATTCATCCATTTCTAAAGCTGAATGGAATTCTGTTGTAATGATATTCTGTACTCATGAGTTGGTACTTATTTGAAAAGTCCATGTCTTGGATTTTAGAACAACATTTCAATGATTACGGACATGAAGATGTCTTTTTCTTGTGGAGATATCACTTCCTTCTGATACATGCACAGTACTGAAACAGATAGCTTATATAGTAGTTCTAATTGTAGTTTTCTCAGGGATATTCATATTGCTTTCCATACATACTACTACAGGAGTTTACATTCAGAATTTGTTCCTTTCCTGAAGAAAATGTCAGGCTCTGTCTGGATTCTGTCATATCATGCTGTCCTGTGGGATTCCTTTCAAGAAAGTAAACTGACAGTGGTGGAATACATCTATCTGCACATTGCTTTTTCAGACAAAATAACATCCTGAAAATTCTGATCCGTATTAATAAAGTCAGGACCTAAAGCAAAGTTCTCTTGAATCATACCCCACCATAATTATCATTATATATGTATATATAATGATATACATAGAGATAGATAGATAGATAGATAGATAGATAGATAGATAGATAGATAGATAGATAGGATTAGCGTGGGACAACAAATATGTTTTAAAATATAAATCACAAAATAATGACTATCTTTTAAAGCAATAAACAGTGAATAGTTGAGTTGAAAGAGATGCTTCAAAAGTGAATGTAATTGGCAGATATTTTCTTAATTTATTTCTGCCAAGAGTACCTAAAACATCCTGTACTTATGGAACAAGATTTTAGAATGAATGGACTCCAGCTACCCTTTGCTCTTTGAGGGAAACTGTAGCTACTTAGAGTTTGTGGTGTCTTCTATACTTGTGGATGTTAGTCTAAGTCCACTAGCTTGAAATTACACTAATTTATATGCCAGGGTTTACAGAAGCTTGATGTACAAATTAATAAAGGTAAATGTCACGATTTTTGGAAGAATATATGCTATTTCTTTGCTTACTTCTGTTTTGTTGCAGTTCCATGTGCTGTGCTTTTTCTGAATCAATGACTGTCTTTCAAGTAAATCTAACGAAGAGCTACGCTTGCAAACATTAATAAAATCCCACCCATTTCTTTCAGAATAATGCCATAGAAATTTCTGTATATATAAACCTTGTCATAGTTGTACCTACCTTTCACCCAGGGAAGAAAAATGAAATTTTCTATAAAATTGATTGATTTTGTTTTAACTTTTATTGAATAAACAGGAAAAATTCTTCCTGAGTGCTGAAAGTTTATAAGCTATAAACTTTCTTGCCATCAATTACCTTAGCTAACCTTCAGACACTCTAGAAGTTGTGTCTAATTTCTCATTTTGGACCATTATTTTTATTTAATCATACTCACATTTAGAAGATATCAGAATTTACCACAAGGACCTAATCATATTCCATTATATTTGCAGTTGAGAGTCCAGTTGTGAAATCACTTAAAGAAAGTAATAAAAAGAGTAGGTTGATTTATTCTATATTCTTTTATACACACACGCACACACACACACAAACACACACACAAATTACAAATGAGTGTCAGAGCCTGATATTTAAGTAGCATTGCTTACAGTGTTTGGACATTTGTAGTATAAAGTTACCGATATTGAAAAATTCAAGACCATTGAACAAGAAAAAGATAATTTAACTTAGTAACATGAAAGTTTGAATTTATTCACATAAAAAGATCCTCTTAGTGAGACTTTAAAGGGTATATTGGCATTAAAACTTTCTACTCATAACTTGTACACTATATAAGCAATCACTTGTAAGTTTTATGTAGTTCCTCTCCTCAAAAATACTATAAACTACATTGCTGAGACCAGAGTGATGCATGCCACCACTTTGTAAAAAATCTTGCATTATCAATTAAAATTGAATGTATGTACAGAAATGATCCAGTCATTTCACTCCTAGTTACATCCAGAACTCATGCAATACAATTATGTATCAAGAGACAGCTACCAACAGACATTCTGATCTTTTTATCTGCAACAACACAATGCCAGTGGAAATAAAGCAGGAAAATACCTGTGGTATACCTCACAATAACCACAGACTGCAATGGAGACCAAATCACTGCATCCACTGTAAGAACTATGTGATTGAAGACACAGATGAAGATGTACACACTGAATGATGGATGTTTGAAACTACGATGTTAAATGGCAAAGTGAAAGCTCCTGCTTGTATATACATATTTACACTGTATACCTATACATTATAAAAAGCCATTGGATTGAAGGATAACAGGAAGGCTGCAGAATGCTTAGGACAGTTCTAATGCTTAGACTGAGCAGTGGCATAAGATTTTTCTTAACAATTACTCATTAACTTTATTGCTTTGAATATTTTTCAACACGGACATTTTACTTCACAGAGATATTTTAAAATAATATCAATTATCACTCAAGGTAAATAGCAAAGCTCCAAAACTATGAAATATATCTATATCATCTAAAAAGAAGTAATTAAATCAAAGTGAAGCTTTTTATCAGAGTACAAAGCTAAATGCCATATGGGAAAGAAGGCAAAATCCAAATAAATTCTTCATTAAAGAAAGCTGTACATTGGTACCAGTTGTGGACTTCATATGCAAATTTATTAAAAGCCCATGATGCTCAGATAATTTAAAGCCTTTAATAAAATTAATAAGAGGAATAAAAGAAATGAGAAATTCAGAGGTATTCAAATTCAGGAAACTTTGACCCTGAGAAAATGTGCTACTATTTCTCAGTTATTAATAACACTGGGCTATTAAAGTTGATATTTTCCTCATCCAATCTCTTGGCAGACCAATGCAGCTCTTAAAGTGAAGTATGGACGGAGAGTGGCTGGCTGGTGCTGAGAATGAAAATAAAGAATAATGCATGGGTTTTCACTTAATGGTACTGCTGCTTAACTCTAAGAAAGCTGTTTAGATTTGCAACATTACTATTCCATTCTTCCCTTGTTTATAGAATATATATATTAATAGTAACTATTTATATAGATATACATACGCATACACATATACAAGGAAAAAACAATATTAAGAAGTGTTCATTGTTATCAGTCAGATGCTCCTCTGATGTGCTGCTCTGCAGCTGAACTTATTAAAGTTCACACAGAGGAAACTTCTGAAGACTATGAACTTTTTTTAGCTTAAGCAAAAGCCTAAGGAAGATCATTCATCAATAATGATTTTCCACTGTATGTCGTTTTTCTCAATGTTCTGCTGAATGTACAAAACTTGAAGTACAACCATATGCTGAAAGTTAAAATGCTTATGAGGATAAAAAGAAAAATATGAGGAAATCACCTTCTGATTAACAATTAGAGTCATACGACTGAAGGAAATACAGACTTCCAGGATAGTTTTCATTTCAGGTAAACTGATAAAACAATAAGCGAATTACACAATTACCCTGAATATTCTGCATTTATTTATTATATCTAGCAAACTACAATATGAGGACAACTCATGTATTGTAAACCATGCACAGTGTTCAAAAATGGACATCCTTAGTAACGAGTATCTATCTTAAGGAGTTAATTAATAAGGACTCAACATGTTAATCTTACTTTTAGAATGATTTTGCCAAAATTTTACTATCTTATACTGCAATAACCAACTTTCTAAAACAGAGATTTATCCAATAGCAGGCCTTCTTGTGTTCTTTGAGTTCCCTGTTAACTTTTCAGTGACTACAGACTAAAGTTCAACCTCCTGAACTTGATTCATAAGATCATCAAACCTAGTCTTTATCTACATAGTAACCGCCAACCTTCATGGCCTCACCTCACCAGGCAAATCCAAATGGGTGCATGCTCCTGTGACTTAAAGTGGTTGACCTTCCCAAAAGCGTTGTGTTCTTCCGTGTTACTTACCAATGTACTAGATCTGAAACAAAGCTCATTGCTCATCTTTTGGCACTAAACAGATTTATTTCATCTTTTAGGCCATAGTCTACATTTCTCCTAGGGAAATCCAGTATTTCTTTACTAATCACACTACTTTTTTACATAATGCTAAAGGTTACAAATATCATTAGTACTGTTTTTGTAGTAACTCCTGCTGGGTAGAAAAGGGCCATCAATTTGAGATAGAGTGAGGTGGACATTGCAGGGGCTTCATATAGGAGATGGTCAAAGAGCTAGAGGGAGCAAAGAGAAAAGAAGATTAATATAACTTTTAAATTAAAGTATGTTAAAATGAAAACATCTTGAAACAAAAGAAATAATATAGCCCCTTTTGCCAACAAGGCCATCCTCCCCTACATGTACAGCAGGAGCCATGGGTCACTCCTTGTGTCTTCCCAGGCTAGCTGTTTAGACTCTGGGAGCTCTGGTTGGTTGGTATTGTTGCTCTCCCCATGGGGCTGCAAACCCCTCAGACTCCTTCAGACTTCTCTCTGACTCCTCCATTGGTGACCCCGTGATCAGTTCAATGGTTAGCTGCAAGCATCTGCCTTTGTGTATGTCAGGCTCTGGCAAAGCCTCTCAGGCAACAGGTATATCAGGCTCCTGTCAGTGTGCACTTTTTGACATCTATAACAGTGTTTGCATTTGATGATTGCACCTGGGATGAATATCCAAGTGGAGCAGTCTCCGAACTTTCCCACCTCCTAATCTCCCTCCCCAGTCTCTACTCCACACATTGTCTCCATATTGGCTCCTGTATTTTGTTACTCCTTCTTATAAGGATCGAAGAGCCCGCCCTTTGGTCTTTCTTGTTCTTGAGCTTCATGTGGTCTGTGATTTATATCTTGGGTATTGTGAGCTTTTGGGCTAATTTCCTTGCTTGCTCTTTGATTATTTGTGTTTATTGTCTTGCTTGCATCTATTGTATTGCTAGTTCCTCAACCTAGAACTGACCTTAATACTTGCATGTAATTGAAATGGTATAAAAGCAAAAAGGAGGAAAAGAAATGGGATAGGATGTGTATAGGGAGATGAAATGGGTGAAATTACCTGAAGTGTAAATAAATAAAATATCCAATAAAAAACAAACAATATAAGCATGGGTGTATATGTTTGTGTATGTGTGAGCCATGTGTGTGTAGACCTTCATGTGTCTGAATGCAGGTACATGAGTTGAATTCAGATGACAGCCTTGGCTACAAATCCTCAGAGTCTACTTTGTTTGGGGCAGGATTTCTCTGTTGTTTGCAGATATATTCACCAGGCCATCTGGGCCTCAAGCTTCTAGGGATTCCTGATTGTCCGCCTCTCCTCTGCATGTGGTAGCACTGGGAGTGCAGACCTGTGAAATTACATCTGGGTTTGGATGGATTCTGATGATTTGATCACAGGTTCACATGCTTACCTGGCAAGTGCTTATCCATTGAACAGTCTTTCCATCCTGAAAATAATATCTCTTTAACAGGAACCAACCAGAATCACTAAAACATCTAATTATACATTTTAGTGCCTGATTCATAGCTTGATTTAATACATACAAAAGGCTTATAGAAATGCTAAGCACTCAAGTAAGAATCTCTAAAGAGGAGAGTGTGCTAATTGTACCAGTCCTCATTAACCCTAAAGTGTGTTCTAGTAATGTATTAGTAAAACATATGTGAAAGTAAACTCTACAGGTTACTTTCTTTATTACTTGCTAGTTTTACTTAAGCTACTCATTATAATTTGAATAAGTTAATAAGTGAGTAAGTTTGCTGAATGAACAAATGAATGAAGACAAACTAAGTAAATTATAGTTAAGTTTCCCAAATGAATCCCATTTTACATAACTAGTTGTAGGGATTTTATTACCTACTATAGATAGAAATTCCAAGTTGTCATTGAAGTTGACTGCTCAAACTAGAAAGAGATTCAAGCAAACTATTTTGATGTGCAGCTGACAAAATACAATGGTCAATATTGTATTAAACAATCAGAATATACGAAACCCTATAACTGATAACACATCAGAGTAAAAGAAGTAAGCTATGTGATTTATGCTTTATGTACTTCGAACAAAGGCCATGCTATAATGAGGAGTCATACTTGGATTTATAGATTCCTAAAATATAAAATAATGAGGTATCCTAATTTTAGAAAATAATCAATAGTAAATTATAAATTAATATATTAAATATAAAAATATGGTTTTTTTCCTGAATCCACTGACTCCTGTAAAGCTCACCATTCCCTAGGCTACTAGATGGATTTAGATATCAATATTTGGATATCTAAATCCATTTGAGTAACTGATTTTTTTCATTTGAGTAACTGATTTTTTTGTTAAGGAATATACCACTTAACACTACCATTCATTTCTTATTTCCTTTTCTATCTACTCTCTTGTCAGAGCCTTGGTAAAAATTAGAGACCATGACATATTAATCATTATAGCCTTAGCAGTTTGCAATGAAGCCATTGTAGACAGATAAATGATGGATGGATGGATGATGGATGGATGGATGGATGGATGGATGGATTAAAACATAGTAAGCAAAGGCTCTGTGAAGTGTTTGTCAATGCTACCTGACTGTAACAATCACCTGATTTTTAAAAATACAATAAAATTATCTTCATTCCATCCAAGGGCACTTAAATCAGGTTTCCTGGTGTGTAACTTTAATATTTTTACAAAGTACAAACTTTCAAAAGAAAGCTTTGGCTAGAGATATTATTCAATAGTGGAGCACTTGCCTTATATGTGTAAAGTCCTAGTGTATATCCACAACACTTTAATTCCATCATAAAAGAAACAAACAAGTAAATAAACTAAGAGCAGCAGTAATAATAATTTTATATTTTGCATTTTCCTTAATAGAATCCCTTAAAAAAGAAACTGGATCACTTTGCCGATCAAAAGTCTCTCTCTGGTAATACATACTGGATGGTTTTATATATCACCAGCATTCTCAGTTTTCTAAACAAATATTTTATTAATGAATATTTAATGTTGGACAAATTATAATGATACTTAGTGGAGATAGAATGAGCTTTAGAAGAAGATCTCCTTTGTGAACATTTTTACCATAGGAGGCACCTATTCTTTTTGTCTTCTATTGACTGAACTTTTTTCATACTACTTTATAATTTTTTGCCAAGTATTTGACTTTTAGAAAAATAGTGCCCTTTAATAACAACTCCATTCACTCTAGCATCTACCCACTTTGGGCTTTATAAGGACACTTGGATGCCTACTTTTGTTTGTTTGTTTGTTTTTGTTGTTATATTTAACTATTTGAGAGTTTGTGAGAAATTCATACAATAGCATCAAATCTATATTATGCCAACCCTCCCTCACCTCTCCAACTTCTCTTATATCCCCTACACATAAGTTCATAGTTTCTTCTTTGCTTATTATTGTGAGATATGTAAATACATCTATATATACATACATACAAACATATACATGCAAACACCATACCTATACATATGGGTATTCATAAAAATACATGTAGCTCACTGATTCCATTTAGCTTTGATTTAAAGTCCAGTTTGACAGGGTCACCACTTGTGATAAGACAACCTATGCAAGATCTCTTCCATGTTGAGGACTGATTCTCCCTCTCTCAGTAGGCATTGGGGTGGGACATTGTGAATTATTCCTCTTCCACATTGTCATTTCACCTTGTATTGTCATGACTCTGATCTTACTCTTGCTTTCCAAGTGCCTGAACATAGAGATATGTTTATAAGGTAAATTTGCAGAATATTTGAATATATACCACCTTAATATTAATGTCACCTTAATATTAATGTCAAAGGGATTTTTATCTAATTTGAAGTCACAAAATAAATTAAATGTTTTCAGGGCTTAGATGAAACAGAATATGATGTTTTAGGAAAACTGGCCAGAAGATGCATTTTCTATTTAGAGCTTTTGTTAATTATTGGTTTTTTTTTCTTAAGGAAAAGTTAATTACCTAGGTATCATTATAAAATATTGGCATACAGCTGACTCTTATTGAAGAAACTGCTTTTAATTTGGTACTTTAAGATGAATTACTGGTAACAAGCCAAAAATCAAGATCAAAAGGCATAAACGCATACAAGATTAAAAATCTATCTTACTGTTTCAGAAATGCCTGGGAAATCCTCTAGGTAGTTCTGATTATGACATAATTAAATTCAGTATGCAAGCAGCAGAACAGGATTCTGAGAATTCATCAATAGTTATTTAAACTTGAAGTAGAAATTTGAAAAACTAAAGACTAGAGGTAAGACAAAATATCAAATGTCTTATTTTAAGAGTCAAGAATCATTAAAAGTTCTGTGCAATATTTAATAGTCAATGAGAAAACAAGAGAAGATACAGTCTTAAGAATTAATACTGGTAGGATCTTGAAAATAAGCTTTTGTAACTAATTAGCTGTCAATAACCATATCACAAGGAAAAAAAGACACCCCTATGTAAACACCGAAAATCAAGAAATCTTATCTTTGCAAAAAAATAATAATCTTAAAGCTTTTGGGGCTTGGATCATGCAAAGAGTAAAGGATATACACTAAGGAAGAAATTTGATGAACTACCAGAAGATATCTATAAGAACTTGATTCAAGAAAGAGACCTCCAGTCAATCAGCTTTCCCTGCCTGTTCCCTTCTCAGCCACTACCACCACCCTGCCCCACAATGAGAATTCTGAGGGAACTTTAGGAAGGGAGTTACAGAGCCTGTTACCTTCCTGGCCCACAAAGCCATTTTACCCAAAGCTAGCAACTGGACCACATGTATCTGGACACTGAACCCTACTTGAGAAAGACTTTGAACATCATTCACCTTCTCCCTACTCTCCCTGCCTGTTTACCTACCTATTCTGTTCTGTTGAGCTGGCCCTCCTTGATGTCTGAATCTGAATTTGGAATCAGAATTTACGGTAGTGTATCTCAGACCAGCACCCCCTCCCCCTGCTACTTACAGCCACTACACCCACCACTCCAAATGCTTTCTGCTGGAGCAAAGTAGTAGTAGAGAGATTGATTTTGAAAGAAATGAATAAGGAACTATCAAATACAGCTTAGATTTTCAAAAGTTAATTGACATCCTGTCACTCCAAAGAAAAATCTATAGGCTTTAGGCTACTGTTTATACAAAGTATGTGAGAAAAAGATGCAAGCTAGAAGAATGAGGAATAGCTGAATCCTTCTCAGAGTGTTAGTGTATATAAACTGAGCTCTCCCTGGATGAGTATTCACATTGACTGTGGTGATTTGCGTGAGAATGGTCCTCACAGACTAATATGTTTGAAAATTTCGTCTCCAGTTGGTAGAACTGTTAAGAAAGGGATAAGAGGTATGACATTGATGACCTTGTTGGGGGAGTTGTGTCACTGGGCTAAGGAGGAGGGGGGATAGGATTCAAGGCTTCAAAAATCCCAGGCCTTTTACAGTTTTCTTACTTCCTCTTGCTTGTGGTACAAGACATAAGCTCTCAGTTACTGCTACAGCATCATGCCTAACTGCTTGACTGGCTGACTGGCTGACAGCCTGCCTTCAAGCTCCTCGCCAGGATACTCATGAGCTCTAAACTATATGAAAGTGTTAATCCCAGTAAACCCTCTTCTTTACACTTCCTTGGACATGATATCATATAACAGCAATACAAAAGTAACTAAGACAGAACTTTGTAACAGAGTGAGCCATTGCTCTGACAGACCTGGTCATGCTGATTATGAAGGAATAGGAAATATTTGGGGACTTTAAACTAGAGATAATGATTGAACAACCTGAGCAGGGCTTCATGAGTCAGCCTAGTTACTAGGATGTAATAGGATTTAGCAGGAGATCGGAAGACAGTAGTGAGGAGAGCAATGTAGACTATGGAGGCTCAGCAAAGGCTTCAGGGGAAGCAATATTAGCAACTGGCCTAGATACTTGTGAAATGTGGTGAATAATATTACATCCTTTGGCCATTGTCCTAGGAAGCTGCCTGAGACTAAGTTGAAATTTTGGGGGTTACTTTTCTCAGCAAAAATTTGAAACCTGCCTAATATTGACCTGCCACATGATTTTTTGTGATCACCCTTAAGCAGGTCTGCAATGAAAGAAAAAAAAAACAGAAAAGCAAACAACAACAAAAACTCAAGCATGGTAGAAAGAAATACAATATCTATGATTTGTGGGTGAGCGTAGGGTGGAGTATCAAGAAATGTAATGTGGAGTCAAGACTTCTGTTAAAAGAGATAAGAAGATACCTGGCTAGCAATTAAATAAAGGCTGTGGTGTCTTCAAGGCAAGACGCCAGCCAGCCAATCCTGCAGTATGTAAAAACAAAATATCTGAGGAATTTTCTGGTCATAAAAAGCAACAACAAATCAATGTTTATGCAAATATAATTCAAAGAAGGGGCCAGGATCCATCCCCAAAAGGCAGCCAAACATGGCAATGATTGCCACGTTTCTGGCCTTAGAATCAGGAATGATACAAAAATAAAGAGTGTTATGCAATAGTTCTCTTCTGTTAAAACAGCTGTTGAGGAGAACTTGGTGGCAGGAGAATCCCTTCATGAAGGCCCTGAGAGGCCATTGCAGGTAGCTGTAAACATGAAGTATAGATTGTGGTAAAAACCATGAGATGTCAGAGGTTCCAGAGCTGTGGGAAATCTGCCAAAAAGAGCTGCAGACAAGGAATGGAACCGGTATGTGAGTGAAATGTGTGGCAGTCAGCAAAGCTGGAAGGACAGAAGCATCTAAGCTCTGTGACAGTAGACATACAGGTACAGGATTTGGATCTTGTTCTGTTAGGATTTATTTTGCTTTGAGTCCAGTATTTCCTCCCTATTCCTCCCAAGTTCTTCCTTTTGGAATCAGAATGTATAATCTTTCCCACTGTATGTTGAAACAATGTAACTTTAATTTGCCTGTACAGATGATTACAATTATGAGATTATTTTGAGTCTCAGAAGAGACTTTAGATTTTGAAATTTACAAGTGTGTTGTGTTGTGACTGTGAAGGTTACAGAAAGTTGTGAAGGTAAAATAATACTAAATGCATTTTGCATTTTTGATATAGACAGAAGCCTAAGGAGTTACAATTCATAGGGACTTGAATATGGTGGTTTGAGTTATTAACACTCTCCCATGGGTTATTTGAATACTTACTCCCAAGTTATTTGAACTGTTTTAGAAGACTAGGGGGTATAGTACTATTGAAAGAGGGACTTTGGGGATATGATTTGAAGATTGAAAACCCAGGCCATTCCTAGTTAGCACACTCCATCTCTTACTTGTGGATAAAAATGTCGACTGTCATACATGGTTTCTGCCTGCCTCCCTGCCATCGTCCTCTGCACCATGGTCGCTTTAAACTATAATATTATAGTAAACTTGCCTTTCTATGACTTCCCTTTATCAAGAAATCTTATCAGAGCACTATAAAAGTAATTAACACATGATTATCTGAATAAATTGTGAGTTATTAGCATATATATATATATAAACACACACACACACATAGATACATACATACATTCATATATAGTTGGTTACAGTATGGCTAGTTTTAGGTACTCTCAACTAAGAAAATGCTCTAGGACATTTTTATAATAAGTGATTGATAGTGTAGGCTCCAGGCCCATGTGGGTGAGCCTACCCCTGAGATAGTGGTCCTGGATTCTAAGAAAGCAGACTGAGCAAGACATGAAGATCAAGGCACTAAATAGCACTCTTACATGGCCTCTGCATCAGCTCCTGCCTCCACGTTTAGGTCCAACAGTGGCCTTCTTGACTCTGGAAAGTCTACACCAGTAGCTGCTTCTGCATCCACAGGACTGGATGATGTTCGGTTTAGTGATGAAAGGAGGATTTCTAGAGAGATGTGGGTTTGTATTTATGTCAGAAGGCAAAATAAACTAGGTGCTGATGTCAGCGAAAGATTCCAGTAGCAAGTAGCAGAGTGAATACATTCACTAACAAGGATCAAAAACCGGCAGTCAAAATATCAGCCTCTTTTCTCTAGGATCTCCTTCTATGTCGACCGCCATTTGAAAGGCACTGCCCAATAATCAGTGAGTGAATACCATGTGTCTTCTTTTGTGATTGGCTTACCTCACTCAGGATGATAATTTCTAGTTCCATCCATTTACCTAGGAACCTCTCGAATTCATTGTTTTTAATAGCTGAGTAATACTCCATTGTGTAAATATACCACATTTTTTGAATCCATTCCTCAGTTGAAGGACATCTGGGTTCTTTCCAGCTCCTGGCTATTATAAATAAGGCTGCTATGAACATAGTTGAGCATATGTCCTTGTTATATGTTCGAGCATCTTCTGGGTATATGCCTAGGAGTGGTATAGCTGGATCCTCGGGTAAAATGCCCAAGATGCAACTCACAGGCCACATGAAGCCCATAAAGAAGGAAGACCAAGTGAGGGTGATTCGGTCCTTCTTAGAAGGAGCAACAAAATACTCAAGGGAGCAAATATGGAGACAAAGTGAGGGACAGAAACTGAAGGAGGGGCCGTCTCAAGACCACCCCACCTGAGTATCTATCCCATGTGCAATCACCAAAGGTAGATGCTGATGTGGAAGACAGGAAGTGCATGCTGATAAGAGCCTGATATGGATATCTCCTCAGAGGCCTTCAAGAGTCAGACATATTCAGAGGCAGATGCTCACAACTAGCCATTGAACTGATCATGGGGTTCTCAATGGAGGAGTTAGAGTGAAGACTGAAGGAGCTGAAAGGGTTTGTGGCACCATGAGGAGAGCAACAATACCAACCAACCACAGCTCCCAGGGTCTAAACCACCAGCCTGGGAGCACTTAGGGGGGGATCCAGGGCTTCAGCTGAATATGTAAAAGTGGAGGGCCCTGCTGGGCATAGGTGGAAGAAGAGAACCTTGACCTCATGAAGGCTGGATGCCCCAGGGGGTGGGAATTTTGAGGGTGGGGAGGTGGGAGTGGGGGGGGTGTAGATAGAGGTTACATCCACAGAGAAGAAGGAGGAGGGGCGAGGGGATTGGAGGTTCCGAGGGGGTGGTGGGGGATGGGGTAAGGGGACAACATAGGAAATGTAAATAAATCATCCAATAAAAAAAAAAAAAAAAAAAAAAAAAAAAAAAAAAAAAAAAGAAAGGCACTGCCCTCTAGAGGAGGCTCTACCCCTTTAGCTGATCTTTTCAGAAAATACCCTTACAGACATGTGCAAAAGTGTGTGTCATAATTGATTGTAGATCCAATCCAGTGGACAACCATCCAGGATTAACCATCATTGCTACCAGCATTTATAGACCTGCAGGAAATAAATACAGCACAGAGATGAAATGTAGTATTATCCAGATAAGAAGAATGAACCCATGAGATTAAATCATAGATTCAGAAATACTCGTTTCATTTCATGAAAACTCAACATTTACCCTCTCATATCTTCCCTACTTTGTTTATTTCCTTTACTTTTCCTTCACCAAAATGCAAAGCAAAACAAAACAAAACGAAAGAGAAAAAGAAAAGTGGCTATGAGGAAAGGTGAGTCATGAGATTTTTCTGGAACTTTATATGCAGCATGCCCACTGGGCACCAAGCACACAACATGGGAAATAACAAAGTTGTGTGTTTTCAGAAGTCAGTTTTCTGCCTTAATTAGGAATACATTATGAACTCACTACATATTTCTACAAGGTAGTCACAGAAGCACAGCTTTTTTATTATATGCTAGCTGTAAATTTCATAGAGTATGGGGATTTTTATTTGCAAAAAGGAAAAGACTACAATGTCAAATACTTCTTAGATACAAAAAAATTTCCTTCATTTCACTATATTGAAAATAGATGTGAACGTTTTTTTCTGAAAACGATAATGCTTTGATCTGTGACAAAAACTAATCTATTATACAGATTTCATTTCCATTTTACTACATTGTATCCCGTGAACATTTCTATCTAGTCTTTAATTAAACATGATTTGCACAAATTGAGGTCAGTTTTCATTTAGACTGCTTGCAGTGTTAATCACAGTGCAAATAGCCTTCATCAGTGAAAGAGCTACATTACACTAACACATAGCGTTTCTGTGTAATTGCTGCCTGCTCTTTAATCCTGCATATTACTAGATAAGTACACATGAGATGATCCGCTAAATTTTCTATTGTATTAAGTATATAATTCATTTACATGTTTTTATGGATTTAGATTTAATATATTTTATTTTTAAAGAGCCAAGTGTACACTTAAGTGATGAAAAGATCCTTAATTGCTATAGTTGGAATATGTCTATTTCATATATGTCTAAAATATTTCAAGTTTAACCTGTTCAAATCTACTTTTCCCTATCTCATTTTAAACTCTAGATAAAGGTGTTGACTTGCTTTTGAAGAGTCAGATAGCTTTACTTTAAACTTGATTTGTTAATAGTTATCAATGGGTACCTATAGTTGAAAGGTTTAAAAGATTAGTTGTTCCTGTGATTCACAAGCAGATATTGAAAACAGTATTTATTGTGTACACATATGGAAGATTCAATGAAACAAAGAGAGCAGTGTATATTCATTATTGCTAACATAGAGAACTGGTTATTCTCATATTGTCAGTGATGGAAATTCCTGTGCTCTTGAATTAAAGCAGCAACAATGTCATGGGGTATTTCAACCTTAAAATGCTAATATGTAATGTCTTCTACACCAAAAACAAATGATACATTACAACTATTAACAAAAAATCTTAAATCAGTCCCTGTGCTGTTGTCCTGTTCAGTTCTCAAGTCCAAAGCTGAAAAGCTTCATTAGACTTTCTGGAAGTGTAAGAGGAAACTGCTTTGCAAAATCCAAGTCGATAGTGCTAAAAAATAAGATTGAGTTAGGTCAGGTGGCAATTAGTGGTCCTTGTTATCTGTTCACTTCCTTGTTTTATTAGAGACAGGCTGCCCATACTCCCTTCCGATATGGAAGGCTTATATGCATGAATACAATTTAATTTCTCCTACTAGAAACTACCATCTATATTTGCTCTCATTTGTACTGAAGAAGCTGTCTTCTCAAATACAAAATCAGATCATATTTTTAAATTTGGGCTTCTTCAGACATAAGTACACAGTTTATTCTATGTTTCTGTAAATAAAAGGACAATATTTATATCTTACTCCATTAAAAATGGAGTTTTTTATTATTAAAAATGGAGTACTGTTTTATAAATGAAGGTTTAATTTATCAGCTATTGATATAAGATCATTTAGGAGAAATTTTGGTATATATGATACAGAGAAAAACATGTTATAACCTGAATTTATAACAAAATGAATGGTACAGTATTTTTAATCATATTAAAATAATTTGAAATTGTGATAGGACCACGAGCTTAGAATTTCACATGATTCCAAAAAATAAAATATGATGAAGAGATGGTTCAGTGATTCAGAATATTTGTTATCCTTTCAGAGAATGTGACACTTTTCTCAGGACTCACATCAGCAGGATCACAGCTGCCTGCAACTCCAGGAAATTCAAAACCTTCTCGTAAATGACATTTCTACTATCCACACATGCACCCCTACACATGCGTAAATGAACACACACATATGCACACATACACAAATACACATGAAGAAAAAGTAAAATCAATCTTTAAAACTCCCAATAATGTTCTCTGTTGTCCAAAGTTAGCATGGAGACGAGCATAATTCACCGAATGGCGTCGTTTTGCGTGGTTTTCCATCATGTATAATGATAGTAGAGCAAAGGTATGTCCCTCTCGTCATCCTAACTTTAGAAACTCATGAATGGGATTAGGAAATGATTATCATTTACATTTATTATATTTTACATGTAATGAGCTTTAGCTATTAACTCTAATTTGCTTCTCATCAAAGGCAACCTATTTAGAAACTAAAACCTCTCTGTCAGTTGGAATTTTAATGAATTAAGATGAAATGAGACAGTGTTAATTGGCAGTTATTGCTGCAGGATTGATTTGAGATCCTGTAAAAGAAGCCAATTCATCTCTCCGTCAGGGTTAATTTGTTTGATTTAATTCTGAGAATGCACCAAATTATTTCCCCAAACTACTCACATTTATTTTCAGAAATGGGGAATGGTTTGGGTCTGTTGGTCTATTACACATATAGATTTTCATTTCTATTTGAAATTCATTTCATTTGTTCTTTAAAATAAATTGTTGGCTTACGAAGCATTTGTGTTATTGGAATGTATGCACATAAACTCAAAGGAATAGTGCTCTTCAGACATTCTATTTAAGGTACCTGCATTTTCTAACATCTGCTTTTTTGTATCAATAAACAATCTTCTTTTCTTCTTTTTTTTCCTCAGACATAAATGAATGTGAGGCTGAGCCTTGCAGAAATGGTGGCATATGTACAGACCTTGTTGCCAACTACTCCTGTGAATGCCCAGGAGAATTTATGGGACGAAATTGTCAATATAGTAAGTGATATTATGTAAAAATGTGTACACACACCTGATGTTAGTTGTGAAGTCTGCATTTATAATGGAGTATGGACCCAAGTTATTATTATATGATTTGAGAATGCATGGTTGATTGAAGTGTTTCATTGAACACATGTTCTTACTATTATGCATATTTCCTGGAGGTATTATTCAGTGCAGAGACATGAAGATGTAATACGTGCAATCTGAAAAGAACGGTAGCAGGTCACATCCCGGCTTACTTTTTACTGGTCCCTTTTCACGTATCAGTATGTATATCACGGAACTTATGCCAACAAAAGGAGATAGTTTGGATTGAGCAGCTAATGGGACCAAATAGATTCAATCACAATTTGTGTAAAGATAAAATAGAATACAGCTTTGCTGGTTCCTGTGCAAGCAAACCCTTGTCTTCTTGGGACTTATGACAATAGAGTTTTGAGATTATGGGTATAATGATAGGATAACCATTTACTCAAAATGCTAATAAAGGGGACGAAATTGTACTGCAACAGTTGTGTTAGTTACAGGTTAAAAGAATAATAGGACTAGACTCAATGAAGTAGGGCCTAAGTTAAGAAATATTAACAGTAACACTAATGGCACCCTTTTCTAATTGCTGGGCATTAAGAAAACTTTATAAATATTGATTTTATATATATTATGCCATCTATATTACAGAATAGCCAAATGCAGATGCACAACAAAGATTCAGGTTGATATTCAGATATAGAAAGCAAGACTGACATTTAATATGGTTTTCCCCAGTTTTCACAATGAGAGTGGCAGGATCCAGTCCTCTGGCTTCACAGTTACTTAGGTTCCTTTAAACTGAGCGTCCTTTCTATACACAAGATTCCTGTGAATGAACATACAGTATAAGTGCATGCTCCCTCACTCTTTCATGCAATGGGTTTATACAAAGAAGTTGAAATAAGAAAGATAAAGTGAAACTTGTGTCTCCTTTTCAGCTATGTCTGCAGAGGCATGCTTTGTGTATTTTATACCATTTTCTTAGCATTCATTTCAAATAACTTAGCAGGTCTATTTGAATGCTATGTTTGAGCAACTACTACTACAACCTAGTCTTGAAACCATAAATACAATCATTTTGAGGACTGTGGACACAGTTGAGTGGTATAGCACCTGCCATCTTTGGGAGTTTTGGTTGATCATTAGCATTGATGAACTAGTCATATTTCCTATTGCTTAGGCTAACTAATTCTGCAAAGTCTAACTTAAAAATAAAAATCAAACAAACAAACAGAAATGACAACAAAGGAGCCCATGTCACATCTTACACTTTCTCTGGTTTTCCTTAGTTTTTAATAGAACTTTCCTTTTTAGATTTTATTTTGAAGAAGATTTGCCAGTACAACTAAATGAAGCACTTGAATCATTAGTGACATAGCACATTTAAATGTAAAAATATTTATTCATTTTAGTAAAACAAAATCAAGGTATTTAAGCACAGAGTTAATATATATAAAAATTTATGAATTATTTATCATAAATTATGGCTCATTAAGTGTAGCTGTGATGCACTTTTGCTTAATGAGAAATAAATGTATACTTAATCTTATTTTTAATGATTTGATGCACAAATAAGAGGTTGTCATCTTGCAAACAACTTTTTTAACTTTGTGTAAATTTATAATTATTTCTAATATTGGGGATGTGCTTTTAGCTGAGCATGATGGACCATGCTTTTAATCCTAAATGAAGAAGGTAAAGGCAGAAAGTTCCCGAAAAATTCAAGGTTACCTAATCTACATAGTAAATTTCAGGCATGTCAGAATTCTATAGGAAGATCCTTGTTAACAACACATACACACACTAAAAGCAACATTCCACATTTGACACAAAAATGTTTACCAAGTGTTAAAATTGTCTAATAATAATTTCCAGTATATTATCAGCAGTTGTTTATTAGCTGTATTTATAGGTATACCAATGCAAAATAAATAATTTCAAGTTATATTTTTGCACAATTCATATAATACACTTGCTTTGAAATGTATTTTTCTCTATTTATTGATTGTAAATTTTGATTAAATTTAGTGTTTATTTCTATTGAAATTACCTTTGATTGGCATGAATATCATTTAGGTCTTCCTCTAATATTTATTACATATACCAAAAATTTCTCCCATTAAAGGCATTGTGTAGATTCCCTTGGTTATTTTCAATGACATTCTCAGGAGCCCAAAATGGTATTTTCATAAACAGCCAGGAGAAAATTCACAAGGTTCTGCAACCACAAACCCATCCTTATGAGATAAATCGGTTTTGTCATGTGTGCTTAACTGGTTGTGATATTTAAATCAGGATAATGCAATGGAAAGAGAGAACATATTAGTTAACTAATCTAAAAATAACTAGATTTGCTTTCATCTGTTGAATTACTTTTCTTCTCACAACAGCCATATACACTTTCCTCTTGAGTGTTTAAATGTGACATGATTAAATTTCAGGAATGACACTCAAATGCATTTTCATCACTGACACTATTTGTGGAAATTAAAATAGCTACCCAGGGAGTTCTTATAATGTTTAATTCCTGAACACTATACTAAAAAAGAATTAAGACTCGAATAAGTTGGAGAGGGGGAGGAATTAAAAACAAAACCTAACCTCTTCTGTGGAAAATAAAGTAGCATTTGAAATGTCAAGCTGATCTAGCTTTCAAATGAACCAAATGTGTAGATAATTCTCTAGACCCGTACTCTAAAATTTCTCCTATGATTATAACAAAAGGTAGTATGTATGGAAAAATTTTGAAAATTAAAAATTAGATTTTTCTACCTTCATTTTTGAATAGTCACAACCTGAATATTCACTAGCAAATAAAGTAACATTTACTAATACCCAAATAAATACAATGTCTACTTAGTATGTATAGATGTGTGAATTTGTCTTTGTGCTAGTAGTATGTATGAGCAAGTATATCTCTATCAACATAGTCTGACTCAGTGGAAAGTGTTCATTTTATAAATACATGTGGAATGTATGTTGTACCATTAACACTGTATTGATGACCTTATAAAGGTGAATCTTTTAAAGACAAACATTTTTGATAAACTACAACGTATTACCAATGATCATATGATAATGTTGATTTTCATTTTAGATGTCATTGTATGTCAAGTACTCTTCTAAGTAATTTATAAAGTGTCTTACTTAATACTCTCAGAGCTATTTGAAGTAGGTCGTATCTAATTCTAGTTCCACTTTACTGAGAAAATTGAGCTAGCGAGTTATTAAGTAATTTCCTTGGGGATGCATGGATAGTAAACTTCTGTTTGGACTGAATCCTAGCTAGCTAAAGCTGCATAACCTGCACTCCTACATATGATATGGTTCTACCAATTGTGGAACAACAGAATGAGTATCACACCACATTCTTTCAAGCACTTGCATTTGAAAAGTGATCTTAAATAGTGGTGGCAATACTGAAAAAAAGAACACAGGCTTTGCATTCAAATCGAACTGGAATTAAAATGTTCACTTCTGTCCTTTCTCTATACTCTGAACAAGTTAATTGCTCCTCATGAGCCTCAGATTCCTCATCTATAAATGAATTTCTAATGATGGACAGTATATTATTGGCATATATAAAATATATTTGTAATATAGGTTATTAATAAATACCTGAAACCATTTCACAAGGATTTGCTTAGTTGTTAAAAATTACAATAGTAATGAACTCTTGGATATCCTCATATATTTATGTTATAAATTTATTTTAATTTAAATGTTTATTGCTTACTTAAACAATTCACCTGTGTTTAATAACAGTATATCTGATCAAGAACAATGCTTATAGAAGTCAATGATAATTCCTCACAGAACATAATCTTAAGGAGCGTAAGGTTAGAAAATCCTGAAACATCTCCATGTTTACAAGGATGAACATTTGTAACCTAACGAAAGTCACTGCAGAAGACATCACTAGCCACCTTTTTCCTTCCTTCTTCTTTAAAGTTTGTTGTCAACATGTTTTCTAAACACTAACCCCCGAATTATTTTTTGTGTTTATGTGTGGGTGGATATTTTCAGCTATCATTGTTCTTTATTTAGATACTTAACAAATGGCAAATCGAAGCAGTCCATGTGGAGATGATAATGTGGTGCCTTCTTACATGTTAAAGATGGGTGTATATATAGTACATAGCACTTAAGGAACCCAGCAGTGAAAGAACGCAGTAGACAACACCTTGTAATCTCAGGCATGTGTTAAGCATAAAAAGGCTGAGCTGTGGAGGTTGAGATAATATAGGTGAGGAGATCATGTTTTACGAGGGCTAGAGAAAGGAAACAAGGTATGGATGGAAACATAAAGATCTGAAGAGCAATTAGATATTAGAGTGATGAGAAACAAGAAGAATATGATATTTCAGATAGAAGATTTTAATGTTTTATCGAGAAGAAATGATAACGCTCAGAAGAGACGTATTTAACTTCATCTAGACCTCATGTGATGTACATATGCGTTAAACATCAGGCCTCAGCTTATGATTATGTACTTTTTGCTCTTGATTTTCTATTTAAAGTGGTTTTTGAAAGAATTTTTATTGAAACTTGTATTCTATATTTGAGAAATTATTATAATATTTCTTTTTCGATTTTGGCGTATTTCACCAGATACCCCAATTCTCATCAATTTCACTGAAAATGACATAAATTACTTCTTCGTTAAAAGTTCATTGTATATATACTACCCAGTATGTATACCATTTTCTCTTTCCAGTTTTCTGTTGACAGGCAAATAGATCAATTCCATAACTCAACTCTTGTGACCACTGCAATATGGATATACATGTGGCCCTGTGGTATATTTGCTTATATACCTTCAAGTGTATACCCAGGAGCAGTATGCCTGGATCATGGGATAGTTCTGTTTTTACTAACCTGAGGAACATCGACTGCACCAGTTTGTACAGCCACCAATCCTGAGTATAAGATTCCTTTTCCCGAGAAACCTTATCAGCATTTGTTGTCAATGGTTTTCTTGATAATAACTACTATGGCAAAAGTGAGCTGGAATAGAGTAACATTGGAAATACTTAGGAAAAAGAAAGTTACCACCAAGAGAAGGGAGAAATGATAAGTGAGAATAATGGATTCTAAATATAATAAATGTGTATGGAAAATTCTATAATACCTTTTAGGTGTCCAATTAATACGTTAGTAAATTGAATTGATACAGATTAAAGGTATATTTTAAACATATAAGATAAGATATTCTTTTTTTAAATCAGTTCTGATAGGAAAGAAATTAGATGTAAGTAAAAGCAAACAAACCAGAATGTATTCACGCATGTGATTAAACAAACTGGTGACAATTGTTTACTGGCCCATTCTTGGCATGCCTATGTAGATATGAAGTTTTATAACATCTGTGAATAAATTAATTTGTTCTGCAATTACATCAAGCTACCTTCTTTCTAGGGAGTAATAATAGAATGGAATCAGTCTTGACTGTCACGCATTGTGCAGGGAAAATAATAATATAGAATCTGATAATAAAACTGACAAAAAGGAGAAGCTATGACACAGGCATCAGAAAAGAAATATTTTAAATGAGACAAAAATAAAGTAGTTTTTAACTAGGAAAAGTAAAAGGGAGGATAGTGGAAACGATAACTTCATAAAAAACATATACCAGAAAACTGTGCCTTAGCATTGTCATCGTGATTGTGGAAATGCCTGGTGTTACCTGCACTGAAAGAACAAGCCATAACAGTCAATGTGTTGCTTTAGGTGAGGTGTCTTCTGTGCCAACATCCACATCACAGAGCTGGAAGAAAGTGTTTACCTTACTCTTATTGTGTGCGTATTCAGTGCCAGGAGATGCCATATGGATAAAGGAAGCTTTTTCCAAACAAAAATAGTTTTTGTATTTCATCAAAGCTCCATTCTTACTACTTTAACTCCATCAAGAAGAGCTTGTCCCATACTGGCGTTAACAGGAATTAGGGATCCCTTTGAGAGGCCAAAGTGTGCAGTGGCCAGGGTTCACACAGGCTTGATTACCAGCTCCTCTCATCCCAATTTGCAGAATAAGGAACGTATGATCAGGGACTTTTAAGGGCCAAGCTCCTGTTCCCTGGAGAGTAGAAGACCCATATCCGAAAGAAGTGGGAATTTACAAAATTGAATACAGGTGAACTTAAGACTGGGTAGCTGCAATGTGGTCATCTAAGAGAGCTGTAAGGCCAATATATTCCAAGAAATAGTCCTGTGTACAGAGGCAGACTCAGCACTGTCAGGACTTCCGTAAGGCTCCCATAGACATGGTCTCTAATAAATCTCACATCCTATAAAATCTATTATTTAAGGAGAAGGAGCAATATATGCCCTTTTCTTTGAGAATCAGGAATTTTATGGTAGCAGTAGAGTGCAATGTATCCATGATATGACACATTATATATATATATATATATATATATATATATATATATATATGTATATATATGCATGCCCTGCTAATATGTAATCAAAAAACTTCATTTAGAGTAATGACAATTATGGCTGATAATATTTATGCATTAAAAAACTATCTTATAAACTAATCTTTTGTGATGCGAGTTAAAATATAAAACATATATTTTTGAAATGTAAATATAAGTGTAACAAAGGTTAAGGAGAAACACAGTAAAGATCATTTACGATTATTATCACTTTCATTCCTGTTATGCTACAGAAATTTACAAGATTGTTAAGTATTTATTTTTGTTTTCGTAAACATCAGTTAATTTAATTTAGGATTACACTATTTTGCTTGAAATACTAATAAAAGGATAAATCCAGAACTCCAGTAAAACAGGAGAAACACCATTAATTTCAGGTTGGCCACTTTTATGAACATAAAAATGAATCCATTATGGATTTATACAATTTTTTCTCAGCATTAATCTTTACATAAATTAAATACAAAGTACATATAATTTTATATCATGAATGTGCACATATTTTACTTTTTGATTTTCACATATTTGAAACAGTGGAGCAGTTAAGAAAAAAGTAAAAAAAAAAAAAGTGACACACAGGGTACTGTGAGAGTGCATCAATAGTCCTCGAGGCAAGAAAGGATTCCAGCATCCCTGCAAGGTGAGGTTTCTCCAATAAACACACACAGAAATGACCTGAGGGCAACACTCAGTTGGATTTCCAATGCTGACACATAAGTTCCATCTTCAATCAGATGCCTCTGGGTTTGAGTTTCTATTCTACCCCCACAGATTTTTGCAGACAATCAGACTTTAAAAGTTACCTGCTGTTCCTTAAAATGATAAGAAAGTAAAAGAGAAACAAATATCAGACACTTGCTTGCCTAGACTTTCTAGGACTCATCAAATACCTCTAAAAAATTAAATTGTATGTATGTTTCTTCCTAGCTTACTATCGAGTCGCAAATAATTAATGCACTATAGAGTAAGTTTAAAATTTAGTATATGTCAATGTTCTCTTTTATTGCATTGTATATGTCTTGAAATTATATGTTAGCCTTTTATTTACTCTCTACGGTAAATTATACTATCATGTTTCCCAATGCAAAGCAAGACATATGAGATACATAGAGATGAGGAATTTGTGAAAAACCTAACTGAATTTAGTGCTCATGAAATCTATAGCTTGGATGATTCAATAATACATGTATCATATATGTATATAATACATTATATATAATCCATATATGAGAGAGAGGGAGAGAGAGAGAGAGAGAGAGAGAGAGAGAGAGAGAGAGAGAGAGAGAGAATAGTCTACTTTTCTGAGAGAGAATAGTCTACTTTTCTCAGATTAAAAATATGAATTATTTCACTTATCATTTGGACTCTCAGCATGAGAATGTATGAAAGAACTTAAAGCATATACAATACCAAAAGTGAAAATATTACACAAGAAAAATATTTTAAAAGAAGTTATTCCAGGTCTAGAAGCCTGGTACCTGATTAAACAGGGTGAGAACAGAGAATATAATGTATATTAACTGTGTGGAAATCAATCATATGCAAAAAAATAAAATAAATTGATGTAAAAATGAGACCTAACTACGTTTGCTATGGATCAGAACTATTATCTAACCATAAAGAAACTGCTACTGTACATATGGTTTTTTTTGTTTTTTTTTCATTAGTCATTTGTTTCCCAGAATTTAGTCACCAAACACTGACATTGCACATCATGCTCTACTCATAGGGACAGCACATTCTTGGACACACAGGACAAATTTAGGTCCTGACGAATAGTGTGAGCTTTAAAGCATTAATCTATAATGAAAAATTACACCCAAATTTCAAATGATTTCCTATGTTATCTCAACTATCAGCAGTAGATATTCATGCCTTTCTCAGATGGACAAAGGAAATAAATGGTCCCCAATTGTTCCCTCAATAATTATAATAACTCAAATGATAGCATTATTTCTTGAGTTCTCAAAGGTTACAAATTGTTGCAATAAATTTTGCCTGCAACCTGGAGCCAAATTTGACAATTATAGAAACAACGTGTAGGATTCCTACCCAATGTTTTCAGTGCCTCAGTTTGCTTCAGAGGGACTCTGTTCAGTTCAATAGACTTCTTCCTGCCTCGGTGCGTACTTACAACAGCTAAAGGAAGTAGGGCTGCTAGTTATTGAGGTGTGAGTAGTTGCTCAGAGATCCTTAGGTGATAAAACTCAGATATGGAGACCAGAGCACCCTATGAGTTAGGGACACCCTTTTAACATCGAAGGATGTGTCTTTCCTTCCCACATAAACTAACTTATGTCTTTGTTCTCTAGCACATCCCCCAAAAGATAACTACTCATCATGTATAGTACATCATGTATATTAACTGTGTGGAAATCAATAATATGCAATAAATAAATAAAATGAAGTAAAAATAAGACTTACTACATTTGCTATGGATTAGAACTGTTATCTAACCATAAAGAAACTGCTGCTGTAAATATGTATATTTTCTTGTTTTCATTAAACATTTTGTTCATTTCAAATGATATCCCTCTTCCTGGTTTCCCCTCCACAACCCCCACATCTTATCTCACCTTGGCTTTGCCTCTATGAGGGTGATCCTCCACCCATTCTCCCATTCCAGCCTCACTGTTCTAGTATCCCCCTATGCTGGTGCATCAAGCCTGCACATGACCAAGGGCCCCCCCTCCCATTGATGGTAGATAAGGCCATCCTCTGCTACAAAAGTATCTAGAGCCATGGATCTCTCTGTGTACTCTCTTTGGTTGGTGGTTTAATCCCTGGGAGCTCTGGGTGATCCTGTTAGTTGATATTGTTCTTCCTATGGGGTTGTAATCCCATTCAGCTCCTTCAGTCCTTTCCCTAGCTCTTCCATGGGGTCCCAGGTATCAGTCCGATGGTTGGCTATTAGTATCTACATCTGTCATCTGTATTGATCAGGTTCTGGGAGAACCTCTCAGGGAACAGCCATACCAAGCTCCTGTCAGGAAGCACTTCTTGGCCTTAGCAATAGTGTCAGGGGTTTATTGTTTGCAGATTGGATGGATTCCTAGGTGGAGTGGTATCTGAATGGCCTTTCTTTTAATCTCTGTTCCATTTTTTGTCCCTGTATTACCTTTAGACAGGAACAATTCTTGGTCAAAAATTTTGAGATGGGTGGATGGCGCCATCTTTCAACTGGGGGCCAAGCTTATCTAGTGGAGGTATAAATATGTTTTTGTTTACTTACTTGAAAGTTTAAAATAGTAAAGTTACAAGTTATATGTTTCCATTAAGATACTTTTATTGCGAGAGATATTTAAAACGGCGGCATTCAATCTGGCTTTTCTTAATTAGCTGCCATGTTCCCAACTAGTCTAGGCCTGCAGCCAAGAGCAGCTGCAGCCCTACCACCACTGCTCAGATCAGGCCGTCCACTCAGACAGTGAGAGACACCAGCCCGGCCACCCACAAGATGCCAGCATGCAAGATGGCTCTGCCAATCTACCACACTGTCTCCACAACGGTTGGCTGAGCCCAGACCCTCCAGTCATCTACGTGGGCTTGGTACAAATAAGACTCTAATGCTTAGATTATCCAAAGGCTTTATATGTTTGGTAATGCTCAATAACAAGATGCTCATACAATCAGAGGTGTAACCCAATACCCAACCTAGATATACCAACTATCTTTGACTGTTAGAGACATGTGCACATCCGTTTCCATGTTCTCCTCTCTCTCATCCCTTTCACCTAGCTCCTCCTCTTCCTTCTCCTCTTCCTCTCCTTATTCCTCTTCCTCTCCTTGCTCCTCCCACCATAGCTCCTCCTACATATTTGATAGTCATATGTTACTTTAATAATATATAAAATAATATATTAATAATTATATATTAATAGCAAAATAACTATTAACATACTTCTAGAATCATGTTCATTAAAACTGAGGTATTAATAAAAATAATGGAAGACTGAGACTAGACAGCATTAACAAGAGAGGAAATGACAAGTGTTAAGTATATGAGATTGCTAATGATTAAGTGTAAAGGTACACTTAGGAGGTAGAAACAGGAAGCTCAATAGTTCATGGTTACCCTTGGTAATACACATCATGGGTTCAACGCCACCCTGATCAAATGACATCCTGTTTCAAAAATTCAAAATCAAAACAAAATAATAATCAGAAAAATTAAAGAAGAATTAACTAAAAAGAACAAGGAAAATAGTGTTTACAGAAGGCTTGGTCGTTCAAAAAGAGCCTAAGAGAAGAAGATCACTCAAGATCAAGCCATTAATGAACCTTACGTACCTGTAGTATGAGGCAGAGAAGAACTCAGGATAGAAGATTGTGCAGGCGTTCGTAAGAAATAAAAACCACAGAGAACCTCCCAGGTTAAGGGACATGCTACTTTGAGCATATCTTAAACTCTACAGAGCCATTAAAGCAGCTAAGGTCCTAAAAATAAATTTCATAATAGTCACCTGAATAGCTTTATCTGGTCAATAATACACTTTCTTTTTAGAACTCTAAAGGAACAGACACATAAAATATCAAACGTAAAAGTAAATTGAACTTGAGGAGTATGGTTCTATAAAAAGAATGAAGCCAGCACTAAGTCAGTAAGTGCAATTCTAAACTTCAAGAAAAACTGGAGCAGGGCAGAAAATAAACTATTCTGACAAGAAAAATGGAAAGAACAAGACTCGTATAAGAAAGCCTATAAATACACAGCACTATTATCTAACCACCAAA
>NW_021621185.1:11967428-11979758 GCF_004785775.1 Grammomys surdaster
GCATGGCCATTTTTATTCACTAGTTTGCTAGTGTGTGGTGTGTGTGTGTGTTTGTGTGTGTGTGTGTGTCTTTGCTGTTGTGTAACTGAAGTGGGGAGACATAAAAGCCCACTACCCTTCCCTGTCAGGGATCCCATGACAGACAAAAGTGCAGAAAGCACTGAAGTCTAACATAATGAACCAATGAATTTAATTGAAGTTACTTAAGAAGTATGGGTTAGAATTTATTTATAGGTACACGAATGAATCAAAGACAACTACATCATCCTTGCCAACCCTAGCAGAGGTGACAGTTCACAAAATCTGTGAAGCTGGAGTATACAGTCAGCTCAATAAGTTTAAGAGTCTTTTCTAAGTGACTCTGTTTATGTGACTCTTCCATTCTGCACCGTTGTTTTCTTGTTTCTTCTAGGTACCTGAATTATTCTCAGATGTTTAATTTCAAGTTCACCCTGTTTGAATCTTCTTTGTAGCATTTATTGATCATTATGGCAGAGGGAGGCTTTATGAATCTGAGATTTCCTGAAGCTGTTTTGGTTGTTGAGTTTCCTGCTTAAGGAACAGAGTGAGATATTTCAATATTAAAGAAAACTGTTAAAGAAAGCATGGCCTATCATATAATATTATTTGTATGTGTTTTCAGAGCTGACCATTTGGCACCAGAAAAGCAATTGGTTTGCTTTTCCCTGTAGAAGACTACCTGTCTGGCTCCTAGCTCTCTTTAGTCCTCTAAGGCTCTTTGTGTGTGATTGAGGTCTTATGGCCTTTTTCCTGTTCAGTTGGCATGTCCATTGGTGTCACATTGAGCACATGTTTGAACAGTTATGTTGATGACATTTTATGGATTTAGATTCTGGTTTAACAGAACATAAACACCATCCTGCAAGCATTACTCACTGCACTATTGGTCTCATTCTTTTAAATGTGTTCCACTAAAACTTTAATCCAGGCAAAGGGGCCTCAAAGCATAGTGGATATAGGTATGTGAAAAAATGTATTTAAGCTGTTAAGAGTTTCCTAATTAGACTATAAATTATGTATATATCTTATTGTTGGGCAAGCATTTCTCCTTAAATTTCTAATCTAATGAATATAGGAAATGTCATCTGAAAATATTAGCAGAATGTATGATTTTGTTAGTAGCAGATATCACACACCTTTCATTTCATATTAGATGTGACTTGAATATCTAAAAGTCTCAATGATATTATTTCTATTACAAAATTTTTCAAGCTAGTTATTAGCTCCTTTGATAATGTCTTAGTAGATAGTTATATATTACATATTTGAAAGCACACACTTTGATATTTACTTGTGGTCCCTTATATTGTAGTCTATTGATTTAAAGGTATTGTTCTGAAAAGTATTATCAACACCAGCTAACAAATGAGTCTATGTCACAGAAAGGACTTAAAATCCCGAGTTCATGGTTAATCTGTAACCAGATATGTATCCTCTGTATGAAATGAATGAAGATTTTGGAGATAAAAGCTGTCAGTTAGAATTTTTACTGAAAGTCAGTTCATTCCTGTTATTTCTACTGAGTTTTGTTTTCCTGCCCTATGCATAAGATACCCAAGCTAAAATAAAACAGAATATGTAATGCATTAACTACATTTTTGTCATTTGGTTTACAAGTTTTATTAGCAAGAGTGATCTTTGTATGAACTCACAGAGTAGATTTAGAGAGCTGTAATCTAAGAAGAGAAGATATCATCTATTAACTCTAACCTGTTACTAAAGTACAAATTGAAGCCTACTGAAGAACACTCTTAACATAATTTCACTGTCACCATCCCTGTCCTGTCCAAATCTCTTCATCAATAATCCACAGAGATGTTAATATTAATTGCATTATTTAATTTCCAGTGTCTTTCACCCAGATTCTGTATAACAACATATGGCTGTATGAGTTCATGAAAAATGTCGTTCGTTCATAATCATCACTGTCAAGGACCAGATTCAGCTTGGAGAGGGATTCTGAGGAAGGGGTGTGTTTGGTAGTGGTGAAAGGAATGACTAGAAGTCAATCATGGGAACAAGATGACAGCACAGCTCTGTGCTCTGCTCAAGACAGCTTTCTAGAGATCTCCACACAGCTCAGTTCTTGCAGACCAAAGCTCAGTCTTTCATCTGCCTATCAATTCAATTATCCACCCCAGGTTCCCTTGATTATTCCACAAATCAGCAGTTTATGACCTTAGCCCCTTGATTCTCAGAAAAGGCAGCAGGTACAATTTTTAACATAGCAAGGAATTCTGTGGTCTTCCTGCCTTTGTAAGCAGCAGAGAGAATAAGCTACCTTGGTGGAATATGGCTCGGAGATCATCAATCCCACCACATGTGGGCCTAAACTAGATGTGTCCCATGCTGACCTAGAACTCGAGAATCTGCCTGCCTTTGAAAGGATAAATTTAACTGGGTGGGATCTTGCCCTGTGATCACCACTCTCCAAATCTCTTTATCTCCTTTTTAAATATCTTTCTCACAACCTGGTTCATAGTACAGTTGCCTCTGTTCTTTTAGGACTGTGAAACCCCTCATATAATTCATATTGCATCCTTATATTTTTAATAGTTGAGAAATTAAGTATTTTTGAACTCTGGTTTTCAGAATTCTTTCCCACAGCCTTAAGGGCGGTCCTTAAGGTGACAGCAGTCAGCATTTTTCCTGAGAAACACCAGACACACCCTCATCTCTCAGATGCCTGTTGTTTCTAATTATCATGGAAACATTATGGTTGACAGGGAAAATATCTCCCAAAGAAAAATATAAAGTAAATTGTGAACACTATTATACTAACAAGCCCCATGTCTACAAAAACTGTCAGCACTCAGTAGACACCCTGCTAGCTCTGCTCCATGCTCCAGGAGTGGGAACAGTGTCACGCTGTCTCTTCCACATGACAGGTCTTGAAATATCACTTCAAGTATAACTAAATGTAGATCAATTATTACCTCAGTGGAGGAAGGGATCCACATCTGTAAATGTTTTTTAATGTTTATTTAGTTTAATTTATGTGTATAAATGATTATCTGCATGTGTGCTATGTGCTATAGAAGTCAGAAGAGCTGGAGTTAGAGGTAGTTGTGAACTACCTCTAACTCACATTCACTGCAACAGTGCCCAGTGCTTTTAACCCACAAGCTATCTCACAAGTATCTGGAAATAGCTTTCTAGTTAATATTTTTATCAGCTTTAAGTAATTAATTTAGGATGAAATATGAAATTAAGTATGATTTTGAAATTTCTTTCTTTTTTTAAACATTAGATTCAATTATATATGCCTAATGCTTAATACGGCATATATTTTGCAAATCTACATTTCTGTCAATTGCTTAAACTTTGTTTAACAAAATTAATTTACATGGGCACAGATATAAAGTAACAGTGATTGGCTATCTAACAAATCAAGCCTTTGCAAAGGCTCTATAAATATAAGTATGCCGCATGCCAAGGCTAATAGAAAAATATATATAGTATGTGATCTTTGATACAAAGACAATATTGCTGTTGTGATCTTGGTCTGGCATCTCTGATTTGTGGCAAATAGAACCACCTAATTTACCTGACTAAAAAGAGGATCATTGTCAAGTTATGAATAAACCAAAGCTGTGAGGAGAACTGGTGCATCGCTTAGCTATGTGCCTTCACCTCTGTTTCTATATTAGCAGCTCTATGTCAAATAGTTTGTCAGAAATTGTTATTCACAAATTATTATTCTATTACTTTTGTATACAAATGATGAATTCCGTTTATCGAAATTTCTCAATTTGACAATATTTGCACTTAAAGTGGCTTCTCCTAATAAAGTTGCATTAGGTCACCATGTTGCATATGAAGACAATACTGACAAAGAAAAATGACAATCAATTTTTAAAATATATTTGAGTAGGAAAAGAATTCATAGGTATTTTTTAACTCCTTTTCTTAGCATGGGAAAGTGACAGTTGTATTTTGTTTGATTTTGTTCTTGTTGTTGGATTTTTTGACACATTTAATTGTTAGAATAGTTTGACAGAGTATCTTCTACATGCTTCTTTGAGCTCATTAATTGTGCAAAACTACAAATATTGACATGAGGATAGTATTAATTATATTGTTATAGTGCTTGACAGAGTTATAAAAAGGTAAATAATCTGTGTTCTGTGAGTTACCGTGATATTTTGTCATAAAATAATTTTGAGAAGTATGTAAAATATTTTACACTGAAATTCATATACCAGCATGAAAGGGGACAATGTTTGTCTATGGCACATTCAATACTAAATGAAACCTATTAAAAATCTGTCACCCATGTTACAGAGAGAGACAATGACCCTTGGAAACCTGTTGAAATTTTATTCACTTTATTTTCATTAAAATTAATGTATATCAGAAAAATACTTAGAAACATAAAAATATGCTTTAATTTCCTTCACCTTATAAATTGAGTTCACTCAAATTCACTACATGTAACTTATCGTCAAAGGCCATGCACATAATATGTAGTTATTGCCATGTTAGGGCTGTCGGTGTCTTCCTTGACTCAGGTGTGCCTAATCTTTTCTTTCATCTCTAGCTCCAGGAATAGACACTTCTCTCATTGCATTTACTGTCCTCTCTGCATCAACTAAAATTCCTGGATCACTAGGCAAAGTATATTTTGGCAACTGCAGAGAGAGGGAGAGGGAAAGGGAGAGGGAGAGGGAAAGGGAGAGGGAGAGGGAGAGGGAGAGGGAGAGGGAAAGGGAGAGGGAGAGGGAGAGGGAGAGGGAGAGGGAGAGGGAAAGGGAGAGGGAAAAAGACAGCAAAAAATTCTATATTATAATTGATGAAAAATAAGAAACAGAGACTAACACTTAAATGTATCAACACATAACTATTTAATCCAAATTAAACTGAAGTTGTAAAAGGAAAAGATGGAATATTTTTCATGTTAGTCTTACACAGTTTTAGCAACACAAAGATGAAAGACAGCCATTGTTTTATACTCTAGTTTCAGTTTCTCTATTTCCAAAATTATATACAGTTTTTGGAATTATACTAGCTGCCTAGTCATGAAATGTGGTGAAAAGGCTGCTTTTCTTGCTGGATGAAAAATATTTCTCTTCTTTACTCTTCCACCTTAGTGACATAGGTTGAGATAGCTTCCAAAATAGATTTCTGTTAGTAATTCATGTTATTCATTAGCCATGTTTATGAAAATGGAGGATAAAAACTCACTTCCTAAATGACTATAAGATGTGAAGGTAACTATAATTAATTCACTAATTTTACACTCATTTTAGAAAATTATAATTGCAGATGATGAGCCTATTCATTAAAGTGAAGACAGTAGAAAATGGGAGTGTACGGGATGTCTCATTCTTGTGCACATAAATGTTTTAACTAGTGATTTCTTATTTGTTCTAAGGACTTTTGTGTAAATTAGATAAAACCTACTAGAAAGGAAACTTGACAACCACAAAAAAAAACGTTAAGACACGAAATACATGATAAATAATGATAATAATTTGGAAATTACGAATGATCTTTCATCCCGTTCGGACACTCTAAGTTCATGGTCTATGTAGTAATATTACAAAAAAATCATCTCTACAATTTATTCTGTGCTATTTTGATAAACAAAAAGAAATGCTCTGTCATAATGGGCATTTTTACGTGAAGAAATATGAAAATGACCCCTACATTAGAGTGAATGCAAACAGTAAGCAAAGAATCATTGAGGCATACAGTTTACTATCATCCTTGCTTATGGATCTATAGAATGAAACAATGACAACTTTAAAATTGATCCCACTAAGCTGTGTCCTGCAATATAAGAACTCTCTCCCTTAAGGCATGTTATAACTGTATCTTTTGCAAAGAGGCAAGGACATGTGTGTGTGTTCTTTGTCTTTATCTTTGACTTTGTTTGACAGTCTTTTTATTGTTTACTTTCACAAGTGCCACAGTAACCAGCCCACAGACTTTTAGTAATTCTCCTGTTCCTAACACATATCTCACTACAGAAGTGCTAGAGGTACAGACAGAGCTTGAAATCCTGTGGTTTCTAAGGATTTTAATGTTGTACTCATGCTTGCATTTCAAATGCTTTATTAACTGACTTATCTTCCCTTTCCCTTTTCAGCCCACACACTATGTGTGTGTATAATATATATGTGTATATATATATATATATACACATATATATTATTAATGTATTATACATATTATGTGTATAATTTTGTTATATTTCTAAGATGATTTGAATACATTACTACATATATAAAGGTCAGAGATCAACTTGGTGTCAGTTATTCTTTATGTTTTGGATTCAAGTGATCAGACTCAGTCTTGGTTGAAAGCTTCATTATCCACTGAGTCATTTCACTAACCCCCTGCTTGAACATTAAGGAAGAATGAGATAGGATATATGCCAAACATAATCTGTAGACCATGGAATGAACAGCAAGAGAAGGGATTACAAAATGAATTAATCTTTATTCTCATTTATCAATCTGAATTTGGTAGACTGATGGTCAAATCTAGAAATCATCCTTTCTATAGATTTTGCACTCTAATTATATGTGCCTAAGATTTTATATCACAATGCTTATCATGACTCAATTAGTATACCTTTGTAGGGGAACAATAAAAGATATGGTATATTCATCTAGAGGGAATCAGCATGTCTAGATGGTACTGGTAAAAATGAAAAAATAGAAACATAAAAGTCTCAGACTAAGGTGAAAATGTATTCATTATAAAGTACAGAATGATGTAAAGGAAGACGCCACTCATCATGCTAAGCCTTGATCAAATGATCCAGTTACATATTTGAGTACCTTTTACTGCCAGTCATGGTTATGATGTAGAGAATATAACAGATAACCCATCAGGAAAGAACTAAATACCAAAAAAGGTCATAAAACAAGTATTATATCACATATAAGACAGACATAGGTTTATAAGTGCGTATCAAAAGAATATATATGCAAAGAACATTTAAGGGTTTATTTTTAAGTTACAATATGGACTTAAGGGTTTCTTGTATCCCAGGATTGACAAAATGAACTGAAGTTAGAGGAAGAGTGTGACAGGTAAAAGTGATAAATACTGATTTAAAAAGTATTTCAGATACTGATTTCTGGGTAAAATTTATTCCAAAATATCTACTATGGTATTAGTAAAGGTTAGATAGTAAGCATTCATTTGGTTGACCCTCAATTCTTAATGTTAAAATTAATTTAAAGTGTGGATTCAGGAGAGTGAATAGTGAGATTTACTGATAGTTTCTTTAGTATATGGAGTTACTTAAAGGGAACCATGTGAGAAACAGGAGGCAGAAACGCAGAAAATGAGTTCCTGAGCTTGATGGAATGAGATCAGTTAAACAATCAAATTACTCACAGAGTTATTTGATTAAAGTAATTAATAACATTTATGTGTGTCTTGATTTCAAAATGCTACTTTTTGTACAATGTGACACTTCTGAATCACTTAACATTGGATTCATCTCTCTGGCAATTCTGTAAATACGCAATGAGAAGAGACTAAAGCTAGTGGTGTTAGACCCAGATGACTAAGGGTGTCTCAGCACAATACACAGAGTTTGGTGGCTGCATTACTTTCAATTTTGAAGTAAACTTTACTTATACAACTTGCAGTTGCTAGAGAATACATCACAGACTGTAATAGAATAACCACAGCAGATTGGAAGCATTAATTTACTCTTGATATTTGGCGGCTACTTCTCCAGATTTTCTGTTGTCTTACACATGCCGTGCAACAATCTTGATACTCAGTGCCAGTCTTCATACTGAAATTACAAACTTTTGCAAAATATGGTTGCTTGATATTGTCATTATTCTTGTACTGTTTTACATTTTTAACTTATTATTTAATGCATATTGTTCTTTATTCGGTTTAAATAGTACAATAGAATCTTGGGATCTATGTCATTGTCCTTTATGATGAAAAAAATCACAAGTGAAAATTTCCTGAAAATGTATATACAAGTGACATTGTACAGACTGATCAGATGGTATGTGTGTGTATATTAACACACAGAGATTCAGGCACACATATACAAGTGACATTACACAGACTTGTGTGGCTAGATAGATAGATAGATAGTTACATAGATACATAGACATATAGACAGATACATACATACATACATACATACATATATACATACATACATACATGTGTGTGTACACACATGCGTGATTGCATACATGTCATGTTGCTAAGTTGTTATTTGGTGAAGAAGCTGGTTCCATAAAAGCTAGCTCATTATAACCAGAATTAGAAGAAATCCTTTTTTCTCTTCACTTATAAAACCTTTCAAGGAGTATTTATATAAGACAGTCAACATGAGTATCCTGTAGATCCTAGACATTCTCCGTGGTTTCATTTATCAAGAAAAGATGAAAATTTCTCAATTTGTTTACATATGTTACATCAGCATTTCTGACAGAATTCTGGACATATCTGCTCTGTTACTGTCTCAGTCTGCTCATCAAATGGGAAAGGCTCTTGCTTTTCTAACATATTCTAGAATCATGCAAGAAGTGATACTCTTTTAAAACAAAGATGTCATATAATTCAACAGAAAGAAAAATGCTCTCAGTTTTCAGGTCAAGTAATTAAAGTAAATTTCAGGTAAATTCTCATTTTTAAAAAATAACAATATTTATGAGGAAGACAGGAAAGCTCACAACTAGAATGTTTGTTTGATATGAGTAAGATTCTTAATAGTATATACTCACAGAATGCCAATATTTAATAATATAAAAGTACATGAAATATGAAACTATATAAGAGTAACATTTTATAGTTTTTCTATATTAAGTAAGACATCTTACATCTTTTGTATATGCATTCTATTCCTCTCTAAGGGAAATGGCTATTGTTCTTTTGAAGAAAAACTGTTGTGATCACTCATAGGAAGCTTTCCCTCAGGAGATAGGGACCATTAACAACCCTCTGTGGAGTGAAGGCAAATAATTTGTAGATGTCCTCCAGCTTTCAGGACAGTCCCATGAAATCTTTTTCTCTGGAAACATCTAGTTGTCACTAGAAAATAGGTAAATGTTCATTTGGAATGAGGTCTTTTGGTGGTACAAGGGTTGGGCCTTTTACACAATGTGACTGCCTGAGGTATTACCAGAGAACTCCCAAGTGTTGTGATAATCTGTGATTTGTCTATGCTCTTGCAACTAACCCCTGATAAGCCCTTTTGTTTACCTACTGGACTTGGACAATTTTCGTTATTTGGTTTATTGATACCCTATCTATAAAGAGGACATAGACATTTCTTGATGTATCCCAGGAAACGTCCTGGAACACAAAAATATTAGAAGAGAAAGAGAATACTTGTGTATATCGTCTGATAAATGAGCCTTTTAAATTTAGTCCTATTTCTGGAGCTATTAGACCTATCAAAATATATACCAGCTCAGAAACTAAAATTTATATGTTGATATAAAATCTTTGTTTTGAAGCATATCCAGACATGTCTATTGTGTAGTTAACCACATAAGCAACAAAAGAACTCATGTAACAACAAAAGCTCACTTGAAACATGGTTATGAATAAGTATAAGTAATGGCTAAATAATGGCATGTTACATAAATTCTTCAGTGTTATGGTCCTACAACATATCCTGAATGCTGACTAGTTAAATCCTATTTTTATGACAAGGGAAAATTTATACAAATTAAGAGAGGACAATATTTTCAGGTTTCATTAATTCATAAAGTATTTAGCATCACGATGCCGATCACCGTAGTGAATGCTCTAGTGCCAACTCACATTACACTACCTAGAACAGATGGTAAAATGAAGTCATGATACTTACTTTCCAGGGACTTCTACATGCTAACGAGGGAAGTTCAAATAGAAATATACTACTGGAAACTAGATGATGATGGGCATGGTGAAAAGAACAATTAGCAGCTGAAATTCTACAAAATCAGATAGAGTTTTGCCAATAATTTCCAGCCATCTTCAGCTTCATCAAGGTGCTAGGTAGTTTCCAATATGTTTTATGTGTATTAACTAACTCCTGTGTTCTCCTTAACAAGGAAGTAACACACATCCCGCCTCCTTATATTGCTTAACAAATGAGGAGATAGAACTTGAGAGCTTGAATTATTCATCCACACTTACATAATTAGGGAATGAGGCAGATGGGATCAAGTGTTTAGGTCCAGAAACAGCATCAGGCGCCTAGCTGGTGAGTGAGCTCTTGCTACTCAATGAGAGGCCACTAACTAGAGGCACTGACATCCTCTGAAAGTATGGAAAGTTTCAGGATCTACTCATCCAGACCTGAGTTTTCACGTAGTCTGGTGACTTATAGGCAAATATAAGAATTCTTGTACACTGATGTTGCATCCAAAGGTTTGGGGAGACTCATTCTCGATTATAAGTCTAGACAAACTATTTTCTGTTGGCTAAGCTTGGTAGTATTTCAATCATAGACAGAGATCTCGTGTGTGTGTATGTGTGTGTGTTTATGTACATATATGTGTGTGTGTACATATACATGTGTATATGTATGTGTATGTGTGTGTGTGTGTGTGTATGTGTAAAATCACTTAATCCTGATAAAAATGACACAATTCACTTGGTATTTTGTCTGCATGGCCAAGTGTGTATTATGTGCTATCCTTTCAAGTAGATGCCTGAAAACTTGAAGCTGACCAGTTCACGCAATGCACCACGGAGACACAATACAGCTCTGTTTTGGGATGAGAAATGTCACTGGTTTGGCACGGGGTCTTTCAGATGGTACACACTCAGTGTCACAAAGCACAGAGAATATAGCTTCCTTTTCAGTTATTTCCAAGTCTTCTGATCATCCAGAGGGAAGCATATTATATGGTTATATTTTTTATTTTGTTGACATTTTCTACCCTTACACCATTTGATATAAAAAATACCTTTACAGCAGCCAGTATTGTCCAAGTCAAATTTTACTGTTTTGGTTGTTGCAATTAAATTTGTTTGCATTTATACAGTCCTGTAAGTTAAAAGCTCCACTTTGCATTCTATTAATTTTGTTCATTGACAATTCCATACACGTATATAATCCATTCTGATGACAGTCACCCATCAACTGCTTTTATTCCCCCCCTCCTCCGACATCCCTTCTACTTATACAAGCATGCCCTTTTGTTTTGTTTCATGCCTTGCTGAGTTGAGCAGGACCATTTGTTTGACTGTGGTTTGGAACTATCCATTGCAGTCTGGTGGGCTCTCCAGTAGAAACATAACTAAACATGATGAAGAACCCTTTGGAATATATCAGTAGCTGATGGTTTAGCGTGCAGCACTAGGACCCCAGGAGCTTCTCTCCCTGTCCATGTCTCAGAAGTCATAGACTGAGTCTTGCATTGATAGGGTAGGCCACTGCAGCTGCTGTGAGATTATAACAATGCCTGCGTCATGTCCAGAAGTTAGACTTGGACAATTCCATCTTCAGCATCTTACATGCATTCTGTTCCCTCCTCTGTGATTGTCTTTCAGCCAATAGCTGGGGTAGTGTAATTATCTGAGTAGTATAAATATCTAGTTTAGGGCTGAGCACTTAACTGCTACCTTTTTACTCTCTAACAATTTAAGTAAAACAAAACAAACAAACAAAAACCCCAAATTGTGCTTAAAAATAGGAACAAAAAAAATGGTATACATAGCCATGGATGAATCTGTGATGGATTTATGCTGATACTGGAGGAGTCCCACTGATGTACCAAATCATTAATTTAAACATTATGGAAAGCTAAATACATAGATCGATACAGAATTGTGGAAAGATGTAAACACATTTAAGAAACTTTTACCACACATGGTATCTTTTAGTCTACTCGGTTTACAGGAAGCTGCTAGCTGAGCGGAATGCCCTTCTAGGAGGGGACAAGGTCTGGGTCATCCTGTGAGTCACCATTCTTTCCTCTAGCCACCCAGACACCTGGCAAGAAGGAGAACACGATGCAGTAGTTGGGGATGTAGACATATATTTCCTTCTGACAGGAGCATGGGTTATTTTCCTCTCTGGGATATCTAAAGGCAGCCACTTCTGCCTGCTCAGAATCACGTCCAATGGTTCTGTGACCTTGGCTCTTTTTTGAAGAGGACTAAAGAAATTCCAGGATGATACAGAAGTATAGGGCACATTAGCTGAAAGGCTTTATAATAGGAGAGGTGTTATGCAGTTACACATGACATAAACTGGCATCAGCATATTAAGCAAAACATAGTATTTCTATCTAAGGACCAAGAAGAGTACTGGAGGATGCTCATTTATAAGCTGCTTATTTATTTATTTATTTATTTATTTATTTATTTATTTATTTA
>NW_021621185.1:11980158-12024400 GCF_004785775.1 Grammomys surdaster
TATATATACACACACACACACATATACATAAAAGTGATATTATGTAGACTGAGGAGTATATATATATATATATATATATATATATATATATATACAAGTGACATTACACAAATGAGTGATTATATATGTATACACATATAAATATATGTATAAAAGAATGTATATGCATGCATACATATATACATAGAAGTAACAATAAACAGATTGAGCAGATGGTATTTATGAGTGTATATGTACACACACACACATTTGCACACGCATGCACATATGAATACCCACACATATATAAGTAAGAAAAAGTAGTTAAAGAAGAGACCATGAACTTGAAAGAAAGCAACGAACATTTGAAGGGAGGAAAGAGAAGTGTGATATAATGTAATTATATACAATGAAATAACGAAGAAATGTTCTTTTAGTTTCAGATCATAAATGTTTTTTCTAATGCTACTGTTAGATATTTATTGGAAGAGAAATCTCTGCCTTGCCCCCAGGATCACATTTAAATATACCTAATTTATTAATTTTCTCCAGCATATCCTGTCTGTGGCCTTGGGGATCTAAAAAAGTGAATGAAAGCACTTTTTCATGTTGTCACGCTGAAGCAGAAAAGGCAGTAGTTCTGCACAGGAGGGAAATAGGGGGTTCAGAATAAATGTACTTTATTCTCTGATATACACTTGAATAAATGACGTATCACTGATTGCTTCAGTAAAATTGCCAACAGCTAAAACAGCTTCTTCATTTATTCTAAATGTTTCATTCATTGTTTGGATAATAAATTGGTTGGAAAATTCTCATCATATATGTGCTTTTTAAAGTTGTAATCTGATTTGTCACAGTGTTAATGCGAGGCTCTTCCCTAAGAGATTCTGATTTTCTACCACTAAAGAAAAGTGCCTGCCAGACACAGACCTATTTTAAAAGGAGGTTATTTAATTAGTTATTTTTATTTCCAGAGAGGCTGGAAATATACTGTGGGGAATCATTTCATTTTCATTCATTACAGAAGCCATGGTTTATATTTCCCCCAGGCAAAGAGCTTTATCTGACAAGTTGAATGCTTTACTGACAAAAATATCTGATGATAGATATGGTGTTAAGAAGATGCCTCATGACATGGAGCTTTGAATCACTTTCCTTAACTGCATGATTAATGGCTGTGCATATGCGTGTATTTATAATTTTTGTTAGTGAACATTATGCATGGGAGAGATGAGTAGCTTTTTTACTTTCAATTTTTATTTCGTTGAGAAGAGATGAATACATTTAAACCTGTCTGAATCCTTGGCATATGTTTAGACCATGGGTCTCTAGGTATTTATAGTAAAATCAGTTTCACCCATCCATGAATTTTGCTCTCAGCTCTGTTTAACTACATTAAAACAACAACACACATACTACAATTCACTAAAGGCATACTGGCTACAATAGATGCACAAAGTTCTTACTATGTATTGTTCCTTATTTTTTTTAACAAACCTATAAGTGAGTGCCCTCCTCTCTGATACATAGATGATTCATCCCTTAGTGTAAATATTTTCTGTTATACTGCTATTACGTAGATGTTTAAAAATAAAGATACCAAGCTCCTGCACAAGGTATTCTTAATTAATTATAGGATGTGTTTCCTGGCACTGGGACTTATAAACATTGTTGTATGCTAACACAATGTGCAGAAAAACTGGAAAAAAATGTATTTATCAGGAACTTCCAACGCTTAAGTAAATTCTGCAAGGTTATCATATTGGTAAGTGGGGCTGTAGGGGCTCAAACTAAAACTTTGTGGCTTCTTACGAGAAACTAACCAGTGAAAGAAGACATGCTCATGTTCAAAGCTCTGCTCAGAGCACATAACCATTTCTTGGAACTTCATCTCCCTCCACGCTCTCAGTCTGAGAAGGGAAGTTAGCAGTTGAGAATTTGCCCAAATTCAATGAGACACTTTACCTACCTACATATAAATTATCATTAATTAAATTATATTTAATTATTACTCTGGTTTTCTTTTCCTAACATATAGTTATGCACTGTTAAAATCTCTAGAATCACAATAAATTGTTTCTATTTTATTTTCTTCTGTGCAGATTTGGTTTAACTGAGATAACAAATTTATAAAGTACTATGTTTTCAAGGATATTTTGGTACAACCCTGTCAGGATAATGTATAATTCACAGAGTTGATCACCTTTCCTATAGCTACAGAGTTGAAGAAACAATAAGCTAATGACATATTTTTTCCTAATATAGCACTTGTATCCTTGTTTCTCTCTTGTTTATGCTGTTTATCTTTCTGTCAAAAGTAGTGACTGTATCTTTTTACTGAGTTAGATAATATCATGCTTACCTTTTTTATGCATTTTAATTAAAAAAAACTTTCTAAGGAAAGTACATCACTTTTCTTTTTGTTCAGGATTTTCCAATGGTGAAAGTGATAACACTTGCTGCATTTCAGATTAATCATGTTATGTTTGTGTCTTGATGGCACTACCAGGTTCCTGGTTGGTTATATTAACATATAAAGGTAGCTACCTGGTGTTTGTTAAATGCGAGCTTCTAGATAGAACTCTGTTTTCTCTAACTGCACAGCAAAAGAAACATCTCTTTGTCTTTAAAGGAATTTACAGCCCAGTATTGGTCATACCTGAAATTCCAGAAGAAGAGGCCATAGGATCTGGAGTTGAAATTTAGTTTATGGAAAAAAAAAAGAAGACAGTTTTCAAAAACAAAGTAAACAAAACAACAAACAGTGTAAATGAAAGCATTTTTTATTGGATATTTTATTTATTTACATTTCAGATGTCATTCTTTTTCCCTATTTCCCCTCCCTAGAAACCCCCATCCCATCCCCTTCCTCCTTTTTGCTTTTATACCATTTTAATTACATGCATGTATTAAGGTCAGTTCTAGGTTGAGGAACTAGCAATACAATAGATGGAAATAGTCAAAGAACAAGCAAAACAGTAAACAAATTTCTGTAATCACTCCAATGATCACTATTTCTAAGGGCTTATCAGGATGACCAAATTATCTCAGCCTACTACCCTGAACTAGTTCAACATCATTTTCATGTCTGAAGCCTACTTCCTTGTTCTAGCCTAATATTTAGATTCCTGCCTGAAATTACTTAACAGGCTGGCAAGCCATGAACAGGTAAGATTCTGCACAGAGCCTTACCAACCTAAAACATAAGTCCATTGCTTTTGATAATGTATACTCCATGATGGGTAAGGAAGTAAGACATTCTTGGCAGAATAACTTAAGACAGGCTCAGTCTTGTTTATGAAAAAAAGGGGGAGAGGCAGAGAGCTTTTGGGGCCACTTGGCAAGAACCTGACATGGGCCAAGGACAAGGAAGTGGGCTTCAGTCAGGAATCTGACATTAGGCTAGAAAAAAGAAGTAATTTCAGGCAGAAATCTAAACCTTAGGCTAGTACCCAAAAAAACATTTTCTAACTGTAGCATTCTAATATTTTTCAAAATTGATAATATCTGTAATATACCTTTATATGTTCATAAAAGTAAATTTATCTACAGATTCTTTAGACTGATTTATGTAGCAATATTGTACCATGTTGCAATATACAGAAAGTAGCTTTTAATTCCATATGGACATTTTATTGAACATATCTAATGCACAATTTCATTTGAGCAGCTGAAGATTTAAGTCTGTATTTAAGACTTGAAATATGTACCTGCCCACTAAAATATAGGAATTACTGGCACAAGTTCCTGCAATTTCTCCTTCCAATAATGTGTCCAACAAAATGTTTAGCCCAAACAACACGTAACCTTAGGGTCTCCTTTATTATTAAAAGTAATAAACTTGAAAAGAAGCAGAAGTCAAAATTTCTGTTTCACCAGCCTGTTCTCTATCCATCACATTGCAAAACAGTTCCAGTGTGAATCTCTGCTGAATGAAAGATAATGTTTGAGAAGCTAGCCTCAGCTCTCAAAATTCATAATAAAACTGTTACTCTATTAAATTCCCTGAGAATATTCTTCTCATAAAACTAGTAAGGCATTCTGTATTTTAGTAGTTTTACATTTATTATGCTCAAAATTTCTCATTGAATTATCCCCTTCAGGACTACTGAAGGCATTGTAAATTCCATATGTAAAACCTTATTGGTACTGTCTTCTGTGGGGATGCTCAATTTGTAGATAGATAGTCTGAAAAATGTCTCAGCTGCTCTCTGAAGAATCTATATATACATGTATGTATGTGTGTATATATGTATGTGGTATGTATGTATGTATGTATGTATGTATGTATGTATGCATGTATGGCTATATGAATGTAAGCTTAAGAACAAAAGAGAAAAAAAAGGCACAGTTGAGACTCTAACTTCCAGGGCTGATATTTGAAAGAGGTTTGTTATTTTACAGTGTGCATTTGCCTCCTTTGCAGAAGGCCTAGTATAGAAGCTCTCTTGTGTAGACAGAACAGCCTCAGTCCTTTTTAGATATCTGAACCAACCCCACTAGTTTATATATCTTTTTTATATATCTTTTATATATCTGAACCAACCCCTCTGAACTGTGTTTATAAGTCATTTTTCTCCTTTAATTGAAGCAAACTTTTCTTCCCATTGTAAGATAGAATACATAAAATAGATGTTTCTAAAATCCACATGAGCCCATCATTGTCTGTACACTTTTTCAGATGCTGCTGCTGCTGTGGTTTCAGAATTCGTGCCATGATTCCCACAGTAACTAGTCGGAAAGCTCATCGTGCTGCACTTTGTTATCTACAACAGCGTATTTGACCTCTTCCATTTCATTCAACCTCTAGAATATTTCAACATCACTTCTGACCCAAGATAATATATAGTAGAAAAATGAGTAAAAATACTGTACAGGATATGTGTATAGCTGATGATTAGATTTGGACTGTGATTTATCTCAGGAATAAAAATCATTGCTTGGCCAATATATTCCTTTATAGCCAAGCATCAGAAGAAATGCTTTGTAAAACTTGACCTGATATATATCTGAGAAAATCATTTAAAATAAAAATAGATTAAAGGTGTGGCAATGTGTCTTCACCATAGGTTGAACATTTTCATTCACCATTCACGCTGTTCAACAATTAAGCCCCCATGCCCCCTTAGCATTTTATTTTGACTCTATTTTCATTGTTGATTCTGTACTGTGAAGATGTATACTATTTTTTAAGTAATAAGTCTTCAGGTTTTTTAGCTGCAGGATTTTGACTATTCTGACACTTCATACCATCCTGCCACCTTCATAACTGGGGAAAGATGCATAGTTCACTCAAAATGCTATCCCTAGTACAAGTTCCTGAAAGAAGCTGTGACTATCACCTTAAAAGCCCATGTCGTGCTTCTGATTTAAAAGCATACATCCCAAGCACACTAGGACACACTCTTTACTGTCTTTTTGCAGCACACTTTGCAGGGATGAGATGGTTACCATTGGACTGTGCTAAGTTCTATAAATTGTCACAGCAAGAATGTTGATCTTTGACTATTAGGGAACATGGACTCTTCTACTTAAGTAACACCCAGCATGCTTCATGAACAGACATGAAATTTAGCTTTGAGGCATATTAGAGGGTAATTTCCTGTTATAATTTGATGTATTCAAGTCTTAACATTTTCCTGAGCTAGACCAGTTAATTGAAACTAATAATCTTTGAAAGAAAGAGAGTTATAGTTCCAAAATCTGTAGTCTGTTTTACCTTAGCTCTGGAATCAGAGATGTAAATTTGTAAGGCATTGTGCAACAGGTTGGGATTCTATCTTTGAGAAGTATATAAACTCATTCATGATCTCACAGAAAAAAATATATACACAAATAGTTGTTCCCCATCCTTTAATGAGGACACTTCCTGGTCTTTTTACAATATGTGACAATAAGAAAGCAGAATTCCTAATAGAATTGGAGGAATAGCTTCTAGTGGTCCATATAATAGAACCACATCACTCATGATTATGAAAAATAAAATAGCATATGGCTGAAGTAAACAATCCATCTGATACGAAGAAATTTAAAGGTTATGTGTACTCCAAATAAGCTTAATTATAAAAAAAAAAAGAAAAAATGAAAGTTTTGGTGGTTGTAGTGGCAAGTTGCCAAGGCATGTGGTTTAAGCATGGAAGCAGAGAAGTTTGTGCTTGTGGAGGGAAACATATGTTGGGAAATGGGCTTTTCACTTTAAGGCTGTTTTTAGGGCTGCTTCCCCAAGCATTTTAAAAAGAAGATAAACAAGAATTCTCCATAGGACTTGGTCAATAGTGAGTACAGAAAAGACTGCTCTGTGTCCCTACACCTTCACATTCTCATCCTGGGAGGTCCTTTTCATCTTCTCTACCTCCTGCAGCCAAATCAACATGTTCATTCTCTTTCCCTGAGGTAAGTCTTCTTCTGACTTCCTGTCTTCCCTCCATCTCTTGCCCTCTTTCTGCAGACACTACTTCCTAACATCAGGGAAATGATAACCTTGAGAGAAATAAGATCAAAGGCTCGGGGGATTGGATGTCATCAGAAAATATACCTTTTGGGATTCTTTTAACCTTCTGGCCACAAAAGAAGAAAAAAACAGTCTAGATGCCTTCTTACAAATTTAGGGCCAGGTCTCAAGACAAGTAACATAAAACAAATACTAGGAATAAATGAAAGCTCTGGTACAAGTGGCACAGCAGGGAACTTCCATTTGAATCAGCATTAATTTCTGTAGAATTGGAGGTCAGCAGTAATCTATTTACCGGTCCTCATGCTCAGCACAATTACCATGCTATGCTAAGCACAGCAGAGCATTTGCTTGTATGAGAAGATTAGATGCCCAGAGGAAAAGAGGACTGGAGACGTTTAAAAGAGATTTGTTTCTTACATGGCTGTAATTTGAAATTCTTTCATTCTAAAGATGTGCCTGAATACTGAGACAGAGCAAATGAAAGCCAGGCATCCCTGTTACCATGCAGTCATGCATCTCACTTATTTGAAAGGCTTAATCAGCACACGGAGAAGCAAGATGTCAGACATCATGAGGCTCAGCTTACTTGCCAGTGGCAAGATCGATAGAATGCAGATGCCATTCTTTGCCACACTCCAGAGAATGCATTTACAGAGTGAGAAGGGACTTCACTCTGGACCTATTCTCCTCACATTGGACAACACCCTGGAGAGGACACTTGGGTCGTGGCCCCAGCTGGCTCAGCTGCTCCTGTTCAATTTGTCAGGTGACATCATTCTGTTGCTCAATGGTGTTAATCTGAACAGTAGGCCTTAGGGTCAGGAGCCATTTCCAGTTCATTTAGACAAGCAGGAGTGCATTTATTTTAAAGGATTGTTAAATGAAGTCTGAACATATATAGTCTTCACTGTTTAACGAATTTATTTATTTAGACGCATTGTTATATCTGACAAAACAAGCACAGAACAAGGATGTATAAACAAAACCTCACAGCCAGCAAAGATAGACTACCATTTACACTGCTATAGTCTTCATTTAGCTGTAGAATTCAGCACAGATCACATTGCTCCTGTACTTACTATAGAGATAATGATGGGGTATTTCAGAAACCCCTTATAATCCTGCTTTGCAGCTTATTAAAAAAGAGATACTCCCACTACCAATCGCACTGAAGCTCTTCCTCCTCATTGAAGATAAAAAGGAGTTTGTGGAGGCCTCTGAACTTTAGAACATATAGATAAAAATAACTTCATTTTAAATGAATTACATAAATAAAACTTTACAATGACTCCTATAATTTATAATTTGTATTACTTACTTTTGTCTTAAAAAACTGTTTCTACTAAAGATACTTTTAAAAATTATGCTATCATTAATTTTTTGGTAGATGCGAAATAAAATCCAGCTTGCAAAGCTGAACTCCCACCTGTTGGTGCAGTGGACATGCAGACACAACAAAGATGGGTAGTTTGTAGGCATCAGGGACATGCTTGAGAATCAATGCATGTTTTCCCTTCCAATACTGTCCTTGCAGCTTGAGTGATGGGAGAATTTGGAGAAGTGGGGTATACAGGTGAGACAAAGCAGAATCTTCCATGTTTAATCCAGCATCAATAATCAACTTTGATGCATTTCTCAAGAGCAATTAAGCTTAATGGTTTTATATGTTAAGCTCAACATATGTTCTTATCAATTAAAGAGAGCCTAACTTTGTTATGTGTAACCTGTGACAGTAAGATATCTCGTTTCCTGCCTCTACCACTCTATCACAAATCAGTACTATTTCTACCAAATTTACTTTTGATAGTTTATAACTCTTCTCATTGCTAATTTTCTTTTAGATATCCACTTTTCCACTGGGATGTGAACTATTTCATGATAATCCTGTCATCCATAATATATGTATACCCTTAACTTTATAGTGGGAATGATCAACATTAAATGAGAATATTGCCACAATTAGAATATTCCAAGGCTCTCCACAGATACACGCAAGCTCTTCCTCAGTCTTGTGTCTCTGCTTCCTCCCACCAGCTCTTAACCACTCCTTGCGAGTCTAGTGACATCAAATTGCTTCTGCTTCCCTAATCATCTCAACCTATCTCCTCTTCAGTTCTAGGTTAGCCCCCAATGTTTTCCAGGCATTCTTTCCTCAATCCCAAGATTGGGCTATGATTTCCTCTCCCAACAATTCTTTTCATTCAGCACGACCCCATTACACTCAATGTATGAAAAATTATTTTGAAATCCTGTCTGAAACCAAATACTTCCCGAGAAATGGACTATAATGATACCTTAGTAGCTTTCTTTTCCTTCTCTTTCATTTATTGCATTTAGAGTCACCTTCCAGAAAGTCTACCTCTGATCATCTAAGTCACTGTCAACAGGATTTATAATTACTATTTCTTAATTCTTATTTCTTTATAGTACTTTTCAGGTTGTGTTCATTTCTTATCATTTATTTGTTTATAGTTCATATCACCACAAAAGTTACTAATTTTTTGAGAATAAAGTTTTTATGGTTTGTTCATTCCCTTGTATGGATACTACCAAAGAAAGTGCCGAGCATGTAGTAAACTTGAAATGGCTATGTATTTGCAAAAGCATATCCAATTAATGGAGGGTAGATGGATTTTAGACAGATTAGCACATAATAAGAGTTCAATAACATATGTGTGTGTATGTGTGTGTGTATTCAGAAACATATATTCAGATAATATTTATTTAGAAATACATATGAAATAGTAACAATTTTCTCATACTTGAGAGGCTGAAAATCTAGTAGTTGTTCATGAGACTGGATGCCTTAGCAGTTCCAATATCATGTGGAAAACACAGAGGTTCCTGGAGAACAGCTGGTGTTTTGTTGTTACTAGAAAGCTGGAATTCTTTTTTTTTATTCAATATTTTATCAGATGCCATCCCCCTTCCTCTTTCCCCCACCCATTAATCCCCTATCCCATCCCTCCTCCTCCTCCTATTTTGCCTTTATACTGTTTAAATTACATGCAGGTATTAAGGTTAGTTCTAGGTTGAGAAACTAGCAATAGAATAGATGCAAATAGTCCAAAAACAAGGAAGACAATAAACCCAGATAACCAAAGAACATGCATGACAATAGCCAGAGTCCCATGCTCCCTCCTGTGATCACTATTTCTAAGGGCTTATCAGGATGATTAAAGTATCTGAGAATACTTCCCTGTCTTAGTCCAGAGCCATTTTCATGCCTGAAGACTATTTCTTTGTTCTAGCTTAAGATTTAGATTCCTGCCTATAATTACTTCTTTGTTCTAGCCTAGGATTTAGATTTCTGCCTGAAATTACTTCTTTGTTCTAGCCCAATGTCAGATTCCTTCCAAGCAGCCCATTTCCTTGTTCTTGGCCAATGACAGATTCCTGCCAGGCAGCCCCAAAAGCTCTCCACATCTCCTCCTTTTTATTTCATAAACAATACAGAGCCTGTCTTAGGTCATTCTGACAAGAATGCATTCCTTATCCATCATGGAATATACATTATTATAAGGAATACACTTCTGTCTTAGGTTGGTAAGGCTCTGTGCAGAATCTTACCCATCCTTGGCTTGCCAGCCTGTTAAATTAATAACTCTATCTGGGGGTCCATTATCAGTTTCAAGTCATGTACTTTAACTGCTAGCCTGTTGATGAAGTTAGAGACCAGCTTTAACACAACGGGCAGGAATAAAAGTATTCCCATGACGAGAAGGGCTAGCCTGATCAATCTATATATGCCTTTCCTGAGGTTTGACTAAAATGGAAATATTGACCTCAGGCCATGGATAACTTTATCGGCATTATCTGCAGAAAGCTGGAATTCTTGATCTAAGTTAGAAAAGGAATCTGAATCAGCAGCAGCAGCATAAAGTTAAATGAACTTGGCAGCAAGAGGGAAGGCTGAGTGAGCAAAATGTAAATAAACCTCCTTCCATTCATTCTTTGTCCTTGGTAATCTGGCTACTACCAAAAGGCTTGTACTATATTTGGAGTGGGTGTTGATGCATTAATTAAGGCAATTAGAACAGTTCCTTGGTTGAGACTCTGTACTTAGCTGATACTAATTTGTGCAAAGTTTAAAATCAGCCAACATAGTTATTTGAAATAAATAAGCAGGGTTTGGGCCACTGACAGTGTCCAGCTAATGTTTAGAGCCTTGGCAAATGCTAGTGTTCTGTAGTCTCTGGGGTCACCCTCTATGCTCAACAGTCACCTCTGGACCTCACTGTCACTCTCTCACACTTACTGTTTCAATGCATCTCATTCTGGGAGCACTTTCATATGCAGAGGCCCTAGCAATATTCTTTGTATTCCCTTGGTGTTCATTCCCCTGTCTACTTCGCAGAGAATGTGATTTCTCCAATAAAGCTGCAGCAGAAGGAAAATACTCAATCTCTGAAGAATCACTCTCCATTCCATATCCATTTCCATAGGATTAACTTCTGCTTCCATGTTTCTTCAGTTAAGAAGTAGTGTTATACCTCTTATTGTCTTTAAAAATACACTGAATATCATGCACAAACATTCAGTGGGATGTGATCTTCAAACACAGAGTTGTCATTCTCTGAGCTAGTTATGAACTATTATTGCATATTTCATTTTTGGTTTCTAACGATGATGGCAATACATAATATATTTGAAGCATCTTGCTCTGAATTGCCTAAGGTCACTTAATCTTAGGTCTATAAACATTTTCATTTTGAATTGTAACATCTTCCTTTATTATTATACTGTTGCATTTAATAGGGCAGTGGGGAGCACAGGCTAAAGAAAATTAGATTCTGAACCTTTTATGATGATGACATCCATTTGCTTGTGATCCCTATCATTAGTGAAGGAAGCTGTTATTGTGACAATGTGTCCTTGTGGGATAAACACAAGGTTTGAATTTGCTCATCAGTTTCTTCTTTACAAAAAAAAAGAAAAAAAAGAAAAAGAAAAGAAAGACAAGAAAAGCTTCAGTAGCTGTGTTCAGCACCTATTTAGTGGGAACTTAAGCATGGAAAAATATTGTAATGAATAATTCTAGTTTTGTTTAAAAAGGGCTAAAAGACTGGTATCACTTCAATTGGGATCCAGTTTAAAGGAAATTTTAAAGACATTATACAGCAATGCTCTTTATTTACAAATGTAAGTCATATTTTACTCTTAGCACCTTCAAGACTGATAAATTGAAAATAATCATAAGCTCAAGTAGAAAAATAACATGGCGGTGGAGAGGTGGCTCAGCAGTTAGGGAACACGGGCTGTTCTTAAAGAGGACCCAGCTTGTATTCCCAGGACCTACATGGTAGCTCACAACTATCTGTAACTCCAGTTCATCATCAAGAATAATTAACATGGAGAATATAAGATGTTACCTTTCAGATTCAGGCTTCATTGAACAATCCCTGACAATTTAGTTTACAATGCCAGATTTTCTTACATATTAAATGAAATAGTATAAATGCAAATGTTGTAAACATGGATTTGGGGATTGATAAAAGCAGTGTTTATAAACAACATAAAAATGAGGTCCCTTGTTTAAAAATAATTAATAGATGCAAATCCTTTATGAATATAACATATGAGCATACTTTTTAAATTTTTTATTGTCAAAGGAATGATTCTGTGACTAATGACATGTTGACATAGGTTGAGAGCTATAGCTTCTTTGTTATGTTATAGCACATAAATTTTGTAGAGTTATATAGTCTAAATCTCTCAATTACCACTGTGAACTATTCTGGCTTCACTTGGAGCCTCCTTACCTCCATATGCTAGGTGTCCTAGCAGCTTTTTATCTGCAGCTATCTACTGCAGATTATTTCCAATCTGGAAAAGGAATATTTTCATATCTTGTTTGAGTGTATGAGACAAGATCTCACGTAGCTGGAGATGACCTGAAACTCACCATGGAGCTTGACAAAAAACCTTGAACTTCTGATCCTTCTTTCTCTACCTCCTTATGCTGGGTAAATGCATTACCACATAGTGTTTATGCAGTACTGGGGATGAGAACTCTAGCTTTCTTCATGCTAGGCCAACACAGCTGTTCTATTTTCTCAGTCTCAGAGAAGTTTCTTGCTATGACAACCTGTACTTTTCCACATTTTTCCTGTTGTTGTTGATGTAAGCAAGGTGATAGTGAGGGTTAAATGTTTGTGAAATTTTCCAGATACATTTCAAAAAGACCTTATTGTTCATAAGATTGATTATAATTTTGATAGAAAGAAACTGAGCATCTAAAATATAAAGAAGTAATTCTACTACATATGTCTGTTCCTGGTTGTCTTACTTAGGTTTCATTGCTGTGAAGACACATCACGACCACTGTAACTCTTACAAAGGAAAGCATTTAATTGGGGCTGGCTTACAGTTTCAGAAGTTAAGTCCATTATCATCACAGTGGGAAGCATGTCAGCCTACAGGCAGACATGTTGCTAAAAGAGCCAAGAGAGTTCTATGACTTGATCTGAAGGCAGCCAGAAGGAGACTCTTATCTTCAGGCAACCAGGAGGATGGTCTCATCCTCACTGGGCAGAGCCTGAACATAGGAAGAGACCTCAAAGCCTGCTTCCTCAGTGATATATTTCTTTCAACAAGGCCGCACCTACTAATAGTGTCACTCACTATGGGCTAAGCATTTAAAAACATTACACTGTGTGGGCCATATCTATTCAAACCATCAGATTGAACTAAATAAAGGTGATGAACACAGAATTGATGGATCTTCAGAAACCTGTGTTTTATGAAACTTAAATGAGGATTGCAAATAATGAGTAGAATTTCCTTGGCACCGTGGGGTCCACCTTAACTTAAACCAGTTTAACTTCTTCACACAGTCAACTGAGAAATGAAAAGAAAAAAAAAAGATGGTAACAAAATGAACGTCATTTATTTGAATTCCGCTTATGATAATTTGAAAGTTCATAGTGAATATTTGCTGGTGTGTTGCCTAATAACGAGAGGTAAGTAGTTTAAGAGTAGCAATAAAAAGGACCTGCTGGATAGCATGGTTGAACATCTAGACTTTTTTCAAAGTGCCAAAACACTCTCCAAAATGATATAAGATCTTCAGATGTACATTCTTAAATCTGATTCAGCTCTTACTAAGGCTGCCATGAAATTTTATTGATCAAGATAGACTCTGCAACAGTTTCAATCTGTTTAGTGGTCTAATATTTACTGCAGTAAAGAACCTCTCTGCTTTCAATGTCTTAGCATCCAAACATTATACAAAGAACAAACACGTCACTGAGACTCTTAATGGTGTTATTCTTTTATTAACTCCTTTTTAATGTTTGCTATAATATAATTATATCATTCTCCATTTCTGTTTCCTCCATTCAAACCCTCTGATACACCCCTACTTCCTCACTTTTAGATTCATAATCTCTTTTTTCATTAAATAATATCACATACAAAATTTGTTCATGCCTAAAAATATAGGTACAATCTACACCCCAACAGTTTTTCAACCTGATACAAAGAACTACAGCCAACTAATGTTGATATCCATCAAAACGCTAGGCTCCAGCAGTTTTTATAGTCCTACCAAGAGTAATCATGAAAGTTTCATAGCCTTTTATGAAATCTGTAAAATTCTTGAGGCTTAAAATGCAAAAGAAAACAAAAGTTTACAGAATCAACGTTAAAGTTTTCCAGTGTTTAGTGTTTATGAATATAAACATTAGTTTATTATTGCAGTTCTTAACACTGTAATTATAAGAATGACTGACTTTTTAATGAGATATACAGTTCTTTAAGGTAATGATAAACAGGTCAAATGCATGCAAAAATGAGCACACTTGATATAACAATTCAAAAGAATGTTTTTAAATTGTTAACTGCAAAGAAACTATTCTACTTCTCTAACCTCATCTTTCCTAAAATAATGTGATAAGTACTTACCCATATTTTCATTCATAAAGTTCTAAGACTATTTGAGAAGTGTTAGCAATTATCAAAGAGCTGTCTAATTGACTGAGCAAGGAGTAGAAAAAAGATATAGTCAATGACAATGAACAGTGACCAATGAGAAACAGAAAAGGATACATTCATTACAATTAATAAAGTAACTTAATTATATAAACCTAAACTAATCTTGGTAGTCATCACCAATCAAGCTGATTTATATATATTGACATTAATAAGGGCAATGTTCTCTATTCACAAGTTCATATATTCACATAACATATTGTAATAAATATCATAATAGAATTATTATTATCTAAATCTGCATCGTAAAAATTTGGGCATATGGAATGTTAATGAAAATTTAAAGTCAAGTAATAGTTTTACTATATTATCATTTTATTAATATTGAACTTTTAAACTAAATTTAAAATACATGAAATTTTATGAACTGTAAAATATATATTTGTAACTATATGACTTTAATTTCACTTTTAATTTTAAGAACTAAACACATTTGAAATATAAGATCATATTATCTTAATGAATGCTTCAAACTTAGCAATTTAAATTTTTATTAGGAATTTTTTAATGTTCCAAGTTATACACTTGTAGAAAATTTATAGGTACTTAAAAATTTAAATACATGGACTATGCTTTCAGAATTGTAAATTTTCATTTAAAATATTTCAGATAACATTTTAAGTTTATCACATACTCCAAGTATAAAAATGCCATATGTTCTGGTTCATAACTATGTGTTCTTTTAATAAAAAATGATCTATACTGTTTCTATAATTTAGATTTCATAGTAACTATTATAAGTTTCAACAAATTTCTATATTGAGTTTTTATGAAAGCATAACTAACTTATACAAATTTAAGCTTGAAAGTTTGTAGCAGTGAAAATGTTAGCAACACAGTAATTTTGTTTAAAAATTCATGTGTATTTTAGTCAAGAGAAAATTATCAACAAATATTTCTTAAGTACTAAAGACTCCTGAGTTTCACTAATCTCTGTGACTATAAAATGTAAAATACGATTTAATTCTGTCTCATGGATTCAATATAGGCTTTCTAAAAGAAGTTGCTTTTCCATCCCTGTAGTTCTTTCAGACAGGAACAAATGTAGATTAGAGTTTTGACTGTGGGATGGCAACCCCCTCCCTCACTTTATGTCCCGTCTTCCTGGTGGATGTAGGCTCTATAAGTTCCCTCTGCCTACTGTCCAGCATTTCATCTAAAGACCCTCTCTTTGAATCCTGAGAGTCTCTCACCTCCCAGGTCTCTTGTGCATTCTGGAGGGTCCCCCAAACTCCTATTTCCCTAGGTTGCCTATTTCCATTCTTCTTGCTGGACCTCAGGCTCCAGTCCTTTTTCCTCACCCAGTAGCAGAACAGGTTCCCCTCTCCCCCTAACCACCCCCCCCCGCCCCTGTCCACTTTCCCTCCCAAGTCTCTCCTGCCCTCCCCACTTGTGATTGTTTTCTTCTTCCTCCCAAGTGCGACTGAGGCGTCCTCACTTGGGCCCTTCAGCTTGTTGACCTTTCTGAGTTCTGTGGACTGTATCTTGGGTATTCTGTACTTTTTTTTTTTGGCTAATATCTACTTATTACTGAGTACATACCATGCATGTCCTTTTGGGTCTTAGTTACCTCACTCAAGATGATATTTTCTCGTTCCATCCATTTGCCTGCAAAACTCAGGATGTCCTTGTTCTTAATAGCTGAGTAGTATTCCATTGTATAAAGGAACCACATTTTCTGTATCCATTCTTCTGTGAAGGGACATCTGGGTTGTTTCCAGATTCTGGCTATCACAAATAAGGCTGCTATGCAGCATCTTTTGGGTATATTTCCAAAGGGGGTATTGCTGGGTCTTCAAGTAGATCTATTTCCAATTTTCTGAGGAACCTCCAGATTGGTTTCCAAAGTGGTTGTGCCAGTTTGCAAACCTATCGGAACTGCAGGGATGGAAATAGAGAGGAGCCTGAGAAAGAGAAGGTCCAGTCACAGGCCCAAAGTGGGATCCAGCTCAACAAGAGGTTTCAAGACCTGACACTATTGGTGAGGCTATAGAGCTCTCAAAAAAAGGGACCTAGCATAACTGCCCTCCGAAAGACCCAACAAGCAGCTGAAAGAGTCAGATGCAGATTTTGAACCCAACCAATGGACAGAAGCTGCTGACCCCTGTAGTTGAATTAGGAAAAGGCTTGAAGAAGCTGAGGAGGAGGGCAACCCTGTAGGAGAACCAGCAGTCTTAATTAATCTGGATCCCCGAGATCTCCTAAACACTGAACTACCAACCAGGCTGCATACACCTGCTGATATGAGGCTCCGAACACATCAGCAGAAGACTGCTGGGTCTGGGTCAGTCAGAGAAGATGCGTCTAAAGCTCAATAGACTGGAGGGCCCAGAGAGTTTAGAGTTCTGGTTGTTTGAGGGGTTGGGACATTCTCATGGAGACAGGGGGTTAAAAGGAGATAATGGGATGTGGAACAGTCAGAGGGTGGAAGGGGAAGGGGGAATAAAATCTGGAGTGTTAAATAAATAAATAGATAAATAAATAAATGTAAAAAAAAGAAGTTGCTTTTGCTGATATAGCTCACAATTTAAGACAATATACTTGCACAAATCTAAATCAAAATATAGAAAAGATAAGATTCTTAGAAGCCAGTTACAAAGCACAGAGCGCAGTAAGCGTGCGTGTCATAGTTACCATATCACTCTTTGTAAATGTGGTAATGAGTAACAGACCTGTCAGCTGGATGTGACTGAAATGATGTGTGGGTACAAGTTAAGCTCACTTAAACTCTCTTACAGCCAAGTCTGACATCCTTATGATTTCTGATACATGTATATATTTTTTTCTGTTTTCTTTCCAGAATGCTCTGGGCCATTGGGAATCGAAGGTGGGATCATATCCAATCAGCAAATCACAGCTTCGTCTACTCACCGAGCTCTTTTTGGACTGCAGAAGTGGTATCCCTACTATGCTCGGCTTAATAAGAAGGGCCTTATAAACGCCTGGACAGCTGCGGAAAATGACAGATGGCCATGGATTCAGGTAACAGAGGGATGAGGCAAAGCCGTTTCCCAAATGATCAGAATCATGGAAGTAGGTTAGGGAGAATCTCTTGTGATGCTTTCTTATGGTTAAAATGTGATTTAGTTTAGAATCAAACTGGTTTAAAATTCTAAAAAAATTGTGGAGAGTATTCACATTCTCTGTCTGAAAATATGCAAATAACATCAAGGTCTCTAAAGTTATATTAAAGAAAGAGGTCTTATCATTTGCATAAGTTAATTCTTTAAGTTGTAATATTTAGCAACAGGTTCTGAAATAAGAACGTAAAAATTTCATCTATGTGGATTTTGTGAGAAATCGTTTCCCATATGCAGAAATTAAGTGCAATCAGATCATTATAATATCAAACTTTTCATAAATGAGAGAATTTTAATTCACTGTGCTTTATATCCTCATCAGTCAGCTAATTTTAAAACATGATATGTTAAGTGCTTTGCTAGAGAAGAACCATCATAGCAAAGCTGTTAGCCATTATTCTGTCCATTTAAGCTTCGTGAGTGCTCGAGTAAACGCAGAAATTAGATCTATTAGGAAGTCAGAAAAGATGGTCTGATTTCTGTGAAATATTATACTTTTTTTCCATGTGGTTCCTTAATATAGTCACTATCTAACAAATCAATAGTAGCAGATACCAAGTTGGAGAAAAGTCCAGTATACTGAGGGTCAGGGTAATCATGTTGAAACTACATGAATTTGGGACATTTTTGATAGAAGGTGATTTCGGAAGATTGCTTCAAGTGGTCTAGAGTTTCAGGAAACAGCATAATCGACAGTAGTACGTGAGAATCTCGCAAATAGCATGTAGAAAGTCAGAACAAGTAGTGTTATTGGAGAAATGCATTTAAATTCAGTGTGAGAGTTTGCCAATGCTGTCGTGTTATTCTAAAGGGTTGTGCCATGCTTTGTTGCCATCGAGTCCTCTGAAAGAATTTTATTAGATAAATCATCTTTACACTATAATTTGAGTCAGAGAAACATGGAACATTTTGTGTTACATTATTAAGTATAACATATTTAAAGATCTATCTACAGACATTAACAGCAACAAATTTGATTTGTGGTTGAGGACAAAGACTTTCCTACTTCTCAACTAAGCCTAACTCTTTTAGTGGCTGCTTTTGTTGGGATCTCATAGTAAATTATATGTACATTAAATACATTGCATTTACCTTCACACCATTATAGAGTTAAATAAAGTTCATTTTTTTCATAATTTATGTTGGCCTGCATTTGTGGACATTAACTCGGAAATTACAAATGACTATTTCATTCAGTAGCTACATATGCACAAAAGGCACCAGATTATAGCAACACTATATCTATAAGATGTTGGCAGCAAGTGAACAAAATCCCACTTAAGGTTTAAAATATATATAATAAGAAACATTTTATATTTAATTTGATAGTGATCTTTCTAGACACACTTTAGCCACTTGGACAGTCTCAAACACATTTATAGAACTCCCATACCAAACCTTAAATATAAAATATAAAAATAAACATTAAATATAAAATATATTAAAAATAATACATAAATAAGTATACAAATTAAAATTTACTTACAGTTTGAACATTTTATATATGAGTAATGAGTTCTGTATTTACATGATCACCCACCATTTTTATTTGTTTTATAATTCTTCCTTTCTATCTGATTCCTTCATAATTAATGGCCCTTATTCTTTAATTTTAATGGTTTCATTTGTATGCATATTACTTTAAAAATACACTTCGATGATTTTATTTTGTGCTGCTCATCTGTGTTGCTTATGGCTGGCCGCTTGGTATTGGAAAACATATCCTTGGAGAAGTTGATTCTCCATCTCTCAGCAGTGGTTAATTGCCAATAGCTCATCAATAGTGTCGTGTGAAATATCCTCTTTCAGCATTGACATGTAAGCTGGTGTGGTCATTTGCAGATCTTCTTTCTTTTTGACAAGTATGTTATTGAGATTTTATGGGTGCAGATTATCTGATATACATAGAAAACATTATCTCCAACAAGATTCTCTTAAACTCTTGTTCTTAGAATCTTTCTATTCTCCCTTATCCAAATTTTGTGAAATCTTAAGTGTTAGAGATATGTTGTATATGTATCCAATATGTCTGGACATTCAATGGTCTGTTGTTCTTAGCCTTTTGGCCAGTTGTGACTTTCTATAATAGTCTTTGTGTGTTTCTGAAATAAATTTCAATGACAAGGGGTAAAAATAAGCTTATCTGTTAGTATAAAGATAACTATTTAGAATGCAGTTAGAAATTATACTGATTTAGGGAATTAGCAGAAAATTCTTCTCAAATGTTCATAGCCTTACCTGCCACATGCACTGGGTTGAGCTTACATTATCAGACAAATATTCTCTCCTACTGAGTCCAAATAAATGGCAGTTGGTTACCCATGGGAATATAAATGCTGCTATGGCTAATTTGGAATATTTTGCAGTTTGGGTCATTATTTTGGTTCCATGGCTTGTAGATATTATAGAGACTTTGGGCCAGTGATTGTTTTTCTCTGTTGGAAGTTTGCATCTTTACTTCTGAAACAGTAAAAGCAGGCAGGAGGCATCCAGGTTAGCTTGAGCTTGATTCCTCTAAGTCCTTGCTCAAGGTGTCTTTGGCAATCAGGTCTTATCTTCAGTTTCTGGAAAGAAACAAAAGCAAAGGTTTCAGAGGTTTAGTGATTTTGGTAGTTACTCTATGGTTTCTTAAGAGCTCTTTGTCACCTCAAGTGGTCAAGTGGTGTACCTTCACTGAAGTGTGTGTGTGTCTTTGTGTGTGTGTGTGTGTGTGTGTGTGTGTGTGTGTGTGTGTTTATAACTCAGTAAACATAAAATAATCATTTTCTGTAAGTTTTTCAGACATCTTGGTGTTGCTTATTCTTTCTTCTTCCCTCTTCCTCTGGAGTGCCTTTTTCCTCCCTCCCTAGGTAAGTCCCATCGCTATATTCTCATACTTTTTTCAACTACCTGTATCCTAATATCTTCCTCTCCTGTCTGCTTCCATTTTTCTACTTTACTTTCTTAGTTAAATGGTTGTTCCAGGATAAATATTCACATTGAAAGATTTAGAGCTAGGATTCACAAATGATAGAGAACATCAACGTTTGGTCTTAGTGTACATTTCCATACATTCCTCTCCAAATATCAGGATTTTAGTTTTCTTTAAAGCTGACTAGTATCCCACATTATATATGTACCTTATTTTCATTATCCACTTAAAGAATATATAGATTTTTTCCCATTATCTAGCTATTGTGAATAAAGAGGCAAAAAGCATGGCTGAGGGAGTATTTGTAGAGTGTAATGTCCGTTCCTTTGGTCAAACTTAAATATACTCATCATTTTTTAGTTAAAATATTTTCTTTTTTAATTTATTAATCATTTGTTTACAAATGTTATTCCTCTTCCACAACCACCCCAACCCATCTCACCCCCTTTGCCTCTCAGATGGTGCTCCTGCACCCTCCTACCCACTCCTTCCTCACCCTTCTAGCATCCGCCTTCTCTGGGGTATCAAAAGCCTCCACAGGACCAAGCCTCTCCCCTCCCACATATGTAGATGAGGCATTCCTCTACTACATATGTAGCAGGAGCCACAGACTGGCCAATGTGTACTCTTTGGTTGGTAGTTTAGTTGCTAGGCGCTCTGGGGATTCTGGTTAATTTATACTATTGTTCTTCCTATAGAATTACAATCTCCTAAGTTCCTTCACCTCTTCCCCTAACACTTCCATTGGGGTTTCCAGGTTCAGCCCAGTGGTTGGCCTTATCAGTATCTGTCTTAGTCAGGTGCTCATATAGCCTCTCAGGATAGCTATACCAGGCTCCTGTCTGCAAACACATTTTGGCATCAGCAATAGTGCTGGTGTTTGGTGTCAGTGGATGGACTGGATCACATGGTAAAGTTGTCTCTGGATGCCCTTTCCTTCAGCCTCTGCTCCATTTTTCCCTACATTTCCTTTAAACAGGGACAATTCTGGGTTAAAAATTTTTAGATGGTTGGGTGGCCCCATCCCTTCACTGGGGACCATGTCTATCTGCGGGAGGTGGTCTCTTCATCCCCATGTGTCCTCGGAACCTCTCCTATCCCTGATGTCTGGGACTTTCTAGTGGTTTCCCAAGTTTCCCACCCCCACCTGATACTTATTTCTATTTGGTTTCCTGGCCCTCTTGACTTCTCTCCTGTCTCTTCCAATACCAGGTCATACTTCCTCATCCCCACCCATTCCCTTTTACCCAGGTCCCTCCCTTCCTCTGCCTCCCATGATTATTTTGTTTCCCCTTCTAAGATGGTTTGAAGTCTCCACATTTTGTCCTTCCTTTGTGTTAAGCTCCATATGGTTTCTGAGTTATATCATGGGTATTCTAAGCTATTGGGCTAATATCCACTTATCAGTGAGTACATACCATGTATGTCCTTATGGGTCTGGATTACCTCACACAGGATATTTTCTAGTTCTCTCCAATTGCCTGCAAAGTTTGTGATGTCCTCAATTTTAATAGCTGAGTAGTATTTCATTGTGTAAATGTGCCACATTTTCTGTACCCATTCTTCTGTTGCGGGACATCTGGGTTGTTCCCAGCTTCTGGCTATTATAAATAAGTCTGCTATTAACAGAGTGGAACACCTGTCCTTGTTATATAGTGGAGCATCTTTTGGCTATATGCCTAGGAGTGGTATAGCTGGGTCTTCAGGTAGACCTATTTCCAATTTTCTGAGGAACCGCCAGATTAATTTGATTAGAGTGGTTATGCCAGCTGGCAATCTCACCAACAATGGAAAACTGTTCCTCTTTCTTTACAGCTTTGACTGCATCTGTTGTCAACTGAGTTTTTGATCTTAGCCATTCTGATTGGTATAAGGTGGAATATCAGGGTTGTTTTGATTTGCATTTCTCTAATTACTAAGAAAGTTGAACATTTCTTTAGGTGCTTCTTAGACATTCAAGATTCTTCAGTTGAGAATTCTTTATTTAGCTCAATGCTGGTGTTTTAATTGGGTATATGCATTGAATTCCTGATGTTTCTAAATCTTTTAGCATGATGGGATGTTATATTTTGTCAAAGGCTTTTTCAGAATCTAATAAGATCCTCGTGTGATTTTTATTCCTTTGCATTTGTTTATATAGTGGATTATGTTGATGGATATCTGTATATTGAAACATCCCTGCACCCCTGAATAAAGCATACTTGATTGTCTTGAATAATTGTCTTGATGTGTTTTTGGATTTGGTTTGCAATAATTTTATTGACTATTTTTGCACAGATATTCATAAGAGAAATTGGTCTGAAGTTCTCTTTCTTTGTTGGGTCTTTGTGTAGCTTAGGTACCAGAGTAACTGGTTTCATAAAATGAATTAGGTAGTATTCCTTCTGTTTCTATTTTGTGGAATAGTCTGAGTATTGTTATTTGGTAGTCTTTGAAGGTCTGATAAATTCTGCACTAAAACCTTCTGGCCTGAGCTTTTGTTTTTTTGATTTGTTTTATTGGTTAGGAAAATTTTAATGACTGCTTCTATTTCTTTAGGTGTTATGGTACTATATATACAGTTTACTTGATCCTGATTTAACTTTGACACATGACATCTGTCTAGTAAATAATACACTTCATCTAGATTTTCCAGTTTTGTTGAGTATAGGCTTTGTAGTAGTATCTAATGATTTTTTGAATTTTCTCCGTACTTGTTAAGTCTCCCTTTTCATTTGTGATTTTGGGAATTTGAATACTGTCTCTGTGCCCTTTAGCTAGTTTGAAAAAGGGTTTATCTATCTTGTTGATTTTCTTAATAAATCAGCTTGTAGTTTAGTTGATTCTTTGTATAGTTCTCTTTGTTTCTTTTTTTAATTTTTAAAATTAATTAATTTATTCATTCATAATCTCACCATTGCCCCTCTCTACCAGTCCCCTGTCTTACAATTCCTAACCCCATTCCTCCCCCCTACCCCGTCCCTGAGAGGATGCTATCTCACCTGGCCTCCCTAGGGAGAACTCATGCATCTTCTCCCACTGAGGCCAGACCAGACAGTCCTCTGCTGTATGTGTGTTGGGAGCCTCAGACCAGCTCCTGTATGCAGCCTGGTTGGTGGCTCAGTGTCAGCGAGCTCCCAGGGGTCTGGATGATTGCTGGTCTTCCTATGAAGTTGCCCTACTCATCTTCTTCTTCTATCCTCCCCTTAATTCAATCATAAGGGTCCCCAACTTCAGTCCAATGACTAGGTCTAAGTATCTATGTCTGTCTCAGTCAGCTGCTGTTTGAGGCTCTCAGAGGATAGTCACTACCTCAGAATAAAAAGCTGGAAAAAAATTACTAAGCAAATTGTCCTAAGAAACATGCTAGAGTAGCGATTGTAATATCCAATAAAATAGACTTTCTTTTATATGTTATTAAACGAGATGTGTCCCACTTAGTAGGGAGAAGAAAATAATCAAGGTGAACTCTAAATATCTATACCCTAAATGTGAGGGCACCTACATTTGTAAAAGAAACATTACTAAAGCTCAAAACACAACTTGATGCTCACACAATGAGATTGGGAGACTTCAACACCCCACTCACTCTTACCAATGGACAGATCATGGAAACAAAAACTAAACAGAGACACAATGAAACTAACAGAAGTTATGAATCAAATGGATTTAACAGATATGTACAGAATATTTCACCCTAAAACAACAAAAAAGCATACCTTCTTTTCAGCACCTCCTTGTACCTCCAAATTCACGATATTATAGGACACAAAACAAGCTTCAACAGATATAGTAAGATTGAAATAATCCTGTGTATTCTGACAGAAAATTGTAGACTAAGGCTGGTCTTCAATAACAACAAAACAGTAATTTTTATCCAGCTTTTTATTCTGAGGTAGTGTTTGTTTTTGTCCCTGAAGTGTGTTTCCTGTATGCAACAATATACTGGGTCCTGTTTATTTATACAGTCTGTTAGCCTATGTCTTTTTATTAGAGAATTGTGTCCATTGATGTTGAGAGATATTAAAGACCAATAATTGTTGCTTCCTGCTATTTTTGTTGTTAGTGGTGATATGTTTGTGCAGTTCTCCTCTTTTGCGTTTATTGTGAGATGATTATTTTCTTGGTTTTTCTCAAGTGTAGTTTCCCACTTTGTGTTGGAGTTTTCCTTCTATTATTCTCTATAGGATAGATTAGTAGAAAGATATTGCTTAAATTTGGTTTTGTAGTGGAATATCTTGGTTTCTCCATCCATGGTGATTGAGAGTTTAGCTGAGTACAGTAGCCTGGACTGGCATATGGGTTCTCTTAGTGTCTGTATGACAACTGTCCAAGATCTTCTGGCTTTTAGAGTCACTGTTGAGAAGTCTGATGTAATTCTGATAGGTCTGCCTATATATGTTACTTGGCCTTTTCCCTTACTGCTTTTAATATTCTTTCTCTGTTCTATGCACTTAGTGTTTTGATTGTTACATTACAGGAGGAATTTCTTTTCTGGTAGAATCTATTTGGTGTTCTATAGGCTTCTTGTACTTTTATGACCATCTCTTTCTTTAGGTTAAGGAAGTTTTCTTGTATAATTTTGAAGAAGATATTTCCTGGCCCTTTACATTGAGAATCTTCTCTCTCTTCTATTTCTATTATTCTTAGGTTTGATCTTTTCATTGTGTTCTGGATGTCTTGGATGTTTTACATCAGGAGCTTATTTTTTGGCACTTTGTATTTTCTTTGACTGTTGTGTCAGTGTCTTCTATGGTAAGTTTTATGCCTTAGGTTCTCTCTTCTATCTCTTGTATTCTGTTGGTGATGTTTGCATTTGTAACTCCTGATCTCTTTCCTAGGTTTTCTATCTCCAGGATTGCCTCTATTTGTGATTTCTTTATTGTTTCTATTTCCATTTTTAGGTCCTGGACTGTTTTATTCAATTCCTTCACTGGCTTGCTTGTGTTTCCCTGTATTTTTTTTAAAGGATTTAAATGATTCCTCTTTAAGACCTTCTACATATTTACCAGTGTTCTGTTTTTCTTTAAGGGAGTTATTTATGTCCTCCTTAAGGTCCTCTATTATCTTGGGATGGGATTTTAGGTCAGAATCTTGCTTTTCAGGTGTGCTAGGCTATCCAGGGCTTGCTGTGGTGAGAGAACTGGGTTCTGATGGTGTCAAGTGGTGTTGAAATCTGTTGCATATGTTCTTGTGCTTGCCTTTTGCCATCTGGTTATCTGAGGAGTTAACTGGTCTTGCTGTTTCTTACTGGATCCTCTTGCTTCTATGAGCTTGTGAGCCTGGCTATGATGGACCTCCTGAGAATAAAGTTGTCTCTGGGTTTAGGAGGGAATCTGGAGTACCTTGGGCTGAGTTGTGGGCAGAAAGAAAGATATGTCTCTGGCATTAATGCCAGACTCTACTGAGCCCTGTGGGGGTCCCAGTTAGGCCGAGTATTGGGGAAGGGGTGTCTCACCAGTGACCCTAGTTGTGTTGGAGCTCCTGAGAGTCAAGCTGTCTCTGGGTGTGGGAAGGGGTTTATACTAATCATTTTTATGGGCAAATATTTCATTCTATTTTTGGACCATTTTATTGTGCACTTAATATAACACATCATTCTTTCTTTCAAAATAAGATGTTTATACATCCATTGTCCTAGGAATGCTATTATTGAATGGAATAAGAAAATAATCTGCTCAGAAAATTTTAAAGATGAGTTGATCACCTTAAACAGAATAATTAAAAAATTATCTTACTACTAATAGGAATGATGTTACAATAAAGGGGAGAGCATGTGGTGATAAATTTTTTTTATGTGAAGCTGATAATGAACTTGATATAAATAAGCACGGGCAAATGCAACATGTTTTGTAGAAGAAGATCTCTTGCACACAATGAGTTAAAACTAAAGCTTCTTTACTGTTATACAATATGCAGGGATTAGTTATGCTCAGGGTACATATTTCATTATTGTTTTCATAAGAGTATCTTATTTCATGTTATTTTTCTAAAGAGAGATTGTCAATTAGTTAAAACTCATACTTAAAAGATTGACTCTAATTAGGTCCTAAATTTTTTCTGTGTTGGAGAATTCATTATTAAATTCTCCTGTTTCTTGATTCTCCTATTTATATTCAGTATTTAAAATGAAGCTTTTGAGTACTTTGCTAAATCCACGTATAAGTGCGTTATTCTCTTAATCATTCATGTGTATGACATAATATACCATTTTTTAGTATGCAATTTAATTTATTTCTTTGTCTTGATAAAATGAAAATTAAAATTGCCAATTTAAATTTACATGCTGAGCATTTAATTATTGATGGAACCACAATTTTCGTGATTGGTTCTGATTTTAATGATTAGTACAGTAACTGTAATTCAACAAATTTTTACTTTATTTTTACAAATTTTTCTGGCCTTCTAACTCTCCATTTATATTTTTTGATCATTTAAATAACAGCCACATCATACTTCAGATAATTAACACCTTAGGATATGAATTGATATTTTGGAATCATGTATTAGAAATAGGGAATTTGAACATATTAGTATGTCTTAGATTATTGGATCATTTCATTTAAAAAACTAAAATACTTCTATTAAACATTTGCATGTATTGCTAACTAAATAGGATTATCCAGGTTGACTACTTGCTATTTAATTTTTAAGATTTATTTTTTTATTTCTGTATATTTTATGTTAATATATAATAGTGTTTAATTTCCTTCATTTCCTTTTTTTCTGAAGTAATTTTGGGAATTAAACATCTTGCTATTCTTTTATTCAAATTATTAACAAACATTTCTGTTCTGATGTTGTTATTTACTATATCAGTTACTAAAACAGAGCAACGCAGTGTTTACCTTTAAAATGTCCTGAGTCACCCATCCTGGGAAGCTTTGGCTTCTGTCTTTGAGGTTAGCCTAGAGACTTAGTTTAAGAAGTTAGTATTATAGTCAATAGTCAAGTGCTTGCCCATGCCCTGGATTCAATCTATAGTACCTTTCTAGGAAGTTAAGAGAGAAGCTCTGAGTATGGAGATGGTAAAACAAAGAAAGAAAACTAACAGGATAAGATACTTGAACTTGTCTCTTATAGCTCAGAAACTTACACCACAAACACAGTCTTTTGTCTTATGCAAACAGCTTATTTTAGTAGTACTTTTTCAAACCTTAAGTTGACTTAATCATAATTCTGGAATGTGAGGAAATTCCCATCACCATATTCATTGTACAAGTATATTACTACATGTTGATATGTATGATGGGAAAAAATATAGTACAATACTTAGACTTCCATTTGAAAGTTAATTTACTCTTTGTATCTTTGTTGGTGCTAGTATTTTAACACTGATTAAAGTAGATTGGATCTTTTCAGTTTTAAATAATATATTTTACTTTCTAAAGATTTGAATATGATCTTAATATCCATCTTTCTCTTGAATTATACATTATGTACGTGTAAAAGAAAGGCATTTCCTGTATTTTACTGCACTCAGGATTATGGGTCATTAGGCAAAATAACAACCTCAGTGTTACTGCTCCTCAGACCATCTGTGTGTCATCCTCACCCTGTGTAGTAAAAAGATTGCATCGGCTTGGGAAGCCTGGGTCTTTTATTTATTTGTTTGTTTTGTTGTGATTTTTTTCTGCCTCATTTATGATAAAAGATAAATTAAAACAAAACAAAACCAATGAGAAAACCAAGTTGGCTTGAGTGTGACAATGGATCTGGTTTTGCTGCCTTGAAATCCCAGACCATTGACTTGAGAAGGAGGGAGGAGAAGGAAGAACAGTGAAATGAAGGAGAAAAGAAAGACAGTACAAGTCCATCATCAGGGAAAGTCTGCCAGAGAGCTTGCTGGTAGTGTCCACAGCATCAGAGTCGACGGATAACTATGTGCCCTGTAATTAGTTATGGAACAGTTTAATCAATGGGTGACTTGGTGTTAGCTATTAGTTATGGAATTCTTTCTGTTCCAAGCTGACTCCTGTTTCTTTTGTATTAATGAAAAAGACAGTTATCTGACTTCTGCATTTTCAACACAACTGAGAATTAATTTAGCACATTAATTACATGTCTCTGGACTGCAATTAGTTTGCTTTTTGGTTCTCTCCTTCTCTGTCTCTCTCTGTCTCTTTCTGCCTCTCTCTGTCTTTCTCTGCCTCTCTCTGTCTCTTTCTACCTCTCTCTGTCTTTCTCTGCCTCTCTGCCTTTCTCTGTTTCAGTCTCTCTCCCTCTCCCTATCTCTCTGTGTCTCTCTGCCTTGCTCTGTCTCTCTGCCTCTCTCTGTGTCTCACTGACTTTCTGTGTCTCTCTGCCACTCTTGTCCCTCTCTGTGTGTCTCTCTCTTCTTCTCTCTCCCTCTTTCCTCCCTTCCTTTCTTTCTTTCATTTTTGGCTTGTTTTTAGAGGTGTGTAACAGTGAGACTGAGAGTGCTCCAAAACGGTCTAGTCATCACACCGTGTCCACGGTAGCAGTTGAAATGCCTTGCACTCCCTTATTGTCTATCTCTCTCATACACAGTAATCACAGATGGTGATGATGGAAAACCATCAGATTTTCACCAATTTTAAGTCCATTTTCATAATACTGTGAAAAAACTGGTAATGGATTCATGACTGAGTACTGAAAAAATAGGGATTATGGAACATAAAAGATACATGATTTACTTCCCATGGTATTCATAATCATTCAAAGATTCTAACAATATCCAAACAACTTGCCTTATTCTGTTCAGTTACATCTAATATACCACTGCTGGCGTATATGGGACAATGGATCAGAAAAGTCTTGCTCATCTTTCAGGAAGAGGAACTTAACTTCATATTAAATCAATGACCAACATTTTCTTCCTGATCACTGTTAACTACTTTCACATATAACAATAGAGAAGCATGAAAGAAACCTGCAAGGTAATTTTGGAGAAGACTGCCAGTTAAGATCTGCACCAAAATATAGCAAGTTATACTTTTGCTTGCCTCATTTATATTTTATTCCTGAAATGTTAAAAAATGAATGTTTGGGGCCATCTAGATAGCTCAGCAGGTAAGGGTTCTTGCTGCCAATCCTGATGACCTGAATTAGATCCCTGGAACCTATGTGATAGAAGAAGAGAGTTGACATCAATAAGCTGTCCTCTGGCTCCCACAAATATTCTCTGCCATGTACAGGCACACACCACATACAAACAGAATACATACATACAGAACACATACATACATTCACACACACACACATACATATGTACCCCACAATGTACAGGCACACTCCACAAATGTATAGATATACCACATACATACGGACACAACACACACGTGCATGCATGCATGTGCAGGCTCTACAAATACAGACACAGACATTCATACATGCACTAAAATGTAATAAAAACTTTTTTTCTTGACAATTATAAGGAATCCCAGTAATATTAAAATAATTATTTATTGAAATTTTTGAAGGATTTTAATAAAGATTTTGCTATAATAGCACCACAAGAATCTAGAAACCCAGACATATTTAGAATACATGTATCTTCTTCCTCTATGAATAATGTCCTTAGACAGTATTAAAAATCCTAGTGTTTGTCTAACAGGCAACATTTGAAATTTTACTCTTCTATAAATATCAAAAACAAAAAAATATTCTACGTGCTGCTGTGTCTAGAATATAAAGAGTTATAGGGATGAGGTTTAATGTAAATTTTAAATTCTAAGGAGATAATTTAGTAAGCCTTCCTTGTTTAAAATACTTCATGTTAGTGTGACTTTATGGGCTTAGCTTTTGAAATTCCTAGGAGACACAGTTTCATAGTAAACTGTCTGAACGTCTGGCTCTTACAATATTTCTGCCTCGTTTTGCGCAAGGAACCCTGAACTTCACCAAAATAGCCAACAGAGGAACAAGTATCAAGTATCATTATGCAGACCTAGTAGCATATGTTTAAGAATATATAAAAATAGGCATATATATATATGTGTGTGTGTGTGTGTGTGTGTGTGTGTGTGTGTACAGCAGATATTGATAAGATAAAGATCTCATAATTGAAAGAAAACAAGGAGAGTGGGAGTATTCAAAGGGAAGAGCGGGGATGAAGAAACGATGTAATTATATTACAATCTAAAAAAAAATAGAATTCTTTTTCATTTTACTTTCTATACATCTTGGCCATGGGGAAATTCTAAAAATTAAATTTATATTTTCAAAAGTTGAGATGTCGAGTGGTCTATTATGGGTCCACCTCTATATTTTCAGACTCTACTAAAATGGAGAAAATTTGAATCTTTAAAAGTAATAATTCCCTTTTCATGAGAAAAGCATTGAGAATTCAGAATTGCTGGATACAGAATCTATCTGGATTTCCTTTGTGCTCGGCACCCTGGTTCTGGCCTAGTACTGCATCTCACAGCCAGCTAGGCAAGCTCTGATATGCACAGACCTGTTCCTGGCTTGTGGAACTGGAGCATTCTAAGCTCCAATCATCTTTGAGAGACTCTATTATCTTTCAGAGCCGCTTACAAATCTATGAGCTAAGTGTACTCTTCAGTTTGTGAGGCAGAATCCTCTCAGCCAAGGGTGTTAAGCCTGCTTACCAGAACTCCCTGTGGGAAATGCTCTTAATGAATAGCAGTCACTCCTGTCTCTACAGCAGCAGTTTAACAGAGCTGCATCAATGCCTTCTGCAAGAACAGAGTTTCCTGGCAGCCTGTCCTCAAGTACCTACATGTGAGAAATGCAGAGAAGTAGAAGAGTGTGAGCCTGAAGTAACGGTTTGCCTGTCTCTTCATGTTTATCTTCTGGGAACTGGCAGTATTACTATTTGGACAGGGCTGAAGGAATCCCTTATTTCCACAGCAGACACTGAACAAATTTGTTCTGCCCCAGCGCCTCACTGAAAACCTCCTTGTGTTGAAAATATGACCAAATACCAAGCCACCTGGCCTCACTCTGAAAGCTTCATTTTCTCATAGCAGCAATTAATTTAAATTTTTTTTCTGTCTGAGACTGAACTTTCAAAACTGACTGAACATAGACTTAATGAAACAGACACACAGTCGCCTATACTTGTTAGAAACCAACACATTCTCCATGGCGTGATATTAGCTAGTTATGTCTAAACGAACTCTAGCTACTCCATATGTCAGCTGACACTTTCAAATAACTCATGTGATCCTTTTTATTCATGTGTGCAGATATGTAATCATTTGGCCTTCCGAAACCTGTATAATGCAAAATCATGATTCAAACTCAGCTGGTGTGAGAGACCAGCTCTGAAAAATGCGAGATCCTCTGTGCTCTGAAGTCTACAGCTCCAAAGTTCATTGCTAGTCTGTAACACTGGTTCTCAAATTTTACATAAATTCCACATTAAGATCTCTTTTCAAACATGGCTCCTCTCTTAGAGTTTCAGATTTACTGAGATCCTTGGATGACCAAGGGATTCAAGAGGGCAGATAACTCACGTGCATTTTGGTTCTGCCAATTGTGTTGAAGTTCATTGTCTAGCAAGTGATAATTTTTTCACTATAGAGCTGTTTCTTTAATTGGTAGAAGCAACTTCATTAATGTGGAAATGCTGGAGTACAGTTTACTATTCTTCAAAATGTGACCTCACTGAAACATATTTTAAAGTAATGAATTACCGCACAGAACATCACAAATCTAAGACCTACTTTACTTAAGATCTCTTCCTGATGCTTTATTGTTAGCATCTCTCAGTCCTGCATAAAAATCCATTGGTACATACACTGACAATGTTCATGTTTAATTGTTTCCAAAAGATTTTACTGTGCAATATGAAGCCTTCAAAAATGAAGCCATAATTAAATAGTACAAGGAGTGTAAAACTATCTACATCCCACAAGACCTGGATTTAAAAGTTTTATTGTTAAATTTGCAATCATGTCTTAACAGAAGAGATTCCTACAGAATCATGTCTTAACAGAAGAGATGAGCCCAAAGTATAATGAAAAAATATTTTACATTTTAATTATTAAAGGTGACCTTGGCATTTCCCCATGTTTCAGGATGGTCTTAATTAAGTTTCTCGAAAAAAAAAAAAAAAGGAAACCCAGTAAACTAAGTCCAAAAGAAGATCAAAGGAAATCAGAAAACAAGAGGGAATGGTCTTATTATGCTACAGAATTTAGCAGTTTTGTCTATTTTCATCATATCATTTTGTAGTCAAACAACTTTCCTAGCAGAACTCACTGTGTGCACACATGTGTGTGTATGTGTGTGTGTGTGTGTGTGTGAGTGAGTGTGTGTGTGTATGTGTGTGCAGGGCTCACAGGAAGAAACTAACTCAACTTTGAGGTTCTGAATAAGTGAATTCATTTTCCATTAATGCTTTCAACAACATATTTTTGTATCATATATTGGCTACATTCTCCCCATGTGTTTATTCTTAATGTCGCTACTGCTGCTTTTCCCAGAATTGATATATTTAATTAAAATTGTAGCTGTTTGAGCCTAACATTGGCATACTTAATATAGATTGCTTCATTTTCTTATGATTTTGGTTCTTGGAAAAATAATCTAACTCTCTCTCATGCACAAATAAGCTCATAGTTCTCTTGCTTCTGTTATGTACTTAATCTTCCAACAGTTTTTAACATGTTTGTTGTGAGGTCATGACATACAGGCAATTTTTCTTTTTATTTCTCAGGTTTAAACAACTTTGTTAACTTAGGTCTTCTTAGTTGATTACTCCCATTACTGTTGTTAATAGATAAAGTACTCAATTTAGAAGTAGATATGCATTTTTCTATTTTGGTTTTCTTAGCAGGAGCCCAGCCTGAGGCATTATCTGTATATGCATAATGAAATTTTTTAAGCCTTTAAATCAAAATCCAGTGATCTCATGGAATAAAAGTACACAATTTAATGTAATTGCCAATAGATCTTAGATTTCCCTTTGTGAGGTGCCTTAGCCTAGATATGAAAATTGTATAAAAGGTAAAAGAGAAGTTCATTATCCAGTAGGCTTCAGAATGCTGTTCCTGATTTTGCAGCCAATATACCAGTGCTTATTGAGCATCTACTATTTTAATATTTAAGTAATGTGGAAACATTTTATGCTCAGATAAAAATTATTTGAATAAAAATGATATTTCAAATGTTAATATGGAATTCTCCTATTTCATTGCATGGACATTTGAAAAGTAAACCCGTGAACAGGACTTTTCTCTAACTTTGCTGGCTAACAGAGCATCTGCTGCTATGACTCTCAGGCCTGCTCACATTAAGGGAATGTTCAATGTGTTCATTAAGCATCTTCCATTTGCTCATTGCCATCTCAATGCACTTTCCAGAAGACTTCCTCCTCTCCCCATTTTACCCATGACTATGGGTGACTCTCCTAGTATAGAATCTGTAGCTTCTTGTTCTTTTCTTTATAATCTTTGATTACAGTTATTTATTCATTTGTCATGGACAGGACACATACTACAATTCATGTTTGGAGGTCAGAGGACAGCTTTCAGGAGTCTACAATGTGTATGTACATCCCAGTACTCAGATTGATCATCAGGATTCATGGCAAGCTCTTTCACCCACTGAGCCATCTTGATAAATCCTCTTATAGTTTTCTTGCATACCATTATGTACAAAATTGTTCTGAGAGCTTACTCTATTAGGTAACTTTATTTGATGAAAGGAATGTGGTTGTCTCACCTTGTATTCTCATCAGCCTCACTCATTATTCTTTTATAAACAATCACATTATAATTTTTGATATTTCTTAGTATGGATTGATTAAAAGAAATAGGATATAGGAAATAAGCAATTCACAACATCAGGTCTTTAATTATCATACAGGATAAGCATATGTGTATAAATAGTGATACTCTTGTTGATTTTACTTCTCAATAGAGAAGTCCTCATGTAGGGCTTTAGCAGAAGGTGTGGCCTAGATTAAAGGTGTGTACCAACATGCCCAGATCTGGGACTTGTTGTCTTGTCCCAGGCTGACCTTGAACTCGGGATCTCCTTGCCTTAATCTCCTGGGATTAAAGTCATGTACTATCTTGCCTGGGTCTAAGCTTTTCATACCCACTATGCATCAAGATCTCCATACCAAGATCCAGGTCAGAAACTTGTGTCTTCCAGCCTCAAGATCTGCATCACAAGTGAGCCCTCCAATTCTGGATTGTAGTTCATTCCAGATATAGTCAAGTTGGAATATCCATTACATCCAACCAGGAATATCCATTACAGTTAGTAATTGATTAAAGAATATTCTCAAAAAATCAACAAATATTCATTGGGAACTGTAGACAAGACTCTATATGTAGACAATAATGTCTTCCAGGATCCTTTTGATCTATTTCCATACAAAGCAAATTATGAGCTGAGCATATTTTATTCTAGAATTGAAATTGAGATATTTCAACTTTAATTTTTATTACTGTACATGCTAGTTTGATAGGAAAGGTCCCCATAGACTCATGTATGAGTGTGAATGCTTGATCATAGGGAGTGACACTATTAGGAGGTGTAGTCTTGTTGGAGTAGTTGTGGCCTTGGAAGTAGTCACTATGAGGATGGTCTTTGAAGTCATGTGTGCTTAAGCTATGCCCATTGTGGCACACAGTCTCCTTATGCTGCCTTTAGATCAAGATGTTAAATTCTCAGCCCCCTTCCCAGCACCATGTCTACCTGCATGATGCCTTACTTCCTACCATATGATATCTTACCATGATGACAATGTGCTAAACCTCTGAAACTGTAAGCCAGCCTGAAATAATCATTTTGCTTTATAAGAGTTGCAGTGGTTATGGAGTCGTTTCGCAGAGATAAAACCCAAACTAAGACACTGTGGTTATGAGACTTTTACAGAACCAAGACTTACAAGCAGATCTGACAGAGGGTAATGTCTGGAAATCTTCCTTAAGAAAGCAGAGCATGCATGTCTTCAAACCCCCATTCGGATTTCCCACTGCTCTGCTGTCAAGGAGTTAATATGGGCTGTCATCTTAGACCATGATGCCAACATTCATCATGCACTGTCATTCAGTGAACAATAAATTAGAAGGTTCCCGGTATCCTTACACATTGGCCTCCTTGTCTAGTCATGAGTTTATAAAGAAGAAACCAAAATTTCTTTATATCACTGTTAGTTTATGTTTTTTATCATCCTATAAAGTGAATTGTACCTCATGTAAGTCTGCAAAGAAGTCTTTCACTAGTAGCTCTAAGACATAAGGGAATAATCCCGTAACAAATTTTTAGTGTTAGTTCATTACAAATTAACCATAAAAGAAAATATGTTTCTCTCTCCATTAGCTGGTGGGGATACGGGGTTGGCGCACACACTAGAAAGAGATCCCCATTGCAGAAAAAGAAATTATCCTTTTCTCAGACCACACATACTCCTTATACTTCTACAGCACACAAGAATCACTTCTCTGTCAGAGCCTCTGGTGTCATGGAAGCTGAGCCAAACCTCAGGCTCTCTGTGACTGGAATGCTTAATTTTTCTGACATATAAACCCAAGGAAGTCCCTTGACGTTTAAATGCATTGGTTTCTTCTCTGTAGTCTACAGAAATGTGCATTTTCTTCTTCCTGAAATCCAGTTGTAATTTTATAGTGCCTATACCATTACATAGCATCTAAGGAATAAAAATAAAGTAAAAATAAATGAAAGAAAAAATGAATTGGAGTAAAACAAAACAAACATAAGGAAAAGAGTCAAATAAAAAGCACAAAAACACACATAGACATACATGTTTGTGCACACAGAAATCCCAGAAAAATACAAAACTAAAAAACATAATATATAAGAAAAGGACCTGTAGGAGAAAAATAGAAAAAAGAAGAAAAACAGAACAAGATAAAAAAAGAAAAAGAAATGCCCCAACACAAAATTATGAAGCAAAGAACCTTCAGAGATGCTGTTGAGTTTGTTTGCTTTTGAACACCTGCTGCTGGACATGGGGCTGCTCTTAAAGACTGTTTACCTGTGAGACTCTTTTGCCAAAAACTAACCTTTTGGCTAAATCAAGTGAAATATCTCTTCTTATCAGTTTGACATCTAATATTTTTTACAGCATCAGAGTTTGTAATGAGATACAACAATAAATAAGTTAAGATGACATGGTGGAAATTTGTACATGCTATAGTGAAAAATAAATGTGTGTGTGTGTGTGTATGTGTGTGTGTGTGTACATGCTTATGTGTACATGTGTTTATAATTCTCCCTCCCTCCCTCTCTCTCTCTCTCTCTCTCTCTCTCTCTCTCTCTCTCTCTCTCTCTCTCTCTGTGTGTGTGTGTGTGTGTGTGTGTGTATGCTTGAAAGATGGAAGAAGCTATGAACAATTTGTAAATTGACAAATATTAGAAAAATGGTGAAATTCATAGTTCAATTTGTTCTCAAAATGTATGTGACAAGCACCATTTAATTCACCCAATTTTATGTGTCCAAATGTGATTTAATATTTTGTTAGCAGGAATTTACACTATGACATAGGAACTTAGACTTTTATCATTTTATTGACAATTTTATTAGTTTACATTGCAAGTGATGTCCCCCTTCCCAGTTACCCCTCCACAACCCTCCCATCCCATCTCCCCTCTCCCCCATCCCCTTTGCCTGCCTCTATGAGGGTGCTCCTGCACCCACTCACCCACTCCAGCCTCACTGCTCTAGCATCCCCTTATACTGGGGCATCAAGCCTCCACAGGACCAAGGGCCTCCCTTCTCATTGATGCTAGATAAGGCCATCCTCTGCTACATATTTATCTGGAGCCATTCATCTCTCCGTGTATATTCTTTGGTGGCTGGTTTAATTTCTGGGAGCTCTTGGTGGTCCAGTTATTTGATATTGTTCTTCCTATGGGGTTGCAATCTCCTTTAGCTCCTTCAGTCCCTCCCATAGCTCTTCCATTGGGCAAATTTATCTATTTTTTTTCTCCTTGTACAAAGCTCAAGTCCAGTGGATCAAGGATCTCCACATAAAAATCTGATACCCTGAATCTAATAGAAGAGAAAGTGGGAAAGAGCCTTGAACATATCGGCACAGGAGAAAATTTCCTGAACAAATCACCATGGCTCATGCTCTAAGATCAACAACCAACAATAGGACTTCATAAAATTGCAAAACTTCTGTAGGGCAAAGGACACTCTCACTAGGAAAAAAACAGCATTACAGAGATTGGGAAAAGATTTTTACGGATCCTACATACAATAGAGGGCCAATATCCAAAGTATACAAAAATAACTCAAGAAGTCAGACTCCAGAGAACCAAATAATTAAAAATGTGGTACAGAGCTAAACAAAGAATTCTCAACTGAGGAATCTCGAATGGCTCAGAAGCACTTAAAGACATGTTCAACATTCTTAGTCATCGAGGAAATGCAAATCAAAATGACCCTGAGATTCTACTTCACACAAGTCAGAATGGCTAAGATCAAAAACTCAGATGACAGCAGATGCTGGCATGAATGTGAAGAAAGAGGAACACTCCTCCATTGCTGGTGGGACTGCAAGCTGGTAAAAACTTCTTTGGAAATTAATCTGGCCGTTTCTCAGAGTATTGGAAATAGTTCTACCTGAAGACCCAGCTATACCACTCCTGAGCATATACCCAAAAGATGCTCCAACATACAGCAAGGACATACACTCTACTATGTTCATAGAGCCTTATTTATAATAGCTAGAAGCTGGAAACAACCCAGATATCCCTCAACAGAAGAACTGATACAGAAAATGTGGTACATTTACACAATTGAGTACTACTCAGCTATTTAAAAAAATAACTTCGTGAAATTCATAGGAACTTAGAATTTTAAATGTAAGCATGTAAAATGTAAATAGCCTTCCTCACTCACTTTTATTAAAATAAACTCTAAGACAGATGGGATAAACACAAATAACTGTGGTCTGTGGCAAGCATGATACAGCTTCTCCAAATTAAGCATACTGATGATATCACAAGACAAAAGTATACATTGGCTTATTTTAAAATATTTCATCCTTAGAGACTTGGAAAATGTTGCATACAGTTATAGTAAGGTACTTAAATTTCTAAATTTATAAAAGATTTAATGTGTGAATTTTAAAATAATTTATTAGGTTCCAACATTTATTCAGCAAGATTATTTTAAAACCAAGTACCATAGGGCTGAGGAAATGTCTCAGTCAGGAGAGTGCCTGTCACACAGCGCAAGACAGTAACCTCAGTTCCCTGTACCTGTGGACAAGCTGATGTGTGGTTTATAGAAGGATGAGGCAAAATTTTGTTTGTTTGTTTTTGAGACAGAGTCCCTTTACATACTCCTGCCTGTCTGAGAACTTACTCTGTAGATGAGGATAGCCTCAAACACACAGGGATCTGCCCACTTCTGCCAAATGCTAGATTAACGTCATTCACCATGCTCAGATTACTACTTTTAATACTTATTCAAATATCAAAGTAGGAAGTGTGAGGTTAATTTGTTCATTATCACCAGGGAAATTAAGCCCTCCCCACACACTCACAGAGTTAGTTAGCACAGGTGTCCACTTTAATGTCAGCACAAAATGCACATGATGGAGATAGTTAACACAGGACGCCCGTGTTCGTGTCATTTAACACAGGACGCCTGTGTTAGTGCCAGTTAACACAGGATACACATGTTAGTGCCAGTTAACACATGATACACATGTTAGTGCCAGTTAACACAGGATACACACACGTCCTGTTCTGATGTTTCTCATCTGTCCAGGAAAGATTCACACCAACCCACCATTACTCCCTGAGAATGGGAGATTTTGAATTTACAACCTCAATCCCCAAAACACTATTTCAGACATATTTATTCAAATTGGTTTTAAATGTTAAGAGAATTTAGGATATTTTATTGTTTTTCAAATATGTAGTTAAATGTACTTTAAAAACAGTACCAAAAGGATCTATAGAAAGAAAACATTTGTAATAAAAATTAAACCTCACTACAAAGATGAATAATAAGCAGGTGGGGGAATTAAAATATACTAATCTAGAAAGAATTTATTCTAGGCTGCAGTGAGTCTTTTGTGTCCAGTAGGATTTTCTTAAAGATTATGAAACATTGTCAAAGTAGGTCTGATTGAAGGCACCATATTAAAAATGTATTATAAATATATCTAATAAAAGACATTAAACAAATCATTTAGTACCATTCCTAGCAAGTGTGTTTACACGTAAAGGCAGACTAAATAATAAAAAAGTAGCCTGCTAAAAGTATAGTTTTACAGAAATTGACTTTTAGTAATAATGCTAAGTTATAAAGAGAAGAGTTGATATGTAAGGCCTGTGTGCTTTCATGTACCACTGACCTACGGAGGAGCGAATAAAGAATGACGGAGTGGTCACTTAGTTTCCCTTAAGTTCAGCACTGTAAGAGTCAGAATGTGAAGTTGTTGCTTGAGGATAGCCATTAGATACAGGTTTCAGAGCTCCTCCTATTTAGCTCTCTTCTTTCTCTGTTTAATGAACTCGAATTAAATGAAAGCAGAAAATAATGATGTAGACCTTATTAATTTGCTTGCCACTCTGCAGCACAGCACACCTAAAGTCTAAACTTTGTCATCATGTCCTGCTTGCTTGTGGTGCCTGCTAACATTTTGTTGCATGATATTTTTTTCTGTCTTGAAGGGTATTTAGTTTCAAGTCTCACTGAAAATCTGTTGTCAGCACCAATACTGACTTTCATTCATGGAATAGTATAGAGTATTCTAGTAGCAGATCCTGCTAACTGCTTCATTGTCTCTGCTTTTATGTGCATAGGACAAAGAATAAGGTGAATTGAGAACAATGAGGGAGGGCCACAAGGAGTGTATGAGCTTCTTCCCGATGATTCTTCGCTGTCCTGGACACGTTTATGACCATTAGAATACTCTGGTTCAGCTGGTGCTAGAGTTACTAGATATTCAATTTTTATTTTGCCTTTCTGGAGCTTCAACAAAGTGTTTGCTTATACTACATTTGAGGGCTGCTCAGAGAAATGGTCAAAGTAGTAGAAAGCAATTCTGTGAACCCTGTGTGAGATTCCTCATCTTCATTATTAAACCAACTCACAAAAGTAACACACACACACACACACACACACACACACACACACATTTTACATGCCAGTTTTTTGTATCTGCAATGCCCATATCACACCAGCTCCCGATCCGTTACTGCTCATTGGCAAACTCACACAGAGAAGTGTCACAAAATGACCTGTACATAGCCTCCCTCTTCTTTTTCTCTCTCACAGCACACTCTCACACAATAAACACATTAATTTTGGTAGCACCTCTGCATAAATGTGTGTGTGTGTGTCTGTGTGTGTGTGTGTGTGTGTGTGTGTGTGTGTGTGTGTAAATAAAATTCCTAGTATGTTTTGCTTAGAGTTAGCATTTCTGATAATGCACAAACACTAGCTTCTTCCTTATTCATCCCCCTATCTCAATTCTTTGGCTTCTACTCTCACTTTTTCCTAGTATTTAGAATGTCTTAGTTAGGGGATTCTATTGCTGCAAGGAAACATTATGGCCAAAAAGTAAGTTGGGGAAGAAAAATTATTTATTCAGCTTCCACATTGCTGTTCACCACTGAAGGAAGTCAGGACAGGAACTGGAGCAGCTCAGGATCTTGGAGGCAGGATCAGAAGCCACTGGTGTGTGTTGGGTGGGGGGGAGGGTCAGGGTGGGGGGGTGGAGTGCATGCTGCTGTTGCTTACTGGCTTTCTTCCCCTGGCTTGCTTAGACTACTTTCTTATAGAACCCAGAGCTAGGGAAATAAGAATGACACCACCCACCGTGGGCTGGGCCATCCCCCATTGATCACTAATTGAGAAAGGACTTGGAGCTGAATTCCATGGAGGCATTTCCTCCACTGAGGCTCCTTCCTCTCTGGTGACTCTAGCTTGTGCCAAGTTGACACACAAAACCAACAAGAACAAAGAGGAAGCCAAGTTTTCACACTCTCATACTTATATTTATTTACTTTACTTTTTAATGAGTCTTTTCAAGTAAGCAGATTTTTACATTGATAATAATTCAGTTTTTGTACCATCTGTACGAGGTAATAAGAAAAATCACTAGAAAAAGACAAAATTCAGGGCACATGGACTTAAATCTATATCAGAAAGTAAGATGTTACTTGTGAGAAGTCCAGCCCACTTTAATATACATTTATCCTCCATACTTAATACACAAGATGTAATATAAAGGAAAGTACACTCAATTGACGTTTTTTGCTGGAATATGAACCAGGAAATGACAAAGAATGTAAAAAAAACATCCTAGCAGCATCAATAGTCAAAAGAGAGCAAACAGCACAAAAGAGAGGAAATGTTTAAGGAACAGCTGGAAAGTAAGAGTAAAGTAGTCCTGGCCAAAGTTCCTGGAAGAGCCAGCAAGCCCAGCCCTGCTGGAGGCTACATCTACTGCATGCTGTGCAGTGAATGGGGTGTTCTCCGTAAATGGAAGTTTTACCAGGTGCAAAGAGTCACAAGGAGACAGCAGTAGTTATGTTTATACAAATGTTCTTTTCCCATCATTTACCAAAGAGAATAATTAACTGGACACCTACTGAAGGCTGATCAGTATCCAGGTCAATGGAGGATAATGTATTCACCCTTTGATCAAGCCCTTGAGAACTTGTGTAATATCAATGATGCTTAAAAGAGAAACATGTTTTAATTCTATTATTTAGATCTTTTCATTCTTGAATCTACCTTGCCGGCAGTACATTATTAATAATTGGGTGGTTATGTCTTTTAAAAAATATATTAGTGAAGTTGTCCAAGTCTAGAATCCCGAATATTAATACATTTTTCCAAAATGGAAGGTTTTTTCAGTAACTTGCTATTTTGCAATATTTAGCAGGGATATTTCATACTTTTACAGATTAAAATAATCTTTACAATTATAGTACACCCCTGAATAACCATAAAGGATAGCTTATATATCCTGTTGTCTTCTAAACAAAGCACACATTCGATAGACTAAATTAGGTAGAGTAAGAGATTAACAACAAGTAAATGAAAATAAAACAATTTTAATAATTATTGTAGTTAAACACTTAATGTTTTTGAAATATTTACTATAGTTTCAATTTAACACTTTCAAATCACAATTGGCCAAAGAAATTAAAATATAGAAAATAAAATTAGATAAATGGAGACTACTGTTTAAATAAATTACTGAGTTAGATTAACACCCACAAGTACAACCTGTAAATATGTGCCCATTGCAAATGCATACACACACACAAACACACACACACACTGTCTTGGATAAAGAAAAAAAGTCAGACTGAGTAATTTGACTCAAAAAGAGTGTTGTGCTTACAGGCATGAACCCAACATACAATAGTATTAAGACTGCATGGACATATTGTTTGCATTTGACTAGAATGCTTGTAGATTTATATTATCTTGATGAGATTCTCATACAGCTAGGAAAACTAGTCAGATACACAAAGGAAAAACAGATACAGCACTCATCACTTCCTAAACACCTCTGGAGCCTTCCTAAGCAGTCATATATTGAGGTGCCCTATAACCCAAGCCTCCAAAGAAGGTGTTGATATTGTTCTATATGGTAACACTGTACTATATTATGTATTATACTATATTATTCCATATTATATTATATTTTGCTATATTATATTATTGTGATGTGAATGGAAAAATAGGAGTTTCAATTCTTTATACTCTTTAAGTTAAATTTCTTCCAGGACTTTTGGTAATGATGTATACATGTTTATCTTTTAAATCTTTCAAATGCAAAGTGAAGGAAGATGTTATGTAGAACTGTCTAGGAAGCTCAAAATATTATCTATTATCAAACAATATAGATGATTGCCTGCTTTGGTTTTGTTGTTGTTATTTTTTTTTTGTTTTGCCCAAAGAGTATTTTTATTAATAGCTGCTAAAAGACTCCTCCGAGGGGGGCTGTTTTCAGGTATAGTGAAAACATAGTTATCTGAGAGAGACACAATTCTTACACTCAACATTCTATCTCTGGTCACCAAACGTGTGAAATTTCTTCCCTCCAAGAGACAATTTCTCCAGTGAAGACTGTCATTTCTTTCTAATAATTTAACTTAATTGTAACGCTAGCCTGAGTTAATACTGGCTCTATAGGTTAAAGGCCAGTAAAAATCACTTCACTCTTCAGATGCCAGTCAGAGGAAGCAATTTCAGACCAACTAGCAGTAAATCAAATTCCCACTACCAGAAGCTTGGGTAAGGAATGATTTACTAGGATAGCTCACAGAACTTTGGCAAACAATCATGTGTGCCAATTTATTGCAAGGTTACTTGAAAGGATGCTGAGGAACAGCCAGATAAAGAGACTCTAAGTATGGAAAACGTATGCTGAGTGTACTTGCTCTTTCTAATTCACCAACCTCCAGGACCATATTCATAGTCATCCATAGCCTGGGTACTAATGCATGCTTTATTATATATATACATATATGTACATGTATATGTATGTATATACTACACACACACACACACACACACACACACACACATACACACACACAAATAAACATACAATTTAAAAATATAATAAGACATATTAACATTCTGTACTTTAAACATATCACCTGCCTTGGTAGATGTTTTGAAAATATATTGATATGCTTACTTTTTAAAAAAGAAAATGTTATTTTCCAACATTTGTGCTGATGTAAGAATCCAATATAGATGTGTATAAAAACTGCACTTTTAAAATATCTACCAATAAGATATTGCCTTTGTATCACCTTAAAGACACAGAAAGAAAGACAGCTAAGTGACTTTTTTCTAAAAATGATCTTTAAAATGATTTCTGAATCATGAGGGTCCCTCTCTCTCTCTCTCTCTCTCTCTCTCTCTCTCTCTCTCTCTCTCTC
>NW_021621185.1:12024410-12037347 GCF_004785775.1 Grammomys surdaster
CTCTCTCTCTCTCTCTCTCTCTCTCTCTCTCTCTCTCTCTCTCTCTCTCAACTCATCATTCCTTGGAAGTGATTTGCTACAGCTTCACTAATAAAACATTAGTTCTTTGTTTATCTAAGTGTTAAATTGTTTGAAATAAATGAGAGTCCACTTTGTCTATGTTCTCTGGTTCTAATCAACCATTCCCCCTAGACAATATCCATTCATTTGTGCCTTCCTACAAACTGAGAAATCCCATAGCCATGAGATTTGGCCGGGAGTTAGGCAGACTGAAGGTGATCTCCTTTCCCTCCTCCATTCTCGATTCCCTGGACTACTGTTAGATATGCTACTTCTCATCTGCAAGAGCAACTCCTACAGCCCACCCACATTCTGTTGGAAGAAGAGGAAAGCCAGGTCAAAGGCACACAAAATATTTTTTTGTTTAAGATCATAGTAGAAGTTTTCTTTAATTTAAAGAAGTAGATACTGGTCAAGATGCATAGGTAACACAAAACTAGTTGGACCAAAAAGAAAACTTCCCATGAGACATGACCATCGAAACATTAAATGCACAAAATAAAGGATTTTAAAGGCTGAAAGAGAAAATGACCAAGTCTCATATAAAGGCAGGAGCATTAGAATTAGACTTTTAGACTGAATGCCAAAATGATCTAAGAGGATAATTTACAAACTCTGAGAGACTATATATGCAGGACATTATACCCAGAGAAACTAGAACTCATACTCAAAGGAGAAAGATAAGTATTCCACAATGAAACCAAACTTAAGCAGCTTCTATCAATCTAGCTCTACAGAAGGAACCGGAAGGAAGTTAGCAGTCTAAAGATATTAACTACTCCCAAGAGAACACATGGAACAAATAATTCAAAAGCTATAAATAAAAAGAGGAAGAAAAAAACACCCACTCCAAAACAGCAAAATAACAGGAATTAGTATAAACTGTTCATTGATAACTCTCAATAATAACAGTCTAAATTCTGCAATGAAAAGACAAACAAAGACAGATTCTTTGGATTAAAAAATAGGATCTGTCTTTCTGCTTCATCTAAGAAACACACCATGCCATCAACTTAAAATTAAGTTAAGGTAGAGGGATAAAAATGGTATTCCAAATAAATCCATACAAGAAGCAGACAAATGTAGCTATTTTATTATCTGAAAAATAGACATTGAACCAAACCTAACCATAAAGAAAGGGAAATAGCTGCATGCTAAAAAAAAGAAAAAAATTACCAAGAGGATATTATAATTCTAAACATTTATTCATCAAACAAAATGGGATTAAAGTTCATAAAAATAAATTCTGATACAGCTAAAAATCACATACTAATTCTCAGATAATTGTTATTTCAATAACCTATCTCACTAATAGGCAGGAAATAAAGACAAAAACTAAACGGGGAAATTAGATTTAATGGTGTCATAAATTAAATGAAACTAGCAGATATCTACAAATAATTACACTCAAATACAAAATAACATTTATTCCATTCAACAGTTCATGAAACTTTTTTCCAAAATAGATCATCTATTAAGACACAAAGCAAGTCTCCACAGATATAAAAAAGTTGAAGTAACTCTCTATATTCTAGCAGACCAGCACTGTTTAAAATTCAATATCAACAAAAACATAACACATTTCATGGAAACTAAACAACTGAATGAAAACCAGGTCAAGACAGAAATGAAGGAAGAAACTAAATACTTTTAGAATTAAACAAAAATGAAAACACATCATACCCAAATCCACTGAACATAGTCAAGAGTTTGGCAAAAACATAATACAACAAAAACCTGGAAGAATCACATATTAGTAACCAAAACATATCTAAAATATTTAGAACATTAATGTAATGGTTTGTATATGCTTGGCCCAGGGTGTGGCACTATTAGAAGTTGCAGCCCTGATGAAGTAGGTGTGGCCTTGTTGGAGTAGGTTTGTCACTGTGAACATGGGCTTTGAGACCCTCATCCTAGATGCCTGGAAGCCAGTATTCTCCTAACGACCTTCAGATGAAGGTATCTAACTGTCAGCTCCAGCTGCACCATGTCTTCCTGTATGCCGAATGTTCCTACCTTTCTGATAATGGACTCAACCTCTGAACCTGTAAGCCAGCCCCAGTTAAATGTTGTCCTTATAAGAGTTGCTTTGGTCATGGTGTCTCTTCACAGAAGTAAAATTCTATCTATGACAACTAAGAAGGAATGACATCCAAAGACATTAAATAGGAATATATAAGGAACTTGGGACTGATATTAGCAAAGCAGAGACAAACAAATAAACAACCACAAAAAAGAGTACCATGAATCAATGAAAGGAAGAGTTGGCAAAAAAGAAAATTAGCAAACCCTTAACCAAATTAACCAAGAGATCGAGGTAGAAATGTAAACTAATAAAACTAGAGATGAGAATAGGGAGATTGCAAGAAAGACCAAGGAAACTAAAGCATTACAATGCTCTTTCAAATCTGTGTTACAAACAGGAAAAGTTAAAAAATGAATTGAAATCAAAATGAAATAAGTAATTTAAATAAACCCAAGAAATAGCAGCAGGGATATACTGACACTGCACTCAATGTTCACATCTTAGCAGAAATCAAGACCGTGGTAGCAAACTACAGTTACTGTCACTGGATCATCTCTGTCATACACATTTAGGAGCAAAGCAATAACACACTGCTCATTTAAAATTTCCCCTAATGAAGCAGTAATGATAGCTGACTTAATTAACTGCCAGTCCCTGTTAAGTCTCTCGCATTCTGCGCCATGCAATGGGAATTGTACGGAACGTGCTCTGCTGAGAGCTGCAGTTTTTGATTACGTGACTTTCTATGTGAACTCCTCTCCCTCATGACTGTAGTACCAGGTTTATGTCACAGAACAATTGTCAGATAAATTATAGTCTTAATTCCTGGTTATTTGTCAGAGTTGCTCTACGCCAGGGAAAACAGTTGACAGTATTTACTGACATTAAATCAGAAATTTCAAGTTCAAATTAGTGTTGTAAACCTTCACACCAATGTAATTTTGACAGTTTGTAATAAATAAAAACTTCTGTTTTGGTAAAATTGGTATTGATTTTATCAATATGATATTTTAAGATTAAATAATATTAACTGTCATCACTTGGAAAAATCAGCATAGGAAAAATAACATAATGGGCCAGTATGTGAGTAACAACCAATGCATGATTTTATAAAATAGTACAAGAGGAAATGATCCATTTACAGAGTAAGACAATCCACAGACTTTGACATACAGATAAAAAAATTTCATTGGGAGAATTTAGATTTAGAGAAAATTTGAAGAAGCTACTTTCACTGAAAAATAAAGACAAATATTTCATGCTCTATTGTGTTATCAAAGAAAAATATTCATAATTATTAGATAAATTATTAAAGTACAACGTCCTTACTCGTGTATATAAAGCTACATTTTCTTCATGTATCTCAGGCCAAAGAGTAAATTTCAATGGATATAATATGGATGTATGAGAGTAAGCTTTCTCAAGTCATATCTGGGAGAAATTTAGAAAAATATAAACAAACTTCTCAGAAAATTTTTTCTTATACTTGTATAATGCATTTTTTAACAAAATTTGATACTTCTTGCAGTTTATAACTATTTTATTACTTGTACTTAATAAATATTTTTATTTGAATTTAATTTTATTTATTATTATTATCTCTGTATGTGGGTGAGCTTGCATGTGACATGGTCACATTAGATTAGAGGGCAATGTTATGTAGTGAATGTTTTACTTTCATCTTTCCATGGGCTCTGGAGACTGAGCCTGGTCCATCATGCTTGCTCAGCAAGTGCTTTATCTCCCAAACTACTTCAAGGCCTAAATTAATCAACATTTCTAAACCATTTTATTTAAGTGTCTAACACAATCTGCTCTGCTCATACATGTTAAAAAGCACACACACACACACACACACATTATAATATTTGTGCTTTCAATGATTTTTAGTATGAGTATACTAAGACTAAAAGTTTGAGGTATGTTTTCTGACAAAAACCCATTCTAGATCTTTTTGGCTTTCGTTCTGATTCTGGTTCTTTTTCTGGTTCCGGTTTTGACAGAGCCTTCCTCTGTATGGAAGTCTCAGTTGTAACTCATTACATAGCCTACACTGGCTTCTCATAGCAATCTTTCTGTCTCAAGTGCTAAGGTCAAAGACATGACCCACACTGTCGTGCCAATCAACTTTAGATATTTCAGCCATTGCTATGAACTTTTCTTGTAATGTATTGGTATAACAGAAATCTTAAGGTGTTTGGGTTTTTTGCAAGTATATAACTCACTGTAGTTTAATGAAGTCCTGTGTTTTTCCTACGTCAGTGTGCTAAGATCTGTCAGTCTCCCCTCTCTGTCTCTCCCTCTCTCTTTTTCCACTCAATTCCTTCTTTTTTTTTTTTTTTTTTTTTTTATTTTATTTTTTTATTTTTTTTTTTTATTGGATGATTTATTTACATTTCCTATGTTGTCCCCTTACCCCATCCCCCACCACCCCCTCGGAACCTCCAATCCCCTCGCCCCTCCTCCTTCTTCTCTGTGGATGTAACCTCTATCTACACCCCCCCCACTCCCACCTCCCCACCCTCAAAATTCCCACCCCCTGGGGCATCCAGCCTTCATGAGGTCAAGGTTCTCTTCTTCCACCTATGCCCAGCAGGGCCCTCCACTTTTACATATTCAGCTGAAGCCCTGGATCCCCCCCCCTAAGTGCTCCCAGGCTGGTGGTTTAGACCCTGGGAGCTGTGGTTGGTTGATATTGTTGCTCTCCTCATGGTGCCACAAACCCTTTCAGCTCCTTCAGTCTTCACTCTAACTCCTCCATTGAGAACCCCATGATCAGTTCAATGGCTAGTTGTGAGCATCTGCCTCTGAATATGTCTGACTCTTGAAGGCCTCTGAGGAGATATCCATATCAGGCTCTTATCAGCATGCACTTCCTGTCTTCCACATCAGCATCTACCTTTGGTGATTGCACATGGGATAGATACTCAGGTGGGGTGGTCTTGAGACGGCCCCTCCTTCAGTTTCTGTCCCTCACTTTGTCTCCATATTTGCTCCCTTGAGTATTTTGTTGCTCCTTCTAAGAAGGACCGAATCACCCTCACTTGGTCTTCCTTCTTTATGGGCTTCATGTGGCCTGTGAGTTGCATCTTGGGCATTTCAAGGTTCTAGGCTAATATCCAATAATCAGTGAGTGAATACCATGTGTCTTCTTTTGTGATTGGCTTACCTCACTCAGGATGATAATTTCTAGTTCCATCCATTTACCTAGGAACCTCTCGAATTCATTGTTTTTAATAGCTGAGTAATACTCCATTGTGTAAATATACCACATTTTTTTAATCCATTCCTCAGTTGAAGGACATCTGGGTTCTTTCCAGCTCCTGGCTATTATAAATAAGGCTGCTATGAACATAGTTGAGCATATGTCCTTGTTATATGTTCGAGCATCTTCTGGGTATATGCCTAGGAGTGGTATAGCTGGATCCTCAGGTAATGCTATGTCCAATTTTCTGAGGAACCGCCACACTGATTTCCAAAGTGGTTGCACCATCTTGCAGTCCCACCAACAATGGAGGAGTGTTCCTCTTTCTCCACACCCTCGCCAGCATCTACTATCACCTGAGTTTTTAATCTTAGCCATTCTGACTGGTGTGAGATGGAATCTCAGGGTTGTTTTGATTTGCATTTCCCTGACGACTAAGGATGCTGAACATTTCTTTAGATGCTTCTCGGCCATTCGAGTTTCTTCCGTTGAAAATTCTTTGTTAAGCTCTATACCCCATTTTTTAATAGGGTAATTTGGTTGTCTGGAGTCTAATTTCTTGAGTTCTTTGTATATATTGGATATTAGCCCTCTATCAGATGAAGGATTGGTAAAGATCTTTTCCCAATTTGTTGGTTGTCGTTTTGTCCTATTGACAGTGTCCTTTGCCTTACAGAAACTTTGCAATTTTATGAAGTCCCATTTGTCAATTCTTGATCTTAGAGCATATGCCATTGGAGTTCTGTTCAGGAACTTTTCCCCTGTGCCCAAGTATTCGAGGCTTTTCCCCACCTTCTCTTCTATTAGTTTCAGTGTATCTGGTTTTATGTGGAGGTCCTTTATCCACATAGACTTGAGCTTTGTACAAGGAGATAAGAATGGATCAATTTTCATTCTTCTACATGTTGTCTTCCAGTTGAACCAGCACCATTTGTTGAAAATGCTGTCCTTTTTCCACTGGACAGTTTTAGCTCCTTTGTCAAAGATCAAGTGACCATAGGAGTGTGGGTTCATTTCTGGGTCTTCAATTCTATTCCATTGATCTTCCTGCCTGTCTCTGTACCAATACCAGGTAGTTTTTATCACTATTGCTCTGTAGTACAGCTTGAGGTCAGGGATGGTAATTCCTCCAGAAGTTCTTTTATTGTTGAGAATAGTTTTCGCTATCCTGGGTTTTTTGTTATTCCATATGAATTTGAGAATTTCCTTTTCTAACTCTGTGAAGAATTGAGTTGGGATTTTAATGGGGATTGCATTGAATCTGTAGATTGCTTTTGGCAAGATGGCCATTTTTATTATATTAATCCTGCCAATCCATGAGCATGGGAGATCTTTCCATCTTCTGAGATCTTCTTCAATTTCTTTCTTCAGAGACTTGAAGTTCTTGTCATACAGGTCTTTCACTTGCTTGGTTAGATTCACACCAAGGTATTTTATCTTATTTGCAACTATTGTGAAGGGTGTCATTTCCCTAATTTCTTTTTCAGTCTGTTTATCTTTCATGTAGAGGAAGGCTACTGATTTGTTTGAGTTGATTTTATAACCAGCCACTTTGCTGAAGTTGTTTATCAGGTTTAGGAGTTCTCTGGTGGAAGTTTGGGGGTCACTTAAGTATACTATCATATCATCTGCAAATAGCGATATTTTGACTTCTTCCTTTCCTATTTGTATCCCTTTGACTTCTTTTTGCTGTCTAATTGCTCTGGCTAAGACTTCCAGTACTATATTGAATAGGTAGGGGGAGAGTGGGCAACCTTGTCTAGTCCCTGATCTTAGTGGGATTGCTTCAAGTTTCTCTCCATTTAGCTTGATGTTGGCTACTGGTTTGCTGTAAATTGCTTTTACTATGTTTAGGTAGGGGCCTTGAATTCCTGATCTTTCCAAGACTTTTATCATGAAGGGATGTTGAATTTTGTCAAATGCTTTCTCAGCATCTAGTGAGATGATCATGTGGTTTTTTTCTTTAAGTTTGTTTATATAGTGGATTACATTGATGGATTTCCGAATATTGAACCATCCCTGCATTCCTGGGATAAAACCTACTTGATCATGATGGATGATTGTTTTGATGTGGTCTTGGATTCGGTTTGCTAGAATTTTATTGAGTAGTTTTGCATCGATGTTCATAAGGGAGATTGGTCTGAAGTTCTCTTTCTTTGTCGGGTCCTTGTGGGGTTTGGGTATGAGTGTAATTGTAGCTTCATAGAACGAATTGGGTAGTGTTCCTTCTGTCTCTATTTTGTGGAATAGTTTGAAGAGAATTGGTATTAGGTCTTCCTTGAAGGTCTGATAGAATTCAGCACTAAAACCATCTGGTCCTGGGCTTTTTTTAGTGGGGAGGCTTTTGATGACTGCTGCTATTTCCTGAGGGGTTATGGGACTATTTAGATGGTTTATCTGCTCCTGGTTTAACTTCGGTACCTGGTATCTGTCTAGGAAATTGTCCATTTCATCCAGGTTTTCCAGTTTTGTTGAGTATAGGCCTTTGTAGTAGGATCTGATGATTTTTTGAATTTCTTCAGTTTCTGTTGTTATGTCTCCCTTTTCAGTTCTGATTTTATTAATTTGGATACTGTCTCTGTGCCCTCTGGTTAATCTGGCTAAGGGTTTATCTATCTTGTTGATTTTCTCAAAGAACCAACTCCTGGTTTTATTGATATTTTGTATTGTTCTTTCTGTTTCTATTTGGTTGATTTCAGCCCTGAGTTTGATTATTTCCTGCCTTCTACTCCTCCTGGGTGTATTTGCTTCTTTTTGTTCTAGAGCTTTTAGTTGTGCAGTCAACTTGTTAGTGTGTGCTCTTTCCAGTTTCTTTTTGTAGGCACTTAGAGCTATGAGCTTTCCTCTTAGCACTGCCTTCATGGAGTCCCACAAGTTTTGGTATGATGTGTCCTCATTTTCATTGAATTCTAAAAAGTCTTTTATTTCTTTCTTTATTTCTTCCTTGACCAAGTCATCATTGAGTAGAGAGTTGTTCAGTTTCCATGTGTACGTGGGTTTTCCATTGTTTTTGTCATTATTAAAGACCAGTCTTAGTCCGTGGTGATCTGATAAGATGCAAGGGATTATTTCAATCTTTTTGTATCTGTAAAGGCTTGTTTTGTGACCAATTATATGGTCTATTTTGGAGAAGGTACCATGAGGTGCTGAGAAAAAGGTATATTCTTTTGTTTTAGGATGAAATGTTCTATAGATGTCTGTTAAGTCCATTTGGTTCATAACTTCTGTTAATTTCAAAGTGTCTCTGTTTAGTTTCTGTTTCCATGATCTGTCCATTGCTGACAGTGGGGTGTTGAAATCCCCCACTATTATTGTGTGAGGTGTAATGTGTGTTTTGAGCTTTAGTAAAGTTTCTTTTATGTATGTAGGTGCCCTTGCATTTGGAGCATAGATGTTCAGAATTGAGAGTTCACCTTGGTAGATTTTTCCTTTGATGAGTATGAAGTGTCCTTCCTTATCTTTTTTGATTAATTTTGGATGAAAGTCGATTTTATTTGATATTAGAATGGCTACTCCAGCTTGTTTCTTGGGACCATTGGCTTAAAAAATTGTTTTCCACCCTTTTATTCTGAGGTAGTGTCTGTCTTTGTCACTGAGGTGCGTTTCTTGTATGCAGCAAAATTCTGGGTCTTGTTTGTGTATCCAGTCTGATAGTCTGCGTCTTTTTATTGGGGAATTGAGACCATTGATGTTAAGAGATATTAAGGAAAAATGATTGTTGCTTCCTGTTATTTTTTTTATTAGAGGTAAAGTTATGTTTGTATCTTTTTGGGGGGTTGTTGGAAGATTACTTACTTGCTTTTCCTAGGTTGTAGTTTCCCTCCTTGTGTTGGCATTTTCCATCAATTATCCTTTGAAGTGCTGGGTTTGTGGGAAGATATTGTGCAAATTTGGTTTTGTCATGGAATATCTTGGTTTCACCATCTATAGTGATTGAGAGTTTTGCTGGGTATAGTAATCTGGGCTGGCAATTGTGTTCTCTTAGTGTCTGTATGATGTCTGTCCAGGCTCTTCTGGCTTTTATAGTCTCTGGTGAGAAGTCTGGTGTAATTCTTATAGGTCTGCCTTTATATGTTACTTGACCTTTTTCCCTTACTGCTTTTAGTATTTTTTCTTTGTTTTGTGCATCTGATGTTTTGATTATTATGTGACGGGAGGTATTTCTTTTCTGGTCTAGTCTATTTGGTGTTCTGTAGGCTTCTTGTATGTTTATGGGCATCTTGTTCTTTAGGTTAGGGAAGTTTTCCTCAATAATTTTGTTGAAGATATTTACTGGCCCTTTAAGTTGGGAATCTTCATTCTCATCTATACCTATTATCCTTAGGTTTGGTCTTCTCATTGTGTCCTGGATTTCCTGGATGTTTTGAGTTAGGAGTTTTTTGCGTTTTGCATTTTCTTTGACAACTGTGTCAATATTTTCCACCGTATCTTCTGCATTTGAGATTCTCTCTTCTATCTCTTGTATTCGGTTGGTGATGCTTGCGTCTGTGACTCCTGATCTCTTTCTTAGGTTTTCTATCTCCATGGTTGTCTCCCTTTGAACTTTCTTTATTGTTTCTATTTCTAGTTTCAGGTCCTGAATGTTTTTGTTTAATTCCTTCTTTGTGTTTTCTTCCATTTCTTTAAGGGATTTCTGTGATTCCTCTTTAAGGGCTTCTATCTGTTTACTTGTACTCTCCTGTATTTCTTTAAGGGAGTTACTTAATTCCTTCTTATAATCCTCTATCATCATCATGAGAAGTGATTTTAATTCTGAATCCTGCTTTTCAGGTGTGATGGGGTGTTCAGGGCTTGCTATATTGGGAGAATTGGGCACTGATGATGCCAAGAAACTTTGGTTTCCGTTGCTTATGTTCTTGCGCTTGCCTTTCGCCATCTGGTTAACTCTAGTGGTACCTGCCCTCACTGTGTAAAACTGGAGTCTGTATTTCCAGTTATCTTGCTTATTGCAGAGCTCCTCAGAGTCCAGAGGTCTCTGTGGTCTTATGCTCCTAATCTCCTGGGTGGAATAACTCCTGGGACTCAGGCCACCTCTTGGATCTGGAAATCCTTCTGCTCTGAGTGCAGTGGGTCCTCGATGACTCAGGATTCAGTTTCAGCTGCTCTGAGTGCAGTGGCTCCAGCTGCTCTGAGTGCAGTGGCTCCTGGATGACTCAGGATTCAGTTTCTCAACAGGACAGGAGCAGACCGACTCTGTGTCACCTGCTCTGAGTGCAGTGGCTCCTGGATGACTCAGGATTCAGTTTCTCCACAGGACAGGAGCAGACCAACTCTGTGTCTGTTCCAGCCCAGAGGACCAGGCAGGGGCAGGAGGGAAGTGGAATTCCGGAGGGGCGGGATTTGGGTAGCTGCTGTGCCCTGGATGTCCCTGGCTCCCCGATCTATCTCTGGGGTTTAGGGAGTGAGATGGAGTTCTTACCAGCTGCTCTGAGTGCAGTGGCTCCTGGATGACTCAGGATTCAGTTTCTCCACAGGACGGGAGCAGACCTACTCTGTGTCTGCTCCAGCCCGGAGGACCAGGCAGGGGCAGAAGGGAAGTGGAATTCCGGAGGGGCGGGGTTTGGGTAGCTGCTGTGCCCTGGATGTCCCTGGCTCCCCGATCTATCTCTGGGGTTTAGGGAGTGAGATGGAGTTCTTACCAGCTGCTCTGAGTGCAGTGGCTCCTGGATGACTCAGGATTCAGTTTCTCCACAGGACAGGAGCAGACTGACTCTGTGTCTGCTCCAGCTCGGAGGAGCAGGCAGGGGCAGAAGGGATCCAATTCCTTCTTTTTTAATTGCCTCATTACTGCTATCCTGTAACCTTCTGTCTCTCACTCTTGTGCTTTTGTTTTACAACTTGCCAGTGTCCTATTTTCTGAACTTTTATATCATGAAAATCCTTATTTATCTCTTGGTAGAGCTTTCCAATAACTGGAAATTGTGTTCTCTGAGACACAGTGCTGAAAAGACCAGCTTTGAACTTTTATCAGTTTAATGTTTGATTATACTTGTGAGCAACATTCCTAGACTAGTATTGCTGAGTTGAGTAGACATTTTAATTTCATTTTGATTTATGTAACCACACGACTATGTCATTTATGTTCACCAGAAATTTGTAAATTTTCCATGTACCTATTTTCTAAGGTCCTTGTTAATAGTATAGAATCAATGTTTTTGTTTTGTTACTGATGATTAAGTGGTGGTAAATTATATACTTTATTTTATGTCAACAAAGTAAATAGGGCTTTGTTCCTTTTGAAGTAGATTACATTTTAGCTATCATTTATAAGGTTATCCATGAATATCCATGAATTTTTAGATGAATCATTTTGCTATGATGTGAATTGCAAATAATTAGTTTTTACTTGCCATTTGAGCCTTGACTTTTTTCTTGAATGAATTTCTTTTCCATGTAAGGCTTTAAAATTGTGTTTCATGTGTAAAAACATTTCTCCCTTTGATAATCCTCTTTAGGACTTACTTATATTACATGCATGAGTGGCTTTTTTTCTTTTTGTATGTACACGTACATACAAAAATTTGTTTGCATATCTCATGTTCATGCAAGACAGAGAGCATCAGATCATCTGTCATTAGTTATTAAAGATCGTGATCTGTCGTGCTGGGGCTGTGATACAAACCTCGGTCCACTGCAGGAGGACCTAAGCACTGAACCGACTTTCAAGCCACCATCCAAGATTGTTTTAAATTCTGTTTTGCTCTGAATAGTCCTTAGTTTCTTTATTTTTTCATTAAGTGTTCAGTTCATCTGGAAATTTCTTGTAATGAAGTAATAGATGTTGATTTACTGATTATTTAACATACCCACCAAATTGTACCAATATAGACTTTAATGTTATTTTCTCTTAAGTTATGTATCATTAATTTCATAACAGTTATATATACAAAAGTATATTTTATATATATAAATATATAATGTGAATGTATGCAAAAGTATATATATATAACTATATTTGCAACATATATACAAAACATATATACAAAAATATACATGTATGCTCACAAAAGTATCTATATTTATATACAATTTTACATATATATATATATATTTCTAATTCTCCTCTAGATTCTTTTTGTTTCTAGATATACCATTGTCACATTATTTACTATCTTTTATTTATAGTATATACATATTCATGTGAAGGTGCACAAGTATTTGTGCATTTAAATGCCCAAGGTTAACACTGGGTGCTTTCCATGTTTGCTCTCCATATTTTCTTTCTTTAATTTTGAGACACGTTCTCTCACTGACTCGAGAGCTCAGCTAGTCATCTAGAGTGGCTGTTCATCCAGCTCTAAGAACCCCTGTGTCTACCTCCCAGTTCCTGCTTTACCTGTGCAGTCCTAAGTGGGCTGCGGAGCGCAGAGGGCAGAACACACAGGCTTGCTCATATCCATGGGCTTCTCTTTCAGCCTCGCCCACATTTTAAGTCTGATTTTTATGAGTGTTGGTTGGTACTGAGTGGATCTCATACGACAAACTGAGCAGGAGAAACATGTCAAGAATTTTTATATTCAAAATCCCTGAGCCCTTGGAGTTCTATGCTTCAGGCGATATAGATATAGATATAGATATAGATATAGATATAGATATAGATATAGATATAGATATAGATATAGATATAGATATAGATATAGATA
>NW_021621185.1:12037357-12051404 GCF_004785775.1 Grammomys surdaster
AGATATAGATATAGATATAGATATAGATATAGATATAGATATAGATACAGATACTGAAATCTGAAAATTATCAAATACACTAAAGATTTCCCATAGTACTTCTCTTAGGGCTTTACTCTTGCTGGGAAGTGTGTGGTGTGTGTGTGTGTGTGTGTGTGTGTGTGTGTGTGTGTTTCAGAGTATGATTAATCTCAGTTATTTTTCAGCAATTTCTTGAAATAGAATGTTAGAAGCAAATCACAAAGAAAGAGAATACTATTCTAGCCAAACTTTCTGAACAAGGCAGACTTTTCTCTTGACTAAGTGTATATGCTCTGGTAAGGTAAACACATACTGAGACAAAAAGTACCATTGTGTTTTATTTTAACTTAGGTGTTGGCTGTGTCTTTTCCCCGTTGTTTGGAGTCTGACCACACTTACTTTTATTTAGCTGGATAGTCTGAAAAAATGCTTTGTGCACAGGAAATAGAGGAAGAAGATCAAGGCTTTAAGTAGTAAAGGATCATTGTTCCAGGTTATCACAATCTTAGAATTCAGTAAGGGCCTTTGTATAAACAAAGATTTTACTGGGTGGGGAGGATTAAAACATTTGCATAACCCTGTTACAGGATGGAGAGAGAGTGAAAAAATATTTCAATTTCTTCTCCTAAACACAAGTTTTAGAATATTTGATAGAAAAAAGCTGTTATTTGGTATTTCTTATAAGAACATCTTCAGTATTGGATGTAGCTTAGAAGCCCAGAAGCCCATTTGAATTGCTATCTTTTCAAAAACTATTTTAGATTTCCCCTCTGCATACCATATTGAAACTCATGATCATATTTATACAAATACATACATAAACATGCATACATACACACAAACACACACATACAGATACACATAAATATATACACACAGATGCTAACATACATTTTTAAATAGAAAGATACGTAGTGTGCATACATACATTCCCACAAATATGCACACATGCACACATGCACATATAAACACACATATACATCATACACAATCATATTAACACACATGTATGCTATGCCCTTAATAATTATAGCCCTAAGTGTCTTAGTGATGAAAAATTCTCAAAGTCATTTACAAAAGTAGTTTGGTGTGGGTATTATGAATTTTAATTCATAAGAATAGTCTCCCTGAGAACTAAATACCAGTGGAATGCTTTTAACTTAACATCCCCCTGCTAAACAAAACTCAAAAATCGAACCAAATATCAAATATTTTTAAAGATTTCTAGGTGGCTATTTTTTCATGTGTATATTGTATAATGTTTATGTATCAAAATTCTATTAAACTCCCCTAAACAGTTCACAAAATTAAGTTTCAATACTTAGACAAGTTGAACATTACATAGGTAGGAAGCAACACAGTAGGTGTGAATAGCCAGTTCTTTCTGTTGCTGCCTGGCCCCTGCATGGGATCTCTTCATGCAAAGCTGCATGAATGTTCCTATTCACATTCATTAAGGGACACAATGTGCTCCAAATACCTCCAAAGTATGTTGGTCTTTTATGGTCACACAGCAAATTTACTATTCTGAGTAGAAATATCATTTTTGTAATCACTTATATAAATGAAAATATATTTTTGAATATAAGGACCCACAGAAAAAACTATCCAGTGTGATTTTCAAAAGTTAACACAGTGTTCACTGTGGTCTACACGGTGGGATAATCTAAGAATAGGTTGCCTGGCAGGAGTCAAACATAGAAAGATTTAATGGGATGAACTTGGTCTGTTTGCAGCAGGTATTTAAAGTGGGAATGCCTCTAAAATCATGGCTTAGTCTCCCTCCAAGATTAACTTTATTTTTTATATTTTACAACAACTTAGATTCCTAGTTTTAAATTTGAGTTCCCTATTAAAATGATATTCTCACTCCATTGTATTGAATTTCAATTTTCCAAGCATAATAATTCCAGGTACATAATTATCAGTATTCTAGATCCCAATAAAATCCTAGAACCTATACAACAAACATAACTTTTAAAATTTTTGTTTTCTTTATTATTTAATGAAAACATTACTGATATTTCATTGTAAACTTTTACTTAATGAGGACAATTCAAGTGAGATGATGTTTTACTAACTGGAGTTTTACATTCTTAGAATATGTACTTAGATCTTGTTATATACTGGAGAAAATATGAACCTTTTAAAACAACTTCTAATAATCTGGAGAAAAACTATTTCAGATTTCTATTGTATAATTTTGTACAATTTTCTCATTTAAGCTTTAGGAAATTGCTGTATATCTCATCAGCCAAATTTCTAGCTGAGATACTGTAGCTGTCTACAAGAGCCATAAACTAGATAATTGAAATGAGATAAAACATAATTGAGAAAGGAATTCTCTGCAGTGTGGAATGTGGTTCTATAAAAGGTTGGCTTCCAAAATGGGAGGAGACATAATTCAAAGTGTCCACTGTTTCTGTTGCTTGTATGGAGAAGGTTCAGGCTCAGAAAACTCCCTAGAGTAAACAAGAAGAGGAAAAAATTTCACAGGCAAATAGGTTGCATAGCAACTTGCAGATTTACTTAACATAATGAAAGGGTCTATCAGGGGTTACCTAGTATACAGTACACAGTAAAAGCACCGCATTCAACCATCAGAGGACTGAAACAAATGCAAATAAATACTAAAGGTAGTGAGGAAAACTTAACATTTGAGGAGTGTGTTCACTTTCTGAGGCTCTGAACAAGAATGGATTTAAGAATACATTCAAACCATTAATCATTTTGATGTCTGACCACAACATGAGAAATACATAGTTGAATGTAAGGGTCGATACACACAGCGTTGTTGAAGAAACATGGGACCATTGACAGTTTCATGACAAAAATATTGTATAGAAGCCAACCTGAGTTAGTGACTATAGGTTTCAGAACACAAGTCTCCTTGATTATCTGAAAATAAGCAATGTTAAACTTCACTGAAACATGGGATGGCCTGCTAAGCACATGGAGGGGTAGGAACTATCCCTTCTCTATATCTATCTATCTCTATCTATCTATCTATCTATCTATCTATCTATCTATCCATATCAGTCTTTCTTGATACAAGAATAAGACTGAGCTTTACAGAAGAATTGTTTGATATAGTGCCTCTGGTGCTTTCTTTCACAACCACTATTATTTAAATGCTAATCTCAAAGGCTTATCAGATCATAGAAAAGCCTATTCACAGGCATCTGGGACTTTGATGACTTTTCTCAGGATTAATGTTGCTGAATGAGTAACTAATGCAAATGTGAGAGACCTTTAAATTACCTTTATTTGTAGTAGTGGAGAGACTAACAATTTACAGCAATTTATCTAAAAATGGTAATTTTCTGTTTAATGTACATGTGTACATATAATGAAAGCACTAAGAGAAAATGAAAGTTTGGTGTTTATTCTGTAAACTGAATCAAGCATGTTTCCATCCTATGGTAAAATTAATTATTGTAAAATAAGAGTCAAAAGGTGTTTTACATTTAAATAACAGAATCATATTTTTTAAATGTAGCTATTTATGATTCCTACAGCAAACATTGATTTACAATGAGAATGACATATCCATTAGAAAGTTGCCATGTGAGAAACTGAAGAGAAAAGCAACTGTTAGTTTAAGCCCCAAAGCTCCCCCATCCCATGACCCTTTGCCCACCACAGCAGAGATGAAAAGAGAAAGAGCCAGAGAGCACAGATGCTTGGAGTCATTCCAGTGGGCTCACTGCTATGCTTACTTTCAGTGGAAACTCTGTCCTTAGTCAGTGAGATACACTAACAGTCAGTCACATTGCCATCAGAATTTCACAGTGATAACAGGATTAATTTAAATGAAAGAGTGTTTCCATCATTGAGTTAATGAAGGAACCTTATATAATATGGCCAAACAAAGACTTTCTGTCCTTATGTCCTTTTTAGCACAAAGGGGTGTGCTAAAAAAGCAATAATGTTTTCATTTGTGATCACAGGAAGATATTTTGAATTTAAAGTTAATATATCACTGTTTAATATATTTGCATGAAAAAATACTGAATATTCATTAACATTTCATATTAGTTAAATCTATGAATGTAAGTAAAGTGTGCTGTTGACAGCATTGATATTGCCCATATTGAAACCCTGACAGCAACGAGAGAGGTTTTCATTGATTATATTTGTCTCCTCAGATAAATTTACAAAGAAAAATGAGAGTAACTGGTGTTATTACTCAAGGAGCAAAAAGGATTGGAAGCCCAGAATACATAAAATCCTACAAAATTGCCTACAGCAACGACGGGAAGACCTGGGCAATGTACAAAGTAAAAGGCACCAACGAAGACATGGTAAGACTAACTCACTCTATGGAATGTAACTAAGATTTCACAATGACCATGTAATCAAGTGACACTTGAGCCTTCTGCTAGAGGCTTATGTTCAAATACATTTCTGCAGCTTTTGGGATTTAATTGGGTAAAAGGGAGCAGGGCTTCACAAAGCTAGACATACCTAACAGCTGCCACTTAAAACTTTTCTCAGATTTTAACTAGTGTTCCTACAAATACTTTTCAAAAGTTAGCAGAGTGTTGTACATAGCAGTTAAGCTACCTTAAGGACAATCACCTTCCCAATTTATTCTCCTTGATTTTACAGATAGCTTTTCCACAATCAAATAAATTATTGTGCAAACAAGAATATCAAGTATTAGAAACAATGGAAATCTGTATATATTTTGCATTGGAAATGTTACTGAAAAGAATAAAATGCTGTGGAAAAAAGAAGCTATACATCTAATATCTTCTTTTCCTTTGGTGTTCAGAATTTTAAACTAATTCAATTTGTAGTAACACTTGAAAGTCTGATTAAGATGCATAGAAGGAATGGCTCTACCTGAAAAGTTTATTCATTTCCAAGTGAACAGACTCAAGTTGAAGAATTTAGGGTGCTAATTTTTAAGAGACAAATGATAGATAGACAGATGGGCAGACAGAAAAGACAACTGATAAATAGGTTGGCAGATAGATGATAGACAAACACACAGATGGACGATAGATAGACAGATGATAGATAGATAGATATAGATATGGAAAGTCAGAGACAGAAAGAATGACTTCCTTTGTTTCCACAGTTCTGGCATTTAAAGTGGTAAGTAAGGGGCTAGAGAGATGGCTCAGCAAATATGAGCATTTAATGTTCTTGTAGAGGACTTGGGTGAGATACCTAGCACCTACACTATGGCTTATAAGAATCTAGTTAACTACAATTTCAATGTATCTGATGTCTTTGTCTAACGTTGGTAGGTACTAGGCACACACTTGGTGTCCATACATACATGTATGGAAAACACACGTACAAATAAAATAAATCAATCTTTTCTTTAGACAAGGGACCTAGTACATAACATTGTACAATTTTAATTTTAATTCAGACTTCATATGTGGCTGTTGTTGTTGTTGCTGCTGCTGCTGCTGCTACTGTTGTTATTTTTGACTGCTGATGGCAAGGAACTTCCTAAATTCTCAATAATATCTTAATATAATCTTTTAACATTGTTTTGAGTGAAGCATAGAATACATATATGAAAATGATTATGGAATCTATTGCATATATATATATATATATATATATGTATGTATGCAAACATGCACTCACCCATCTGTGCACATCCCATCTGTGCACATGCATGTGTGTACACAGATACACATACATACACCTTTAACAAATAAATGTACACTCATATGAATAGCAGGTGAATAGCAGGGTCTCACTCTGTAGCATAGGCTGACTTTGAATTCATATTAATCCTCCTGTTTCCGAAATATCCTCCTATCTCAGCTTCTTTAATACTATTATTCAGACATGAGCCACCATGCTCAACTTTTAAAATCCTGTATATATCTTTGTACACAGGTCTTCCGTGGAAATGTTGATAACAACACACCTTATGCTAATTCTTTCACACCCCCAATCAAAGCTCAGTATGTAAGACTCTACCCCCAAATTTGTCGAAGGCACTGTACTTTAAGAATGGAACTTCTTGGCTGTGAGCTCTCGGGTAAGTTAACTGTTTTCTGTGATGGAACTGCATTTAACGAGAACAAAACATTTCTGTATGCGGTCAGCTACTAATCTAGGTTTTCAGCACTTATACAAGTTTATTTCTTTTACAGAATAGTAAGGCATGGTTCAGAGAGGAGAAGAATGCTGTTTATGTGTCAAATAAATTTGTAAAGCACCCTACAGAAATAGTATAACATCAAGTATATCCCTGTGTAATAAAATAGAATACAGGGAAATCTCATGAGAAACTGTTGTCAAAAGATACACTCAATTGGTTTTGGTTGTATATATGATTTATGTTTGGTAATGGAAATTCAATTTAAAAATACAGTCTGCTTGACCTCATAAATTGTGCAAATTTAGGCTGCAAGTTTCAAAGAAAGAAAGTTTTATCTTTAAACTAGGTGCTTTCTTTTTAGATGTTATGAAATATGTAAATTTATCATCCCACTCTAGGGGACAATACATCAACACCAAGAACTCTACTATAAATTCATTTTGAACATTCTCAGCTAGCAACCTGCTTATTATATGTCACGGTTATCAAGCTCAAGGATAATCTATCAAACACCATAGAGTTAAATAACTCTCCTCCAGGATCATCAGAACAAAATACAAATATGAAAACTTTATGTCTGAATACCATTTTATTTTTCTAAATATATTTTGAACTAAATAGAAAAACCATTTCTGCATATTCAACTCAATTATGTTTTAGTGGACAGTTATTGTACTTCAGGCATTTAAAAACTTACCTATCTTTGCCACAGTGGCAAAAGATGTCTTTTGATCAAATAACTGTGAATAAATTAGAATGTTCACTTATATCACAGTTTAGCATAAGCCTCCAAATACAGAGAAAACACCTTACAAATTTGAAAGAACACGCTAGTTTAAAACATTTAGTTCTTAAAAAAAAAATAGTTCTTTGAAACTGCCATACATATGTTTATCTCGTTACTTTCTCCCCCATATTATCTTAAATCTTCTGTTCCCCACGAATCCACAATCTCCCTACCTGTCCCTCACTAGAATCTTTTCCCTGGAAAGAGAAAACTCTGAGTATCTTCTTCAAGGGTTAAACTTCATACTTGATATCTGTCTGCCTTCTTATATTGATTTGTGTTTCGGAAAAAGAAAGCAATTTTAAGCAAATAAAATATGGTATTAAAATACCAGTCTTTATGTGCATTGAAAGAATTCAGAGTAAATATTCCATATCAGCGAAACTATCTTAAGTATCATGTGTATATATTCTACATTGCTGGTGTTTATGAAGGAATGATTTCACTTTTATTAATTTATCTTTGCAGAGAGATTGTTCTAAATTATTTAGACCAGATTATTGACTGTCAGTAAGTGTTAGCAGAATTATTGCCACAGAGAGTTTGTATTGCATGTCACCGTATCACCAGAGGCCATTGTCATCCCTAAGCCATTCATCATAAAGCAATCACAAGGAAGCCACTGTCTGATGAGGTTTGCAGTAAGCCCTGTGGGGTTTTTGTTGTTTAACATCACCTTCCCCAATTCATCAGTCCTTTGATTCATGGGGATCAGCTCCTCATACATGACACCATTACACCCTTAAGGTGTAAATATATTTTGCTTTCAAGCTTGACAAGAAGTTACACCTGACACTTTACAGGCTTTATTTTCTCGAAAGGAAGTGGTGCTCCATCTCCCAGCCCCACAAATTGATTTTAAACTTGGGTGCAGAGAACAATCTATCTTGCTGACTGTTCTTAAAAAGGAGAATTTCACCATACATGTAATCAATGCTAATGTTAATACTTTACAACCATGTGCATGCAAATACATACACACACACACACACACAAATGTTTATACTGGTAAAAGAGTTAATTAATTTGTATTCTCAAAAATCATATGCATGAGACAGAAAATTTGTGAGATATTAAGTCCATTGTTAAATAGTTTAGCTGTGATTCTTGGAAATAAGCATTGACATATTTTATTAAATTCTAAGATATTTCTTAAGGGTGTGAAATACTGGAAGCCCAAGACCACCTAACATTTCAGCAGTCTTAGATCTTTTACCTTGCCTAGGAGCAGCTAATCTTACTCAGACACTTGAAAGAAACATCTTTTACACTGTCAGAAAAATATCTTGCTACATTTGGAAGAAGATAGATAATGATTATAATTAGAGGAATAAAAATCATTATCCCATTCTTCTAATTAATAATTACTTAGCACTTTTTCTTAGCTGTGTATTGGACATCAAAATAGATATGAAGTAAATTGTGTGATTAAAAAGAAATAGTCAAATACATTGAATATTTTCATATAGTTAATCATAAAGAAATAAAAATAGCTATATTTTTATTGTACATCTTCTGCAAGCTAACCAAAAATTTTACAAAGATATGTCTACAGCAGGATCTGAGGACAGGGTCTAAATAGGAGAATTCAGAAGTTTTTTATTCAGACAGTTCATATTACCTTGGAACTGTCTGAATACAACTATCATGCCATTATGGCTATTAGCACTTTTTAGAATTCTGAATCTCTGTTAGGGAAATGTATTTTTCTGTCAGAATTTGCATTTTAGTTTTAGACCTTCATTACCAGTGTGTTTAGGATGTAGGTCCCTTTGAGATGATTTGACTAAGAAAACATCTTTCCATGACACTTCTCGTCACACAGTGGAAATAAAGACAGAGAGAGGTACAGACCAAGCAGAGCAGCCACAAGAAGGAGAAAACTGAATCAGATTGACTTGGGGAGACAGTAATTAGATAAAGTTGATTACTATAGAGAAGAGTGCTTTGCTTTCCCTTAAAGCCAACACGCAAAGTAATATATGTTGAATAGCAGTGCCAGTTGCACCAGGCTATTCATCAGTCACTGATATAGTGACACTTGGAGACTTAGCATTTGTTTCTGCTAGAATGGGTTTTATAAAGGGCTAACTTTTACTGAATGTTGATTTTCCCACTAATATTTCTAAATACTTGGCAATTTGTCAACTAATTTTCTAATATACCTGTCCAAGGTAGCTTCTACTGTTATCGTCATTTTGAACACCGAAACATAAATTAAATATACACTAGGTATAAGACCACACATCCAGTGAAGGAAAGACCAGTAGGTTATGCAAAGAAGGATTGGGGCTGGATAAGTTCTAATTCCTTGGCAAAAATGTAACAGTTTTTAAAAGAAAGAATGGTTCACTTGATAAAGTAATGAAAGGCTCATGTCTCCTAGACAAACCTGGTAAGATTTTAGCATACTCACACATGGACAGTACATTTTCAATGCCACAAAAACCCAAATTTCATAACAGAATAAATTGGAAACACACGTGGTAAACTTGATAACCTTCCAAATATATAGAAGTACTCAGTGTTATTCACCATTAATATAAGAGTTTATGAAAAATAATGGTTTTATAAGACATATGTAAATATAAATAGGTATATTTGTAACAATAAAATACACACACACAAACACACATATACACATTCCTTTTATCTTACTCATTTTTTTTTATATTCCATTTCCACACGTGTACAATGTCTGGCACATGGTAAATACTGAATAAATAATCCCTCTCTCTCTTCTGAAAGAAGCCATATTTACGCTAGAGTAATCAGTGATATAAATTAGTTTGAGGATTTCAGCACATACTTTTCTTTCCACCACTTAAAGGCTAAGTAAGGGTTGCTAGAGGAAAGGCCAGCCTGACTACAGTGTGAAACACTGTCTCTAAACCATAAGAGTAGTGTTTATTTCTTAGACAAAAAAATGCTGTCCAGTTTAGAATATGAGTGTGGAGCAATTTACAAAAATGATTCTGTACTCGGGGAATTTCCATTGGCGATATTATGAAAACAAAGAAAAGACAAACAAATATACTTTATGAGAAAATGCCCCATTCTCGAAGACACAATAAAATTGTTGAAAACTGAGGAACAGTCTTGAGGCTTCCAGTAATGAGACAGGAGAGAGCATTTCAGCAATGTTTTCATTTTGCAAAATCATCTATCACAGAAAAGTAGTCTGAATTGTCTGTATTGTTTTCAATTTTTCCAAAATATATTCAGATGAAATAACTTGAATTGGCTATCTTGTTTTTCTATTTTATTCTAGATTTATTTCTGATTATAGCTCTGTTTTTGAATTTAGATGTTCTCTCTTTGGGAGAATGAATAGCATTATGTTCCATCTTCTCTTGCCAATCTGAAATGAAAAGGAAAAAAGTTCCAGGATGATCAATTGTTTTCTTCATAGAGTTCTTCTTTTTCTACCAGGCTGTTCAGAACCTTTGGGGATGAAATCAGGGCATATACAAGACTATCAGATCACTGCCTCCAGCGTCTTCAGAACACTCAACATGGACATGTTTACTTGGGAACCAAGGAAAGCCAGGCTGGACAAGCAAGGCAAAGTAAATGCCTGGACTTCCGGCCATAACGATCAGTCACAATGGTTACAGGTAATAAATAGTCTGAGACTGTTTCTTGTGTCATAAATGATTTCTGAGTGGCTAACTCAGAAATCATGTCAGAATCATTATTGAATGTCAGAATCATTATTTTTGACTGTTTTAAATATGCTTTCATATTTGACTTTGCCAAACTAGGAAAACAGAAATTTCATATGAAATCATTTCTCTGGCCTATGTCCACTCAGCACTGACTTATAGATAGAGGCTGTGGGCAAGTTGGTTGAGTAAATTGTACCAGATCACCCTGAACATGCTAGATATAATTTGAGACAATCTATTTTCTGTGTTTTATCTGTTCTGATGGTTTGTATTATATTTGATTTTGAAAATTAACATCAGAATCCAAAGACATTGAAATCATGCCGCTGACCTGCAGGGAGTCTCATGATATCATGACTCATGACAAAGTGTCTCTTTACCTGTAGTTGCTAAGCAATGTGATAATTTGATCACCCAGTCATACAATTAGCTTATAAAGAAAATGTAAATTCTGCAATTTGTTTACAACTTGCAATTAAATAAGGTTACATCTAATTCCTTTTAAAGCAGACCTCTTGAAATGTCTTTATTCGTGTGATACCTTTATATGCACACATAGTCTTGTTAATGTGTCTTGTGGTGACAGAAACACAACGGCTGAATTTCATCAAGGGGTTTCCTTGATGCACATGTACTCCATGTTGATTTCATGCTTGATCAATGAGCTTAGAAACTTGTGTGTGATAAGCCATGGTAGGTCTATAAGCCACTACCACAACAAAAAAACACTCTTAAACAACAACTTACCAAGTGATATTTGCTCTTACTAAAGTCACCTGAAATTTCTAATACTCATTTTCAGTTTTCTCATTGGGTCTTGGAGTATCATATTTCGACCATTAGAAATGGTCAATTTTTTCTTTAGTTGCCTTAAATTTTACTTGAACTATTATTTAGGTTACAAACATTTTAAGTATCTATATGTGAGGTCCTCTTATTATTTTTATTTTAAATCAGGGGTGTGTTTTCTGCTTTTACTTTGTCATTCACACTTCTGGTCTCATCTTGCCAATAGCAGTACATTTAATCACTTATGTAACTAGTGATTATATGTGATGTACTCCCGAAGCCTCTCCTATACTCAAGCGTAGGCACGCTTCAGGCTCTGCAGACGTCACTTGTTTCTTAAAGCTCATCTTTAAATTCAAAATGTGACAGCAAACTTCATTTTCTTCTTTCCTGAGATTGTTAAATGTTTCTTGCTGTCACGGCCCCTCATTTACTGGTTCTCCTCTCACTAATGTCTCTCTTATCCATGCCAAGGCCTTGGATTTACTGGCTTACCAATGACTGGCAATTTTAGCTACTGAAATGGAGACAATATCATCTTGAAATTAGAACCATTTTTCAAATTCTACTGTCACTTTCTGATCTAAGGCGCTCCTATTTCTTGGGTTCCTCTTAAAGCTCATTAACCACAGTCTTAGTTTCTATCTTATGCTTTTTAAAAAAATCCAAATTTTTAATCATAATATGTGAGTATGTGAGTTGGACCATGTTTATATATGCATGCTAAAATGCAAATACAGTTTTTCCCTCTTGCTAGAAAAATTTCAATTGCTTTCTCTAGGCCTAAGAATAAAATACAGATTTCTAATACAGCCTAAAATTTTTCCCCAGGTTGTCCTCATTCATCTTTTACCATACTCATTTTAATTTCCTCAAGTTCCTCAAACCTAACACCATCTGGCTCTCCCTGTTCTGTTATAAATTTATTCTTCCCAAAGATAAGGAGAACACAAAATCATCAGCCTTCTGACACCAGATCCTTCAGCTCAACTATGCATCTTGCTTATTGTAGAGAGGCTTCTCTGTTGGCTATGCAGTACTTGTATCTGATCTAGGATCTCCCTATGTACATTAGTCTCACATTATCATGAGTGAAACCATGGATGCCACTAAGTCTATATCTGTATCTGTATCTCTATCTGTATCTCTGTCTGTATCTATCTGTATCTGTATCTCTACCTCTATCTCTATATGTATCCATCTGTATCTGTATCTGTATCTCCATCTCCATCTCCATCTCTATCTCTATCACTATATCTTCCAATATGCTTTTCAGTACTGTCAATTAGTAAAAGAACTAAATCTGACCTGTCTTTGTTTTGTGCTTTGGTGCCTCCTTTTCATCATTCTTGTATTTGGGTAAAACCTGGGAGAAAAATAAAGCTTACTTGAAAAAACAATTTCAACATAGTAACAAGTAATATAATCAACATGAGTAACGACTAATAAGCAGGTAGCTCATATAAAATAGATACACTGAACAAGGACATGACTCATGTTGAGCAAATATATGTCAGCTCAAAAGCCCACGGCAACACTCAATGAGGATCGCTACTTAAGAGCCAAGAAGTATTTATTTCTGGAATTTCTACTTAATACTTTAATATTGGATTGGTTATACATGACTGGAACATGAGGAAGGAAAAGCCATAGAAGATAAGACTGCGGCTTTACTGTGATTTCAGCAATACCCTTGCTGTAGTAATATCAAGCAGTTTTGACGTTTTAATCCCGTGCTAGATTGTTAGCTTCAGAATGTCTGGTGTATTGCAATGACTCTCTGTTTGCTTTCTCAGCATGTAATCCAATACCTAACCAAATACAATAATTGATACTGACATGTAGAAGATATGATATAATGCCTTGTTACATGCAAATAATAATTTCCAGAGAAATCCAAGCAATGCATTTTGCTCTGCATAGTTTATATTTGATCCTCAGTATAAAAACCTCATGAAGGCTGGACACCCCAGGGGGTGGGAATTTTGAGGGTGGGGAGGTGGGAGTGCGGGGGTAGATAGAGGTTACATCCACAGAGAAGAAGGAGGAGGGGTGAGGGGATAGGGGGTTCCTGGGTGGGTGGGGGATGGGGTAAGGGGACAACATATGAAATGTAAATAAAACATCCAATAAAAAAATGTAAAAAATTATGCAAAAAAAGAAAGAAAAGAGTGTCTCTGATACCCTGAGAATCAGGATAGAGAACTAGGTATGCTGGAGGAGGAGGAACATGGAGGATGCTGATTTGCTCCTGTGGCTTATGCCAGGGACCCAGGTCTAGTTCTCATGTAGCTACCAGTGCCTTTATGGTTGTGACTGTGGGTTCTGTGAGCCTCCCAGTATTATTCTTTAATTTCATTTCTGAAACCAGGCTCACCAACCAGAATGAACATTTTAATCCAACAGGACCAGAAGACCTGTCTCCCTTTGAATGTACAGCACCTGGTTCTCTTGAAATATAGCACTTGACATCCAGTACAGGGCATGGGACAAGAGAATAGTGGATATCAGTTCTTCAGAAATTGAAAAAAATATATACACAAAATAAAAAAAATAAAGCCAGCTGTTATATATTTTAAAATCATTATTCTAGGTATAAGGCATATTATGTAAGAATTTTGCCACTGAATAACAGCTACATATCTAAAAATTAGTAGTAATATATATATATATATATATATATATATATATATATATATATATATA
>NW_021621185.1:12051414-12089273 GCF_004785775.1 Grammomys surdaster
ATATATATATATATATATATATATATATATATATATATATATATATAATGTTTCTCAAAGGTCAAGCTTCTAAAACATAATAATAATGTATGTCATTTAAAAATCATAGTGTGAATTAACTATGGACAGTATCTATTACCTTTCTTAGGATTAACAATGATAAAGATAAATGAATTTTGACATTTGACTATAAAATATTTAAAATTATTAAGTATCCAAATAACCTCTAAGATATTCTGATTATAAATAAGATTATTCATGATTCATAAAGTCTGTAGAGCTGAAAAATATACACATAAATAGCAACTTAAACAGATGGGTATATTCTAGAAATATGCACACGAAGAAGAGCTAAAGGCAAATTTCTTTAGAAAGATAAAAATGAAATAAATATATTTACATGAATAGATTTGTGAGTTTTTAGAGCAAACCTCCATACATCATTTTGTTTAAGATGTCTTCTTAAAGGCTCTTGCACACTGGCATCGATTTATTCTCTTGATGACATATTTTCTGTCAATTCTGAGACCACTTCTTCAAGTAGATATCTAATTTTTATCATGTCAAAACATATCCAGACTCTCTAAGGAAAAAATAAACTGACAACTTCTATAATTTATTTATTTTCCTGGCATTGCACAAGAAAAACTTCAAGAACTGAAGTATTTTCCCATGTTTTCAACTTAAGGGAATGTAGTCTATCCACTGCACACAATTAGATAGCATTGGTACTGGTAAGTGTTTAGTTGGAAGCATGATTACTGTTTTATGAAAGAAAAAATGTATATAGTAATTTTTGAGCTGTTGACATATAGACTGCTTTTTATCCTTAAATGAGGTTTCTGAAATCATTAATTTAGTTGCATTTTTAAATGTAATGCACCAATGGTGAGCAATAGCTCTTCAGGAGGGAAGCCATTCTGTTTCTCAATTTCCTTTCTTCATTGTTCATCCTTTCTAAATTGAATTTTTAACACGTTACTTTCACATATGAGCAACACTTGCAAGAGTTTTATTCAAGCTTAATGTGTTGTTATAACTTAATCAAATAGTACTTGTGAATGAAATGTATTGTAAGTTAATCTCACCAAATATACTTCCATTTGATTATATGTTAGACAGACTTTTTATGTGTTCCTTTAGAAATTCCTGTGCTTTAAATGTAACTTCAATATGCAATGCCTATCAGTCCTCTAATGATCTTGTCTGTGTCTTCTAAGTACCAAAGTGTCTGGAACACTCATGCAGATACAGTTAGTGTTTCATTTGTGAAAATCATGACTGATAAATTTCCTGAATTAATGTTCATCATGAGTTCTTATGAATGTTCTACCTAAAAATGACAAAACTGTGTTTAGGTTCACAGTCAACCTCCATGGAAGCATTTCTCTGAGTTCCTATCCTTCTACCATGTGGTTCTAAACTTGATACATAATCAAAACTTTGTACAAAAAGCCCCATCAAGATTGCTAGTTCCTCAAACTAGAACTGACCTTAATACTTGCATGTAATTAAAATGGTATAAAAGCAGAAAGGAGGAGGGGGGATGGGATAGAGTTTCTAAGGAGGGGAAATGAAGAAAGAGTGTGGCATCTAAAATGTAAATAAATAAAAATCCCATTAAAAAAAAAAGAAAAGAAGAGATGGTTTCCAGGCCAGTCTGTGATGGCAGAGGTATCTGGATCTGCTTTCAAGGCCAATTTGGTTTCCAGAGCAAGTACTAGGACAGCCAGGGCTACATAGAGAAACCATTTCTCAAAGACCAAAAATAAAAACAAAATAAAGCAAGCAAACAAGCAAGCAAGCAAACAAACAAACAAAAATGTAGGCTTGAGTAGCCCATCCAAAGTTAAAGTATAGTTTCTGCTTCCTAAAACTCTCACCAAAGATTCTATAGTAATAATATCTGATTTATCGATATCTCTCACTCAGAATTATATAAAAGATCTTTACCCTAAGAGAGAAAGAGAGGGAGAGAGGGAGAGAGGGAGAGAGGGAGAGAGAGAGAGAGAGAGAGAGAGAGAGAGAGAGAGAGAGAGAGAGAGAGAGAATTCATTGGCCATTGGCACTGGGACCTACAACTCCACATTAGATTAGTTGTGATTTTCTGTAATAGTTTTCATTTATTACACACAAATTTCCTCAATAAGGGATGAGGACTACACTTCTTTTTGTGTGTTAGGAAACACATTTAGAGTATAGTTAGAGATTATGTTGGTTTAGTAACGTAGTGGTTATAGGTTGTCCTCCAAGATCTATGATTTTACTAGCCCTGGAGAATTGTCTAGGTGTCCAGAACAAAGCATGCATTCACTCTTAAACCCAATTACAGAACTTTAGTTACTGCCAGGATATGTGCGGCATAACTGCACCCTTGCAGTTATCATGCCATGCTGGGCACTGTTGAGGCTCATCAGTGTCATAGCTAGGTATGACTCTTGTTGTTTCCCTCCTTCTGATACTAAGAAATCTACTCCATAAAAAGGAGGCCTTCAGGTAAATTCCGCAATAATTGCTTATCTTCCAATACTGAGGGATTCTCTTGCACATCTCTGACCAGCTACCCAAAAACAGCTTCTTGTCTGCTGTTGGCTTTCAGATAAATGATCTTTGCCTTTTGGAGGGATAATTGTCAGTCCAGATGAGATATTTTTATTTAAACTGTATACGTATATTTATAAAAAGTCTTATGTGCATTAGAGGCTACTTTTTAAGTAAATCATTAACAGTAAGAATCTTTATAATTTTTTTTCAGATATCTTGTCATTTTTTTTGTATTGATCTTCTTCCTACATAATTAGAGCCTATTTATTTTTCCCATTTCTTTAGATCAGGTCATGTGTATCCATATATTTTCCCCTGTATTATCACCAATCTCTACCTCAGTAATGGTCCATTTACCCTCCTGGTTTCTGAAGTCATTCAAAGGCATATATTCACATCAGAAGATTTGAAGCTAGGTGCCTCAGAGAAGAAACAAAGTGTAATTCACTCCTTCAGTGTCTTGATAAAACACTCCTGTACTAGCAGCATAGAGATCATTGAGGACGGAGGAGCTGAAAGATTGCAACAGCCAGATGATCAAGAAGTTTGATGTGAGATTGTATCTCCTAGAAAGGTCAGAATTTATACCTGTAAAGTCTCATAAACATGACTGCCTGAACACAAGCTGAACAAAAGCCAACAGACATGCTATAATGGACAAGCAAAGACAGCAAAGACCTCAACCCTACTCAATGAAACTCAGGCAGTTACTTAGCAGTTCTCAGAGTTGAAGGAATAGTCTTCTTCATGTAAGAGCACAACTGGTTATCCAAGACCAACCCTGAAACCATACCTAGGCATAATAGGAAGGAAAAGAGAAATGATGCAGTTATATTGCAGACTCAAAAGGTAAAATAATATTCTAAAATTAAAATAAGAAGTAATAAAAAGAGCATTTCAATAACATTTTGGTTTCATAATTTAAAACCCTCACCATAAGTTTGTACAGTTAGATTTCAGTTAAGTAGTTGAAACTGATGTTGGATTCTCAGTTGAATTAAGAGAAATTATAGAACCACTATCTCATAATCCCTTCCTGTGGTTTGTATAACATCCAGATGTCATCTTAGACATTTTCAAGTTTAATAAAATATGAAGATATGTATGCTGGTTGGTCATTTGTTTCCTCGACACAAGGCAGTGTCATCCAGTAAGATAGAACTTTAGATAAGAAAGCAACTGTAGGGTTTTGGAGGGTGCAGATCGGGAAAGGGGATAACATTTGAAATGTAAATAAAGAAAATAACCAATAAAAAAGAAAAAGAAAGAAAGAAAATGAATATCCGATTTGCCTGTAAGCAAGTCTGTGAGGCATTTTCTTGATGATTGATTGATGTGGGATGGACCAGACCATTGTGGGTAGTGCTTCCCCAGGACATGTGGTCAAAACAAAACAGCAACAACAAAAACAGAGCAAACAAACAAGAAAAAAAAAATCCTGAGCAATCTTTGGGGAGGAACAAGCCAGTGAGTCATGAGCAGTGCTCCTCCATGGCTTCTTCTTGAGTTCCTGCCTCCATGTTATTTACTTGAGTTCCTGTCCTGACTTTCCTCAAATACAGACTATGAAATGAAAGTATAAGCTGTCAAAGACCAGCCTCAGCTTGGAGGGGGCTTCTGAGAAAGGAGTGTCTAGGAGTAGTGAAAACAAATGACTTGCAGTCAAATCATGGGTCCAAGGAGGCCTATGTTCTCCTTGAGATAGCTTTCCAGACTGCTTTTTCTGTTTTACTTTCTCTGATGATCTCCAGACAACTCCCTCTATTTTCTGCTTGAGAACATTCTCTAAGCAATTCTATCTTGCTATTCTAAAATATTCTTTGAATAGATCATTCCTTACAGTCCATAAACCCAGTCATTTATTTTACATAACAATTCAGCCATTTATTCCAGGTTGCCTTTTGATTATCCAATGAATCTGGCTCCTAAGACCCCAGCCTTTGATTCTTAGTACAGAGCAAGCATTCATTTTTTTTTTTAACATTGCAAAAGAATCAGAGATCTGTCTGACTCTGTTAAACACAGATCATAATATAGCTGGGTGAGACCCCCATCCTGAAATTATCATTTCTACCACCTGGACCTAACTTTGCTCTGTCTCAGGCCAACCCCAAACTCAGGAATCTGTCTCTTTTTGTAAGCCCAAACAAACAAGCAAACATACAAACAAATAAAAGAAAAAGACTTAACTGGATAGGATCTCCTATGATCACTAATTCCTAAATCTCTTTGTCTCTTTCCTTAGTATCTTTCTGATAAGTTGGCTTACAGCACAGCTGCTTTTGTTCCTTTATATTTGTGAAGCCCATTATGTAATTCACATTGCATCCTTATTTTTTTTTTTTTGAGAAATTGTCACTCCCTGATCCGTCTAGCAGACAGAGAACAACAGACTCGGAGTTCTTCCCAACGCAGTTTATTCAGGAATCCTTACATTCTTCAAAAAGCCCTCGAGCCTCTCTTCCACTGCCCTTAAATCCCTGTGCCTTCTCCAATCAGAGCCTGCCACGTGGGTGCATGTGATAGGACAGTGGGTATGACAAGATCTGACATTGACCTACATAGCAGATGGTCTGATTATGCATAGCAGTGAGCCTGCGCAATATTGCCTGTGGGCGTGTCTTCTTCAAGGGCATATGAGGAAGTCAGGTGTTAGCCTCAGGTGCCATTTTGGAATGGTCGCCACACCCGCTTCCTACAATTCCCCCTTTTATTTAATTTTGGCAGACGGAATGCCTGTCTTAGGTTGCCCCATGAGACAATGCTCATTGCCCATCATCGGGAGCCAAACAGCTCTGGTTTGGTCCCTGTCTTAGGTTGGTAACACGTCCAAGGAGTCTTACCCGTCTCTGACTACTTCTCTAGCATGCCGAGCCACACTTGAGGAGATTTTCCCATCTCCATGGCTGCAAACGCCTGCACTATCAAGGCCCATTCTCTGCTGTGTTGCTTTCTCCTTTTGCACATACACCAACAGGCAAGGCCATTGATCAGTAATAGGCACAGGGCTAAAACTCCCAAACCCACCCATTCCTTAAGGTGGGACATTGCTTGATGTATCCATTCAGTCAGTCTGGAGGCCAGGGAGACATCCACTCTAATTGAATTAATATGAACAATCGACTTGAGAAGTTCTCTCATCTTCTTATCCAATTCCACAGACCAATTTCCTGAAAAATACTTGGAAATTTCCTTAGAAAGATTAGCAGCATGACTTACATTTTGATATGAATTAGAAGTAACACACAAGCCAGAATATTTCCATTGGCAACATAATTGGGCCATCTCTATGTCAAAATCCCTCCTAGGCCCAAATAACGTCATAGCTGAAGGAGCTTCCACAGGCCAAGGAACATAACAAGGCATTCGGGCAACCATAGCAAAGGAAAATATAGAAACATTCCAACATGCAGCATAAAAGCAAGTACTATTATCACAACTCAAAAAACTACCATTATAACTACCATTATATACAAAAAGCACAAAGGGGGGAGGGCACGTGCATACCGGCATGGGTAAAAAGGAAGCATCTTGTCCTGGGCTTAATAAATTTAAGTTGCAATATATGGAGAAAAGGTAAAAGCATTCTTCACAGCCCAAGTGACTCACTCATCTTGTCTATAGGATCTCAAGATCTACGTGCCGAACTTCAGGATTTCATTTCTTTAACTCTTTCTCAAGCCTGTCTACTTCATCTCCTAGAGTATCAATAATGTTTTCTCCATGTTTAAGCATAAAGGCTTCTAATTGTTCAGGAATTTTCACTTCTTGAATTTCCTGCATCATTTGGTCAAAATCTTGCTTTTCCAAATATGATCTTGTAACAACTCGTTCATCTAAATCAACTTCTGTCTTAAGTCTGACTTTGCCTAATCTCAGGTCTGTGGCTTTGACATTATGGATTGCCCTTACTGATGGGTTGCTCTCCAGGAGTGTACTTGGATCACGACTTTCTATGACATACTTGTAAAATGATGTGCCCTTGGCCTGGGCACTCCTGCAAAGTTCATTTATGGCAACAAGAAGTGTCACTCCTTCAAACACCAAAGATCCTGCTAAAATACAATATGCCCATAGAAGGGATTCCATTAGTTGAGGATGAAGCAATCCCATCACTCCATGATACCAAGAGAGTCCTGTGCCCATCATGAAAATACCAACACCACTAATCAATGAAGAAATATAGTGCATATTTGAAAAGCCATACGGGTGAGAAGAATCTGGTGTCTGAACAGACTTGCTGATGTCTAGTGCTATCAAACCCTGGTTACAAGTATCAGATAATGAGTGTATAACTTCTGAGAACATACTTGCTAAACCCGTATAAATCCAGGCAAGAAATTTAAAGAAGCAGTTTAAGCCATTAATGCAAATAGCAACCATCACCACTTTTCCTGGTCCCTTAAGAAACATTTGGAAACATTGAGCTCTAAGCTCCTTCCAAGCTTCTGGGTGCAACTTTGTAACGGCCGTTTCTTTTGTAACGGTGGTCAGGTTCTGTTACTTTGTAAAGGCCAGCGCTGGTTCTGCTGCTCCGGTCTGCAGGTCAGGGTCTAGCAAGAAAGAGAAACTGGGGACTGAGGAAGGGGAAGAAAAAAGGGGCGAGAGATGCAGAAGATAGATACAAGACAGAGTCCAGTGGAGTCTCTTCAAGTCTGTTTTTTATTCTCCTCACTCACCTCTATTCTCCTCACTCTTTCACTCTTATACTCCTCACTTTCCTCTTCAGAACTATCTCCATTTTCAGACTTTTGAGATTACTCTTCTTTTAACTGCTCTAGTGTATTGCTACCCTTTTCTAGCTCCTTGATGCGACTTGTCCCAACGCTGGGAACCTTATAGTCTCTGAACCGAGAACTTTCCCTTGTCCCACTTACCTGGGAACTTTCTCTTGTCCCACTTACCTGGGAACTTTCCAACTAGCTGCCCTGACTGCGATGAGTTCTGAAGTTCCAGTAAGGGCCACCACTTGTCGCTCCCCGATCCGACTAGCAGACAGAGAACAACAGACAGGGAGTTCTTCTTCCCAATGCAGTTTATTCAGGAACCCTTACATTCTTCAAAAAGCCCCCGAGCCTCTCCTCCACCGTCCTTAAATCCCTCTGCCTTCTCCAATTAGAGCCTGCCACGTCGGTGCATGTGATAGGACAGTGGGTATGGCAAGATCTGACATTGCCCTACGTAGCAGATGGCCTGATTATGCATAGCAGTGAGCCTGCTCAATATTGCTTGTGGGCGTGGCTTTTTCAGGGGCATATGAGGAAATCAGGTGTTAGCTTCAGGCGCCATTTTGGAATGGCCACCACACCCGCTTCCTACAAGAAATTATGTATTTTTGAAACCATGTTTGTAGAGTTCTTTCCCACAGTCTTAGGAGCTATCCAGAAGGTTCCAGCATTTACCATTTTGCTGAGATATTAACCACATCTTCACCTCCCAGATTCATTCTGTCTCAGATTATCGTGGAGTTATTAGCATTAGCAGGGAGTTGAAGGAGAAGCATAAAATATGTGCATTATTATACAAACAACCCTTAAACCCACAAAAGCCATAACACTTCCATGGAAAGCAACACCTGCTGGCCCTTCCCCAGGGGCAGAAATCATTCATTCTGTTCCTACCAAGGTCATACCAGACTTGGAAATGATCCAAATAAATGCTTTCTTTCCCAAGTTGCTTTTAGTTAAAATGTTTTATCACAACACCAGAAAATAAATTAGGTCATTGTGTGTGTGTGTGTGTGTGTGTGTGTGTGTGTGTCTGTACCTGTCTGTGTAGTGTGTATGTGTGTGTGTGTGTATGTGTGTGGTGTGTCTATACGTGTGTCGGTGGTGTGTGTGTGTGTGATGTGTGTCTCTGTGTTATGTGTGTTTATGTGATGTGTATGTGAGGAGTGTGGTTTTTTTGTGTGTATGTATGTGTGTGTGTTTGTGTTTCTCCAATGTAAAATTTCAAGATAAATGTCGAAATGCAAGCCAAAATCCATTTAAACAGGAAACAAATTGCAAGTAGTGTTAATAAATGCCATAGATTGGCATTTATTGGTAAAATAAATAAATTTAAAAAGAAATAAATAATATTTAAGAGATTTTCCAGCTTTTTACGTAAAAATTAGTAATAAATATTAACAATTTGAAATGCATATTATGTTATTTTAAAATCTTCCTTACTGAAACTCTACTGTTGAACAGCCATGAGTTTTAATAGTCTCATCATTAACTTTCAACAGCTGAGTAAATTTCTCTAACATTTATGATATTAGTTCCCCAACTGATTCAACAAGCAGAGAAAATATTTAATATTTAATCAATCAGAAATGAAAGCACTCCTTACCATAATCTAGTAAATTATAAAATTTAATTCAATTTGGCATGATTCAAGAATCTGAGGGAAAAGAATGGAATTTATTTGTATTGATTAAAAAATATTTTAGAATAATGTATCATAAGTTTTTGACAGTGAATAGACTATATAAGTATTCATTGCCTTATTGATGATGACTGTAGAAAATGCATATGCATTGCCAAAATACATTTATAATAATTAATAAATGACAATATAGTATAATTTATTAACAGCAAAAAAACTGCTATAGCAAAGAAAATGGTATGTTTGGTCTATTTTATTATTATTATATATTTATTAATTCAAAGTAGTCTTACATTATTATCAACCAAATAAGTAAAATTACTAGAATGGTCAGGGTGTATGTATTAGTGTTGACCTATGCTAGACAGCATCTTACCCCATTTTAATATTAATTTGTTGGATATGTGTAAGAAAGAAATTAAGTTTAAGCTTAATTAAATAAGTCTTAATTAAATATGACTTATTATAATTATTATTATTAGAATATTTATGATTGTAAATGTATGTCATGACCATAGAATTCATATCTGTCTTGCATAAGTCTCTCAACTATTGGTTTATAAAAGAGGTGAAGAAGGTGTTTTCAAGGATTAACTAACCTCAGTATTCCCAGGAATTGTCAGTGAGGAAGTATTCTGACTTTCATTGCACACTGCCACTATTATGTACAAAGCAGCCATATGATGAAAACATCCCTAGTGAAGATCACAAAGAAAAATCTATCATTATGGACATAGATGTGAAACAAATACCATGATTAATAACACTTGTATATTTGAAGTTAATATAAGGAATCAAAAATGACCTTGCTTTATTTAAAAAATAAAGAATCTTTAAAAATGTTTGTCACAAATTCAATCAAAGGAATTCAACATTATTCCAGTAAAAATTATAGAAATAAGCAAAGCATAGTTTAAGAGTTATTTACATAAAAATATTACATAGGATTTTAGATTCAACATTTAAACAAACGTGAAAAATGAAGGTATTTGGCAGCATTTGTTAATAAGCAGCATGTAAAACATTGAAAAGCTGAATAGCAGGACTTGATATGTTAGATGAGAGTTCAGAAGACCCATTCATATTCTTAAATCATGGACACTAAATCCAATTTGTCTCCTTGTATGTATGTGTGTATAAGCAAACTTTAGTTTCCACTTATAAAACAATAAATTCTCTTGTTTAAACATTGAGTTGAAAAGCATTCCTGTCAGTAAAAACTAAACTTTGAGATTAAGATTTGAAATCAAGTGAGCATTTGGAAGGATTTATAAGAAAAATTGAGTCAACGTTAATTGGTGATCCTATTTGTCTGAAGGGCCCTTTCAGTGAGCTAATAGGTTTTGTTTAATGGTGAGATTATGGAGTCAGAGAAGTTTGCTGAAGACTGGACAGCCAATTTGCAGTGCAAAGAGGACACAACACATACTAGACAGTGCATGTAGTGATATTTACCACAATATTTACTAGCGTGTCTAATAAATGGAGTGACTGCCTTTCTTAGGGAGCAATATCCTTGGTCAGTTCTAACCAGCTGAGCCCCAGCCATTTATTGTTATTGACCGTTTTTAGTATATTTCTTGATCTCACTTATTCACTTAATTAATTGTTCTCCATGATTAAAATTATATGCACTTATAATATTAGAAACATTGGACATTGAACATTTGAAAAGTAGTTTAATTTTTAAAAGAATAGATAATAACTAGGAGGAATAATTATATTCTTCTCACAATTCAGTGATACATAATTATTACATGTATATCACATTCTAGCTACTTGTTCTTTGTCCAGCAAACTTAGCCATGGTTTCTTGATTTGGTTTATTTCATAATTTTTATTTCAAGTCAATGATGCTACAGTGTTTAGGTGATTCTATTTTGCTGATATGTGCTATTATATATGTTATTCTGTCTGTTTTAGTTGTCAATTTTAGTCACTAGTTAATATCAATATAAAATACATTTATTTATAGAAAATATTGTGGATGGGTAGACATAGCTGCTTTTATATCTCTTCTGCCTTGCTTGTTTTGTGGATTATTTACAGTCCAGTATCCTAACCCACACTTTCACAAGCTTAGTTCAACCAAACACAAATGATCAGACTTGTCTCCAAATATATATATTATACTCATACATATATTCATATATGTGGCCATATATTAATATATTATACATCTACATAATTATATATTTTTATTATGTAGCTACATAATTATATATTTTTCTAAGAATAAGGACATGGATAAAAATCATTTTATGAAATAATATGGCTTTGTATGAAGCACAACATAGAAATATTATATGATTTAACCATGAAAATAAGAAAACTGTTTTCAAATTCTAATTTTTGCTTCTAGTAAGTATAATTTTTAAATCCATTTATATTGAATAGAATCTAATATTAGTGCTTTTTTCAATTAATAATATATATTTACAAATTCACTTTTTTCATTGACAATATTCTTCCATTTTCATTGTATACAATATCTAAAATGATTTCTCTCACCTCTTTGTCTATATTTTTTCAAGTTTTCCAAATGCATTCTATGCATTGATTTTATCTCATCTTTATGCACTAGAGTTAGCACAGTTGTAACTTAAGACTAGCAGATGCTATCTTAATTTTCATGGGTCATATTTATTGACCATTCTAATCAAGGAAAGTAATATAGGATACTTGCCTAGTTGAGAAATACTTCCAATGATCCAAAGAGCATAGCTAGAGAAGTTTAAATACATAATATTTTTCACTCTAGTAGTTAAAGTTTTTTGGCTTTTGTTGAAATTGAATAATTTCCTTTACAACTACTTCCCTATCCCTTAAAAATGAGTGTATCAGTGTTGTGCTGTTTATATAAGTTGAATTTTATCCTATAAATACCAAAAATCTGGATTCGCCTTCTGGTAAAAGAGGTTCTATACCTGATGGGCATACACTATTCCTATAGAGTCCCTATTTGGATATTCTTCAATTTACATTAAAATAGGACACCAAACTTTAGCAGTACCCATTTTGAAACACATCTCCCATGCTCTGTAACATGAACTCTAACTTATAAAACTATCCTTTATTTTTTTCAGGGTTTCACATACTGTTGAATAATTGATATTTTTTCATGTGCTTTTTCATCTATTGCTAGTTATTTTTTTTCTTAATCAGAAACATTTAGTCAAAGCTAGACTATGTAACCGGTTCTCATACTCATTTAATTATATTTTATGTAACATAAACATACTCATAAAAGTGTCTTCAACATTATGAAGAGTGAAAACAACAATCATTTGGCTAGACTCATGATTAACAACTAGTTCTGTGTTTTATAAATGCAATACACATTAGGATCTTGTAGTAATTGTATTCAAGTTTGCATCTGTCTTAAATGGTTTTTATCCCTAGAGTTTATACAACATAATTGACAAAAACAAGTGTTGTTAGTAAATGAATAAATAAATTAGGTTTTTTTTCTTCCCACATGGTGAGCTTTTCAATCTTTCACAGTAAACAATGAGTTATACTTTTCTTAAAATTTGAATCACCTTTTCTCCTTCTTTTAACTTTCTACCACCTACTGGGAAGTCAGCCTTCATTTCTTGTGGAAAGCACCTTAGAGTTTTAATCTCCAAGGCTACCATATTTGATGCCCCTTCCTGAGTACCACAAGTTGCATCTGTTCTTTTAGACATATGTCTGATGATGTGGGAGGAGTTGCAATGCAGAATAATGGAACTGAAAGTACTTCAGAATGCAACACTAAATATATATGCATATGTTTCTACAGCTGCTTCAAACTCTCTAATGGGATATAGAGACACTTCTAAAAATAAAACAGCTCAAAGCTCTCAGTAGAGGAAAGTACACCAACAGCTGCTTGTATTTTCTAACATCCTGGGTGTCAAAGGCATTTTCTGAAAGTGTGGTTAAAGGCTGGCTGCATCTGAGTCTTCTATCTGAATGAAACATCCTTAGCTCCATCCTCTGAGATTCTCATGTTATATGGGGTGTATTGCACATAGAAAAGTGAGTTTGTAGACAAATATATTTGGATTCTTCATGGAAGATGAAGCTAGAATTATTCCTAGGGAATTATTTTAATGAGCTTTACATATACTTAATTAAAAACTACTTGGATATTAAAAGTTCAGGCTTAAGCTGATTTGACATTTATTAAGTGAATGAATCTGACAACAAAACTTTGATTATTCCTCATACTAGACAAAATAAAGTCTACCAAAGATATACATTTAGAGTCAAATAAAATCAATGAGAAAGTGGATCTACATTGGCAGTTGTAGTTGTGATTCTCAGTGGCATGCATGTGATGGAATCTATATAACACTGTAAACAATCCTTTAACATGTGTACACATATACATAGACATACTGCTGAATATTCACAATGACAAATAGTCTAAACAATGGTTATGAGTATTACCAATAACTGAGAAGGCCTAGGATAAAGTACATATATTTTACATTTAAAATTTATTAAGTAAAACTGTTTTAAACAGCCAATTTGTGTTTAGTTTACAGGACAATTTTTAAAATTTTTTTAATTGGATATTTTTGTTATTTACATTTCAAATGTTATCCCCTTTCCTGCCTCTCCCCACCGAAATCCCCTATCTCATCCCCCCTCCTCTTGCTTCCATAAAGGTGTTCCCCTACCCATCCACCCTCTCCTGCTTCTCATCCTCCCATTCCCCTCCACTGGGGCATCAAGCCTTCACAGGACCAAGGAAGGGCTTCTCCTCCTGTTGATGCCCAACAATGCCATCCTCTGCTACATATGGGGCTGGAGCCATGGGTCCCTCCATATGTACTCTTTGGTTAGTGATTTAATCAAGGGAGTTCTGTGGGGGGGGCAGTTGGTTGATATTATTGTTCTTCCTATGGGGTTGCAAACCCCTTGAGCTCCTTCAGTACAGGACAATTATAAATGAACTTATATGTTTTATAAGAACACACTATAATGGTTAGAACATTAAACTCTACTGCAGACCCTCTGGGTCCAAATGACTTTTCTACTAGTAACTAGTTGTGTGAACATAGTCAAGCGGTCCATCTATTTTTAATCTCTGTTCTCCGATTTTCTAAATAGGGAGAATACTGTATATGACATAGGGTATGTTTAAGATTAAGTGGCTTAACATGTCTAAAGTTTAAAGGAGATCACTACTGTAAAAATGTTAGCTACTGTTATGAATGATTTAGTACCTAATTCATGACAACTTCTGTCTTTTAAGGTTAACAGATAAAAATACAGGAAACAGCTGAATATGAATTTCAAATAAATGATGAATAAGTTTGAGGATAATCTTGCCCAAAAATATTGTTGGGCAATATTCAGAAAAAACATTCTGATTTATATGAAAATTTAAATTCAACTAGGAGTCTAATATTTTATTTTGCTGAATCCAGTGATCTTGTTTATTTTTGGAATAGCAAATCAAAAAAAAAAAAGCTAGGATATTGACAGAGGGATGATGATTAGCTAAGCCATAGTGATTTTAGTAAAGTGCTTGTCTGGGATCATTTCACATTCTGCCTCTATACTTCAAGAGTAGGTGCTGAAAACATTGATAGTTTGTTAACATTCAAGCAAATATTGTCAAATTGATCTCCATGTCTATATTATTAATCTCCATTATTATCTGAGGTAGATGAAGCAAGTGATTTTTTAAAATTCTGGCTAGGTGTACCAACTAGAAAGGAACCCCTAAGTCTACACATCAATGTGTGTTAAATTCTCTAGGCAGTTTCCTTTAATATAGGGAAGACTTCAGTACGATATTTCTCATCTCATGAATGGATTGAAGTTGCTAGGAACATCACTGTGTTAAAGATCCTGAGCCTCTTGTGTCTATAGTCTATAGTTTATAAGACTTTATTTGATGACATTTAAAATTCTCTAAGATTTGTGTAGGTTTGTTTTCTCTTAGGCCTAGTGGGTTCATATCTTTACATAGCTCATATCTTTTACTATTTGAACTCAAATCTTTATATCTTTCTCTTATCAAAATTTTTTATCTATGAAATACAGTAGATACCCATTTCATTGAGCTATAGGGCAATTTAATACAATTACACTAACAAGCTTTCTATATGATTCCCTGAGAATGTAAATATTTGGGTGAGTGCTATCTTTTCAGCATTAACACAGAAGTTAGAATTATTCTAGAAGTTAGGTGTATTAGAGATCATTTGACCCATACTTTCAGAGGACTGAAGAGTTAACTCATTTAGAATTCTTGCTGTACAATATGAAAAGCTGAGTTCTAACCTCGGTGCTCTTTCTTGGGATAAGAGGTGGAGACAGATACATGTACACATAAACTCCCTCTCTCTCTCTCCCTCTCTCTCTCTCTCTCTCTCTCTCTCTCTCCCTCCCTCCCTCCCTCCCTCCCACCTTCCCCCCTCCCCTGTCTCTCTCTCTCTCTCTCTCTCACACACACACACACACACACATACACTCGTACACTCACATATGCACATACCCAGGCACAGGAGCACACACATGCACTCAGGCAGGCACACACGTGCTTCAAAATAAAACAGAAATGAAGGAAAGAAATGATGCTTTTGTGCTCAAATTTGAGTTAAATTATTTCAGAAATTACAAATTTTTATAATTTTGACTTTTTCTGTAACAACTCTATTTGACTACAAACAGAGAATGCTGAGAACCACAATCACTTCTGGTTTTCTGTGTTTTATGACACAGCTTTCCCGCCTCTGGAAAGGCACTTGGTAAAGGTAGTCATGTATAACTGTGAACTGCCAACGTATCTTTGTGTTTCCTGGCCACAGCTACATTTTTCAACGAATACTCCAAATATTCCATGTAGAAAGTATTTCAAGTAGTTTCTTTTTTACCCCAGAACTGGCCCTGGGGAAGGAGCAGACAATGGTAGACAAATAATTAAGTTACATTGGTAGAGTAAGCTCTCCATAACTTATCAAAGCAGAAAAGAAAATGTGATGGGAACTGAAGCAAGAAGCAGCAAATTCAGCTTCTGTATCTTGGAACCAATGGTTTTCTCTCAGAAGAGAAATTAAAGGAAACAATGATGTAGATTGTCTGTGATATGCCTAATGTCATCTGAGCTCGATTCTCATGTCAGTCCTTCTCCACATTTCAGATGTTGCAACCCTCAAGAGGTAGGGAATGGCAAACAACTAAGAAACAACCATGGGAACTGTTTTATGTTTCAGAAAGTTCTACTCACTGGTTGTTTAGAGATTGTTTTTGTTTGCTTGTTCAGCCATGAAGTTTCTTGAGAACATAATTGGAGAACTGCAGGGCTGTGCCTATTATTCAGCTCCTGCAATAAAAAAGCAACTTAAAAATACAGCACTTTAAAATGCTATTTATAAATAATATCAGGAATTAAAATACTAATAAGGCTTAAATATAGAAAATATAATATCTAAAGTGCAGAAATTTTATTCTTTGGGGTTTTTTAGTATGCAGAAACCAATTTATATATAGCACAAACATATTCTTCTCCAAGATTGTTACTTATTGTTTCAAATAAATGTGAACTATATTACAGACATCTGTCTTGTTACTGCCTTCTTCCTAATTTGAGATGCTTGCCTAATTTTTGGTATTTCCAAAACAAAATAGAAAGGATAAATAAGCTGTTTCCTAGGGAGGAAAATCAATTAAATCTTACTTGCATTTTTCTATTTAATCATTATGAAAATAGATCTAGAAAAATGGAAATAATCAGTATCATTAAACTAGTCAATTGACACAACTTTCAGTGAATGCTATTTATCGAAGAACTTCCATTTTCAGGTGGAGTACCACATCACACCTCCAAACAACAGTGGGCTTTCACTGTTGATGGTCTATGAACTGTTTAAAATCATAGATTCTTCGACATAGATCATTCACAGTGAGCTCTCCTCAGCAACCAAGGCAACCAAGCTTTTCACCACCACCTTGACACTCATGCAAGTATTTATTAGTAGGCAGGATACAACCTGTGCTACCATATGCCATATCTCTCAGCTGACTAAAATAGGTAACAACAAGCTATGATGATGTAATGTAGAACTAGTAGAGAGTAATCCTAGAGCTCACTAGTTAGAATACCAGCCTTAAGTGTTACTTGGGTTAGTCATACTCCCTCACAAAGGAGAAAGAAAGTGTAAATTCAACAAAAAGGTTCAGAAAAAAAGTATAATTCTATCTATAAAACAATAAAAAAAATCCAAGTAGATTGAGAAGCAAGAAGTTCAGTTAATATAAACTTCGTAAGAAGCTTTGTTGCACTAAACGATGTACATTGCATTACATTTTATAAAGTAATATCATGTTTATAAAATGAAAAACAGAATACTTTATCAATGGAGCATCCTGTTTCAAACTCCATCCTGTAAAGTTTATTGTGAATTAAATGAAAGTAATTTTCGAGATCATCATCTTTTAAAAATGCAACTAGTTTTATTTCTTGGCACATTAGCAAAGAAATAAAAACATATACTTTAAGATGAACAATAAAAAGTTTCTATAGTAAAACATGAAAAGAATGGAAATGAGATTATCCTTTTTCCATAAATGAAACAATGATATCTTTGCTGAGATTTGGTTGCTATAGCACCCTGAAGGTGAATTTAAATCCTCGCTCTCCTGAAATTGAATCAAATTCTAGAATTAAAAAAAATAAAAAGTGGAAACAACCACAACAAAAATAAGTTTGATTTTTCCAGCTGTTCAAATGATTTTTTTCTAATCTGGAGCTCATGATATTGAGAATTCAGGAATGTGACTCAATTTAGTCTTTCCCAACATCATAGTCACTTGAGAATTCATTATAATTTCAATACAGTCTTACAGCCTATGATACAAAGTAATATCACAGATATCTTTTCTGCAAATAATAAAATCTATTTTCCAAAACTGTAAATACAAAGAAAAAGTAGATCAATTCAGTCTTTAGGATTTATGGGATTTTATGTCATTGCCGGGTCATGTTTTACCAGGCGAGAGAAAACTGGAGTTTCTCAGGGGGTTATTAAGTGGTAGACAGGTGAAAAGAGCAGATTAGAGTCTGACCATTGTGATCTAAGTTGTAGCTCTGTTCATTGTGTTTACTGGTTGTATGTACACATTTCCCATCTCAGAATGCTTTATCTTCAAATCGAAGCTGGCCTTACATCAAGGGATTAGTGTGGATTTGGAGTGGCCTGGCATCCATGAGTGTGGCTTCTCTATTGATGATGTGTAAACAACGATGAACTTCCTGCTTTATCTTTGCGAACCATAAGAGATTGGTTGAACAATATCTTTCCTCTCTCTCTCTCTCTCTCTCTCTCTCTCTCTCTCTCTCTCTCTCTCTCTCTCTTTCTCTCTCTCTCTCTCTCTGTGTGTGTGTGTGTGTGTGTATGTATGTATGTGTCCAGATTCTCCCTACAAAGCTTATTGTGGAGATGTGATTATTATTATGACTGTATCAAAGATAGCTAACCTAACATGATGACTTTTCTTTTTTGATACTTGCAATGACCTGATCACCTTTTCTCTCCTAAACTGTGTAAAACACAGAAACACATAAACAAAACCACCACCCATTTAATTTTTTTAAACCAAAAAATGTTTTCACAGTTTTAAAACAAAAAATGTTTTCTGAGTAATAAGTGCCGTTGTTACTTCAATGGAATTATTCTTTCAAATATAGTTGTATGCATCTGTGCTTGTATTTAATGACAAGTATAATTATGCACCTGCAACATGGGACATTTCTCATTTAAGTAAAATTTATGAAGCTATTTTGAAAATACACAGCCAATTGCTCTTTTAAAATGTGTAACTTTGAATGTTGGAACCTTTTAAATCTGTCAATATTTTTGTCCTACTCCTGCATGCAGGAAAGGCACACACATGTCACCAGCATTCCTTTACCTTTGTTGAGCAGTGGTTCTCAATCTGTGGGTTGCAACCACTTTGAGAGTTGAATGACACTTTTACAGGGGTCATATATCAGATATTGTGCATATCAGATATTTACATTATGATCTATAACAATAGCAAATTACAGTTATAAATTATCAACAAAAATAATGTTATGGGCTAGAGAGATAACTCAGCGGTTAAGAGCACTGACTGCTCTTCTAGAAGTCCTGAGTTCAATTCCCAACAACCATCTGTAATGAGATCCTATGCCATCCTCTGGTGTATCTGAAGACAGCTAAAGTGTAATCTCATAAAAAAATAAATAAATAAATAAATAAATAAATAAATAATCTTTAAAAATAAATAATTTTATGGCTGAGGATGACCATAACATGTGAAACTGTATTAAAGGGTGCCATCATTAAGAAGGCTGAGAGCCACTGCTTTAGTGTAAGTTGAGGGTCTTGGAGTCTTACGGATTGACAATAGTGACGAGCTAACCAGTGTTTCTCCTCAAAATAGAACCACTCAGGGAAGACAGATTTGATTCTTGAGTCAGAAACAAAGGTGTAGGGATTAAGAGAATCTCCATTTAAATTTGGTTGTCATGTTAAAATATTTAGTCACAGACAACTCAGTTTCTATATTAATTAAACTAGGGTATTCCCTTGAGGAGAACTGTTAGGGAATACCTGGTATCTCACGGGGACCAGCAACAGACTTCCATCAACACCCTGGACTCTATGCATTTCTTCCAAATTTTATATTATATAACCAATGTGAATAATATGAACCATGTAAGTAACTTAATATTAATTTTGAAGTCAGAAGAGGAAGGAACTGAATAAAGTATGTTAAGGATGAAGACAAGCACTTACATGACTTTTTTTTTATTTTATTGAATGACTTTTAACATACAAAACTGCTGTATTTTAATCAAATACAGCAGTATTTGATACTGTGAAAGAACTCATCACCATAAGAATGAGGCAAGAGGTGGTGCACCAAGAAGGTGGAAGTGAATGTGTAAAGAATAATACATCCTACATTGGAATGGCTGAGCAGACAAGCACACCGTATGTATCTAAACGTACGCCGAGATAAATGAACAGACAAGCAAATAAATCTAAAAGTTGGTACAAAATCTAAGATACTCTTTTATAGGCTCAGCATGGCTGACAGGTTACCTTGAAGTGTGCCCTCCTTGCCAACAGAACAGTTCAAGTGTAAGATCCTCCATGTGTCAGTAAGCATGCCCAAGAGGAGACTTCTCCAATTGATCCCTTGACCGACCTAGTTGAACACTGCTAAACACTCCACTCTGACGTATCCTCAGTCTTAGAATGCACATCAGAATATATCATTTTTGAAGGAAGGGAACTAATAGTGTTTATGTAAAACAAAGTCATCATTTATATTTCTCAAAGTGGAAGAAATATTTTTACAAGCCATTAGCAATTACTGTCTGTCAAAGCAGCACTGTCCTCGTCTAATCCCATAGGCCTTTTTCTTTTGTTCCCATTTCTTGAAACATTTATGAATGTTTCAGAGAAGTATTCAGTAAGAGATGCTTTCTTTCCAGGCTATTACTGATATTTATGAATTTTCTTTTATGTCCACATAGCTGTGTGACACAGACATATAGGGCAAATATTACAGAAACCATGACTTGAAAGTTCAGTTTGTAAAACAGAGTGTGATCCTGAAATCCCTCTTATATTTGTTTAATATTTCACTTTTATATTTATTCTTCTCTCATATATCCCAACCACAGTTTTTCATCCCTCCTCTTCTCCCAGTCTCTGCACCTCCCCTCTCCCTCAGATCCACTTCTCCTCAATTTCCCTTCAGAAAAAGTCAGGCTTTTCAGGGACATCAACCATACATGGCATATCATGTTGCAGTAAGACAGGGCCACTTCGCTCACATCAAGACATGATGAGGCAACCCAGTAGGAGTCCCACAAGAACACCAAGCTATACAACCATTCCATATATGCAGAGGACCTAGGTTAGACAAAAATAGGTGTCTCCTTGATTGTCAGTGCAGTCTCTGTGAGCCCCTATGAGCTCGGGTTAATTAACTCTGTGAGGCATTTTCTTATATCTTGGATCTCTCCGGCTCCTACCATCATCCCTTCTCTTCTTCAGTAGGATTGCCTGAATTATGCCTAATGTTTGGCTGTGGGTCTCTACATCTATTCCCATCAGGTGCTTGGTGAAACCTCTCTAATGATGGTCTGTGATGCTATGAGAGCTCACGTATTACACTGCCTGGAGGGCCAGGAACCAGAGTCTGGATAGCTCTGAGATATAGGATAGAACAAACATAACAGGCAAAATTAATTAATTAACTAATTAATTAATTAATTTTTAAAAAGCAACAAATGATTCCTATTGATGATCTATTATACTTATAGACCAGAACCTAGCATAATATTTCACCTCTATAAACAAGTGTTTAATTTACCTGTATCATTTACAGAAACAAACCTTCATGCAGAAGACCTAGACATTCAAAAGTACCATTTTTCAAATAAAACATCACAAACCTATCATGAGTACTAATAGTATAATACAGTAGTTAGATGAAGTTGTTCCTGTTTAATTGTTTGGATTATAAGGAAATGCCATACAGACAGATTGTAAAGGCCAAGTGGATTTTAAAGGTTATGCCAGTGGATCACAAAATATGCCCTCTAATGACCTTCAACACTGAACAGAATGTTAATTGATCTTCTAGGAATGATCCTCTTAAAGGTTTTTGGTTTAATTAAACAGTAGTGGTGTTTAATCCAGTTCAGATAAAACTTTGTTTTTAATTAAATAAAAAAACACATTTAGCAACCAGAGGTTCAGTCTTCACTGAGTGGCTGGCTGTTTCAGTATAAACACAAAACATGGATTTTTTTCTAAGCTTCAAAGACAAGTGTATTTCTCTAATTCTGCCCTCCATTCCCTTTTGCATGGTTTGGACAGAATTTTAACTAACTTCAGTGAGGTTCTGTGTTAATGAAATTGCAAATGAAATCCTTCTATAATGTTTTGGGTCCTTAGAGTGACATTCTGTTGTCATCTCGTTAAGAGTTTTATGTCACAGTGGTTTGTACAGCTGATACAAGTACCATAGATGAGTGACTAAAAAGAAAGCTAAGTACCTCTCTCTGGAGACTGAGAACCTGAGATTGAAATACCAGTGTGGTATGTTAGATGAGGGTAGACTTCCTGGCTCATACATAACTAGTTGCTTGATGTGTCTTTATGGTAAATGAAGAGTGTATGGGGGTGTCTTTTGTCTATTATAATAAGACTAGTCTAATCCATGATGTTTTACTCAATGATCTAATTGCTTCCAATAGGTCCCAAACAAATGACATTATGTTGGGATTAAGCATTCAATATTGAATTTTAGATAACATAGCTATAACATCTAACAATAATGAACTGGCAGAAGGACAAGTAACAGCAATTCCAAACCACATCCAGACAACTACATGAAACAAAGTTTTCTTTCTTTATTTATTTTATTTATTTACTAAATATTAGTAAAATTTACAACATGCCCCTATTGAACCATTAAGCACAAAGTGACATGGTCAAATCTTTCTCTGGCACCTCAGAAGGAAACATCTTGTGAGGCACGTTCAAGTGATTCCTTGGTAAAAAAGTTAAAATAAGGTCAGTTGACCTTGAATGAAGGCTTATAAGAATAGGAGATTAGGGTAGAGGCCCACATGCTGGAAAGACACTGTTAGAACATAACCATCTTCAAGCAATTGACATATTTGAGAGCAAAACAAATTCTCCAAGACTTGAGCTTGGATTTCTAGCCACTAGGATGATAAGGAAATACTTTTGGGTCTTCAATCCAGAGTCTGTGGTGATTTGCTGTGATATCCTTGGATGCTCATAAAGCTGCAAAATCAAATCATTCTATGAAATGAACCAGTAGGTGAGTCCTGGAAGATTCTGAGCAGTGGTGTTATTGTAGGAATCAAGGATGGCGTTCATGTGACCTCCTTCCAAACTCACTAGGCCCTTCTCTCCACCAACATCGTTCTCTTATTGTTCTACTACTATAGAATCAGAAGTAAGATTCCAGTAACCTTTATGCATAGAATCTGTATTGGAGAGAAAATGTCATCTGGTTCATGGTTTAAAAATATTGTAGAAATTGAATTGAATTGAATTGAATTGCAGTATAATCTATCAAGTATATTAAGGTATCCATTTGCATATATATATGTACATATATATGTACGTGGGCAAGCAATCTGTGTACATGGGTTAATAATATATGTTGGGGTATGTATGTGGAGCTATGTATGTACATGTGTGTAAGTTGTGTCAAGGTGGAGGTTGACATCAGAGTCTTATTGATTGCTTTCTACCTTACTAGTTCTTGAAGCAGCATTCCTTCAGATAACCCAGACGTGACAATTACAGATAGTGTAGATCTGCAGTTTGCTCCAGGGATACATACCCTGTATCTACCTTCTAAACAGCAATTTTTTAATGTCCACTTGGCATTTTTATGGGTCCTAGGCATTCCATCTCAAGTCCTCAGGCTTTGCTTCTTGTTTTCAAACCTTTAGTCACTAAGCAATCTCCACAGCCCTTAAATTAATAATTCGAAAACCATCTATATTATAATAATTAAAAAACAGCACCAAAAATAATTCAAAATTCATTATACATAATCTTGCACTATTTGTCATATCCTGGCTGTGTCTCAGAAAATTGCTTTGCTTAGAGATCTCTTTTTAAAACAACTGTAGACATATGCATCCCTCATGGAGAGCTATTTAAAGTCATTTATTATGTTTCTGAAGTGGAGATCAAAAAATTTACCATGAAAACAAAACCCTAGAGATCTGTAGTTTGAACTTTCTCAGAAATGTAATCAAGTTAAGGAACATTATTAGCAATTCTAGACATGCAAATATATTTGTGATTATAAGGCCTGTGAAGTGTAAAATATAAAGTAATAATAGATACACAAATAAGCAGTACTGACAGATTCCAACATCCTGACAGAATCAGAAAAACACTGTGGGGTCATCCAGAAACAAATCACTGACACTCATGACCTTTTCAACACAATCTTTATAGATACACGATCTTTGCGCGTAAGTCTAGATAACTTCAGACGTTTTTAGAGAATTCCATCCATAGCTAGTGTAATTACATTGCCCTTCCAGAAAGAAAGCTTGCTTGAGTAACCAGCCATTTTCTTGCATTTATATTTTGAACATGACATAGCAAATATGCTAAGCAACTTCATTTGATTTTCTTTTTGTACAGCAGTACTTAAATTGCTTTTTAAAAAATAATTGTACCTCCAGAATTCAACACAATGTCTAATAATTTTGTAATTTGTGAGGCACTAGGTTGTAGATATACTGGCTGAATCACCCTGCTACTGATTTTGTAGACACACCATTTGGTTAGTGCAAACTACCACAAGAGAAAGTGTTCTTGTTGTTTTGATATCATATTTTTAGTATATTATAGTTTCATGAAGAAAAGCAGGTAAAATAATAAATTTATGTTGTATAACAACCCCAACATGTTATATTAAGGGAGGACATGGGTCATAGTTACATGGTAATATATATTTTTCTAACATTTGTGGCACCATAGGATTTCCCTGAACTACACAACACCCACAATCACATACACCCTTTTTTCTTTAACTGCAGGACACTCAACAATACTCAAGAAAGAATTTCGGTAGGGTTGAAGCCTCTTGTGTTTACCCCGTCTACATTAGCATGTCTATTTTGTTGTTCGTGTTTGTCTCATGGTTAGGCTGTCACATTGGTGAGACTTTACAGGTGTAACTTCTAACATTTCCAGGAGACATTACTGCAGACGAGATTATATAAACTGAGCTTGTTGTATGTATATACAATTGGTAAAAAAGGAGACAATGAATTTAAAAGAAAACAGGAGATATGTATGAGAGCACATGGCGAGAGAAAAGGAAAGAAGAAACTGTGATTATATTATAATATCAAAAATAAGATAAATAAAGGTTTAAAGTAACCAAAAATACTTCATGAAAAAGATCAAGATAATCTTATAAAAGTTTAATGCTTTCATTAAGGTGGCTTTTATATTTTTATTCCTATTATTCTTGTAATAGATATAGACATTTATATTTAGGATTTCAATACAGATGGACTCTACTTGTTTAAACTTAAAGTTATACATAAGTAATGTCTTAGAAGTATATATTTAGAAAATAAGTGCATATCATAATATTCAAGTAACTATATTGATGTATACATATGCTTATATATACATGTATATTGTAAACTATTAGATTTTTAAAGTTTAAAATTTCACTAATAAATTGTTTATTATCTGCAATATATACTATATATACACATATATAATTTTTTCCAATTTTCAGAATAGTATTGTGAAGTAAACTTGTAAAACTGAAAGACAACTTTCTCATGGAGATATGTATTATATGGCAGACTTAAGATTCAAGTTTGTGTGTGATTCTAAGTTTTCTTCTCTTTCTATCACAATTTACTACCTTTCCAGAAGACAAGATTTAGGAACCATTGAAATAGTTTATTGAGGGGTTGCATGGGTAGTCTTGCACAGCACAGTGGTCTCTGTGGCAGCTGTGAGCAATGCATTTGAATGACTGAATTTGTAGAAGGAAAGACTAGTTATGGGACGTCACAGAGGCAGCCTGACATGTAACTGGGGACAGAGAGCAGACAAAGCAATATATGTGTTAGAGGTCACAGGGAAAGCTGCATATGATTACTAGAGTATGAATGCACTTCACCTTTTACAATTGAATCATCGAGAAAGAAACTATTAATTTATTGGGATATAAAATAGAGAATTATTCTTAGGATAACAAGTCTCTATGAAATGTGGCAGTACAAAACTTCAGCAACTGATCCAAAGTTGAAAACCAAGTGAAAATTTTAAAGTTAACGACAATTTCAATTTTTCAAGAGGGTGTGTAGCAAGAAACAAGAGTCATTTTGTGTGACCTGAGATGCCATTGAGGATCATTCCTTTCATTTCCATGTCAATCACTCTTTTCCAAGCTCGGGCTTTACTGGAGTCTGTACACTGCTCCCACTGTGGCCTCAGGACGTCACTATCGTCATAAACTCTCCGCTCTCTATTCCACTATAGTTGCCATCAGACATTCATGTGGTCTCACGGACCAGTATGCTCATATTCCCTCAAAGTTTTCCTTTCTCACCAGATTCACAGTCCAATCCTTTTGCATTGTATAAAACTGATTAACATCCCAGAAAAAGAATCCTATCACATTTCTGTTTCTACTTTTGGACTTATGGTACAGTTTTCAGAAGAAATGGAATCTACTCACTTCTTAGGCAGAAGTAGGTTTTCTGTTCTGAATTCTCAAAGCATGTATTTGATAGTCAGGAATTTTACTTGCTCTAATTCAAGAATGCTTGGATCACCTCTAATGTACCAGAGATCATTTAAGATTAGTGAGAATAGGTATCAGTTTAAAGCTTAAATGTCAACTAACTATTTATAGATAATATTTAGAGAAACCTGCATACTCTCTTCCCTGTTATATTGTCTATATTGTTCATAGCGTATGCTGGTACAATCTATCTTGAAGTTGATTGATGACAGAAATGAAGTAATATGTGATTCTGTGTGAGGATGCAACTTACAGTAAAGAAAATTCTATATACCTGCTTAAGACATTAGTTTTCATCACTCAGACTACAAGATTATTTGAAACTACTGTTACAAATAATCAAATAAGAAAAATTCTATACACAAATCTCAAGATGTCAGAATTTTGTACTAACAATATAATACTGTTGTCGTACCAAAAGTTTGATGAAATTGGGTAATAAATTTAAGCCACAAAATTTCACTTGATGCCAATTACCATAAAAAATATATAGTCAGGTCAAACATAATAATTACATGTGAACAAATATGGTAATTGACTGAAACTAAATTTTGTTGTAAAATTGCAGCTAGTTCAATTAAAATAATTTTATAAAATAAAAGAACAAAGTAATGTTTATGAAAAAGAAATTGACAAAGATTAAGTTGACTCATGTAATTTGCAACAGAAAATAATTTTTACGGAAGAATCAATGTTAGTATAATTTTGACACAATATGTACACTCAAAACATTTGTTAAGCCGGGCGGTGGTGGCGCACGCCTTTAATCCCAGCACTTGGGAGGCAGAGGCAGGCGGATTTCTGAGTTTGAGAGTTCGAGGCCAGCCTGGTCTACAGAGTGAGTTCCAGGACAGCCAGGACTACACAGAGAAACCCTGCCTCGAAAAACCAAAAAAAAAAAAAAAAAAAAAAGAAAACATTTGTTAGATGAAAACAAAAACCATCTTCTACCATGGGAGCCTGGGAAAAATTATCCACATATGAATCACCTGGACACCTTGTTTAAATGCAGGTGCTGAGAATTCTTTAGTATAGTGACAGATTCTCAAGAGTCAAACAGCTACACATTCTCTATGTCTAGCCACTTCCCAACTAGTGAAAATCCTTCTTTAGGGACCACACTTTAAAGAACAAACACAAAGGTTGTTTTAATAGAACGAAATTTATATCATTTCTATTCTGGAAAGTAACCTGAACTACAAAGGTATTTTTCCAACTCAATGCCTTGAGACTAATTAACCTAGTGTGAGGGCTGAAATATGAGAACGGTATAAAGGAACACAGAATCATTTACCACAGCTTACTCTCATTCTTTGTTGTGCATGGTGTTGTAATGGACTATAACTGGCAGAAATCTACTACCTATTATAAAATATATTATTATGATGCCACAGGTTTGTCTGACACAGTGTGTTGGCATAACTATTTTCACATCATTTAACTGGCTCTCTTCCAGACTCAATAGATTGGCCATTACAGAGGGCTAGTTATGGAAATGTTGAAGTAGATAAGGTTAAAAAAGGTTGAATAGCTTCACTGGTTTGACAATCATAATATTCTAGCCAAGTGAACACACATGAAATAAAACATTTAATCCAGGCAACATGATCCATTTCCTGCAATTTGGACACAATGAATTCAGTTTCAGAGCTTCAGAGGGGATTTTTCTTTTTAACATTATTAGTTTCAAAGTTAGTTAAGTATCATTAAGTAACTAAACATTAAATACAGCAGTGCTAGACTGCAATTCACCAACTTTTGTGAATCCAATTGGGTTGTTCAAGGGTAATAGTTGGAAAGAAAATTAATATATTAAAAATAGTGAAGAAAGAAAATAATGAAAAAACATTGTTTTAGAGTTCTACAGAGTTTCTCCGTTATCCAGTCCTAGAGGAAACCTATCTTCAGACATCATATTCTGTAATAATACATCTCTGTAATGACATGAGCTAATATGGTTTAAGGGTTTTCTACTTCTTAAAGCCTCAAGCACCACACAACTAGAATTGAAAACGCATGATGAAACTGAGGGATACTGAATCCTGGATCAGAGATCTTTCTTCCTGTTCCTTGTTCTGTGTTGCCTTATATAATGTCAGTTTTAAAACAGGATTTAAGTAACTAAGTGTTGAGATGGAAACATCCATGTTCATATTATGAAAAGTGCCTGGTCCAAAGGTCCATATGTACTGCTTCCCTGAGAGTAATTGTTAAGTAATTCACAGCTTGATAACATTCCTAAGTGGAGCAAGTGTAGCCTTGGTACTAAAAGTGGATTATATTCAGAATGCTTTTCAACTTTAAGATAAGCTTTAACACTAATATCAAAAGAACAGTCTACTCTTAAAAAATGATTGAAAATTAATTCAAGGATATATCCCAGAAAATAAACACAATTACCTTGAGAGCAATTTGCTAAGAAAAGTTAGTCTGTTCATAGCATGGCTGGGTCAGGCCAATTAAGACTAAAGTATAGTTACAAATTTTCTATTGCCTCTGAGGAAGATTTGCCTGTCATAAACACAAAGGCTAATCTGTGCTAAAATAATCTCCAGATCTTGGAAATTGGGTTATAGCCCATCATTAATGGCTCAGAGCAAGTAAAAATTTAATGTGCTACATATAAAAGAAAGCATTAAAATTAATTATTCAAATTTAATCTGCTTTTCTCTTTTACAGAAATGTAAGTTTGAATTGAACACTGATATTGTGCCATTTAAACTGTAAGAAATTTGAATATGTATGTTTACTAATGGCTGAAAATGGGATGGGTCTTTTCATCCTGTATTTATTATTAAGTAGTTATTGGGTCCACGATAAATATATAAACAAAAATTATAAAAAGATAGATTAATGGGAACCTCGACCCGAGCTGTTCCTGGAAAAGATAAAATCTTATCAGTTTCACATTTGAATATGACATAAACAGTCAACTGCACATCTTACATAGATTTTTACACATACTAGTACAGTAAATGTGAGGCATTGCAGAAGAAAATAGGTAATGTTGAAAGTCTTTATATACATCATAGCAATTTACAGCACATCTTTAGAATTTCAGAGCAATTTAAGTTTTAAAATATAAAGTAATTTTTGTATGTCTGTAGAAGTAGGAGTAATTATTAAACAGTAAGTATACTCATAAATTTTGTGAATATACCGGAAAGAGTCAGTAACTGCAGTTTCCTCTCTAACTGGGACAGCTTGTTTCCAGCATGCTTTTCCCTGACCCGGATGTAGTGGGCAACATTTCATTAGGAGCAGATCCCAGACATCCCTAAGATAGCTTATACAGATATATTTAGTAAATCTGAACCAAAGTTTCAACAGCTCAGGATCTAAAACAATACGATCTAGATCTAAAGTACCAAGCTGTTTGAGGAGGGTGGGAGCTTTTCTTTTAATTTTGCTCTTTTAGAAGGTGAAGAACAGTTCATGCCTCTCAATTCTAGATACAGGAAAAAAATCACTTGTATGGAGAAGGACAGTGGTTAGGTGGGTGCCCAGGTCATTTGAATAAAGGTCTTTGGAATATGAGTTAAAGTTGACCACAGTCTCATGGCTTGGCTTTGGCATACATAGGATTCTATAATTTCAGCTATAATAATGGCTGAATAATGGCTTCAGAAGACCTTGACTGTTTCTTGAATATAGAAATGCATGAGCTTCCCAAATGTTCCAACTGAACACTGAGACCACCATGAGAAAGGGAGACAAGAAAAGTTTTTAAGCCATGGCTTTGGCAGTAAGTCTAGAATGAGCTTGAAGACAAATGTAAGTGAAGTAAGCTGTGTATAGATGTATTGACTACTTCCTTCAGATCTTTCTGTCCTATTAGTGGGCTAAATCCAAACAACACAAGGAACATGACATCATTCTGGCAGGAACAATGGTGTTCGATTTCTGCTTGGAGAATCAGTAAATTTATCTAATTTTTTTATTCATCAGCTCTTCAGATTCTGTGAAGCTAATTTTCAGGGAAATATTAAATTTAGGAATTTACACATTGATACAAAGTTAGACTTGTACTTAGAAAGATAAAAAGCAGTGAATGCTATTGTACACTCTTGTTTGAATACGTACTTCAGAAGATCATGCCTTAAGAGTTAACAGAGAAATGCAATGACTTTTCTCCGGTGTTGATACCAAAGTAAACAGGAAAGTAAGTCAAGAAGAGTAGGGTCAGTGTATATACAGATCCTCACATGATGGTCAAAGAAAGGTGAAATCTATGTTGACTCTCCACAGAATAAAACAAGCCTTCTTTGGGAACCTTTTAATTTGTTTCTCTATGTTTATGTAGAAACTTGCCTGGAAATGACAGAATTTATGATCAGTCTTACCAGGTGACAGAATTGGTAACTATTAAAAAGAAAACAAAATAAATTCAATTTGTAATAATTACTACTGTGTCATGTTGCCCACTCAGTGTGAACTCTGTTTTTTTATACAAACTATGCCTCATACATTCCTCACCCAAAGAACTCAGTCCCCTCCAATATTACATGTTTATTTTAAAAAAATTTAAGTTTGACAGTTCACACTAATATGTCACAGCATGTTTAATACTTGGAATTACCTTAAAATTTTGAATGTGAAATTAATTAATTTTTACTTACATAGTTTTCTAAGAATAAATTAGCAATCTATGGAAGAAGCTTGCCAACCTATGCCAGAAACTCAGATTATAGTGTTCCTAAAGGGAAAAAGAAAATCAGAGTACACATTTACAGGACGAAACAATCTTTAAAATGAATAAAAATAATTAAAATGGTACCTACTGAACCTTTGCAGTGCTTTGCATCATAACAAGTGGCAGAATCAACTTATCACTAGCCAGGTCCAGGTCCAGCATGGCAGCCTGAATCATTGTTCAGTATAATAATATAACCTTAAATCTACATGGTATTGTACATTTTGCAGGAATTATAAATCTGCATGCTATAACTGGGTTGAGTGTAAAAAGAAACACGAATCTAGGAATATCGACAGAAGTTTTATTGTACACTATTTGTACTGGTCCTCATAAAAACTAAGTAAAATCATAAGACAAAAATTTTCCTTCATTCTATTTCCCATGAAATCATGATGATGACAGATGAGATCAGAGGCTTTGAAACTAAGTAGCACAGCAAAAATCAAATTGTGAAATCTCATTCTTTCCTCCCCCTGCCCCCAACCCCTCCAGCTAGTGCCCTTCACTGCCATCTGGACACTGTCAACAACCTCTGATCTCCTCTATCTCAGATACAAAGGCTTTGCACTTAACACTTGTTAAGCTAGTTGAACTGTAGTGTCTGTCAAACATGTAATACTATGAGGAGTTTAAGCTCAAAACAATAATTTCTACAACAATGGCACCATCATGAGACTTTTGAGGAAGAGAGGGAAAAAATGAGATGTGGTTTATAAAACCTTTGTTCTGGTCTACATGAAAATCTAGACGTACTATGAACTTTGGATTCAACTGTGTGTTTTGAATTTGATATTTAGAGTCACATCAATAATGATAAATCCACCCTAAGAGCTGCAGTGCAGATGGTATTAAACAGATTTGTGGAATGGTAAATGTGTAAAGCAAGCTGGTTTTCTACAAAAACTTTAATTACAAATGAAAGCTATCGAAGCTATTCTCACCTTTTAAATATTATGATCTAATAGTTTTTCTTGTAGCCATACGGACGTGTTATTACATCATTCGCTCATGTATCTCTGCATGTGTGCGTAGGCAGACAGGTCAAAAGAGGAATTATAAGAGTCTGTTTTTTCCATCCATTATGTGGATCTTGTATGTGGATCTCAGGGATCAAGCTCAGGTCCATAAGTCTAGTGGCAAAGCTCATTACCCACTGAGTTATCTCTCTTGCCTGGATCTTTGAAATTTTTATGAATAGTGAAAATTTAAACAACTAGAGTGAAAGTATTGGATGCTTTCTCAAAAGTATGATTCAATGTCTACTCCAAAATAAAGTCATGCTGAAAAAAAAAACTGTTGAAAATAATAGAATCATGGTCTACTTCAAGAAAATAGAATATTAACTTTATCATACGTAGAAGGTTCACAGTATTAGCCTGCATAGAGCCAAAAAATACACTAGCTTTCATATTATGTATGATTAAATCCAAAATAAACTAATTGGGTTATCCAATGTTTTAATCATATTAGCATAAATGGCCCACTCTTTTAGCATTTTATAGATTTAGCTTAAGAACTAACACCAAATAAAAGGTTTGACATATAAACAATTTGTATCTTGGGTAACATATTTGTATATCCTATTGCATCAGCACAAACTGGGCATGTTATTTACTGTTAAAAAGAAATGTATTGATACATGTTGCTTTCTCTTCAATCATTGATTAATCCCAGACTTTACAATGAGAAAAAATTAGAACTCATAAATATCCATTGAATAAACAAATGTTTAATTTCATATTCCTCCCAACAACAATCATCATCCACAGGAAGAATTTCTGTATTTGTCAGAAGAGTATCCCTGAATACTTTTGAAAAATGTCAAATATTGGGGGTCAACCTTGTGGTATTGTACCTATAGAAGCAAGGTATGTCTAATAAATAAGCATGGGCCATAGTACTGTCCTGGGGGCCGTGCTATAAAGGTAGACTTAGCAAACTAGTTAATAAAGAAGGACAAGCGGGACCCACTAAAACCATCAGGAGAAGGGAGGTGTACAGAAGCCTTGTTATGGCAGTAGTCTGGGAAGTGGCACAAGTTCAGCCCTTGTTTCAGTAAAACAGGGTCTCTCCAGGTGTCTCAGCCTGTCCTGTAAATCACAGATGATCTCACACTCACTATCCTCTTGCCTTTACCTATTAGGATTTCAGGCATACACCAGAATGCCTGGCTGAGAATTAATACTAATGTGTTCTAGCTTTAAACAGTCCATTTTCTAAATCACAAGTGACATGTTACATTGACTGAGACATTCTAATAGCATGGAAGTTTTGTAATGAACAATTCTTTTTAGTGTCTTTAGATTAAATGTTGGAAAAATAAAATTTAACTGCTTTAGCTTACATTATATTTATATACGTAATTGGTTTCAAATGGGAGATGCAGCTCTTTACTTCAGTTGTTAGAAACTGAGAATGGTAGGTTGAAAAGTCTCCCTTGAAAGCTACAAGATTTCTTATTATTTAAAAACTGTATCTGTAAAACAATTTAGAACATTTTTAATTCTTGAAATCCGCCAGCTTTATGTTTCTTTAATTAGGGAGAAAGTCTTTTAAGATTTGGAGTGTACATTTTATCTGAACACAGTAAAACCTGCATGTAAATGCTAATGCACTTAATAGATTTTATATATTCAGCTGGAGTCTTGTAAAATGAAAGCAACTTATAGTGCAAAAAGTTTATTTATTCAGTCAAAGAACGAATAAATCATATCTAGAAGCTTTGGTGATTTCTTTGATTATTTATCATCTTTTTAATAGTTTAGGATACACTCTTTACAATTAGCAAAGATGCCTTAAATCATGAAGAATAACAATAAAATGTATTTATGATTTTAAATGAGATATGTCCAAATCACTGTGAATCTAGAAAACTGTGTATAAACAGACCCTACAGTAGAAATTACTAAAATACAAAGTTAAGCAAATCTTTGTCAAGATATCAACCAGGAGTATTCCAAATGTCTCTGGACTGTGCTTTTAGGTTTTTGTTGTTTTGTTTTGTTTTTTAATCCCATGATTAATATATGAGCATTTCATACTTACAGAGCTTAATGTCAGATTTTAATGAGTAATCACATTAAAGTAGTTGATTTATGTCATTTAAACTGGAAATAATCTCAATTTACTTCTCCTAGAGCGTCATTCAAAGGAATTGTAGAAGCATGCTTAATAATAGAATTTCCATATAAATTATCATTTATATTTTAGGAAATAACTTTAGAAAATGGTTATATAATTCTACTTATAAGTAAAAGAGAAATAAATACTTTAAATGTATATAATTGTTATATAAAGACACACATCAGGATAACCTATCAGGGGTCTTGTCTTAGTTACTTTTCTATTGCTGCAATAAAACATGAAGACCAAGGTAACTTATAAAAGAAAGCATTTAATTAGGCTTAGGGGTTCATGGGATTAGAGGTCCTGACAGTTGAGTAAAGGCAGGGAAACAGGAACAGCTGAAAGCTTACATCATGATCAACAAGCACAAAGACTACACTGGAAATGACAAAAATGACAAAAGAGTTTTGAAACCTCAAAGCACACCCTCCACCCCGCCACACTGTCACTCTACCAAGTTACCAAGTCACTCCTCCTAATCCTTCCCAAGCATTCTACGACTGAGGTTCAAGTATTCAAACATTTTTGTCAATGATGGGCATTCTCATTCAAGCCACTATTGGGCTCATCCCTGGAGAAGTCGCCTTTTCTCTTAACATTCATTAATTGCCTGTAGGTTCCTACTCAGTAGAGGGGTCTTATTAGATATTGCTGTTTCAGTTTATTATTTCAAGTGATATTGGTCATTACTTCTTGTTAAGAATAACTTATTGTTGAGATTTCATGGTACAGCTGTCCTGTGATGCATAGAAGAACACTAATTTACATCAGACATCCTGTTCCTCTTGCCAAGGACCTGCCTCGGCTTGAAGAGGGGTTCCTGAGAGACGTGGTGATGAGAAGCACTGAAACAAATGACTTGAAGTCAAATCATGGGTTAGAAACTGATGGCATTAGTTCTGCTCAAGATAGCTTTCCCAAATTTCTCTCAAAATCTCCAGACAGCTCTCTGCTCAAGACATCCTTTTTTGCATTCTAAAAAACTCGCAGGATAGCTCATCTCTTGCAGACCAAAAGCCCTAGACTTTTGTTTTACATATCAATTCAATCATTACCCCAGGTTCCCTTTTGATTATCCCAGGAATCAGCATCCCAAGACCTGAACACCCCTCCCCCCCCAACGCCTTTTTTTTTTTTTCTTAGAAAGAAATAACAAGTACAAGCACAGACAATAAGATTTCTAGTTGGGACTCCACCCTGAAATTACCATTCTGACCATCCCTGGGTCTGAACCTAAACACTCTCTGTCCCAGATTGACCTTGAACTCAGGAATCTGCCTACTTTTATATCTGCCTGTTTTTGTATTTTTCTGACAAGCTGGCTCATAGTGCAGTTGCCTCTGTTCCTTTAGATTGTGAAGTTTCTTATACAATTCATATTGCATCCTTATACTTTGTATAGTTGGGAAATTATATATTTTTGAACTTCATGTTTTCAGCACATGTTTCCCACAGCCTTTAGGGCAGTCCTGAAGATCTCAGCATCTTACCATTTTACTGAGTCATAGATACAACCTAGGCTCCAGGACTCTGATTATTATGGAGTCAATAATCTTGGCAGAGAGGACATTTCTAGAAGTAGGAATGTGAAAATATGTACACTATTGTAGGAACAAGCCTTTTACCCACAGTAACCATTAATACATGTGGAGGTCCACACACTGCTGGCTTGTTCCAGGGCAGAAACTATGACATGTCATTGTCCCTTACTCATTGCCAAGCAGGACTCAGGATCCTTTCCAGTTCTTACTATCTTTCTGTCCCCTATTCAGCAGAGAATAGGAGTTGTGTTATGGATTTATCATTGGGGTTGAGCCTTACAGTCACTTGTTCTCTGCATACACATTTGCTAAATGGTAATTTCTGTAATAGTCTCCATCTTCAGCAAAAAGATGCTTATTTGATAAATGGTAAGAACCATACTTATCCATGGATATAAGTAAATATTCTACTGGCATTGCCTTTGGTTGTCTCCCAGAACTTGAAGATAAATCCCTATTGTTGATGAAAGCATACACATTGAACAAAGGACCTGGGGAAATTCATCTGTATGTGTCATGTAAGCCTCTTCCCTAAAGACTAGCTCTTACAGTAATCAAAAATTCTATGGAAGCTACTGAAGAAGAAACACAATCAATAGTTCCACTCAGGTTTGAAGACTATTAAATGCAAACATAGAAAGCTTAGTAACGTATCTCTAACATGATGTAATGTGGCACGTATATCTTGGGGATAATTGGACTTAAGTCTAATTTGACTTAAATCTCACTCAGGAAGAAATCAATGTCTGGTACATCAAACCTAGACAACTCCCCATGGCTAAAGAGGACATGGACCCTAGAAGAGATCCTCCTATATCTGCTATTTCATAAATACGTATAATTTCTAACTATATTCAGAGTAACAAAATTTGGAAAAACACAGTGCAGTAGACCAATGAAAGATGGAGAAAACTGGCAGCCTTGCATAGGATAAGTAGACAATATAAGCACAGTACAGTAGACATTCAGTGCATACACTTAAGAAGGATTATGCTTCTAAAGTCCCTGTGCTACAGATTAGAATTTTTATTTGAAGTCATAGGAGGTAAACTTTACACTGATATATGCAGTGTTCCCAAAGATTCATCCGCTCTTCCACTATAAAAGGAAGAAATGTGAAGTTTGCATAGTAATCATTGTTCTCCAAACAGCCCCCACCACAGTCCTGCAAAGTGGGCCTTTAATGAGTTCCTAAGAGGTGGATTTCTTGGTGATATATTCAAGAACTGTTTTTCTGGTACAAGTATGAGCCTCTCATGTGCCTCCAGTGGTCTGTGTCTCCCCTAAGTTCCCTGCTTGTCATGCAAGCATTTACATTAGTGGCTTAGCCTCTCCAAACCTCATTTCTGCCTCTGCAGAAATGCCTGGTTATAGTCATGTTTTCCAGACATTCCTAGAATCTTTCCAGTCTCCAGCCGTCTAATCCCCTTTTACATCCACTCAATTTGATGTTTGTATAACAACTGAGTCCTGATAGTGTTCTTTACTCTTGACATTTCTTCATGCCATTAATCTCTCAAGATCTTAATTTAAATGTTAGTCTCATTAACTTAAACATTAATCTACCTGGAATTTGCTTAATTGTCTGACCATAATGTTAGCATGCTTAGATTATTTTTGTTGTTGATCATATCACAAATAAATGGGATCTCAATGTCTTAAATATTTGTTATTCAAAACAAAGCCTTAATGAGGCCCAGGGAGTGACAGTCCTATTTCATTACAATGCAGTGTAGATGGTTTCAGGTTGGGGAAAATGCTGAAAGTTTTCACTGGCTCTTTAGCAAAATGGTCACTAGGTTAGTGATTATTCCATTCTGCCCTTTTCTAGTTAAGATGTTTAACTAACATACAAGGAACTCAGAAACAAGCCTTGTTAGTCAGAATCTTAAAAAGTAAGAAACATTGGTTTGTGATTGTTGTTTATGTTTTTGGGTTGTTGTTGTTGCTGCTGCTGTTGTTTTGTTGTTCTGTTTTATTCTAATTTTGGTGGGAAAAACAAACTAAATTTGTGAAAAGGAGATAAAACATACAAGTCAGGGGCTACTAACTTTAAAGGTTTGTATTTACCAGATGTTGAAATAACATTCTTCAGGTAAAACTCTGCTAAAATAGCTCCTTCTGCTTCTGCTAGTAGTCAACTAATACATGGGCAAGTATGTGATGGTCGGATAGGAGGGGGGGAGGGAGGGGGAGAGAGAGAGAGAGAGAGAGAGAGAGAGAGAGAGAGAGAGAGAGAG
>NW_021621185.1:12089283-12109297 GCF_004785775.1 Grammomys surdaster
AGAGAGAGAGAGAGAGAGAGAGAGAGAGAGAGAGAGAGAGAGAGAGAACGTAAAGCAGCTTGAGCATTATGAAGAAAGACGCAACTGGAGACTCGAGGATGGAGAGGAGTAACCTGTTCTGAGTGGCCAGCCTAACACCTGAGCACCTGAATCCATGTTAAGGTCCCAGTCAGAGCTGCAACTAAAGGCCATGTCTGAATGCATGGTTACACAACAGGAGGGGTTGGTGTCTATGTCTATGGCTCAGATTACCACTATAGAAAACGGGGACATTCTTGGTCAGTGCAGCCACCGAGGACCCTGTGAATGTCCAGGAGCTATGCAAAACTGGCCCTGCCCCTCACTGGATGCAGTGTTCTGGAAGCCTGCCCCACCTTTCGTCAGTGTCTGCACTGGAGAGAGCAGGCCCTGCACCTTACCCAGGCAGCACAGTAGAGCTGGCCATGGTGGCATGGGTCGATAAGCCAGCCCCAAGCTGAATCAACCACTAGTCTAGCATGGGATGGCACAGGTACAGAGGTGCTACCCCTCCCTCTTTTCACTACTGGCATTTAGGAAAGCTTCTGACATGATCTTGGGTTCAGATGCAACACTCAAAAGAGTGGGCTCTGCCCTTCACCTAAACAGCAAATCAGAGCTGACCCTGGTGACAGGAAACACAGGTACGCCAGCCTTGAGTGTGAGAGTGTGGGAGAGCTGGCCCTAGCACTCCCGCAGCAGTGAGGTGGCCTGGTTGCATGCATGTCAGCTGTCAGGAGAACTGGCTCATGAGAGCATGTGAGTTGGTCCTATCCATCCCCAGCTGCAGAACCTTGGAGAGTGGGCCCTGCACCTTGCCTGAGCAGCACAGTAGTGCTGGCCCTGGTCAAAGGGGACCAGGTGAGTCAACCCCAAGGACAGTGAGGGAGAGCTGAGCCCATCATCCATTTACCATGAGATACCATAGGTCTGGAGAACTGGCCCTGGGGCCATGAAGGTAGATGAGCTAGCCCTTCCCATAGGCAGCTGTAGAACTTGGGAGAGCAGCCCTACACTTCTAGGCAGCACAGTAGAGCAGGCCCTGGTGATAAGCAGGTGGCTACAGGCAAGCCAGCCTGAAGACAAGATCTGTGGATAGTTGACCAGCCCCCCACTCCTCTACTGTGAGGTGGTCTGGTAGGGGAGTACCTTTTGTCCCCTCTTCCCTTTCCACCTGAGACAGTCGGGAGAGCTGACCGCAGGGTCGTGAGACCAGATGAGCTGGCCCTACTGGGCAGCTTTAGGAGAGTGGACCCTGCACTTCGCCTGGAGCTGGCTCAGGATGAGCTAATCTGAGGGCGTAGGAGCCGAAGAGATGACGCTCTTTTGTGCAGATGGTTGAACTTGGTGGTCTAGCCAGAGCAGTGCTGAAGAACTCACCCTGGTGATACTGATAATGGAGAATCTGAGGCTGACCAGCTCAGCTATCACCCAGACCCAAATCTAAGGCTCTGAATTGGCCCACCCCAAAATCTATATAATCTGCAAATGATTGGGGCATGTAAATGGACCAATCCTGCTGGTAAAAAAAACTGGGAGACCTCCATGACACAGGGCAACAACAGGATAACAGGGAAGAATGTCTTAAAATTGGTGTCACAAAAGCCAGAGATCTTGAACCAGACTAATGACTCATTATAATGAGCATTTGTAAGGGAAGATGTGTGGACAGAGAAATATACTGTGACAGCTTCCATGATGAGAAGATTTGTTTGTTTTTATTTTTGTTGTTGTTGGTGGTGGTGGTGGTGACAGTGGTGTGTGTGTGTGTGTGTGTGTGTGTGTGTGTTATCTTGGGTGGGGATGCAAGGGCAAAGGGCAGATATGAGGGGATTGGGAGATGAGTAGCGAGACAGAGGTACAAGATATGAAACTCAAAAAGACTCAATAAAAAGTTTAAAAAAATTAAAGCAAATTAGGGATTACCTTCTCACCACATGGTCCATGGTATGTGCACACCAACTTTCACACTCATTAACACACACACACAAGCACACATACACACGATTTAACTTTTTCCATTACTCAAGAACAAATTAGTGTTGTCCTGTAATACAATTTGTAGACTGAAAGGTGTGTGCCTGCTCTTCTAGGCATCACCAGAGACTCCAGCTCTTGGCTTTGGCTGCCTCTACTCTCTGCTGTTCTGTGTTCTTTAGCATATTGGCATCAGGACAGGAATCTTTCAGCCATATCCTCTTTCTGGTTTAATACCAATACGGGAAATGTAACTGTAACGGCCCTGAAACATAGGCGCCATGCAAAATTATATACTGTACTAAGAGATTTTATGGTGTAATTGATTTGTGTCCAATATCGCAATAATGGTTTGCAGTTGTCCAATAGCACTTACATTATATAATGGCTGACATGCTTCTAGGAACAACTAGAGTTAATCAGAAGCAACTTGCTCTCATTTCAACTAAGCTATTCATCTCCAGCTATCTTCAGATTTACCAGGCATCATTAAATTTGACTATTGAAATAAAAGAGCTTAAGATTACTCATAAACTGGTCACAGAAAAATAAGAGCACAGTGGTTGTACTTTGTGCTTCCTAATGGATCAATTACAGAAATCAAGGTTAATTTAGGGTACTCATTGTCTGACCTCATTACATATACAAGTATGTATGTCAAGAACATAATGAGACTCAGAGTGTTGCTCACTTATAAGTCTACATGCATTAGGCCATTTTCTCTTCTCAGTTGGATATTTTAAGCAGGCAAGAAATAGGCAAATGAATAAAACATGGTAATAGAGTGTAATAAAGTAGAAATGGAGACACATCCGCTACGAAATATCATAGATAGCATACAGATTTCACTGACCATTAGAGTGACTCACCAGGAAAGATTTTGATATTTTTAATCCCTAAAGTAATTATGTGATAAATCTTACTGAGTTTGGATTTTATTAAAAATTTTAAGAATATATAAAAATGGATTAAAGTTTCAGCTTCCTAGATTTAACAGTCATTTTTAATATGTAACAGCTCAGCAGTTTTAATGATTATTACCAAGTAATTTTACTCTTTAAATTGATATAGAGATAACTTCAATTTGTATAGTTATATATCAGGTATTGGTATAAGACACTATGAAGTAAAATTTTTGAAATAAATGCTTTACTTTCTGTTTTAGCTGTTTGTCCATAAAATATGTGCTTATGTGCAAACATGATGACTTCAGCTAGTGTCCCTCAACCTTCTGGGGAAGGAGTGATAGAAGAAAGGCTAGAGATTTTGCTAGAATACATTGTATTTCTTAAAACAAACTCAATACAAAATGCATTTTTAAATTTATTTAAAACTCCAAATTTTATTCCCCTCACTGTCCACCCTCCTACTGTTCCACATCACATACCTTCTCCCCACTCCCTGTCTCCAGGGTGGTATCCTCGCCCCACCCCACCCCATAGACCTCTAAACTCCCTGGGACCTCCAGTGCATTTTCAGTCCTTCCTGCAGTAAACTAAATGCAAAACACATTTTGAAATGCCACTGATTTCTTAAAAATAAATGTGTTATCATTTTTCTCAATAAACACATATCAGTACAAAGAAAAAGGCAATGCATACCCCGCCTTTTCTCTCTTATACTTTCCCAATCACTGTGGTAGCAGAAGCATCTAGAGACATGGGAGGCCTCCTTGGACCCACAGTTAAGGAGATGGAATCCCTAATGGTAAGGAAGTCATGAAGGTTGAGGAACTAGGGCATGGACGTCAGAATCTTATCACATGAGCTACTTAATTTTAGAATATCAGAAAACAGAGGTATTGGGTAGAACCAGAGCAAAACTGCCCTTAACAATGTACACCCAAAGCTTTCTTTCCACTAGCTGGAAGAGACTCTTGAAATTTCACATGATCCTAAAAGAGTGCAGCCAAAGACAAAGTGAGTTTTCAAAACATAAATCTTTGAGTTGCCATTTTGCATTCTAAAAATAGCACACATAAATACCCACATGCACACACACACACACACACACATAAACACACACACAGATAAACACAGAGAGAGAGGGGGAGGGAGGGAGGGGGGAACCTCTGTGATGAAAGACAGTATTTTTGTATGCCATTTGTTTAAGAAACACATATATAAAACAAGACAAATAAATAAATGAAATAGATATAGATATTGTGTAAAGATATTGTGTTTGATATATAATGATTTTTTTAAGTTAACTTTATTTTAATCCAGAAATTTCAATAGAAAGCAAGATCCCTTGAAAATCAAATTGAGAAATGTTTTCTTCTGCAAGCAATTTAGGTAGAAATACTCTAATAGATGTAGGGTTTTCTTTAGGCTAGAAGTAATTTGGAAAGAACTAAGCAATCTGGTATTGGCTAAGAATGTTTCTCATAAAATGCCAGGATCAAAAAAGAATACATAACAATTACCAGCATCCAAATGTAACACTTTTATCCACATCTTTATTTCCTTCTGCTATTTCAGGGAAAAGTATATTATCATTCAACTCAGACTTTGCTGCCTGAGTGTAGGAAAAAAAGAACAATGGCAAAATTCTATAATTTTCTGTTAGTTAAAGAAAATCCTCAACAGAGTAACCTGGAACGGTAAATTAATGGGACAGATGACTGTGTGAAAACAGTAGAAGGTTTGGAATGCTAGTTTGTCACACATTCATGTAAAGGTAACTTCATAGATGATTAACATGCCTTCTATTTATCTTACTTTATTCTTGATAGAAGGATGCCAGAGCTACAACTAGCGTAAAGTATTTGTCTGAATTCATCCCACAAATCAAGTATAATATCACATTTATATAAGGTGATATTAGAGTTGTTTGCATCACAAACAGTGAAGTTATATACACAATTTGGAAGATTTTTTTTAACTACAAACTAAGCATAACCATGTTACAATGCTCAACTAAATCACTGTTTTTAGGGGAGCTGTAGAGAAATCTAGACAGAGTTATGCATTAGAGTAGCCAGCTTGAAACAAAAGCTAAAGCAGGGGCAATGTGAGTAATAATTTGAGAGGTCATAAAATGCCTCACTTGAGAGGTATTTTAAAGTTGGTCATTTTTATTTTTATTTTTCAGTTTGAGGATTGCCTTGGAGTTCATGATTACAAAGAAAGTGTTAAGGATTCCCGAAACAAATTTAGGGCAGCCTAGTTTCTCTTCCTGCTAGTCAGAGTGTACAAACTTTTACCACATTACATCAGATTCCATGGAACATTTTGTTTATTTCTTTAACTTTTTATTGATTCGTTGTGAATTTCACATCGTACACTCCAATCCCACACATTTCCCTTTCTTCCATATCCTCTCCCCAAAATGAAAACAAAAACAAACAAGCAAAACAAATTTTGCCATGGAAACTGTGGTGTGCCATGGTGTGTCACAGTGTGTTACACAGTGTACCCTTTTGGGCAAACAGCTTTGCTTGCAAATATTCATTGCAATAAGTAGTTGGTCTGGTTCACCATCTCTGGATTCTACTACACTGTCACTACTAGGTCCTCACTGGGATTCCTCTCAGAGATCCTGAAATTACTCTTTATCATGGAAATCCCATAGCTTTGGATGTACTCCAGCAATTCACTGATGTGGTGGATTTTGGCGTGGGTCAACTCAGAGCTCTGGATCTGGACCTAAGGGAAGCTGAGTTGGTCAGCCCCCTAGCACTCCTGCACCCAGGCAACCAAAGCCAGCTCTCCCACGGCTAGACAGCTGAGAAATAGGAAGTGTAGTAGCCAGCAAGGGTCAGAAGCAGCTCAGTATAGTTTGTGGACATCAACATGACTCCAGGCAGCAGCCCAGATCAGGGACATTCTCAAGGTCTTTGTTTATAACAAGGGCCTCGGACATCAACACAGACCCTAGCTGCAGCTAGGTCACAGACCCAGACATATCCAGCAGCAGCAGCCCTGGCTAGGACATCATCATTATCTCAGGTGGCAACACAGGCCATAGATCCGTCTGGCCCTAGGTGTCAGCACAGCCCCTGGACATCTACATGGTCTTGGGCAGCAACCCAGTACACTGACATCTGGATGGCCTTCCCTTTCAACCTGAACCAAGACATGAGGACAGATCCCAGCTGCAGTACGGACAGACACATAGATGTGATCCTTGGTGGCAGCCTGGATTGCACATCACCATGGCCTCTGGTGGTTGTGTGGGCTCTCATATCTGCTTGTTCCTCACCACTGTTGGATCTCAAGTTCCACCTTTCTCCACGGTGCACAAATGCTCACTTCACTCTCTCCGTCTCTGCATCATATACTCCGTCTTTCCCTTTTCCGTAGCCCATTCGCTCATCGTACTGGCTCCAACTGTAGGGACTGGGAAGGTACTTGGGTGTCTTTTTTTTTTTTCCAGCCAGCCCTGAGCCCAAAGATTATGTTTATAAAAACAATGTTTTTAACTTTTTTAGTTGCAGGAAAATCTTGAGATTAAATAATTTGTTTCAACATATCTTCTCTGACCCCTTCCTGTTGTAAAAGAATGACGTTCTAGTGAAAGGATCAAAATATGGAAACAGAGATGATGTCCCACTAGGACTTCTCACATTGATATAGGAAAAGGAGAAAACATGTGGTGTATAAATCTTCTTCTCAAGTTACTTGATTTTATTTTCACAATAATATGAAGACTGTGAAATCTCTCTATTCAGTTTATAGAGATGGGTCATCCAACTGGTAGATACTGCTTTACCATAAAGATGTTTCTCAAAGTGTCATTTATTATTGAATAAATTTAATTTATTATAAAGATCAGTGATATCTATGCTTCATATCTTGGTTATTTAAAAAATTTTCTTGTTTCTAAGTAAATTTACTCTTCCAGAACAGCAACTGGTGTTTCTAGACATTAGAGCAGTATTACATTTACAGAGGCACTTAACATGAGCCAAACTATAATAATTCATTTTTATGTTATTTCTCCATATTAAAAAATGAAAATAGATTTTCACTAATTGATCAAATCTGATGATAAATAGTTCTAGGGGAGAAGAGATGGCCTAGTGGTTAGTAGCATATACTGCTATTACAGAGGTCCCAAATTCATCTTCTTGCACCCCCTATGTTAGGTGATTGACAACTGTCTATAACTCTAGATCCAAGAGATCAAACATCTTCTTCTAATTTATGTGAGACACTCATATGTACACACACATATGTACCCACCCATCCACACACAAAATAAAATTAAAGTAAATCTTAAAAAGATAATTCTAACCTCATACTTTCCAAAAATATATTAGGTTACAATGTTTCTACAATATAAAAACACCATGTTTCATGGAGACGTTCTTGAAAATTAAAAGACCACTTTGTCTTAATAGTGAAGATTCAAAGAATACATTATCAAAATTATATCGACAATTTCTCTACTGGTGTTTTTCCTTATTGATGTCAATTTTTATTCTGAGGAATCTATAAGTAGGCTTCTAAGCCCTGTGATATAATTTTTTTTTTTTTTTTTTGCTGTTAACCCTGCAGTGCTTTTAGAGTCTGTGCTAGGAATCCTCACACAGAACTGTAGTACAGGGGCAGAAATCCCATCAGTTACCATTCTTTCACAACTGAATCCCTGTGCAGTGCATGTGTTGTTGATGTTTAAAACCTCCTGGAGCCAACATGTAGATTTTAGAGCAGGAAATAGAAACTCTCTGAGAATAAAAGCCAAATAAGTTACCTGAATCAGAGGATGTGAGTGCACAGTCTAAGCAGAGGGAATGTGGGAGATGGGAACCTCTCACTAAGATAGGAGATAGAGAACTGGAGAAATGACAGCTGTTAGAAACATTAGATGCTCTTCCAGAGGAACCTGGTTCTATTTCAAGCCCTGACATGATAGCTCACAACTCTCTGTAACTTCAGTCCCAGGAGATCCAACACTCTTCAGGCCTCTGGGGGAACTAGGTACACATGTGGCATATGGCATACATGCAGCCAAAACCTCTATGCACATATAATTTAAAAATAGATAAAAGATAGCAGGTAACAAAAAGGAATGATGAAATCCTTTTTGCCAGTGATAACTGTACAGCCAGTCTTCAAAGGAAGCCATCAATAGTCAGAGAAAAACATCATTCAGTGGCTCTGGACATTTGTGTACAATCTCAAATGTATTCCCTAGATTGCTAGGGCCATCAATATCATATTTTTCATCTGTTCTTGTCCAAGGATAATTGGCAGAGAATGAATGGCAGAGTATGATTTTGTGCACTGTTTTGAACATGAATGTGTTAACTTTCGTGATGTTCATGTTAAGTTAAATAAAAGTGAGAAAATAGAGGTGTGATTAAAGAAGAAAAACATGTTGTTGGATGAAATTTGGAAGCAGATGGTGAATTGATGAGGCAGATACAGTAAAATGGAGTGATTGGTTACCAGAAAGTACATTTAGCTCTTTCCAATTAAAACAAGACCTAACTACTTTGCTGTATGTATCCCTTTTATAAATGAAAAACATTTTATAATCTGAAATATTTCTAGATGTTATTCTAAAAATCAGTTATTTTTCAGTTCACTAGGTAATGAAAGGAATTCAAAGTGTGCCAGTTGATACAAATTTTAAACAAAGTTGTGAAAATGAGGTATACAACGGAGTGACAACATTTAAGAAGCAGGAAACCTAAATGTTTAATCAAAGGATATCCTTCAGAAGCTGGAAATATGAGATGTATTGAAATGACTGAATTTTTAAAGGATTTAGAATAGTAAGAGATCACATTTCATTCACAAACACTGTCTTTACACTTGGTAAATAATGCAAAATGCTCCCTCTCTCCATTACCCATGATGTCTTCTGACATGCACTTAAGGGTGTCCTCCTGATCTTTGTTATTTGACTGCTAATAGTTTAGCAAGTCATCTTTACGATGTATTCTTTTTGTCATCTGGGATAAAACAATACAGTCTTGAAGAAAAATTATCATTTTAAAATTGTGTATTTGTAACAGCACAGTTTCTTTGCCTTAGCAGTCCAAGCATTGCTAAGTTGGGCCCACTGTTTAGTGTATTAGGTGCCGACAATTGAAGTATTGACTGGTCTCTTTTCTCATTTAAGGAAACATCTATTTTTACCACATTCACACTGTTGAGAGAATTATATTCTTTGCTGCCAGACCAGGGACCACACGTTTTACTGATTCCCAGATGAGTGTTAATATCCTGTCCTCAAGGTCGGTTCCTAGTCATGTGTATTTTTCAGTGACCTGGTTGGTATGATCAAGGTAAAAAAGGAAACTATTAGCACTCTGATGAGATGTTACCTCTTATAAAATGGCATATTCAAGATGATATATTCAAACCACATGTCTTCCTCAGATTTAGGCAAAGGGGATACATAATAATATGGACATTATTTGGTTATACCAGCAGAGACCTAAGATCTACACTTCAGTCCAATATCCCTTATACAATCCTTTGGATCTTATTAAACCTTATTAAACCTTTTAGATCTAAACTCTTATCCTAGAATACATCTACTTAGACTCAAAAACCTCATCTCGGAAGCTGTACTTCACCTCCCCCAAAGTACAAGGGCAGTAAATATTGCATGACAGCAGGAGAAAAGAAACCATGAGAATGTTCTTTTGCCCCAAACATCTCCTTTACCTGGAGCACTCTCCATTGCACAGTGCCCTTAGCCAAGCCTCTCTTTGGAACAGAGAGAGCATGAGCATGTGAGCAGAGAGGGGGGAGAAACAAAGTTAGAGAGTCCTCCCTTGTTACCAAAGGAGATGTCGATCTTTCTGTGTGAGTGGAGGAGCAGATGGGGTGAGGATGGAGACAGGTTTCTTTCTAATCCTCTTTGTTTAGCATTTGTTAAAATTAAACATAAGTTTAGCTTCTTGTGTTTAATCAAAGGCAAGACATAGTTATAAATTCAAGATTTTTATTGAACTCTCTGAAGCTACGTAGAAATTATTGTAAGAAACACAAATTTTACTTTATAATTATTAACTTTAGTAAACAAAAGACATAATAAATAGTCCCAACTCTCCGATAGAATTACTTTTCAATGGAAAGTGCAGCAGTTCTAATGCATACAGCTTCTGGTTGATGGTCTAAGTTTCAGAAACGTGACCCTTATTCACCACTATGCTCTTATGCACCACTCTGCTCTTCCTCATTAAACCTGTATGTTGGGTTTTATATTGGTCTAATCTGTTGCTAGGAGACATTTCTAGTAACTATAGAAAAATATGTCTTAAATGTGCTTTAGTATCATAATCTGCAAAATATTTTAATATCTTTTTTATTTCATACCTCTATTTTTTTTAAAGAAGTATGTCAGGCAGTTGTAAAACACAAGTCAGGGATAGCTGCTATGGACCTCACGTTGTAAGAGGGGAAACAGCATGGAAAGAGTATATGATTGTTTCAGGATAACATATCATACATAATTAATGTTCAGTCTACCACTGCCAACTCTGCAGAAGAAGAGCGTCCATAGAGGTTCAAAGCAGAGGAGCTCTGTACAAAAATCAGGGAAGAAATACAATGTATCTAAAAAGAATATTAAAGGTCTGTCTTCCTTGGCATTATGAAATCAGTGTTTGAATTCATCATTTCCTTTACTTTCAAATGAAAATATGACTACATTTAACAAATATGAAACGGGCTCTTTTATATCTCTCTGTAGAAGTGGACTGAATCCAAGAAATATGTTTTTTTCTCTGTGTCAGTAGATTTTTGTAATGATGCATTATTTTATTAAACAGCTTGATAAGCACATAAATCTCTCAAAATATGAACATCTTAATGTGTTGACTTTGGCTGCCTTAATACTATTGAAATTACTTTCTTCTTCATATACTAAGTGTGCTTCTATTACTAATCATAGTGTGGATTTGAAATGGTAGTGTCTGATGTGAAGGTTCATTTTCAAGTGGAAAAAAAATGGAGTTTTGAAACAAATGTATCCAGTAAGCAAGCAGCCAGAGAACCTAGTGCCCTACCCTGGTTTCATCTGATACATAGTTGACATGGATTGACAGCAAAATAAATGGTATTTGAGATTATTGTTATTAAATACTACATTCCCTCATACCCATATAAATCATTTCAGAACCTCAAAACCTATGTAAAGAAAAATATTTTAGATCAATATTGCTAAACTTGGCAAAGATGTAGTCATTTCCCTTCAGAGAAAGATACTGAGAATCAGCCAGAAGTGATGAGTCTTAGCATATTGGACCTAACTGTGGACAATGAGACAAAATTGTAGTTTTCAACTAAGAATTAAGCTGCATGAGGCAACACAACATAAACCAAGGCTATATAGAAGATATGTACTTTATACCAATTGCTTTTTATTTATTTTTTTTAGTAGCAGCCTTTTTTGCCAACACCCATGAAATGTGATATAGGAACCTGCACCCTAGCTTACACCCTAAATTTTCTCCAGGAATGCTCGTGAAAGATGGACTACAAATTTTGACAAATAGTAAATGTTAAAAATCAGAAGACTAATATTACCAGGATTAAATACAGAACACTGGAAGACTGGCGAAACCAAAAACATTTAAATTTTGCCCTACCACACGAATGTAGGCTTCTTTTAAAAAGTCATAACATGTTGCTGGAGTGTGTTCTGGACTGGAAAATTATGTATGATAATGGTTGTTTATGTTGTTTATGAGGAAAACAGGGGGGGCAACTGAGCTGCTTTCAAGTGTGGTAGTCTCTATAAAAATTTATACCCAGAGACCGCACAGTTTTAGAGCTGTACATAAGACTGAAAAATAAAAACCCAGTGCAGAAGGGAGGTCTGGGCAAGCCTAACATCACATTTTATAAACATGCTAAGTCCAGAGGGGTTAAAGTATTTGTTCAAGTGGAATGATCAAAAATAATTACCTTTACTTTTGATATTGCCCATTCGTGTTAAAAATCTGAACTCCATAGGCAGTAAATTTGCTTTCTTGATCACTGTCTAGTTGCTAGGAATGCCAGGAGTAAATAAACTCAAGCCTTCTTTCCTATCTGATAAACATCCTCCCATACCTGCCAGGAGCTCAGAGATTATTTATATAATTCAACCGTGTAGATCCATTTCAAGACACACAGCATTTGCAGATATACTTCCTGGCTGGACTCACTTCTTTCCCTTATTAACACATCAATAATCAGGCTTGCCTTGGTTCTCCCAGTTTTATACTTTACCACACACTGGTTCCTCTGCTCAAAGGGTTTTGGGGTGCTTTAATCTGTACTTGGAAAAGTCTGCCCTCTCTTTACCATAGCGAGATTTTACAAACTTCAGGGCCCCAGACATAGTAGACACTCACTAAACACTAAGTTGATATTTGAATTAATTGAGCGTTAAAAAATGAAGTAGAAGTAGCTACTATCAGCACGTGTCAGCTTCACCACTCAGCATGGCTTCTTGGGGAGGCAGAATGTGGGGAGCTTGACTGTGCTTATCCCACGCTGACAAAGGGGCAGGTGCCCAGGCTATTGTGAAGCTCTGAGATTCTGAAACACCACTCTAGGGGTCGGAAAGTGCAGTCCTAGGTGTAGGAAAGCCAGAGCTGGTTTGAGGGTCCCTAGGCCTGAGACGAGGTTGGCTGTGGGTTTCTGAGACTCTTGGACAACCATGTGCTGGAGAGTAGAGAGCAGGGTCGGGGGCAACAGGCTGAGGTCAGCATCTAGCCTGGAGTCAAGGAAGAAGGGGAGCTCCAATCTGTCCCATTGGTGACTGTCCTTAGTTTGGCAGAGGCAGGCTTGCTGGTGGTTGCGGCTGGGAGCAGAAAATGACCTTCTAGGGGAGATTAGGCTGCAGCTCTGTAGGTGAATGCCTTTTTCATGGCTCCCCAAGAAGATCTTGATGAAAAGACATGATCCATTGTTCTAAACAGTTTGTTGTCATGGCAAAAAATGGATGTGTAAAACCATAGGCCACTTCTCAGGGTGGGCCTGAGATTAAATACCTTTTGCAGGGAGGAATGTATGGAGAGGAAAGCTTATTGGCTAAGCTCTCCCGGGTTCTAGGTACCTCATTAGCATGAAGAAGGTCTGTTTTGGACCTAGAGTGACCACTGGAGACATTTCTTTTATGTGAGTAGCATGGCATGTGTATTCCAAGTCAGGCGTCTAGCAGTGAGTTAGAGTAGTATACCCACTGAGTCTCCGGGTCTCAGCCTGCTCTACCTTACCAAATTTCCTGGCATGGTTTTATGTCCCACAGGGAAGCACCAATATTAAACAAATGAAGGAAATCTCAATAATCTATGCTATCATGATATAATCGGAACTCAGAGAAGTCTTGAAAGTATAGCATTACAGGTTCAAAATTTGAATACAATCATAAAGTATCAAATAGAAGAAAGCTTATTATGTAAACATGTCATTATTTGGAATTTTGCTATAAGAATAAAAGAAAATGTAGATGTTGGAAAACCCTGAAAGACTGAAGCTATTGTTTCAGTTTTGCCATCAGTCATGTTTCCTCTTTTACATTAAGTGTAGTGACAGAAAGGCTTGAAATTCAGGCGTATGTACATCCAACACTCTGAGCGTCCTCTCATCTTTATCAGTAAGCTTTCATCTATACCCTGGTTTCATTTCATGTTCTGCATTGCAACGGTGTAGTATTAACATGAAATCTCATGTTTCATTACGAACCTAAGTTGACTCTGTTAAAATTCATTTATTCCAGCATCAATATGACATGAAACAAGGCACATCTTAAATATTAACGTAAGAGCAAAATCCTATTTATATTATCTAAAAGGAATAGTTTAAAATAAGTGAATTACCGTAGTGAATCTTAAAATGAGTTTGCCTAGCATCTAGTTCTAGATTTAAAATCTCTAAAACAATGAACAAAAAATAAGTCTAATTCATTAAAGCTGTGATTTTTATTAGTGATTTCATACCATCATTGTTATTATTATTATTGTTGTTATTGTTATAGTATATAATACTAAACTCTTTTTCTGTTGTTCCAAGACATTGTGTTAACATACATGCCCCATAATTAAACTAAATCTTGTCACTTATGGACAACATTGTCTTCAAGCTGATAGTGAAAGACAAATGAGGATCGTAGCGAACATTTTGTCCACTCAGAATATACTATACAGAAGTGATTTTTCTTTTCACATATTCCATAGTGTTTCTTGTTAAACCAGAAGACTTATTATGCCAGGAGAGAGGAAAAAAATGTACCACTGTCATGAGTGATTTCAGTTCCATCTCTTTGATTTCTGATCTCTGGAGGAATCCTCATGCAGGGGACAGTAACATAGAGCTAGCATGAAATAGAATCTGCAGACAGCAAACAGAGTTTTCTGAATTATTATAGATTCCTCCTTTAGTTAGCATGGAAGGAAATAAAAAGTAACGGAGCACGTTTGAAGAAACGGAATTACAAAGTTATAGGAACCATCTAGTAACCATTCAGTGTGTGTTCACTACTCTTACCTAATTAGTCCTATGGTATGTTACCCATGTAATTAAGCTTGCCTCTCTTCTCCTTCAGCAAAATGCCATATTTTTTTTTTCTGGGCAGAAGACCTCTTACTGTCAAAGAGTTCTTTTTTATACAATTCACAGTGAGATTCAATGACTTGATGCCCAGCCAGGACCCAAAATTCTTCATTAATCTGGATGGGATTCATTCACACTGATCTGCCTGGGTTCCCTGGGGTGTGAATTTGCAGCTCCCATGATGAGAGAACATCAAGCAAATATGCAGCTTCATCCCTCCAAGTCCTATATCCTGGGGTTAGACTCCTCCAAGACGTGGGAGATTAAAAGTCCTGACCGAAGAATTCAACCGCTCTTGCCTCATTTGATACATCTTTTCTCTGTTGCCAAATCATGACTTACTCCTTTAGCCACGCAACCAACTAGATACTGAATGGTATTATATCTCTTCACAAAGTTAACTTCATCAGAATTTTCTGGGAAAAGTATCCAGCCATTGAGGAGGCATAGTTACACACCAATGTTTCTGTTCCATGATGCAGAATTTCTGCTTGGCCCTTTATCGGTAGTTTCCGGCTGAAGGTAGGAACTAGAGATGTTGCTCACTCCATTGGACATCTTCTCCTTCACATGCACTTTACTTCCTGTCAGCAAGCCTTGCTAGAAATCTTCACATTTTCAAAATTAATTTTGTCATACTTGAGTCTTTGAAATTCTACCAATTATTCTTAACATCCTATGTTCCAATATACTCTGCTTATTCCTAAATCTGCCATTTCTCTTGGCTGGGCTCTTGAGGCAATACAAAGTTCAGTTTTGAATATTCTAAATTCCAGCAGGATCAAGAGAGATCCAGAATGATAATCCGAATGCCTTTCTGCTTCTGATTTCCCCCACTGATTTGGAAGAAATGACTTTGCAATCTACCCTCTATTTGCCTGCCACAGATCCTTATCTACCTGTGTTTACCACACTCCTTCCGGAGGACTGTCACTGATTATCAGTTTGGTGTTCTTTATCTTGATTTTAGCTCTGATTAAACCCAGCCAGTGGTGCAAATAGGGAAGGAAATGTGCATTCTCCTCCCCATAGGCTCGGGTACTTTAGTTCTCATTAAATTCTTTGACTCTATCCACCTTTATCTTCCCCTGAATTGCTGACAGAGCCTTAGTGACAGTCTCACTAACTTCAGCCACTTACTGCCAAAGTTTACACTGCACAGTGCTGCCACCGTCATTGTGTTGTGAACTGTAAACACGGAATTCTTAATGGTACACCTTAGAAGTCTTTCTCTCAGCAATTATTAGTCTTTGATTAAACACACATTCAGTATTTTCATATTCTTGATGAAAAGGTTCACTTTAAAATCCAACCTCAGTTTTTGTTTGTGGCTCAGTCTCTTCTAGTTTATCTGTTTGCCTGTCAAATAAGCACACTTTAGGTTGCCTAATATTATTTGGGAGATCCAAAGGGAGTAGAACACAGAGAACTCTGTTAAGCTCTACCTTTAGCACAAGTCAACTGTTCATAAACAAATCACTGCAAAAAGAATGAGACTCTCCCTCAGGGTACTCACCAGACACATATAACAATAGACAAGACAAAGATTCTAGAACCTAAAGAGCAGTCTAGTATATACAGCCCCTTTTAGAGCAAGGACAGCCAGGGCTCCTCACAGCAGATGAATTACAGAAGCATTTACTCTGCAGTAGATAAACAAGAAATAAGATGCCTCTTTGCACAGAAGCTGCTCACAGGCATTTAACATGAAATTCCGAACACAGACAAAAGTTTGCACTACAAAATCTCTTCTGCCAGGACCCCTTTTTAGCATAAGTCCTGAAAAAAACAAACACAATAGCCATGTATTGAATTCACCTTATATAATTTCTGGTTCTCTTACCTACAATGTATGTGAATATGTAGAAGTCACACAGTTTTTCTGGGTTTCTTGAATTGCAAACTTATATAAAAAATAGAACCCATTCAGACTTTACTTGTTAAATATGTACTTCATTACTTATTATATTGTTCAGATTACAGAGTCTTCATGCTAGAGACAAAACAGAAGTGTAGTACACCGTCAGGAAGAATTCCAGGAAAGGTTCCATAAAGCCATTTATCATTATTGAATGAATCTCAATTATAAATGCAAATTTGATGTATTAATTGACCTTACCAAAAATTACAAAATTAAGTCTGTATACAAATTGTGGAACATATGACTCTATACACTAGGAATCACACTTAAAGAGACATGCTATGAAAGAAAGACTATATTGGCCAGCCAATAGATACTCAGTTGATGGTACTAAGTTTTCTAACTGTTGTACATGGACTTTAAAATAGGTGAGATTGAGTTTAGCAAATGTTATAGTGAAGAAATAGCACTTACAGATCAATTAATTATATATGGCTTCCATATGAGAGCTAGTCTATTGTTAAGGGAGACTAATTTTGTAGTATAACGTAGGAAATATATAGCTACAGGTCCTAATTTAGGCTATGTGACTGTGGGACTGCGTAAGGGTATCCTGGTTCATGGTTGTGCATGGGTCTACAACCCCGAGACTCTACGTGAGAACTGGCAGGAGTTCGGCTGCGCCCCCAGAACCCAGGGTCCTGAAAAGCAGTCTAGTCTCCATAGAACTACATTACAAGTCATGTAGGCCATTACAGCCCCTCCCAAAGTGCATAGGTAGAGGGTGTGACTAGAGGCCTCAGGCCCTAGGGATTTACATACTAATGAAGGCCAGAGGGCAGAGCAAATTAAGCATGCCTCCCCAAATCCTCCCCAGATCCTCCCCAGATCCCCCTCAGATCCTCCCTCTTTCTCCTTCCCTATTTAACTTGGGACTGCCCTGAGTTTTACGGGGTACGCCCAGATACATCCACCATCCGCCATGACAATAAACCTTTTAGAAACAAGAACTTTCTTGTGTCATTGGGGCCTGCCGCAGCCAAAGCCTCCAGACCGCTGGAACCATAGAGGCTTCTCCTGTATGTGAAACCAGCCACATGGAAACCCCCCAGGGCACCCCCACCACTGCTGGGGCTTATTATTTCCCACATGTGACCACTACAGTGCTTATTTTATATTAAAAGCAGAAGAAATGTGAAAATGTTTACAAAAAAAAATTTAGGAACACACTGAAAAGTCTTTCTTTAAAATGAATTGTTATTAACAATGAGTTTAGCCATAGCTACAATAGTAATAAAAGGTCATACAAATTGCAAATAAAATTAAATGCATGTATATATTCCTATGTATATATGTTTGTGTGAATATGTTCACTCATTTATATTACTATACTCCATATTCTTAGCTAATGTAGCTTTGCAGCAAATTTTGAAATTAAGAAATAAAAGTCATCCAACTTTGTTATTTTGCAAGATATTTCTATTATTTTTGAACTCCCTCATTTTCCATGTGAATTTTTGGCTAATCATCTTTATCCTCAAAGGAGGGTAGTTGGGATTTTCATTGGAATTGTGTTGAATATCTAGATCCTTTTTGTCAGGTCTTGTATTTAACAGCATTGCACCTTTCAGTTCAACTTGTAGTCTACATATACTTAATGAATTAACTTTCTAAATATGAAATGGTAAGTAGATTGTAATATAGAATATAGTAACAGAATATAATGTCATCTGCACACAGAAATAATTTTCTTTCTAGTTCTAGGACTCCTTTAAATAATATATATTATTATATATTAGTATTAATTATTATTATAATATATTAATTATATAATATAATATATCATATGATTAATATATAATAATATATTAATTATAATATGTATAATTAATATAATAATATATTATTATTATATTAATTATATATATGTATATTTAAAGCTTTAGGCCCCATTATATCTTTGCAGTAAATAATAAAATACCACAGTGTAAGTAATTCATTTGTCCAAAGCCCTCATTCTGAAAGTCATCACAAACTAAGCTATCACTTTTCAATTATATACTAAAATATCAGCAAGAAAGAGGAGTTGGGAGCAATTAGAAATGCAAATCAAGGATTTGTAAGTAACAATTTAGTTACTACATTTCTTCATAAAGCATAGGCAGTTGTTTAGTTGCTTAAAGAATATACAGACAGGCATGTACTGTATCTTGGTGACAATAGTTTGTGTAAGAAGGAAAGTATTTTGGGGACTCAGATAGCTGGTGGCCATGTTAAGAGAAGGTAATAGATACATATTTGGCATTGAACACTGAAGCAAGTTGGGGAGAACAGGTTTATCTTATCTTATGCTTCTACATCATAGTCCATCACAGAAGAAAGCTAGGACAGGAACTCCAACAGGGCTGCAAACTAAAGGTAGAAACTGATGCAGAGACCATGGAGGGGTGCTGCTTTCTGGCTTGCTTTCCCATAGCTTGCTCAACTAGCTCTCTTATAGAACCCACAACGACCAGCTCAGGGAATGCACCACCCACAATAGGATGGGCCCTCTCTCACTAGTAACTAATTAGGAAAATGCCTTACAGCAAGTCTTAAGGGGGCATTGTCTCAATTGAGGCTCCCTCCTCTCTGATGACTCAAACTTTTATCAAGTTAACACTAAACTACCCAGCACACTTGGGAAATGTATGTATTAGTATTTATCTGCAACTTCTTATCTCTTTTATATTAATATAGTCAATACTACAGTTTTGAGAATTTTCCTAAAATTTTGTATGCAATGCTGTTATAATCATTTAAAGCAGTGAAGAAATATACCTCATTGAGAAATAACTTGTGTTAGTAACTTCATGATCTGCAGCTATCTCCACAACTGTACTTCTGCAGACAATACTCTTGTTTATGTGTTTATGTCTCCAGACAGTCAGGTGTGATAGCTTATCTCAGGGATGTGTTTAAGGATGGAATTCTTGAATGAAGTGTTTATGTGCATTTTCAATATCACAAAATATAAGTTATTCCTATACAGTTATACAAGTTGCTTTTATTATCATGGTGATAAAATACCCTAAAGAAGCAGCATGAGAGGCAGCATTGATTTTACTTCTGTCATCATTACTATCCCAGTACTGTGAACAAATACCAAAATCAAGACAACTTACCAAAAAATTAATTGAGGGCTTGCTTAAAGTATCAGGGAGTGGAACTGAATAACCACCATGACCATCATGGTAGGAAACATGGCACTAGGCAGGCATAGCACTGGAGCAGTAGCTGAGAGCTTATATCTAATATTTATACTGGAGGGAAGAAGAGAGGAAAAGGGACAGAGAGACAAACAGGCAGAGACAGAGGAACGGAGAGAGTCAGAGAAAGAGACAGAGAGACAGAAAGACAGAGAGACCGAGAAAGACAGACAGATTGAAGAAAACAGAAAGACCGAGAGAGAGAGAGAGAGAGAGAGAGAGAGAGAGAGAGAGACAGAGACAGAGACAGAGACAGAGACAGAGAGAAGGGGGAGGGAGGGAGGAGGAGGAGGAGAAGGAGGAGGAGGAGGAAGAGGAGGAGGAGGAGGAGGAGGAGGAGGAGGAGGAGGAGGAGGAAAGGAGAAGGAGAAGGAGAAGGAGAAGGAGAAGGAGAAGGAGAAGGA
>NW_021621185.1:12109307-12132026 GCF_004785775.1 Grammomys surdaster
AGAAGGAGAAGGAGAAGGAGAAGGAGAAGGAGAAGGAGAAGGAGAAGAAGAAGAAGAAGAAGAAGAAGAAGAAGAAGAAGAAGAAGAAGAAGAAGAAGAAGAAGAAGAAGAGAAGAAAGAAGAAGAAGAGAAGAAAGAAGAAGAGAAGGAGAAGTAGTAGTAACTGGATATTTTAAAACCTCAAAGCACAAGCCCAGTGACACACCTCCTCTAACACTATCCCACTTCTTAATCTTTTCCACCATCTCTCAAATTATGGATCAAATATATGTGTTTACAGTAGCCATTTATGTTGAAACTACCATACCACATCTGTAGCTATATATCTTACTTATTTTTTTAACCTATAAAAATTTGCTTTTTATTTGTTGGAGGTGAGAGGCATGTGATGCATATGTGTGCATGTATTACTGTTTGATTGCATGTGTGTGTTGTGTGTGTGCAGGTAGGCACATATGTTTGTGTATATATGTGAACTTTTGTATCCTCCTATTTCTTCCTCTGTAGTGCCGTGGTTACAAGTGTAGAGCACCGCATCCAGCTTATTGCTTTGCTTTAGCGATGAGTTGCAATTCCCAAAACATTTTGGAGTCTATCCTTGCCTATGCTATTTCCTTCTGATCTAATTTAACATTTTTTTTGGTTATATGAATTTTATTCCACTGTAGCAATATCCTTTTCAAATTTTATTTTAACATGATTTCTTACCTCATGTCACAAATGACTAGCTTTCAGAATGCTCAAAAGTTTTGCTTTACATTAAGGTTTAGTCTTTAGGAATTTACTTTAGCAGATGGTAAAAAGAAACACTCTAATATATGTCTTATTTACAAATGGTCAATTTCTGCTCCATTGTTTGTTGAATCTACTTCCATTGATTCGGAATGCCATCTGTGTCTCCCAACAAACTTGTAAGTGGCACAATTCTGTCTTTATTCAATTACAGTTGCCTGTATTTCTCTCCTCAGGGCTGTACTGCTCAGTCATTACAAAGTCCTATTTCCTTGAAGTCCTACCATTAGGGAGGAGTAGTTCCTAATCTCACACCCCCACCCCTTCCCTCCTGCCACCACTGTTTGGCAGTGTTTGAGTCACATATCTATTTGAATTGTCTTGGTCTTTCTTTTGTTTATTTGCCAACGGATTTTATGTTAATTAAGAACATTATTATAAAATTCTAATGGAAGAGTTAAAAATTATAGAACATCTTTGACAGTTAGGCTCAACTTTAAATAACTTAGCTGCACAATCTGAAATATGTTCTATCTTTTCATTGATTTATCATTATAAAAAGTATATTCTTTTTAATAAGGATTTTTGCATCTATATGCATAGCAAATCTATAAAGTATTTATTGTTAAAGTGAATAATGTTACAATTATATTTCTTTCCCCTTCTTCAAATTATTATTATTATTATTAATCCTGAGATAGGATTTCTCGGTGTCACCCTGGATCTCCTGAAGCTTGTTCTATAGACCATGATAGTGTAGAACTCAGAGATTTCCTTGCTTCTGCCTCCTGAATGCTGGGATTAAAGGCCTGGGCACCACATTTTAAAGTTATACTTCTAATTGATTAGCACTTGTATGTATTAAAGAAGAAATGGTAATATTTTCTTCATCTTATATGCAGGGAATGTGGTAAATTACATTATTCATTGAGAGAAGAGTGACCTTAGTATGTTATAATTGTACAAACTTAATATAGTTCAGGATTTCCCTTCATACTTGATGTTAGTGATACATATAGGAGAAAATGCTTATTTTTCCAAAAGAAGAAATATTTCACTTAAGTATTTCAAAGGTACTTCTTTGAAAAAGTAAAGAAATCACAAGTTGATAATCTCTAATGAATTATGTAAAATGATAAAATGACTACTACTTAAAAATGTGACAGGAAAACTAAATGGAAATCTCCACTATAAATATTTATGTCACTAAACTTAAATTTAATAGAAAGAACATATTTATAATACATGGTGAAAATCAGAACTACACTAAAATCATATGCCTTTTTTGTTTAAAAAAATTAAAGGAGTAACAAACAAAATCTCTGAAAAAATCTTATTACTGTTACAGAAATTGAATCTGAATTTCAACTTTCAAGTTTCATTTCTTTTCCTTTCACAAACTTTTTCTTGGAGAGAAAACTATTTTATTCTTGAAATAATATAATAATATAAATAGAATAAAACAGTTTCTTTTTTTGTAACTCTGTTTTGTGAAATAATGACTTTCATGAACCAGAACCAAAATAAGTACATTAAACAAAGAAACAAAGAATGGGAATGTCACGTGTGAATACTGATGCAAATGCTTTAATAAGAAATCCAGAAATAAAATATAAGTTTAAATATGTTTACTAGTAAAGAATCATCTATTTCAAGAATGTGTAAAAGTTTAATTTTAGAAATGCATCTGCTAGGATTGTCTTAGTTACTTTTCTATTGTCGTAAAGTGACATCATGACCAGAGTGATCTACAAAAGAAAGCATTTTACTGGGGTTGTGCTTGCAATCTCAAAGAGTGAGTCGATGGCCATCATGATGGAAAGCATGGCAGCAAATAGGCAGTCATCTGGCTGAATTCATACCCAAGAGCTTACAGAGTCAGAGACAGACAGGGAGGGACAGAGAGACGGGGACAGAGAGACAGACAGAAAGAGACAGAAGGAGAGACAGAGACAGAAACAGAGAGAGGCAGAGATAGAGACAGAGAGGCAGAGTCAGAGAGACAGAAAGAAAGATCTATAACTATATTGGAAAAGTAGAGAAATTTGAATAATTTAGCAAGAAATGCCTACAAATAAGATAGTACAGGAACAGGATGGCGGTATTCAGACTGATAGTGTCAAACTTTTAGTTACTTTACTTCTTCAGTATTAATGTGTAGCTTTTATATCTTACCTGAGGAATATTCATAATTATCTCAATATGAAAGAAATACAATTTGACAAAATTTAATATCTAATCATGGTTTTCTAGTTTTGTAGCAAATAAATCATAAATGGAAAAGTTCTCAATTTAATAAAATATATTCACCAAAAATCTATATTAGAAAATATATTCAAGACAAAAACATTAAATGTATATTTTTAGTGCTTGAGTTTTATTGTGTTACTTTGAATAAGTCTTTACAACTTGAAAATGCAGTTACATTGACTGCTGTAGTGAAAGAATTTTCAAAAGATTGTGTTATTTCAGTTGTTCTTCATAATTTACTTTACAATGCTTCTAGCAGCCAAGAAGGTTCTTATTCCTGGTATTCTCTGTTAAATTCTGATCAATGTCATTTGCTGCTGTCCTTTAAGGAAAATGAATGTGCAACAATTGGGCACAGTGCATTCCAACATAAGGTCATGGTTTTAGCAATATAGTGTATTAAAGTGAGTAGGTATATCTGTGACCTCTATTCTGGCTCTCCTCAGTCCCCTTCAGAGAGCCTTCAAGGAGACATTTGTATTATTCCTGCATTGACTGCATCTAGAACAAACAGTTGCAAAGATTCTTCTATTCCAACTATAAACTAATATATCTTTTAGTATTTTTTGAAAGATTTCTTACTAATGGAAAAGACATGTCAAAATAACCTCTTTAGGTACAATTTTGATGTCTAATTTTGTTGCTTCTCTACTGCTTGATGCTATTGCAAAAAATAACTTTTGATATTATAGTTTAATATCATTTTGACCACTAATATTATATGGTTTTCCTTTTCTTAAATCAATGTAAGAATTTCATTAAGATTTATTTGGATTTCAAGACCCTTAAATGCATAAATACCAAAAAATAATTTGTATTACAGAATATGTTTGTGATACTTGGAATTTGTTTTCAAGTTAGAACTATAGTTACAGAGTAGTGGTGGCTGCCTCATGCCTTTAATCCCAGTAATAAAGAAGCAGAGACAGGCAGATCTGTCCATTTGAGGCCAGCCTGGTATACATCACTAGTTCCAGGATACCCAGAGCTACAAAATGAGACCTTGCCTCAAAAATAAATAATAAAAAAAAGTCAGCAATTTTTATCTTGATGCTTCCTATGAGATACTAAATACAGTTAAGTCAAGATAATCTAGTGATGTAAAATTGATATCACAATAATCTAGTGATGTAAAATTGATATCACAAATTCCTTATTTAATTCTAGAAGTAAATTATAGCAAAGTGAAGTATAACTTTGGAAGTTGTTAAAAATCCTGACTATGTATGCAAAAAATAAATAAGTTTAATATAATGAGTTTAGTTCAAGTGTTTCATAATCCCACATCTAATTTAAGACTGTAGTTTAGGCGCTATTTCACAATAATCAAAAAATAGTGCATGAATAATTTCAATGCTAAGGAATATGATTTTATAAACATGAGGGCTCTTGGAGCTGATTGCACAAGGGAATTAGCCCTTATATAAGACCTGAGATAAGTATATACATTCAGAAAGTGCAAATGTAATGCCATTTCTCAAAGGAAAGAAAATGGAAGCAGAATACTTTTTGCAAGCAGTCAAGAATAACACATTTTATGAAAATTATAGATCTCATTTCAAGCCAAAACACTATGTTATCCATACACCAGGTATGAGCTTCCCTATAGATATCTTCAAATCATATTGTACTATAGGATTTACTCATAAGAACATATACTACATATTCTTATACTACACTATTATATTTTCTACATTTTAATAAATTCGACAAAGTAAATATCGTATAAAGAGGTAATTGATGAGATACAGAAGTCTGTATCTAAAGGAGATATTTTAAGACTAGAATCACAAGTATAAAATCGTTAATTCTTAGTTCCACTCAGGAAAAGAAATGGAAATGAACATAAATACATGAACATACTTATATAAGATACTTATGCAATACGTATGCAAGAGTATGAATAAATAAATTATTTATATTTTATAAATATTCTGTGAGAAAAATCGAAAGATATGTATTATGGTCCTGGGATAACTTCTCATGACTGATGTCAGGGAAATAAACCATCCTATAAAACCCACTAAGGACTGGGCTCTATTACAATATAGTATCAACAGTGCTACTAGCATTTTTGACTAAACATTTGACTAGAAATAATTTATATCCATTTGATCTGTATCTTTGTACCATGTGTTCTTTTTATATTTTGGATAAAATATATTTACTGTACATAGCCTTTGGGGCAGTCAACTTTCTGTAATGAGCATATTGCTTTAATCCATCAATGGTACTGAGTCTGTTGAGTCATCTCATCTCTTTCTATAGCCTCTTAGACACCCTATGTGGTTTTGCTTTAACTATTAACATTGAGGGTATGCTGTACTCAAACATTTTAAGTATTAACCTCATGCCTGACTTCTGTGAGGCCTTGTTCTTACTACTTACTTGTGAGTACTCAAAAAAAAGCACATGTCTGACATTCTTTGCTTCATGATTGTTGTCTTAGCCTAAAAGTTAATTATCATAACATACACACACACACACACACACACATATATATAGAGAGAGAGATAGAGATAGAGATAGAGATAGAGATAGAGATATCCAGTTTAGATTTGAAAAGTTTAACGTTATGTTCACTTGGTCTGATAAATCATAATGATATAAGAATGATTTGGAAATTTTGAGAATTTTATTTCAATTGTAGACACATAGACCCTTCAGCAAGAAGGATTCACAAACTACATTAAGTATTGTGGCAGCTTGTCTAACATTGCCAGTCATTTCATCTTCAATAAACATGGTTCTGTTTTTTCTCTGTATTTTTTCTGAATATTTTCTTTTTTCTCTGAATATTTATCTTCAAATTTTCTTTTCATTTGTAGCTAACAAATTAAGAATATATAAGAATATGTATAACAATATACATAGTGTGTGTGTTTGTTGGTAGTTTTGAGTATTCAAAATATGTAATTATTACTTAAAATATTTTTGTTAGATTTAGATTTATTAACATAACTCATTTTTCTCCTTTTGAAGATAGACTACTTTCTCATACAATGTATCCTGATTACAGTTTCCCTCATTTAACTGTCCCTAGTTCCTCCCTAACTCCTTTAACCTCCGGAACCATACCCTTTCTGTCTCTTATTAGAAAAGAACAGGGTTCTAAGAAATAACCAATATGATAAATAAAATATAATAAGATCAATCAAAAGCTATCATATTGAAGTTGGTCACAGCAACCAAACAGGAGAAAAAAAGAGTTGAGATGGTAGGCAAAGGGTGAGACACCTACTTGTTCTCACACTCAGGATATCCGTAGGAATGCTAAGCTAAAAACAGATCCATGCAAATCCTATGCTTGCTGCCTCAGTCTCTGTGAGCTCCTATGTACCTTGCTAGTTGATTGAGAGGGTCTTGTTCTACTGATGTCCTCCATATCCTCTGACTCTTTCATTTTTTCTACCTCTTCTTCTGGGGGGTTCAGTTGATCTGATGGAAATCTCCAATTTAGATTCTCTCTCCACATAATATCTGGCTGTGGGTCTCTGCATCTGTTCTCCTCTGCTGCTATAGGAAGCTTCTCTGATGGTGGCTTAATAGGGAATTGATCAATGAGAATATCATAATATAATTAGGAATGATTTTATTGATACATCTTTAGGTCAGTAGTGTTTGGTATATATCCTAGGTCTCTCGGTTATCTTTTCTCTGATTTTTGATTACCTGTGCTGTATTGGGTACAGGTTTGTTCTTATGAACAGGCCTTAAGTCAAATCAGGCATTGGTTGGCCACTCTCATAAGTCCTGTGCCACCATTGCTCTAACATATTTTGTAGGCAGGGCAGATTGTAGGTAAAAGGGGTTTTTTGGATGGAATTGTGTTTATAATTATCTTGCAGTTGCCTGCAGAGTACATGCTCACACCAAAGAGATTAGAACATTGGGGTGAAGGTTCCACATAGGCACACACTTGACTTCACCATGTTCAATGAGGTTTGTGGGTGTTGTCCTCAGCAATGAGGTCCTTCTGTCACTTTGTGGAGATTAATTCTTTGTGTTAGCAACAGCCTGGATGACTTGGGGATTTCCATTGGACCCCCTTGGCTAACAATTCAATTGAATTAAACCCAGTCCTGCTACTGAGATCCTTGTTTGGTGAAAAGAGGTCACCAGTTGAAACTTCATATCTCTCATTATTAGAATACCTCATTTAAGGTCATCTTCATATGTTTTAGGAAGTTTTTTGGTTTTTGTTTTGTTTTGTTTTGTTTTTTTTCTTTGGTTTTTTGAGACAGAGTTTCTCTGTATAGTCCTGGCTGTTCTGGAACTCACTCTGTAGGCCAGGCTGGCCTCGAACTCAGCAATCCACCTGCCTCTGCCTCCCAAGTGCTGGTATTAAAGGCATGTACCACCACCGCCTGACTGTTTTAGGAAGTTTTTACTGCACTAGGTTTCCATATCATTCCTAATAGACCTTCAATTCCAGCTGTGTTCTCTCCCTGCACCCTATAGTCCCTTAGTTTCTCCATTTATTCACCTAATGCCCCTCCTCACCCATTTCAAGTCCATTCACATATATAATCTATTCTAGTTCTCCTTCTCAGGGTTTATCCTCACCCACCAACCAAGACATTTCCTCTCTACCTAGCCTCTCTAGGTCTGAAGATTGTAGCTTGAATATTATTTACTTAACAGTTAATATCCACATATGAACAAATTTATCTTTCTGGGTTTGGGTTACGTTCAAGATGATTTTTTTTTCTGGTTCCATCCATTTTCCTGAAAGTTCATGATATCACTTTTTTAAACTGCTAAGTACTTTTCCACTGTGTAGCTGTATCACATTTCTCTGTCCATTCTTCTGTTGAGGGATATCTAGGTTATTCTCAATTTCTGGCTATTATAATAATAATGATATTATTATTATTACTATTATTATTTATTATAAAGCCACAATGAATGTGGTTAACCAAGTGTCCTTGAGGTAAGATGAATTATTGAGGTAATCCTTAATGATATTTTCAGAAAGCCTTTTAAAAACATGCAGCCAAATTGTGACTATATAAGGTAAATGAGCTTTTAGAAACTGATAAATAACAGATTATCTGAATTTTAACCTAAAAGAGATATTATTGCTTTCTAAATTATATGGAAGTTATTATTGACAGTATTATTTGTTTTATCATTCAGCTTAACTTCAACAGTTTTTAATGCATCCCAAAATATTACTATATATTGCTATACTCTTTGATCAATGGCTTGTATTAAATAGTCAGCTATCAACTAGTAATGACTCTGTCAGTTGTAGGATGATTCAATTAAAGACCATCCTAAATTTTATTCATAGATTAAAAAAGCCAAGGTCCCTGCCTAATCAGAATCAATCTTGAAAGTTTTTGAAAGAAGATATGTTAATTCTACTCTCTCCTGAGGCAACCTTGTTTTTGTTGAACTCAGCAGAAAGTCACTTTCAATAACACCCTAAGAAAAAAGTGATTCTTCTTCTTGGATTTTTTAGACTATAGAAGTTGGGAAAAAAAGGTAGTAGCTAGCATCTTAACATAAATTATTAAGAACTATAATTAAGCATCAGTTTTCAAAACAATTTAAAAGTAAATAATGTAATGTACTATTGCAATGATCTACTTATTATAAGATAACAAAAAAGATAAGTATTCTTCCTCAGTAGAGCATTATTTAAGCAAATCAACAGCAGCATTTTAAGTCTAGCCATTCATATTATTTCAATCCAAGTATATTTAATAAGATTTATATTAGTTTACTAGCATTTTTAAATGTTTTTTGAGATTCTATAATATTTCAATAAATTCCATTTAGGTAAAATTTCTAGTATGAACAAAGTCTCATGAGATTTGAATAGTCATTCTAAAACCGTCAGATATGATAAAACAGAGTCAAATATAAGTCTTCCTGTATTGAGCTTCTGAAAACATTCACTTATATCATTTTAACTCATTAAATTTATTGATGATGATTGCTGTTGCTTTGATCCCCTCCCAAGTCAGTGAAGTATGCACACAAATTTTCCAATCTAATAGAGATGTCTTTTATAACCATATTATGAGATTCTGACACTCAAATCATTAGAACCAAGGCCTCAATCAAACATATGCCAGTCAGGACCCAGTGGACACTTTATTGAAACCAGAAACTCAAACCTGACAACAGTGTTTCCCTTCTCTTTACTCTATTACATCCAATTAGAATCCAATGCCCAGTACTGCAAACTACTCAAGGAAAACAGGGGATACAACACATGAGCTGCTGTTTTTATTCTAATCTGTGAAACTGTTAATTCTATTAACATTACAAAATCACCTCTTGTACACTAGGCAAAGGATGGATATCAAATGTAATTTCCTGTCCCTGAGATTCTGGATCTTAAGACAAAAACTGGTAATGACATAATAAGTAAATTAACTAATAGGAAAATAGTTATTCAAACAAAATCTCAATTTAATTAAATATAAAGAATACTTCAAATTTGGTATCATCTAAAAATAGCATATCCTATTTAAAGAAACACAGTAGGATTATAAGAGAATTGTCCTTTCACTAGCTTCAGTTGAACCATGTAAATGTCTGCTGGGCATTGTAAACGATGCCAGAGACAGTGCTGATATAGGAAGATCTGAACGGAAAGCAAGGTAAATTCCTGAGGGAAGATGATTGGTAAAGACTTTCTCAGTGGTCAATGATAACAATGAAAGGATTCTTCTCTCTTCTCAAATCTCAGTAGAAAACAATACACATTACAAACCGATTTTTTTTTTAAATATGTAGCACAACAAAGAAAGGGAAGAGTTCTTAGGGTCTGATGAAAGCATGAGAAGAGCCACTGCCTTTTCTGCATATGGAACAGGCTGCAGGGCTTTATGTAAAGTTGCTATTCTCAAGAATAATGGGAGTACAGTGAATGCTAAGATGATGAGAGCGGCATTGTAACAACGTTTATCCATGGAAGTTAAGCATGCAAGTGCCATGGATACATTTCTAAATATAAAAATATTATCTTTAAAGACAAGTGAGAAAACTCTCTAAGAATACAGGGTAGGATTATAAAAACTGATTATTGATAGGCAAAATGCTACAAATAAGTAATCTTAAGAGTAAAGCTTCAGTATTGGCTTTTAGGGTTAAGAAGTCAAAAGAAAAAAATGTTACTAATGTGTTGAATATACAAAAGGATTTAGATAAGCATTTGGAACAATGGATTGATGCTCTTCATTTTATTCAAATTATTGGAAGAAGGTTCAGAGTTTAAGAATAAAGAGCCCATCTCTAGTCTCATGCCAAGTGCCCTTGGATTCCTGTTAATTCTAAAATTTACAGTGGTAGTTATTATAATTAGGAAAAAGTTTAAAGACACTTGAAATGTATTTGGCATTATTCCAACACCTCTCTGGATGTTTTAACTTTGCATAGTGAGCTTATGAATCTAAAGAATGCTGCTCTGCTGAGTGTTGATGTGGCAGATATTGCTGATAAAATTATTCATGGCTTGAGGTCACTATTTCCATTTTGGTCAAGCTTCAAGAATGGCATATATAGTTTGATCATGCTAGCCCTTTTTGTCCTGGGAATACTTTTATTCCTGCCCATCATGTTAAATTTGTCTTTAACAACATCAACATGTCGGCAGTCAAAGTACATGGCTTGAAACTGAAAATGGAACTCCAGACAGAGTTACTAATTTAACAAGCTGGCAAGCCAAGGATGGGTAATATTCTGCACAGAGCCTTACCAACCTAAGACAGAAGTGCATTGCTTTTGATAATGCATATTCCACAAAGAATAAGGAAGCCATTCTTGTTAGAATGGCCTAAGAAAGGCTCAGTCTTGTTTATGAAATAAAAAAGGGGGAGATGTGGAGAGCTTTTAGGGCTACTTGGCAGGAATCTGACATGGGCCAAGGACAAGGAAATTTGCTGCTTAGCAGGAATGTGACATTGGCCAAGGATAAGGAAATGGACTTGAGGTAGGAATCTAAATCTTAGGCTGGAACAAAGAAGTAATTTCAGTCAGGAATCTAAATCTTAGGCTAGAACAAGGAAGTAGTTTTCAGACATAAAAATGAATTTTGGCTAGGACAGGGAAGAAATATCAGATATTTTGGTTATCCTGATAAGCCCTTAGAAACAGTGATCACGGAAGTGCTCATGGAAATTTTCTTATTGCCTTGCTTGTTCTTTGACTATTTGTGTTTATTGTCATACATGTTCCTTTTATCAATTGTATTGCTAGTTCCTCAACCTAGAACTGACCTTAATACTTGCATATAATTAAAATGGTATAAAAGTAAAAAAGGAGGATGGGTGATGGGATGGAAGCTTCTAGGGATGGAAAATGGGGAAAGAGGATGACATCTGAAATATAAATAAATAAGATATCCAATAAAAAAGAAAGTCAAAACAAGCAGAATGCATATTTTAAAGTATAGAAATACAGTGGTTATATATGAAATTCTCAAAAAATAAAAAGTAAATGAAGATAAACATTAATCTAAAGAAGCCCTTTAAGTTCAATTGTTTTCTTAGGGAACAGTGTAGCTTGTGAAAAATCCATCTCATTTTCCCAATAAGCATAAGTGAAATCCTTACCAAGAGATATTCTAGTAAATAATGATGATTGATTGTAATTAGTGATGATTGATAAGTAATAATTTCAAAAAGAAAACATAAATTTTGAAATGAGCATTCAGCCAGGAATGCAAAAAAAAATCACTAAACAATTAGAAAAATATATAATTATAAAAGTATAGTATGCTCCCATAACACACAACACACACACATACACACACACATACACACACACATACACACACACACATACACAGACAGCTATAAGTAGGTTTTGTAATCACACAGGTGTTCATATTTGTGCATGTATGCACATATTCACATACATGTAAATATGTATTCATGATAGCTTAATTTTAAAATTGAATTTGAAAAGTAAGGGAGAAGAAAGTAGAAATTCCTATATATGTAAATAACTTTTAGCTCATGAAATTTTATAGACCTTTTAAGATACAAAATATTATACAATACAAAGATATTGCTAAATTTGAGTAAGGAAAGGTTAAAATGTTATAGTGTCAGTGGTGGTTTAAATAAAAATGGGCCCCATAGGGAGTGGCACTACCAGGATATGTAGCTTTGTTGGAGTGGGTATGATGTTGTTGGAGAAATTGTGTCACTACGAGGAGGTTTTGAGATATCAGATGCTCAAGCCAGGGACTATACGGCATTTTTTCCTGCTGCCTTCAGAACTGCATGTAGTACGCTCAGCTTCTTCTTGAGCACCATGTCTGCCTACACACTGCCATGCTTCCCACATGACAACAAATGTACTGAGCCTCTGAAATGTAAGCCTGCCACCAATTACATATTATTCCTTATAAGAGTTGACATGGTCATCGTGTCTCTTTAGAGTAATAGAAATCCTAACCAAGACAGGGTCAAATATAGAATAAAAGTACATGGTCATCTATGGGAAATGCAAATACTAGACATAATATCAATAACATACAAGTAGTCATCCAAATGTGAAGCAGAAGATCTATAATAGAACATTAAAGAGGATAATCTATATATAGGAAAATGAAAATTAAACATCATTCAGTGCCATTTCAGGAGATTAAATTTAATATCTCTTGTTATTGGAGTCTTATAAACATAAACATTTCTACACGAGAGATTTTTAGAGGGAAATACTTATACAATGGATGAAAGCCTATAATTGTGGAGCAAATTGAAACAATGCATGCTGTGATTCAAATAGTAGGTTCTTTCTGTCCATAAAGAAACAGAACAGCAATGAACAATGAAACATAAATGGAGCTTAGCATATATTCTGGCTGTGAATAAAAGAACTGCAGACAAATGACTATCAAGAGGAACTGATAAAATAATTTTCATAGAGCATGTATCTATTATTAAAAATATAATATAGTTACCACAACTTATTATTAAACTTATTATTATTATTACCATGACAATTATATGTAAAATAATCAAGATACAAAAATACAACATACGAAATAACAAAGCTGCATGAACAGTGTGAGCTAAGCATATGACAATATTTTGATGCTGGAATTATGTAAAAACAAAAGAATAAAGAGGTAAGCAGTGTTAACTTCAGATAGTACAATTGGAGCTCACTGCAACCATATTCTTCCTGTTTTCCCTGATACCATTATTTTCCCAACCTGTATACTTTGTGTTAGATATAATTTTCTTTTATTACTCTTTAGTTTAATAAATTTTATTAAAATTTAACTTGTGACTAGATGATAAGAATAATGGGATTTTCTGAAAAGGGGGACTTTAGTAGAAATATTGAAGAAAAGAACACATTTGTTTTTATTTATAAGTGACTATCATGGAATTCCATATGAACAATATGTACCCTAAATTACTCTACGTTAGAAATTTCATAGTGAGGTGATAAGAACAGTAAAGCCTGCATACATGTTAATGGATCAAAGATTTGAGCAACCTCTGGTATGGAATGTCAAGGCTAGCATTAATGTCAACTTGACAGAACACAGCATCATTTGGGAAGATAGATAATCAGCTGAGAAATTCCCTCTATCACATTAGTTTGTGGGCTTGTATGTAGGGAATTTTCCTCAATGCTAAGTACTTTTGGAGGATTCAGCCCACTGTGGCAGTATCATCCTAAGACAGGTGGGCTTTGAGTGTACAAAAAACAATCCAGTAAGCAACATTCCTACATAGTATTTATTTCAAGTCTTGCCTCCAGATTCTTACTTTAAGTTCCTGTCCTAGCTTTCCTTATTGATGAACTCTAATCTGCAATGTAAATAAATCTTTTTCTTCCTCAAGTTGTTTTGAACTTTGATATTTATCACAAAATAAAAGGCAAACTAGTACTTATATTTAAAGCTAATATTTAATCATTTGGAGGAGGGGGGGCTATGATCAGGATGTAAAATTAATAAATTAATTAATGAAAAATAGATAGATATTTAATAATTTAAAATCATCTATAAAGTTACATGTTAATGCTAAATGTTAGAATTTTTTCAGAATCACAGACATAAACAAAGGGAAGTACTGATTGCCCCTGGGAGACCAAGTTACTTTTATCTCCTTCATAAAAGTTGTTATTCTGCACACAATTATTTTTACTGTGAAAAAATTATTAAAATTAAATAGTTAACTCTAACACACTATTAATCACCAAGCTACTTGTATTATTAAGTTAAAATATTCAGCCAAACAATTTGCATGATTCTAAATTCATCATTTTAGAAAGTTAACCATTATAAGTTGACAGCAAGTGGGGATGAAGTTCAACCTGACATGCATCTCTGCATATTTTGTAATTGAATGGAGCCATTAAATGTAGAATTTTCTCTAGTTTGAGTCCAGGACAGGTGAGAACTGGATATTTGGAATGTTGCCACATGACAGATGTCCTGCAAACATAATAGTGCACAACCACCTGCACTCAGAAAGCCTATCCTAGCACCATGCATATGATTTTAATTACTCAAATTTTATTGTTAAAATATAACATAAGAAAACCAATTGCTGTTTTAAATGGTTAAAACTACCTTTGAAATTAACCAGTTCACTACAGAGATTATAATAATGGGCCCTAGAATTCATGTATAAGCATACACATCATTTAAAGATTCTAAGTCTTAGAATAGTAAGATTAAATCAGATACTTGAAAGTGAATAATAAATCAAGATAAAATAACACACTATCTAATTGGCCTGTGCTCCTGAGGCAAGAACAGTCAATATATGATAACAACACTGTTTAAATGGAAGTAGGAGTTATTGTGTGACCTCAACCTAACTGGCATTGTATATAATTGTTTGATTCAATGTTTAGATAAAATAAGTATTCATAAGTACAAGTGTGTAGCTCTACCACACTTGTCCAGCATGCCTAATATCCTGTCTATTGAAAACAAATTTCCTCTAAATATTTTGCCTGCAATATATGTGGGCTGTGCATTCACAGATCCAAAAATGGGTTAATAACACACGGAGAAAGTATATTTCTACTGAATATATACAAGACCTAAATGCTTCAATGTAACAGGTTTATACTACATTGATATTACATACAAAATAATATTTAAACAGTGATGTAAAATGTTATAAATTTGTTTGTGATATTTCTATTAATGATTTTACTCATAAATAAGAACTTTGTATCAAATTTTCTCTCACAATTTTCTCTCTCAATCTTTAAGAAGAAATGATTATTTTTGTATATACTCTGAACATACGATCAAAATAGCCTTCAACTCACTTTTTTCATGTTACAAACATTTATCCTTCATTACTTTTTGCGATCATAATATAACTACATGTCTGCCTTCCCTTCCTCTCTTTCAGCTCTCTCATGTACCCTTGCCTATATTCCTTCAAACCCATGCCTCTTTCTTTCACGTTTACTGTATGGATATGTTTATATACATGCAACTCTAGACACCCATTCTCCCATTTCTACAGCCTTCTATCAGGGTCTGACAGATATTCAGTTGTTTTCTTATCTTCTAATTAATGTCCTTCATATTACCCATTCTAATATATGTGTGCTCAGATGTGCACTCGTCTTATTTTCATAAAACCCAGGACAGTGATTCACTTAACTCTTCTGATGAGAGACTAAGAAAGAAAGAAAAGCACACATGATCAGTAAGGAGTCATCACTTCCAGCTACGGGAGAATCACCAACTCTTAAAATTAAGTTTTGAAATAAGAAAGAATTATTAACTGGTTGCTTTTGCCAGTAATCTATTTGCTACAATTACAGTACTTCATTTCCTTGACCAAATATATTATGTCATATTGAAAGCACTAGATTAAATCAGATAGCATTTTCTGGATGAACATGCAATGGCTTTCTCAGCCATAAGTTTGTTCCTTTTTGTGGGACCGTCTAAGGCATCAGCTCCAGTTGAAACTAACAAGACTTTTGCTAAGAACTTATTACATGACAAGTTTGTATCAATCAGATTCAGACATACGGCACAGTGAACTATCCCAAATGTCAAGCCTTGAGCCAGTCCGGCGTTGTCAACAATTTGAGTGAAACCTCAGGAGGTGAGGTCTACTGGAGTAGTCTTTAGTCTACAAAGTCTGTAGTTTCCCTTTAATTCAGATTTACATGAGAACTCAAGGCACTAGCCAGAATTTTCACAGTGTCTTGCTCTGGATGAATTCTGTGTGTGGCCTGTTTCAGCAAGCTCATTTTACGTGTGAGTCAAAAATTATTTTTGTACTGAAAGAAGCCTTTTTTAGAGCTGGTATTCTAAATTTAATGCAGGGAATTTTAGGATAAACTCCAGGTCAAAACAGATTGTGCCGATGTTGCCTGTTTAAATACAGAAGCTTGTTTAACTGAAAGAGAAATGAAAAACATTTCTAGATTAAAAAAAAAAAAGCTAGGGGAACACAGAGGCGAGAGTGGGTGAAAAACGTATTTGTCGGCAAGAGTCAAGATATAGAATTCAGGAGAAAACATCTCCACCCCTTAGGAAACCCAGATGACTGTAGGAATCACCACAGAAAACTATGCTGGAAGATTCCTCCTCATATCTGAGCTGAGGATTCAGACATTTAGCGCTGAAAAGTCAAAGCTGAGTGGTTCATTTCCCTGAGCCATTGAGTTCCTGTGTGTTTTCAGCCTATGACAGTACACAGTGGCTCAAGTCCGGTACCTCATTCTTTTACCAGTTTTGAATGTCAACAGAATGAAGAACATTACGATTGACAGCGGGCTTTGACCAAGTTTCTCTGAGCAATTAAATTTGGATATATAACAATAAAAGCTACCCATATTTTAAAGCTGAGTCAGCTGAAGAGCAGAGTGAAAAGTCACAGAATTCTCCTAATATAAACTCAGCATTGTTTTAATTTTTCTTTATATTCTGTCTACGTAATGAGTGTAATGATCCCTTCCAAACTATCCATTAGTCCCAGAAAGAAAAAGATAAAATAGTTGACATTTTGAATAAAAGTATGATGTACTGATTAGAGAATTCTTGTGAACTCTGGGGGTGAGGGGAGAGAAATAATGTAGAATCTCAAGTTTTTTATTCACTGTTCTCCTTTGGAATATGTGGTGGTTTTGTGACTTCTCTAAGTATCTATTTCTTCATGTGTAAAGAGATAATATAGCATGTGCCCAGTCAAAGCACCAAATGTGGGGTGCCAGGAACATTCTTAGACAATATGAGCAGGATCCACTTCCAGGATAGCATGTTTGCCCTTAAACATTCTTGCTTCACTCATGGGGTACTTTAAATTACATTATACACTGATAATCGTTCATTCTGAAATAGTTTCATGAACTTTCACAAACCAGTAAAGGCATTCCTTTGTGTTAATAATTCATTTATACTTAGCTTACTGTCTTTAATAGATTTCTCAAATGAGAAAAATTTTATATAAATTTAAATACACTCACACACATATACATTTGCATACATGTTTTGTGTGTATGTGGGTCTGTCTGTCTGTCTGTCTGTCTGTAATCTCAAAGTGTAGCATGTAGAAATATTTTCACATATTTTGATGGGTAGTTTTGTCACCTATATGCTATTTATACACCCCAGCTACCTGTTGTCAGTCACCGCCTATGATATCTGACCTATGGTCATCTATTTGGGATTACCTTACAACCTCATAGGAGAGACTTGAAATGGGAACAAAAGAACAGTGTTTGAAAGCACTGAGGTCACTCATGGGAACGTGGTGGTTAGAGATAAGATCAAGGATGTAGCAAGGAACTTAGTCACAGGAAATAGCTGGAAGACAGTGCTTTGCACAGGCAAAAAGGGGAAGCTATAGATCAAGGAACACAAATAAAAGCAAAGGTGACTTCAAAAATTGCCTGCTGAGAAAAGAAACTTTCTAAACTTAGTTGTTCTTAGTATTGCAAGATGTAAAAAAAAAAAAAAAAGGTTAAGAATGAGTTTAAAATAAGTGGGGACGTTTCTGGGACTATTTTCCGTTATTTAATGAGAAACATCCCTAGCCCCTGAGTTTCATTTATATTTTGAAAATTTTAATATGTAATAGTTTAGTTTCTCATTCGCTTCATTTATGGGTTTCATTCATATGATATATTTATAGATTTCATTCACTTTTTTGTAAGAAGAAAGTATAACACCTCAGACCATACAGTTAGACTTTCATATTTTTAATCCTTATTTTTTTCCTTTGTTCCAGTTGCCCTTATGCATGTTCTACAGTTTTGAACACTTGATTTCATCCTCAAATTATTTAGGATTTTAATTTTCTGAAAGGAGATTTTCAGAGTGCAACAATTACTACTAGTAAATTATACATACCTGAATTGAACAAAATTCACAAAAGTCAGTAATAATCTTATTTAATATTTAATTATCAAATATCAAATACTATTTGTGTTGCTACTTGTGGAGTACTTTGTCTTTAAGCAATTTGATTGATCAGTAGGTATCTATATTACATTATAGGACAAATGTTCAAACTCAGAGTCAGATGGTTGCAATATAAGTAAAATATTTAAATATAAGAAGAACTAGTGAGCTAAACTAACCATCACTTTATCTTGAGATGGTCAGCATCGTTGTCCAAGACATCTTGGACTAGACAGCTGATTACAAAATCTAAATATAAGCCACTGATAAATGCAGTCACTCTTTCAAAGTTCAAATAACCAGGAGATTTTTTTTCACTTAGCATATATTGTTTTTAATCTCTTGAGTTCAAGAGGTTTGCAGATTTATAATGGGTTAATTCATGACATTTAAGGAATGTTCTCTTCTCCTTTTAGGTTGATCTTCTTGTCCCTACTAAAGTGACAGGCATCATTACACAAGGAGCTAAAGATTTTGGCCACGTTCAGTTTGTCGGTTCATACAAACTAGCCTACAGCAATGATGGAGAACACTGGACGGTGTACCAGGATGAAAAACAGAGAAAAGATAAGGTAAATTATTTGTGTACCTTGCAGAGTGAAGAATTGGTCTCTATTTAAATTTTTAATGAAAAAAAATTGTGTAATGTATTCAGATCACAGTTTTCCTTTTTGGCAACTCTCCCCAAATGTTTCCTACCTCCCTACTCACCTAACTGCATGGCTCTTCTTTTCTTTCTTTAGAGAGAAAAATATGTAAAGTGGTACAAAAACATAATAAAAAGGAAAATACAGAAAGAAAGAAAGAAAGAAAGAAAGAAAGAAAGAAAGAAAGAAAAAAGAAAGAAGGGAGGGAGGGAGGGAGGGAGGGAGGGAGGGAGGGAGGGAGGGAGGGAAAGAAAGAGAGAAAGAAAGAGAGAAAGAAAGAAAGAAAGAAAGAAAGAAAGAAAGAAAGAAAGGAAGGAAGGAGGGGGAGGGAAAGAAAGAAAGAAAGAAAGAAAGAAAGAAAGAAAGAAAGAAAGAAAGAAAGAAAGAAAGAGTAAAAGAAAGAAAGAGAAAAAGAAAGAAACAAATAGAAAAAGAAAGAAACAAACAAAAGAAACATACATATAAATCCATTAAAATAAAAAACTGAAAGTCATAGTATATTAGCAAAGGGCCACTAAGAAAAAAATCCCCAGTCAGTTTTTCAATTTATTCTAAAAATAATGGCAAAGTATACACCAAACCATATTAAATAAGAATAAGTGATAATGAAACCTTCAAAAGCAAAAAGTTGTGCTAGTAAATATCTCCAATAAAATGTACTAAGATGTGGGTATGTAAAATTTACTCTATATCTTATAAACTTTAAAGAGGCATAAAATTTTTATCATAGTTAACAGATATAAAATGTTGCTAAGACAAATACTATGAATAAATTAGTGCTATAAAAAAACATTCAGTTGTGAAAAAATATTTCAGTAGATAACTGCTCTAAAATGATTAAGGGCAAATAGGAACTTTAGAGATAAACAAATTTAGAGTACTGTGTTATTCCATCCAAATACAACAGATTATTCTCTGCTAAGTTTGCCTGAATACATCATAATTTGGAAATTTAAAAATTTTTCAATAAATTATCTGTTTTTATGACTACACACACCATGTACCTCCTTAAGTATGAAATTCCTATTTATTAACTTCTAGTCCTCTTGAACTCTTCATTTATTAACTGGTATCAATTTCTGTGGAACTCTGGATAAAAGAAGGCTTGGAAATTGGTTTATAGTTCTGGCCATATATTATAATACAGCCTCCAGTGGTCCAAAATCATTGATTTGAGTTATTACTCAGTGTCATTTATACAAAGAGCTCGACATTTCAGAAGACATCGATAGAAATGCTTAGCTCAAAGGTTAGAGAAAAGTTTAAGAAACTCGTACATTTCAAGTGTTTGTGAGTTAGCAACTTTTTATGGTGGATAATGCCTTTGTATTCTTGCTACCAGTGTATTGTGAACCAACAAAACGTTGAGAATATCTTTCTTTCTTAAGTGGTCAAGGCAGAGAATTTATAAACCTGTCCAGTTACCTATAAGCCAGGAGAGCAATTTGAGTGAGATACTAGTTTAAATTCAGTTCAAACAAGCTCTTTTAATGGAAACAGTTCTAGGTTCTAATTTAAATAGCCCATATGTGCTGGTATTTTCGTATCTTCAAATGCTCCATTTAACAATTCGGGACACATTCATGATTTATGTTCTAAAATATCAGAAGTTGATAATCTCTTATGACATCACATTAAGTTATTCATGTGCTTTACAGAGCAATGTATCAGATTCTATATTTTTTAATGGAAAAAGGTTCATGCAATATATCTGAACAGGTTTTCTTTTCAAGAGCACCCCACAGATCCTCCTCACCTCCTCACCCAACCAATTCACATTTTAGTTGAGAATAACTGCTATTTCATTCAACAATGTGAACTAGTAGAATATGTCATAATTGGTGGCATCTCAGATCAAACACATATTGAACATTTTGTTAGAAATGTTGTCATATTTATTTTATGAGCTATAAATAAAATGTTGCAACAAGTGGTTACAAGCATTGATTTAAACCTCTCTCAGGATTTATAGACTCTTTGGTACATAGAGTTGTACGCAACATAAAATCGAGTTTTTAAAACTTCATAATTCATTCTTTGAACTTTATATGGTGTTTAAACTAGTTTTAAGACAAAAAGTCTTTTAAACTATTTCTAATAGGTATTAAAATCAATAACGCTGAAGACCTCATAGTCAGCACAACATGATGGTGCATGCATACCACCTCCGCCCTCAGGAAACAGAGGCAGGGAAGCTGGTACAAGTTCAAGGCTAGACTGGGTTACAGTATGAGACTGTTTTAAAACACAAAATCTAAAACAAAAGAACAAGCCTGCATTCATTATTGAGATGCTTATCTCTATTTACATTTAAAATGTAAATCAATGCTTATATTTGAATATTTTAAATTATTTCCCTAATAGACTAAGCATTTGCTAATGAACACACTTGATCTTATTATCTCAGTCTGAACCATATGCAAATACTTTTAGTGAAGTTGCTGAATAATGTTATTCAAGGTTTCTGTGTCCTCTTGGTGTTACACATGCTATCTGCTACTGAGAGGAATATCACTATCTCTCACTATGATTATGGATTTGCTTACATCTCTTTGTCATGACATCATTTTCTTCATATATTTGCATAAAGTCTTATTGTCATTTAGAAATTAAGTAACATTTACATTTGTATAACAGCTTTAATCTGAAATCTGTTTAGTTAGGCATTAATAGAGATGCTTCAGCATTAGAAAATATTACCTCCATGTAAGGCATGTACATTTTACTTATTTGTAATACATTACATTTGATATGAAACTCTACTATGTATAGTGTGATTTTTAAGTTCAATCTGTAGTCTGAAAACATAAAAAATAGCTTTTAAGCCACTACATTAGATATGAGTATTGATATAAATGCCTTTAAACTAATCATTTAAGTATTTGTTCCCTACTTATTGAATCTTTTATTTTTGTCTTTATTTGAGCAAGTTTGAAATTTTAGTGATTCTCTTTTATCTAATTTAATGGTGAAATATTTTAATATTTTATACAATGTATTGGAATTTATGGCATACATATCAACTATTAAAACCTAATTTAAAATGAATATAAAGCCTCATACTCTTAACTCTCTAAACAACATAAAATAGATTTAAGGTATAAAATCATTTAAGGACCATTATTATCATTGTTATTAATAGTGTTCATGTTAGTGTCTTCATTACTGAGAAGAGACACCATGACCTAAATTACTTCTCTCATGAAGAAAAACATTTCATTGGGGCTGGGCTTACAGATGACAAGTTTAGTTCATCATTGTCATAACAGGATGCAGGGTGTCATGCAGGCAGACATGGTGCTAGAGAAGTAGCTAAGAGTTCTACATAAAGATCAACAGGCAGCAGGAAGAGAAAGCAACATGGAGCCTGCCTTGAGCTTCTGCAAACTCAAAGTCCATGAACACGAAATAACATGTGTAACGAAGTGAGGAAGATCTGGAAAAAGTAGGGAAATTGATAAAAATATATTGTTTGAAAATATTTTAGATAAAATGAAACCATTTAAACATTATAAACCCTTCATTGCTAGTTTTAGAATTAAATCTGATAGTTTGTTTAAAATATTACAACTGTTTACATACAGTTAAGAAGCTTAATATTCATTTATTATTTATTACAAACTACTACATTAACTGGGGCCAAGATGTGACATGTAATAAAATAGCAACCAATATTATCCATATATATATATATATATATATATATATATATATATATAT
>NW_021621185.1:12132126-12189318 GCF_004785775.1 Grammomys surdaster
ATATATATATATATATATATATATATAGAGAGAGAGAGAGAGAGGGAATATATATATATATATATATATATATATATATATATATGAAGAGAGAAAGAGAGTGTGAGAGAAAGAGTGAAACTAAAGGACATTGTACACCCTTACATAGAGGAGTACCTAACAAAACAAGTACAAACCTATGTTATACACATTGTTTAAACACTTACGAGAGGATATGGCATAAATGTAAGTCAAGCAAATCACATGCTTTTGACAAATACAAAAACAGTTTCTGTGTTTTATACTAATTGTTGCAGGTATTGTGCCTCTGTTTATACAAATAATAGATATAGATATCAACAACGTGTCCTTCTAATGCCCATTATCACACCAATGATTTTTTTCTGAGTTTGAGTAATTCATTTCCAATTGATTCTTTACATTTTTTACATATGATTTTGGATGCATTTATTTCATAAGAACTCTTCAATATTAACAAAAAACCCAAGCATATATTTTTTGCCACAGAAAATAGACATATTACATATTTTAGGACAAGCACTCACTGTAGGATGTTCATAGATGCACATTTCAAGTGGAAATATATACAGACACTTCTAATTCCTTTTGATTCCTTTGACCTCCTTGATGGTTTGCTTTAACAAGTTTGGAGAAGTGAATTTTCAAGTTCATTGTTGACACAGACACAGTGTTGCAGATTGAGGAATATAGTCCAGCTTTATCCAGGTCCTTGACTCCTTGTTCAAAGAATCAAAAATAAGCGTTTACATGGTTTTGCAATAAAGTTCGATAGTTTTACGAACCCAGAGTGTTGTTCCTGAATTCTAGAGGTGGCAGCATTACTTACTTAGTAGGGAGTAGAGTACTTCTCTATTGAGAACGACAGATTAGATCCCATTATCATGTTTCTACTGCTCAGGTCCCCTCAGGATACATCTCATCTTAATTATATACAGGCTCAATTATACAAAGACATAAACTGGTAAATTATGGAGCATCCATAAAAGTTATTACAGGACAATTGTGCCTCACTGAGTGTACCCAGAACTAGTTCAGTCCAGACTGGTCCTTCTATTATTCATACTCCTTTGGAATACACTTGATAGAAACTTTCTAAATGTGATAGTTAACAGAGGTGAGGGATTGTATGCTGTTTTTCTATATGAAAGTGTGCAGGTAAGGGATTGAGGAGTTCTGAGGTTGCTGTGTACATTATTGGGAAAGTGACGTAACATCAAGCAGAGTATGAGTGTCCATGGCATGTGAATAGAAGGATCCAGGTTTACAGGGGTCCAAGCTGAACTAGCTCCTATGCTGGCCTTCTTCAACAAGATTATGTCAGAAAAACAATCATCAAGTGGTAACAACTCTGTTTTTACATAAGAGGTATAAAGGAAATTCTAAAAGTATATAAATGCTTTGTTTTTCTATACTATTAAGTAACAGATCTTTAGAAAATTTATGAAAAAATATGTGTGTATACAGTAGTATGTGAATGTACATATAAATATACTCACCTACCTATGCATACACAAGTACCAAAACTCGACAGAAAGCAAAGGGATGGCTCATCTACCTGACGGTGTCAGTTTCCACCCATAATTCTGTGTGCTAACAGGATTCAGTATTCACTGTTGTCTAACTGAGACACTCACACAGTCAACACGTTCCTACAGCACTTTTTCCAATACACAGTATTTCCTAACACTGAACTGGCTTTCTTCACAACATGAATTCAGCTTTTTTTTTTTTTTTAAAGTTAAATTTTCCCTTGCTCTTATGAAGGTGATATTTGTTTCACACTGCTGGAATGCGGTTTTACTATGTTTAGCAGGAAAACTGCAAAACTTGACAGGCACTTTTAGCATTTCATTTTGCAGGATAGAACCAAACCAAAACAATAATAAATTTTAGGAAGAATTCATATATGGAAATATTAAAAGTTAAAAAATAAGTTTCCTTATTCAGTAGATTAGTCATAATTTCGTACTGTTGGGGTGTGAATTTATACCACAGGAGCTTTGAGGAAGAGAAAGCTGTCATATTTTATTTCTTTTTCATCCTTGAAATCACCAAGTGTTTTAAAACCCTGAAAAAGATCAAAACATTTCTCAGTAACTTTCAGAAAAGAAAAACTTTCTAAAACCTGTTTTTGGAAGATGTATGGATCTGAAAGGAAGAAATATACATATTGTTCAATAAACAGACAAAGCGTCTCTGACCACAACATTCAACAGTTGAGCTATGAAGATGCTTTATCCTCACACTCATGGGAATGTCTATTGAAAACACAGCCCATGTGCTGATTCGTGCCTTTAAGTCTAGTTCCAAGAAAATAAGTCAGGAGACCATGAATCTACAGTGTGCTTAGAAACAGTGCCATTTCAACGTAGACATGAACTGCAGAATGAAACTATTAAAATGTGTGTGTGTGTGGTGAGAGGGATTAAGACAGGAACTAGAAAAAAGAAAGAGGGTAAGAAAGAGAAACAAACAAACAAACAAACAAACAAAGAGACTTCTGGCCCCTGCCTCAGAGAATCTGATAGTTATACACCTGCAAGTCTGTGTTTACATCTGTGTTTATAGACAGCTTAGATAATATAAGTAAACAAATGTTGGAAGGTTCATTCTAATCACATCTGAATAAAAATTAAAAATTTTAATTAAATGTAGTTTTTGCTGCTCAGAAGGAAATACATTATCATTCTTAGAACTTTGGCCTCTTACTAGTTGGCGAATGTCAATATGATTTTTTCTTTGTTTCTGAAGAATTTTTTAATAAGCTTACAAATTTCCTTAAAAAAATCTTTAACTTAATCTCTTAACAGTAAGCCTAATTTAGACTGAAATAATAAAACTAAAAAATTAGGAACACAAATTAAGAGGGAAAGCTAGGTAGAGGAATATTAATCCATCAACCTGACCGTTCTAATCACATCCGAAGACCTTCTAGGTCTATGTGATCTGCCTGGAATACAGACACAGCCTCAGTAAATACCTTTAAGATAAGATTAGTTGGTAGAAGGAAAAAGACATGTTTAAAAGTGACATCTAATTGAGGGTCAAACAAAGTGAGGAATCTGAGAAAGATCTGACAGAATTAGTCAGAGATAGGATATGCCCAAGTCTCAAGAGAACATCACAGGAAAGAGAAGGTATTTAAGAGCAGCACAGGAAGAGAGGTCAATCAAGGGTCAGTGCAGTGAGTACAGTACAGTGGAGTTGAGTTCATTCCTGAGTTTATGCAGTTCAGTGCAGGTCAGCAGAGGCTGCTGAAACCAGACAATAGGAAGACACGAGAAGATTAGAACAAATTGCTGTTGGGGTCTAGGTATTGGCTCACAAACAAACAAACAAGCAAACACCAGCCATCTCTTTCAGACAGAGATAGTTTATTGAGCATATGTCACAGGACTGGTTGACCAGGACCATAGTTCAGATTCAGGAACTGACCCATGACATCAAGTGAAGATCCTACAGAGATCTGTGCCAAATTATTTCACTAATAAGGATTTAGGGATCAGGGATATCCTTAGGAACATGTTTTTGTTGTACCTTTATTATGCTCCCATTGGTTGGGGTATTCAATTGTGGAGGGGACTTACTTTGTCTAATATTCCTGTCCTAACTTGTTTACAAGGATGGGATTTGTCTAACATTCATGTCTTAACTTGCCAAACAGGATGTCAATTACATGGTTCTCTCTGCTAAGTAAGTAGGATGTCAGTTCCCAGAGACATCTTGGGAGCTTAAGCTTACCACACCACTATTCAAAATGGAAGTCTTATTCCAAATAGTTTCTTATATTAGTGCAGGTAGGTGTCTCTCTTATATTGGGATCTATCTCAGAGACAGCTTATACCATAAAAGCTGTGGAATTGAAAATGCTGTTGGGTGGTTGGTTTGGGTCCAAGCTTGTTGTGGGTAGCTATACAAAATATTTCTTTTGACTTTTATTATAATTCGTTTCCAAGGGTAAAGAACATAACAGAATATGTAATCAATCTTAGCATTAGAAAGTATCAGAGGAGCAGCGGAAACATATGAGAAAGTATCTTTATAATGGCAGGCTATCTAGGTAACTGTTACCTAGGCCTTAACGTTCCCTTTAGGCTTTAATATTTTACCTCGACCTTAAAAACTGCCAGAGTTGGTTTGAGGCCAAGCAGAGCAATTCAGTAAGAAGCTGAAAAAAAAAAAAAAAGCCAGATTGAATCAGTCATCATGGAGAGGAATTGGAGCTAAAACAGCTGAGTTCAACCAGCCAGCCAGAGTTCAGAAAGACCTAGAATGGGTGAGCTTATTTAGCAATAAGCCTCCAAGAAGACAATTACATCTGGCATATAAAAATTAATTTTACAAAGCTCCTTGATAGAGTTACATTTGTATGCATTCAATCATTTGCCAGAAGACTGTATCTGAGCATGTTACAGTGGAGCAAAGGTCATCATTTATAACTAGGAAAAATGAAAAACCTATCTTATCAGCATATTTTGAAAAATTAAGATGTAGGTAAGTGAATTGTCTGCTAGATTAAGTTCAAAGAAGTTCCCTACACATATCATCAGTTTCAAAAGTCAATCACTTTCTGGTAGACAAAAGGAATCTTGGGTCTTAACTGCATTCCCTTTACTAACATTTATGTGAAAGTTGCAATGACTGGACCAATAGGATAGTTCAGCATATAAAAGCTCTTATCAACAAAAACACAGTGACCCGAATTCAATCCTTGACACTGACATTGTGGAAAGCAAAGACTGCCTCTTACCCAGCTGACCTTTGCACACATATGGTGATGTGCACACAAAAATAAGTAAATAAACATATAATAAAGATAACAATGTTAACATACCTGAACCTCAATACAAGGTCTCCATGGCAAATGCCACAGAACTTCTTCTTATACCTCCTGAAGGGATCACTATCAAGGAGCTGAAATTAAATTAGAAAGTTCGAAACCCCTCAGAACAAGTTCATAGCAAGACAGCAGTCATCAGGGGAAAAAAAAAAAAAAAAAAAAACACTGGCAAGGCCATCTCTTTGAAATGTGGTTGGAATTCAGTTTTTTCACATTTACACAGAGTTTATTTTTTAATTTAATTTTTTTACTTATTCACTTTACATTTTGCTCACTTCCCCCCTCCTGGTCACCCCTCCCACATTCCTTTCCCCATTCCCTTCCTCCTATCTCCTCTGAGCAGGTGAGGGCCCCCTGAGAATCTTCCCATCCTGGCACTTTAAGTCTATGCTAAGCTAGGCACTTCCTCTCACCGAGGCCAAACACAGCATCCCTGCTAGAAGAACATATCCCACATATGGCAACAGCTTTTGGGATAACCCCCATTCCAACTGTTTGGTACCCACGTGAAGACCAAGCTGCACATCTCCTATATATGAGCAAGAAGCCTAGAGCCAGCTCATGTATGTTATTTGGTTGGTGGTTCAGTCTCTGAGAGTCTCAAGGGTCCAGGTTAGTTGACTCTGTTGGTCTTCCTGTGGAGTTCCTCCTCTTCTAGACCTGCAAACCTTCCTCCTAGTCTTCCATAAGAGTCCCCATGCTCCATCTACTGCTTGCCCGTGGGGATCTGTATCTGACCAAGTGAGCTGCGGGGTGGAGTCTTTCAGAGACAACATGCTCCTATCTGCAAGCATAACAGAGTATCATTAATAGTGTTAGAGATTAGTGCTTGTCCATAGGATGGGTCTCCAGTTTGGCAACTTATAAGTTGGGTATTCCCTCAGTCTCTGCTCCATTCCCTGGGCCTGATTATTTTATATCTTTAATATAAAAAGTCCTTTTCAGGTTGGGAGAAAAAAATACTTGTGGTATAAACATAAGTGGTTCAGATCCTGAGAAACCACGCAAAATGTTAGTTCTGGTAACATGTGCCTGGAATCATGTCTGAAGAGGAAAAATAGGAGGATTCTTGGTGCTTCCTTTGCTAATTAGTTAAGCCACATTGGTAATAATAATGTAAGAGCAATAGAGAAAGATACTCAACATTAGCCTCTGGCTTCTACATGTGCACATTGACACAAAAGCATGTAAAAGTGCACATACCACATGTACACTTGAACAAAGACACACACACACACAAACACACACATGTACGCTTCGAAATACAGAGAATGAAATTTGTGATAATCAGGAAGGAACATGGGGCAGGACACACTAGGGAGTGAATTGTTCTATCAGAAGAGCAGCCTGTCTACTATCACTTGACCATTACAGCTATTAGTGTCAATACCTCAGAGTCAGACCCTGACACCGTTTCATATGAGGTTGAATGGAAAGTGAAAGAAGTTTCTTTCTGAAAGCAATTTCTGAAAAGGAGATGACTGCACACAAAGTCTTGGGTTACAGTCATAAACTATCCCACCACCTGATGGAAACCCACCCTCTGTCACCTTTTACTTTACTTGCTGGTATGTTTGCTGAATGACTTAATCGAAATTAAAGTTAAGGAGACAGTGATAGAGTTTAAGCTTTGTTTAAAAGTAAGGACATTGCTATTTAAATACACACCATCTGGAACCAATTGTTCAGAAACATACCTGCTTAATTCTTTGCAATAATTCAACATTAGAGCTTGCCTTAGCATCACTATCTATTGCTGTGATAAAATACCATAACCAAGCGACAGCTTGGGGATAAAAGGATTTATTTTGTTTACATTTCCACATCACTGTCCATTGTTAAAGGCAGGCAGGGCAGGAACTCAAGGAAGAAACTTGGGAGCAAAAGCTGATGCTGAAGTCACAGCAGGGTGCTGCTTGCTGCCTTGATCCTCAAGCCTTGTTCAGAATGTTTTAGTATAAAATGCAGCACTACCTTCCTAGGGATAGTACCACCCACAATGAGCTTGGTCTAGCCCATCAATTGTCAATCAAGAAAGTGCAACACAGGCTTGCCCACAGGCCTGTCTAGTGGGGAAATTTACTCAGTTGAGGATCTGTCTTCTAAAATGATTCTAACTGTGACCAGTTGACATGAAACTGAGAAAACCCAAGGACCTTTCCAATACAGGAGTTAAAGTGAAAGAATATAGAAATTCTCAAATTCATATAAATGTGAAAGCTATTTATACTTTTTTGATTATATAATTACATTATCTTAGCATTCTTTTTCCTCTTTGAACAACTCATGTATCCCTCACTGTTCTCTTCCAAACTCACGAACATTTTCACTAATTGTTATTGCATTCATATATGTATATGATGTGTATACATATGCATATTTATGATACATATATTTGTCCTAAATATAACCTGTTTAGTGTAAATAATGTCACTTGTATGTATGTCTTCAAAGTTGAAAATTTGGACCTGCACAAGCAATTGGTGTACTTTCCCCTGGGAATACCCCCTCTTCCACACTGAGTTTTCTTCAGTTGTGTATAAATCCTTGTGTAGGTTGAAGCCTCCTGGGCTTTTCCCTGTCTAGTTTGGCATATCCATTGATATCATTCTTGTTTAGTTCAGGCTTGGGCTGTCATGTTGAGTCTTTATGAGTATAGATTTTGATGTTTTTAGAAGACACAATACCACAGCAAACTTCCTGATCCTCTGGATCTTAGAATCTTTATGACCTCTCTTCCATCATGTTCTCTGAGCCTTAGGTGTAGGAGTGTTTTGTAGATGTATATGCTGGAACTGGGATCCATTCCTCTTCAATTTGATTGGTTGTGATTTTCTATATTGGTTTCACATCTAGATATGATCTTTATGAACCATATCATTGTTCAACATGCCAGTCTATTGTACCCTAAGGGTATAGTAGTGGCACACATACCTTGGGGGAACCAACAGATCTCTAATTGGACTTAAGACTTGCTCAGTAAGAGGGAAATTATGCCTATTACTGGAAACCTAGCTAAGTACTCAATGCTGGTGAAGCTATCATTATTGGGGGAGAATCTATAACTTATAATTTACTAAACTAGAATAATCCAAACAACAACATGTAAGCAGTTGTCCTTCCCCCAACAGTCAAGAATTGCTGGATTTTCAACCTTAAAAGACTTTCTTGATAATGTGTCTGTTTAGATAGAGTTTAAAGATCAATGATAAGCTGGTAGTCCTTGAGTTTTAGATTATATTAAACAATTCTGCCTAGGAATGAATAAAGGCAGCTAATTGCAAACACCATGGCTTCATGCTACAGTCAGTAATGACAGCATAGGACTGAAGATTTTTAAATAAGTGCACCACTTACTTTACCTACTTTACTTATTGTTAACTGGGTTCTTCAAAACTGACTAAATGCTGATAATAGACAGTGATTAATTAGTGTAAACATGAAATCTATGAGTCTTAATCTGTCTGATCTATCGAAAGAATATATCATGTATTCATGATAGTTCATGCCTGTAAAACCATCAGTTGAGTATAAGACAGAAGAATTATAACTACTTCCCAGTCAGAAAGTCCTGCATATTTCCAGATCAGCCTAGATTACATGCTGAGACATGTCCATATAAACAATCTGAATGAATAAACAAAGATACAAACATGTCTCATAATTTGGTGAAATTATACAAAATAGAAATTTATTTCTGATTTTTTACATGCTGGAAAGATCAAGATCAAGATACTAGAAGTTTTAACATCTTGAAAGTTATATTTTCTGATGAATAATTAATTATTAATAAATGATTAATAAAAGACTGGACACTTCTCAACACAAAGAGCAAACATTCTCTCTGTTCTTTTTAAAATAAATGAACGAATCCTATCAATACTCTCATTTCCAAGTATCCTTCCAAAGCACAATATTCTCATAACATTACCTTCTGGGTTAGGATAGGGGAGACATACACAAGAGAATAGGGGAGAGGTTGTCTAATGAACTGTACATACTAAAAGTCAAATGCAAGGAAATCTAGTAATGCCTTGTAAGGTCTAAGCCTTAAATCCAGGAAAGCAGGCAGAAGCAGGCTCCCTGGACATTGACGAGATTGAGAATCTACAAACAGAAACGCCATACATATTCAGCCCTGCAGAAGCCTCTGAGCAGACAGATGACATGAGGCACACTCCAGCCCATATTGCTCACATATACAGAGGCACAGGCACAAACACCAGGATACAGGCCACATGGAATTAGGCACACAGATAGGAATTAGGCTCACTAGCAGGCTGGTGAAGCCAAAGCCTCTAACATCTCACTTCAAGATCTTTTTTGGACATTTACACAAAAATTGGCATTCTGCCAAAAATAATGTTAGACTATATCAATGTTGACTTAGGGTTTGTCAAGTATTAGATATCAACATTTTGTGCTGACTCATGGCCTACCCCCATGCCCAGTGTCAGCTAAATTATAGCTGAAGTACACTCAATATCACTATATTGTCTAAATATAGACATTATAGACTTCTGTACCATAGACTTCTGTAGCTTTTGAATGCGTATCCCTTCTACTAGTACAATACTTGTCATTTATCTAATGATTATAACTGAGAAGGGTACAACAATAGAGGAATATCTACAAATTGAAAGTATGATTCAGCAGAGTGAAAATCGGTATTTAGATACCAAATTTGAATTTGTAAGCCAGCACCTGGTTGTATTGTTAACATGTGCAAAGACATGATAGGGACTCATTCCTCAGAATCAGATCTGAAAAGAAGGTCCAGGGTCAGGAACAGCATAGAAGACAGGATGCTAATACAAATGCAAACAGACAGCTGAATATATTGGGAAGCTGTTCTAAGACTCATCTCCCAGGAGCACCAAGGACCTCTCTAGCTGAAGTTAATGCTCTCACATTTAAGTTGGAGAAAGCTTGAAGAACAGGAAGGGACACGGAGAGCAGGACATGGGGCAGGTGAGATAAAGGTAAGAAAGGTTAACAGTGCCTTGTATAATTACAGCTGTAGAAAGAAGAGTATTCTGGGTGATAGAAATAAAAGACTATCAAGAACGACAGGCCAGCCACAGGCACAAGCATGAGGTCACTTTATCGTGAAGCGCTCATGAATTGACTAAGAGCCATTCAATTTATTTGTAGACATTGTGGGAAGCTACTTATAATTCAGAAATAGATTTCAGGTTTCCTAGGAGAATTCTCTGTGTTATATCTATGCTCTCTAAAAGTAAAAACTGGTGGTGTAAAATAGACAGCTACTTATAACAGATCAAAATTTTAATTTTCTTGTTATTACTTAGACTTTTAAAACTTATTTGATTAAAAATAAACCAACAACAACATCCTTGAAAATAAAAACAAATAAGTGAAACAGAATAGATTAAAAGTGCTAACAAAACACCATCATAGAGACAAATACCGGATACAAAATTTGTTAAGATAGCATTTGATTGAGGTGGGTGTGATATTGTGATTCAATTTAAATTTAAAAGAAGTTTACAGAAAAAAAAAGTATAGAAGAATGTTAATTATTCTATGTCATCTAAACCCAGAACTTTTGTTTTGTAGTATTTGATAAACTACCCTAAAATCTGAAACCATGTATTTGTCTTGCTTACAGATGTTTCCATGAGATTTAAAAAATGCATATGAAAAACTCTAGCAGCATTAACAAAGAAAAATGGTTATGAATAAAAGTAATAAAATGGTTGATTTTTTAACACATTAATGTTTTAATTTCCAAATTCTGAAATGTCTAAGAAATTTATTTTTTATTTTAAATATTTTTATAATTGTTTCTTTTAATGAAAAGAGATTTTTCTTTTGTTTAATTAATTATTTTATTTATTTATGTCCCAAATCTTAACCCCTTCCGGGTCCCCCGTAGCTGAGTTCTTACACCCATCCCTTTCCCCTTTACTTCTGGTGGTGGGGGACACTTTCTCATACAAGATATCTTGATCAGAGTTTCCCCTTCCCAAGTCTTCCACTGGCCCACCTCTCACTCTACTCAAATCCATGTCTTCTTTCTCTTCCTAATTAGAAAATAAAGGTAAACACAAACAATTTATATTTTTTATTCATCATTCACTGTAAATCAATAAACATGTCATATTACAGATTGTAAGCATCTTCTCAGGTTCTGTTTATATGGTGTTAGGCATATTACATAGGGAAAAAACAACAATATTCCTTAACAGAAGACATTACTCACTATTCAGCCCAGATTATGTTTGAGGAATATTCATTCCTATTATGAACATTTTCTGAAAATGTTTACATATTTAAATACTTATTAGTGATGGGCCTCCAACAGAATAGTCAGGATCAGCAACGTTAATAGATTATTTAAAATTAATGAATGTTATTACTAATTGACAGACAGTAAGGAACTTAAGAAACACTAACTGCAAAAAAAAATCTCTGAGTATTTTTACTAGGAAACATGCAAAGACCTATTTATTGTAAACCTAATAATTAACTTTCATATGCAGAATATGAGTAACTAGCTATTTTGACCTTGAAAGAGCCCACACCCTTGCTTCTGAAACAAGAACTGATAACAAAAACACAGCCAAAAGAAATTCAGATCTTTATTGTATAGAAGAATGATCACCAAAAATTAAATGCTAAGTATGTCTTATAATTTGAGTCTAAAAAATGCTCAAGGACATAGCTCATGTGGTACACATTGCCAGTTTTACTATCCACCAACACGCCATAAGCAGCAATATGCTCAGCAATTAAAAGTCTTTTCTTCAACATTTTCAAAATGGTCTAATTAATGTGCTATTCTTCTGGCTTTTTATAGTTTCAGTCTCAAAAAAGATAAAAGCAACTTGTTATATGACCATGTTAATGGTAATGTTAATGTAAACTGTAAAATGATTCCTAACTCTTCCATACTCATTAAGATTACCCATTTAGTATATTTTTAAATATTCACTTTACTTTTTAAAACTGCATATAGACAATGTATCAATACTGTATACTTTTGTAATGAATCAATTTTATATCATGCTCTGGAACACATAAAGCTTGACTTAGCCCTCTGAGATATTTAAAGGAGACAGTACATGTCTCATTGTCATCAGAGTTTTGCTGGCACGGATTATTTTGGGTTTGGTGATGGACATGTGCATATAATTTAGTCAAAACTGAAGTATAAAATTAACACGAAGCTCCACAGCTTCTGGTCCGTATGTCTATTGTAACTGTATAGAAGCTCACTCATTTGTACAGAATTTCAGTCCACTTAATTTTAGTGTATGATTTTTAAAATTATTGTTTTTAATAATAAATTTTTGAAAATAATTTTAAAAATTCTTCTGTCCCTGGATTCACAACCTTGATTTTTAAAAACCACATAGAAAAGATAAATCCACGATTATCTGAACACAGAAGGAATGTCTCCCTGAATCTGTGAGCAGAATTTAGAGCTCAGAACACAGAAGATGAGATTTCACGTCTTACCTTCTAATAAAGCTAGAGAAAACAAAACATTGTATACAAATGAGATACTTATAGCCTATATTAATTTTAAAAAGTTATTACTTCTACATAAATATTGTGCTTTTGTTTCTTTACTTCATTTTAATATTACTCTAATACCTGTAAATAATAGTAATGTTTGCTCTATTTCTGATACTATCTATATTTCAATAATCAATTTATCCTCAGTTCTACAAGGAAAAGCTGCAAGAACCACTTCAGACCAAAGCAATACATTCAATTAGGTTTGCCAAGCTTAGCCAATAAAATGAAAACATGCTTAAAAACACTGGACTCAGATAAACAATGAAATTTTAAATATAACTATATTATAAATACTTGATTTTGCCAGCTTGTCTCCATTACAGACTCCCCAGGGTTTTTGGCTGCACCTTGTGCTTTCACAAAAAAAAGCTGAGGGCAGATAAGAGAGGATGCCTTCACTATGCGCAGGGAGGAATCCACAGGTACATCCACATGTTCACACTCTACTGCAAAGTTCACATCACACTTGTCCACCAAGTCAGGTGGATGTTCTCTGGCTCTCTATCATTTTATCTTTAAAGTACCAATCTGGCCTAGAAGGAACATGGCTGAATGCTTCAATCACTTCTATGTTCCAACACACAGTGCTGTGTTTTGTTAGTTCTTACCAAGGGATGGTAAAACTCTTCAAAGAGATTGAAGGGAGAAAAAGGATACTAATGTCAGGTGAGAATTACTAAAACATCAATTTCTTCACTGTCCTACCATTTGTATTTTAGCTGATACGAAGGGCTGGAAGCAGGCCACAAATTGTTCAGATGAAACAGAAAATACCTGGTGTGATTTAAGAGACTCTGGGAGATGAGCTTTGAGCTTCAGTGAAGAGCCTGGGTTGCCCTGCACTTTTAAAGGAAAGAAAAAGGCATTTCTACATTTCTGGTGTGAAAACTGAAAAAATAAAGATGTTCTTTTTTTCTGACTGCTCCTGATAATATCTTTTGGAGATATCTTTGGAAAGCAGATGATTTTTCCAATACTATTTCTTTTTTTTTGTAGGAATATTTCATTTGACAGTGAAATCTGAGTGCCAGAAGGCAGATAGTTTAAATATATTGCCGCAGTTTAGAATGGAATATTTTATGTTTCATAAATCTTTATAGGCTATCATCCTATGTGATATATTCTGAGAATATTCTTGTTACTTAAGGCAGCTTTCATCATAAAAGAAGTTAACTATGGTAATGTGTCCTACCTGCTGACTTTCTGACTGAGCATTCTAAATGCCAGTAGGTTTAGAAGGAAAATAGCAGTAAACAGTGTTTTGCTCTCATGTTTTCCTGGGTCTTTGTCCTGGACTCTCTACCTTAATAACAAAGGAGAATGTGAATTTCTGTTTTTATTTTTCTTTTATTTTTGATATTATACTTACTTAACTTCTCCCATATATTTCTCCCTCCAAACCCTCTCATATATTCCTTCTTGCTCTTTTTCAAATTCATTACCAATTTCATTAATCACTGGAACATGCACACATATACACCATATATATATATATATATATATATATATATATATATATATATCTCCCAGTCTATAGAATTTTAGACCTTAACCATATCACAAATTCCAGCATAATTCCTAACTACCTTCCAATCATTTGGCCTTATGCCCACAGATAAATTAATCCTCACTCTTCTTCAAGAAAATGTCTCTTTCTGACCAATGGAGACCATGACCACAACCAATCAAAATGGAGAGTATGGATTTCTTATTGAGGATCAATAGGCTCTCTTAAACACACCATATAGCTGGCCATGATGTACATACTTATAATCCCATCATCAATAGACTCAAGAGACAAAGGCATAAGGGTTGTGAGTTCAAGACTAATCTGGGTAGTGCCATCTTACTAGGATGCAGTTAGAGGAAGAGGAATAGAAAGCCATATGTTCTCTGGCTATTTGAAGTCTATGTATGAAAACCATTCCCTAATGGATGGAAGTAGCTCCTGCACAATCTGTCATTCACTTGGTTGGGCAAACAAAAGTTAGAAACTCCTAAATCAATTTGTTATTCACAATAGACTAAGAAACAGTAAATATGAACTTTGCCAGGAATGGAGAGTTTGATATCACTGGAGACAACTTATTCCTTAATATTAGAGATTTAGGAATGAAATCTTTCTGTGAGAGATCAGAAAAATTCAAATTCTCAAGAGCACTGTCAAAGCCATGCTATTTGCTTCTCTTTCTAAACAATCCTAAACCCCATGAGAAAAAGAATTCTAACAGTCATCATGGAGTTCTTTTTCCCAGTCAAGAATTAACTGTCAGCTGAGCTTTTGACATGCCAATTATATGAGAACCAGGGAGAATGTATGAGACTTTGCAAAATAGTGAAGGGACAGAACATGTGGATTACATAAAAAGAACAATGCAGAAGCAAATTGGTCAACAATTGGTATTGGAATATATATTGATTCACGTTAAACAGAAAATAAAGCCTCACAGAAATACCAAACAAATGCTCAGGGTTCTAAGTAGGGATCAAATATGTGGCTTAGATTTTTTGGTTTTGGTTTTGTTAAACCATGCAACATAATCTGAGGTTTAGATGTATTCAAAGCATGCTACAAAGACACAGTAGTTTAGAGAAATGTCAAAATGCTTAAAGTAAAACAAAATCTTTGTTTTTTTACATAAGTAGAACAAAATGTAAATTTTAGAGTCACAAAAAAACTGCTTGAGAGCAACAGGCAGAGTAGAAATCATTTCCTAGAAAATTCACATGTTTATTAGTGATGCAAAATAATTTTCTGCACTGGAGAAAAACTGCAAAAAAATGTTTTCCCAGAGTTTTTCTTTTCAATTTCTTCTTAAAGTAAAACATTTCTACAGTTGGGCCTTTGAAACTAAATCTCTGGACAGGCGGTTTGAAAGCCTCGTATAATTTCATTGAGAGCTGGAGAGGCAAACAAATCTCTGAAGCAAGTAGGATCTATGTTTGTAAAAGAGCTTATGGAACAAAACATCATTCTGAAAGGAACACAGATAAAAGTTGGTATCCAATGTGAATTATGGTACAGAATATTTTATATGTGGCTCCATGTTCTATGGCTCTCAGCAAATTGTGGCTTCAAATTAAACATGAAGAGATGCAGCAAAGGTAACAGTCCTCAATAAATTTATAAGCTATTGCAAGAATATTAAAGGAACACAGGAGCATAAAGATAGTGAACCGTTTTTAAACCAAAGCATGAGGAAAAAAATAAGTGATTCTAGCTATTGATCGTATTTATTAAGTTTGTATCCATGATAATAAACATCATCTACAAGTGAAAATAATAGTATGAGTTTAAAAAAGACCCTGAGTGGCTAACACCAAAAACTCAGGTGACAGCAAATGCTGGTGAGGATGTGGAGAAAGATGAACACTCCTCCATTGTTGATGGGATTACAAGCTGGTATAACCACTCTGGAAATCAATGTGGTGGTTCCTCAGAAAATTGGACATAGTACTACCTGAGGACCCAGCTATAACATTCCTGTTGAAAAAGATGTTGCAACATATAATAAGGATACATGCTCTACTATGTTCATAGCAGCCTTATATATAATAGCCAGAAGCTGGAAAGAACCCAGATGTCCTTCAACAGAGGAATGGATACAGAAAATGTGGTACATTTACACAATGGAGTACTACTCAGCTATAAACAATGAATTCATGACATTCTTAGGCAAATGGATGGAACTAGAAAATATCATCCTGAGTGAGGTAACCCAATCACAAAAGAATACACATGATATGCCATCAGTGATAAGTGAATATTAGCCCAAAGGCTCAGAATATCTAATATACAATTCACAGACCACATGAAGATCATAAAAACGGAAGACCAAAGTGAAGCTATGCTCCTTCTTAGAAGGGGGAACAAAATACTCACAGGAGGAAATATGGAGACAAAGTGTAAATCAGAGATTGTAGGAAAGGCCATCCAAAGACTGCCTCACCTGAGGATCCATCCCATATCCAGTCACCAAACCCAGACCCTATTGTGGATGCCAAGAACTGCATGCTGACAAGGAGCCTGATATAGCTGTCTCCTGAGAGGCTGTGCCAGAGCCTGACAAATACAGATGTGGATGCTCACAGCCAACTATTGGAGTGAGCACGGGATCCCCAATGGAGGAGTTAGAGAAAGAACTGAAGGAGCTGCAGGGGTTTGCAACCCTATAGGAAGAACAACAATCTCAACCAACCAGATTCCCCAGAGTTTCCAGAGACTAAACCACCAACCACAAAGTACACATGGAGGGATCCAAGTCTCCAGCTGCATATGTAGGATGGCTTTGTCGAACACCAATGGGAGGAGAGGACTTTGGTTCTGTGAAGGCTTGATGCTGCAGTGTAGGGGAATGCTGGCAGGGAGGCAGGAATGGGTGAGTGGGAGGGGGAAAACCCTCATAGAAGCAGGGGGAGGGGGATATTATGGTGGGTTTCTGGGAGGGAAACCAGGAAAGGGATATCATTTGAAATGTAAATAAAGAAAATACCCAATAAAAAAAGAATGTTTGTCTAAGAGAAAATACAAACCAAACCAAACAACCAAAAAACAAAAAAACAAAAACAACCCACTGCAGAATTTATTCATAGAGTGATGTCAATTTAGTTTTGAACTATGAAATCTGTTGTAGGCTATGCTTGGTACTGGGAAGCATTAGACACAATGCCTTCTGAAATTAGTATTCCTTATTCCAACTCTCAATATTAAAAAAAAAACACTTTAAAATCTTCTTTGAAGCCTGTAGCCCTTCCATACCACACAATGCAGATGTTAGAATTCTCCAACTTTATTCTAGCATTTGACATAAACACGGGTGATCTCAAATACCACACTGGGAACTGAAGAATTTATCAAAATTTGCACAGAACATATTTTATAGTGCTATCCTCATAGTTAGTTTATGATAGTGAAGGAATACAAATAGAAATCTATCAAATGAAGTGTCATATGCAGCAGAGTCCAGGAGAACCAATTCAGCAGTGAAGCTGACCCAAATTCTCACCTTAAATAGCAGAGCTAACATAGACTATTTAGTGTGTTCCGTACCTCACGGAAACACAAAAATATTTCATGCGAGGCCACTTTCCAAAGACTTACAGTTTACCTCAAAGGAGCTAAAGGTAAAGGCCAGAATTCTCTTAGGGTAGATTAATCTTTTAATGTGCACTGTATTATACAAAGCTAAACTGATGTGTACCTGAAACAGCTTGTATCTATAGCCACTAGGGAAGCATTAGCTCCACATCTCCTGGATTCTCTAACGGGACACCTACTAACATAAGTTTTAGTTAACTGTTTGTTTTAAAGAGCACCCATGAATAGACTCCAGGAATAAAATATCCTTTAATATACCAAATACTTACAATAAGAATGAGATGATATTTTGGGAAAGAGAAAATATAAAATTATTATTAACTATTTTAGATATGGTGACTAATACCGAAATATAATATTTTCTACTTTATCTACATGATGTCATACTTGCAAACTACTTGCATGATATTTTCCAAAGTAGAGATATGTAAAATTACGCTTGTTGAATCTGCTTTGCCTCATAAGTAGAAATGGTCATTGCCTAGCAGGATGTGTGAGGTGACAATTACCTCACCTGAAACTATGGAGGACAATAGCTCCAACATGGCTGAACAGAGATGGAAGATATTCCAGCAGCTTTGTTTCCCATACATTTGTATATAAACATATATTCATGTTTACTTTCGCTATAGCACTATTGTGATATCCTATAGTGTACAGGCTCCTTGATACTCAGCTCCTCTTGTTCAGAGTGATTGCTTGAAACTCTTAGAATAGATTCTCATTATGCCCTATTTTACAAAGAAACATTTCCTAGTATATTGGAACTTACCTAGGGTGTAGATTTTTATTTCCTTATTATACTGAAAGAATGAACTCATATTTAGACTAATCTTGTTCCAGAGTTTCATTGGCTTACTGGAATTGATTGCAAAGGAAACCTTCAAAATTGATGCACTAGCTACTCAATCATGAAATGGTTTTAGGATGCTAGATCTTACTTAGAAAATTGAATTTCCTGAGTAGTAGTTAGAGTCTGTCTATTCTGAAAGAATCAAACTTGATTACAAACTGTACAATCTGAACAATGCCAGAAGTCTTATATTTATAAAGCTTAGTTGTTGAGCATATAGATTTGTAAAATTAATTATTTATTCTTATATTTAAATTGGTAATTGGTAATTACTTCAAGAAGCATATGACCTAGATGGTCATCCACAAAAATTGAATTTCACACCAACATACACATAGTTACTTATGATACAGATATTTAATTTCTAATGTCCACTAAGTTTCCATTATTTTTAAATAGATAAAATTTTGTATATTTGAGATTTTATAAATCTCATTATAAATCTTTGCAATGCCAAGGACTGAATAAAATAAAGATTAATAAAAATGTTGTGTGTAGTTTAGTATTTTTTACAAGTATTACAATGGAAAATTGCAACCTTAATAAAGAAAAATGAAAGAGTCAGGAATCTCTAATAATAAATTGGCATTGTTCCAAATATATCCACAGCAAAGCTTATCCTTTCATCTGTTTATAATATGCTATGCAAAATTAGTTAATTGTCACACTTAACAACACAGGATATCCTATGATCTATACTTCTGATGGACATAATAAAAAAATGGTGAAATACCAGAGATTAACCGTGAGTATTCAGTTTGAAACACTAAATGTCAGTTTCTAAAGATGTTTCTCTTACTGTAAAATATGTGAAAGAAATGTTCTTTCTTTGATTGGTCAAAGTCCTGCTCTCATTGATCATAAAATACTGGGATCAATAGGTGAAGGAGAATCTCTAATCACATTATAAACTTCACACACAGACACACACACACACACACACTCCTGAGTCCCTTAATGTTGCACATGTAGCAATAATAATTAAAGGAGTAGTCATGAATTTGAGAGGGAGTTATGGAAAGAAACACAGGACAAATGGGGAGGAAAAGGAGGGTAGAAATGATTTATGGTCAACTCTCTTAACAAAGCAAAATTTTGTAATTAAAAAAGGAGAGACTTTCAAAGTATCTAAATGTATATCTTCCCTAATGAATTGAAACCTGACAGGGGTAGGGCATGTCTCATGTAAGCTATAGAATGAGTAGGTGCAAGCAAGTTTCAGTGAGGTAGCTTAGCAGCTAAGGGACCTTACTACAAAATCTAGAAACTCAGTTCCATTTGTAGGAGCGACATAATGGAAGGAAAGACCCAGCTTTTATAAGTTGTCTTCTCATCTCCACATGTGCATACATGGCCTTTCCCTGCTCCTAAATAAACACACACACACACATGCACACGCACATACACACACACACAGAGAGAGAGAGAGAGAGAGAGAGAGAGAGAGAGAGAGAGAGAGACAGAGACAGAGACAGAGACAGCGAGACAGAGACAGACAGACAGATACATACACATATAAACAGGTGCACACACACCAATATGTAATAACAAATAAAAAAATAGAGAGAGCAGTTGACACCAGCATATATGCAGTTATTCAACTGAAATTGAGTTGGTTTATAGCAGTATTAAATGAAAACAAGGTTCCTGAGAATAAGAGCGAGAAAGGCTAGCTCATGTCTAGCTTCTCTAAGTCCTCTGCATGGAAGGACAGGTGAACACAAAGAGAGAATTCTCTGTTCTCCTTAAGTTCTGTCTTTTCCTATTCCCAGTAATACAGGCAAAGCTACCATCTAACCAAATGGATTTGTTTCATAATTGGAAATCTTAAGTACGCTTATTTTTTTATTTTTAATTAAAATATAGCTACATCACTTTTTCCCTCCCATGTATCCCCACTTCCTCATAAACTCATGGCCTCATAAACTCTTACTCTTTATGATGTTTCTACATGCATACAGACATACAAATAAATACATAAACATGACTCCATGAGTCTATTTAATGTTTCTTGTATATGTTTTGGGGACTGACAAGTTGGGATTTGATAACAAACTGAGGACTGATATCTGGGAGAGATTAATCCTTCCTTCCTCCACATTTGTTAAGTGTCTCCAACACTTTGTTCAGGGTTGGTCGCTGTAAGTTTTTCATTATCTAGGTTGGCACAACAGTTAATGTTGTCATTGTTCAAGTCTTGTTTAGGCAGCCACAATGTTAAGATTTCATGGGTGCCACTTCCCTGGCAGATTGTTTTTATTTATCTTGTTCTCTGTCTCTTAAGCACATCAGCTAAGTGTACAGATAGTCAATAAAACCAATGGTGTGCTTGTGCTAACACAATGAACAAGACTTATGCTAACACAATGAACAGGATGTATTATGTGGAAAACTGTACACTTTACTCAGCCATCTAGATTTGATTTTTATCTCCTCCTATCCTAAAAGAAGCAATGCAGTCTACAAAGGCCAGCAGGCCAGAGACAAAGTGATAGCCACTGTGGTCTGACTAACATATGGATTCTAATTCTTGAAGAGTCTGGGGAAGACAATGTGACAGTACTTAAAACTATTCAGTATTGAAAGGACATGAAAAATTTTCCAAAACACTACAATGATAGAAAAAAATATTTAAAACTTTTGGTCTGTTAAGTTGAGAGGAGACACAAAGTGTAATGTTGTGAGTCAGATGATGTTTTATAAGAAAAATATACACATTTAATATATATGTATGTATATGCATGCCTTATATATGATGTATATGTATATATGACATATATGTACATACTATGTGTATATATATATATGATGTATATGTATATATTATGTGTATATGTATACATCGTATATACATGTATGCATATAGGCATATACACACATATACACACACATGTATGTTCTATTCCTCCATACTTAGAGTTTCAGTTTAGGACTTATGAAAGCTGAGGTATAATGTTAGACATAGTGGTATTGCACACTAGTAATCCTAGAACTTGGAGGCTCTAGGGTGAGCTGCTTTTTGGAAGACAGTCAGGGTCACAATGACAACAAGCTGAGGTAGACCCAGCCTTTCTGACTTTATCATGAAGAATATTCTGACTTTCCTCTACATGCTTGATGGATTCTCAGGATTGATACAAGAAGTGGTCCAATAGAATTGCTCTGTAGAAACTAATGTCAATCTCATCTTAACATAAATGTCTTGGTGAAAGGAGCATTTTATTGTCACATTTATATGATGTTATATCTGTGCTGAGGATTGAATCTTTACTGAAATCTGATTCAAATTTTAATTAGCAATGCAGAAGAGTTTACAATAAAAAAAATCTTGAAACCCAGCCATGCTTAGTGGAGTCTTCCTCCACTCTCTTGCTTTTCTTAATTTGCAATGATGGAAGCCTGTTCAAAGCACCTTGAGTGACTTTTACTTGACGCCCGTATATTAGGAAATGCTCGAGAGATCCCCTAAGCATTATGATGTTTGAAGACAACTAAACACTTGTCATAAGCCAATTATCTTCCTGTCTAAATTCAAACTTATGTGTCCTTTCTTTCAAAATTTACAAATCATGCTACATCTGTCTCATCTAGAAGTTCTCTCTTTTTTATAGAGAATTAGTATTTTCCACCAACCTTAACAGATCCTGATTGAAGTGGATGTCTGAAACATATATTTCTGGAAATCTTACAATTGTTTTAAACTCACCTAGAAATGTTGTGTTTGCTTTGCTTTCACAGGTAAAGCACTGAAATTGCACTCTTAGCAGGTCTACTGTGCTAGAAATCAGATACTGGACATGTGCTACGTGTTTGCACAACAAGAACAACATGTCCCCTAAACAGGAGCAAATTCATGCTTTGCATGCTTTGTGCTCTGTGCCATTGTTACTGTAAACCCTCTAAAAATAAATGCTATTTCCAGTGCTGTCTGACTAAGGTTTAAATGAGGGAAATATGAATCTGTACAATTTTCTGAAGATATGAATTTTATAAATTATCATGTATTCTCAAGCTTCACTTACTTTTCAAATGAATGTCCAAGTATCTATGATTTTTTTTTACAAGTTACATTAGAAATTTCATAGCTACAATCAGTTTCACAACTGATGTATTCCATCTTATAAAAAACTAAATATAGTCATTTAACATTTGGGGGCTTGACAGCTCCTTATAAAAGCCTGTATCAAGAAGTAGAGACTTAAAAAAGAAATTATTTTTTTCTGTATTTCTTTTCCATTTTATTTTATTTTTAATTACTAGAAACTATTTTATAATATATTATAAAACTTTATTATATGTAATGCATAATATATTTTATAATATATTATAAACTATTTTAAACACTAGACTTTTTGGTGATAATAGGTTTTGCAATGCAGGTTAATGAATTTAAACTCAATTATTTCAAATATAGACAGTATGTTCTTTATAAGACTGATAAAGTTGGATGTTAGATTTGATATTTACTTTAAAATTTTGTGTCAATAAAATCCAACTTAATATGTTAGGGAATTTCAGCAAACAAAAGTATATACTCATGTCTACTGTTGATTGACATAACAAATTATTACAAGATTTCTGTTTATATACTAAATTCTCAACAAGTGAGATTTTGCTAATAACAAAATTTTTACTTAATAGCACATCTAAATCGATAAAGAATTCCTTCCTGGTTAGTTACAGACCAAATCCATACTGAAAATAACAGTTTTTAAAAATCTGTTAGGTGAATACATATTGAATATGCAAAAATGTTAGATTCTAGATATAAGCATTGCTCTGTATTCTTTTATTCAGTAAATATTTACTCAAAAATAACCTTTGAAGATATATTTTCTGTCAAACTAAAAATTATGGTCACACCTGATGAAGAAATCACTTTATGTTTCCCATGCAGGGCAAAGAGCTAAATATTCACTTTGTATGTTTGTTTGTTATTTGCTTTAATTTATTATTACATAGTGAGCACATGAATCCCTGAATAAGTGAAGTTCTGAGTGAACATCTATCCTGATATGGGCATGGCCATGTCAAGAACTCCCAAGACCTAGTGCCCAGGACACAGTTGGCTAACCTAATACCTGTATGAACCAGGACCCAGAGAGGCAACAAATCTCTCATTGGAAGCAGGGGTATGGGAGTAAGATTCTTTATGGAAGACTGATCAGTTCATGAAAAGACTAGCAACTGCAGTTTCCTCCTCTGGGATTTCTAGAGCCTGAGACTGCTAATCCACAGAGACCTCTTACAGAGATTACCTAATTTATTCCCTTGTGTTCTACATAAAAACCATGCTGACAGTTAAAGTAGTAGAGGTAGTTTCTGTCAGAGAACCCTACTTTGTCTCAGCTTCAATGTATGTGTTTCTGTCTTAAATTTATTCTCCCTGACCCTAGCCAGAGTTCTGGGACTCAGGTTATATGGATATCAGCATTTATTAGTAGTAGCACTAGCATTAGCATTAGCAGCAGCAGCAGCAGCAGCAGTATTTTTTGTGCATGAATATTTTACATGCATATATGTCTGTGCAACCCGTATGTGTCTGGTGCCTGTAGAGCCAGAAGACGAGGGCATTAGATCTCTGGACCCAGAATTATAGATGGTTGTTAGCTACTGTGTAGTTGCTGGTACACAAACCCAGATTCTCTAGAAGACCACTAGAGCACTTAGTGTCCTTAACTGCTGATCTATCTCTCCATCCTCTGTTGTTTCTATCAATTGCCCACCATTTTGCCTAATGGATTAAAGAAGTATGTGTATAGATATATAATCACTTCTCGAGGTTGCTTGGTTACCATTAAAAACTGAACCTACTTATTCTAGAAGACCATATTTAAACATTCTCTTAATTGATAGCAATAGATAAAGATATGGGTTAACTATTCTATTATGTTTTGGATTTTTCTTTGTCTCTCCTCTCCCTTTCTTGCTCCTTCCTTTCTTTCCTCACTTCCTCTTTTCTGCTGCCCATTCTGTCTTTCCTTAGTTTCTTTCTTCTTTCTTTTCTTAACTTTATTCCCAGTTGTCTCATTGGTCTTATAATCAAGTCAACCATGACAGATCCATATGTTCCTACATAACAAATCAGTTCTTGAATAATTTAGTTCTTAAAATTAAATAATGAAAGCTCAAATTAAGGTAATTGTTTTAAATACCTGCATTATGCTTTTATAGAAAAGGAAGTAGAAAGATGGCTCAGTTGACAAAATATTTATTTTACAAGTATGAGGACATGGGTTTGATCTATAGGGCTCCAAGAAAATGCAGTCACGGTCATGAGTAATATATGCTTATAATCCCAGTGCCTCAAAGATTGAGACAAGTGGATGCCCTCAGGAACCTCTGATCAATCATTCTAGCCTAGTCTATGAATTTCAAGTCTCAGTGTCTCAAAACAAAAAAAGCAAAAACATCTATAAAGAGTGAAGTTGACTTTGGACCCTATGTACACACAATACACACATACGTGTGCGCATCTACAAACATCCATGCATTTGGATATATCCATTCTTACCCATCTAATACAATAAATAATATGTAAAATATTATTCTCAAAAATAAAAGGAGCAGTTATCAATTTTAAACTTACAATGTGCACTGCAAATTAAAAAATGAACACATCTATAAAGGGAAAGAGGTATATAATCATGTTCTTTGTTCTTCTCTTTTAGGTTTTTCAAGGCAATTTTGACAACGACACTCACAGGAAAAATGTCATCGACCCTCCCATCTATGCACGACATATAAGAATCCTTCCTTGGTCCTGGTATGGAAGGATCACTCTGCGGTCAGAGCTGCTGGGCTGCACAGAGGAGGAATGAAGGAAGGGACCACACATCCCACAATGCTTTTCTTTATTTTCCTAGAAGTATCTCCATGAAATGAACTGTGCAAATCTAATGGAAATTGAATTTTTTTCAAAGTGTTCAAATTATGATAGGCTACTGACTGTCTTTTTAGGAGTTCTAAGCCTGATTTTTCAATAATTTAATTTTGTTTCCTTTGCTCAACTCTATTATGTAATACCACACTGTCTCTGAATTACTCTCCTTGTTCTCTGAATTCTATAGATTGGTTGAAGTAGAGTAGGCAGAGCAAGTCTTCTTTCAGTAAAAGTAGAAAAAAACAAAACAAAACAAACACATAGTCATCAGATGGAAGGGTTAAGGGAGAATCATGGTCACCGTTCAATTAACTCTTATAAAATATTACAATGTGAGCAATAAGGTTTTTTGTTATGAATTTGAATTATCTTGATTGTTTCCCTGTGCCTAACACTACTAGTGTGTATTACAGAGATTTGGGAAAAAATATTTGATATGCAGTATCATTAATATGACAATTCTAGTTTTATTTTCTTTACTGATAATAAAGTACTAAGTGTTTTATGTTCAACTTTATATTATTTATGTGTTTCATAAAGAGGCTAATATTCTTTGTCATTGAATTTTCTCCCTTTGTTTACCTTAAAATATTTTGTTTATTTATATACACAGGACATGTATTAATATACATTGAACATAATTGGATATCAGTAAATAGTTCTATATTGAATATCAGTACATTCAACTTGAACTTTTATTTTTGAAGGAAGCTATTATATGCGTTTTATTTCCAAACGCTTTCTTTTCTGAGAATCCCTTGTTACCATTTAGTGAAAAAGAACAGAAAAACACCCTTGAATTTAAATCGTCATTTCTTTGGAACACTAGAATCATTATCTGTATATTTAAAATATTAGCAAATGTATATGAGCCTAGTGTTGCACAGCTTGGCCACGTGCACTCGACATTTCTTTGTAAATTTCCACATTTCCTGTGAAATGAAAATTTCAGTGCTGTTTAAAGCCAGTGGTAGTTTCTGAAGAAGGAACATTGCATAATTATTTGTGAGAAGCAATGTATTTCCTTTTGACAATGTCATAAACTATCTTCAGGATGAAAATTGATTTTTATTTCTTTTGCTTCAAAAGTCTTAGAAAAACTAAGCAATTATCATAACAATTTGTTATTGATAATGGAGGCATCATTGACATAGGTCTCAAATTAAAGCTCACACTGCCTCCATAAATATCCCCTATACCTAATTTATAAGCTTAACACTTATTTATTTTATAAGGCTTTGACACAGAATTATTGGAGTTTTAAATTGAAGGTCCAGAAAAGGAAAGGGCGGATGTGGAAGAAAGGCTAGTGCACTGCACAACACTGCTATATTTTGTTTTAATTTTGTCTTTAATATGTGAGATGCATAAGGAAAAACACTACTGTTGTGTCCTGTCTCTTCATGTGTTCACAACATCTCTCAGTGATGTAAATATGAAGCAGTCTTCAATCACAGTGAAGAATTGAAAGAGAAAGTCAATCACATTGCCATTTCAAATGACAGAAAATTCATTGTTCTATGTCAGCCATCAGGCCAAATGTTTGTCCCTTGTCCACAAGCTTACTGCACCAAGTTCATCAAAAATCTGGTGATTTCAGCATATAAAATGCTGAATAATTTTCTACACTTTCACCAAACAAAACTGCTATGACCTCAATACTATTGTCCTAGAAAATGTTTAAAATGATCAATATAGAATATTTAAGATAGCATTTTCAATTAAAATAGCTATATATAGTATCATTTGTGCCCTAAAACTACACTTTCTATCTAGCCATGGTCCTGGTTTCTATCAATGATAACCATACTCCTAAATTTGTAGGTGTTTTTCTTTGCAGATTCTTTTACCTTAATATAAAATTACAGAAATTATTAATAATATGTTGTGGCCGAAATATTTTTCAAAACTATTCTTGACTTTACGTAGCACTGCTGATACTTGTTTAAAATTCTTTCACCAAAAGCTTTGCTCATGATGGTATCTGATACTATTTAGAAACTTGGTGAGAGGCTTTCCTCTGCTTGTGTGCTTCCTCTCGGCTCCATGCGCTATCTAAAGCTTAGCATACGCAATGGATATGCCTTTGTCTACAAGAGGGCTTGCACAAAAATTAGTGACGTGTATTGGGAAGAAGCTTGTATACCAGTTGTAATCAGCAGCTTCCAGCCGAAACATGAATTTTTTTTTATGTGATTTTATTTGCAAATAAAATTTTACAAATGCAAAACATGGAATTTCCTATTCTTCACTATACTTCATAATTATCATGATCTAATTTTATAATTTAGAAAACTATTAATTAATTAATTTTTAAAACATCCATTTCATGTACATTTTATTCTAATCATTTGTCACAGACACTAATTCCTACTTTGGGTTGACTTTCTCTCTGTGAATGTCTTCATAAAGATAGGTATAAATTTTGAAGACCAGGTATTAATGACTATATCTTTGCTAGGCAACAAATTATGAAATATACCATTGAATGCTGTCGTCTGGTGTGTCTGTAAGGACAGAAATAACTAAGATACACATAACTTTTGCAAAATTTCAAGCTGTGTAATATTCCAATGTTGTTTTTTCTTTGTAGATATACTTAAATCATGTAGGATGTTGTAAGCTCAGTATGATTCTGTCTAGTCTTCAAACTTAAAATAAACTTTTGAAAAACTGTGTTGCTTTTGAATTTGTGTTTTAAACACATGTGTAAGAATGTACAAATTGTCTGTGGCTGCACAGTAATCTTCAACACATACTTAGCTTAATTTTGATTTATACAGATCAACTAAATAGGCAAAGAAAAAGAGATTATAATTGTATAATTATTTTCAAATATAAGACTGCAAAAGTGACTTTTCCAAGAATATGAAAATGTGTAAATTTATCCATACTTTTTTTATTTGCAGAAATTTTGCAAAATATTAATAATCTAGTAATTTTCAACTAATATATACTTAGAGTAGTGTACTACAAGACTGAGAAATCTATTGTAATTCATACAATATGTCTACTTCTTCTATTGTCTTTCAGTTTACATGCTCAGGAGTGTATTGAAGGGAGCTGGTTGGTAAATAAGCAGCAATGTGACACAGATAATATTATATATATTTGCCTCTAACTCCAGCTATTGCTTAATGAAAGTCTGAAAATGTGACTTCTTTGTAAACAGTCTTTCTCTGGTTCTGTAGAAGCCACCAGTAAAAAGAGCATGTGTAATTTTGACACTTCAATATTTTCTTGGGAGTCAAAAAATTAGAGTAAAAGTAAAGATAAAGTTGTTGTTTTCCAGCATATCTCTGGTAGATCAAGTTTCATGGTTTTGTATACCTACACGCTCTTATCAAAGTGCATTTTAATATGAATGGATCAGTGGGATTCCATTTTTGCCTATTTTTTTTGTATACACATGTGTACATTAATGTATTTTGTTAAGTAAAAACAATTAGGGGAACATTCTCAATATGCTTGCTAGTGAATCATGAAAACAACTATATGGGGTAAATTTTTATCATGATAGATTACTTAACAGAGAATCTTCAACTAGGAGGAGAACAGCTGATTCAAGATGCAAAATGAAGATAAAGACTTAGCATTCAAAGGAGAAAAGGATGACCAGTGGGAAACCTCTTAAAGGGGAGGATAAATAATAGGGTCAATCAGTACAACCTAAAATGTAATATCTACAATTTCAGTTTTGAATGTATAACTCTAAATAAATACAATTTGTTCAAGGTTCAAGTAAAGAAGTAAAGCTGTTTACTGCTCTGAATATAAAGTTTTCTCTTTTATCAATAATAGTTTTTACAATGTTAATGAACAAGGTAATTTATTGTTTGTGACAATATTGCTTTTGAGAAGCAAAAGGACTGTTTTACTCAAAGAGGGAAAAAGAAGGATTGGAACATTTTGCCAGTGGGAAAATGTCTCAACTCTTCTGAAACAAAATGCACTGCCACATCAGTCTTTACAAAGTCGGAATGCCTACAGTAAGTAGCAATTTCTCTATTGATTTTGAAGAAGAAAATTAGGTTCTTTGATGCTCTTCTAGTAGCTACCTATAATTCATACGGGGTAGTTCAGCATTGCTGTCAAGGAAAGTGCTTTCGACAGTAAGTAAGTCACACTCACTCAAAGACTTATTTCTATTAGTTGAATTTGGTAGCAGGAAAGAGAACACTTTTGGAAAAGGCACCTCATTTATGTTTTTTCATGACTTGCAGAAGCTGACTGAGTCATTTGAAAGCACAATTTCTATGGAAAGATGGGGTAGTCACACCAGAAAATGGTTAACACATCTCATTGTTAAGCATGGCATATGGTGATTGTCTCTGATATAATTTTATTTTAATGTTCTTAAAGATATGAGTCATATTCTTTCATATTTATATAAAACCCCCGTTACACCCTTCCTCTGCCTACACATCAGTATGTTAGTAGCGATGATGAATTGTAAGGTAATCTCAGCCCACTGCCATCTGCATCGGAGCAGCAAGAGTGAGACCAGTGGTACATTCAAGTAATGTGTTCCCCATTCCCAGAGAGGATATGAAATTCTGACAACCTCACAAGCACAGAAGTTGACATCAACAGGAAGACAGACGTAGTAGACTGTACATCTGATAAGAACAGGAATGATTTAAGTGTTAATCACACTGACCAACAGACTTCCTAGATCTATGTACTTCTTTTTTTATTAATCATTTTATTCATTTATATTTCAAATGATATACCTCTCCTGGTTACCCCTCCACAAAACCTCCATCTCATCCCCCCTCTCCCCACTCTCCTGTGCCTCAATGAGGGTGCTCCTGTACCCACTCACCCACTCCAGTCTCACTGCTCTAGCATCCCTCTATGCTGAGGCATCAAACCTCCACAGGACCAAGGGCCTCTCCTTCCGTTGATGCTAGATAAGGCCATCCTCTGCTACATATGTATCTGGAGCCATTGATCCCACCATGTATACTCTTTGGTTAATGGTTTAGTTTTGGGGAGCTCTGGGTGGTCCTGTTAATTGATATTCTTCCTCCTATAGGGTTGCAATTCCCTTCAGCTCCTTCAGTACTTCCCCTTAGCTCTTCCATTGGGGTCACTAAGCTCATTCCATTGAGTATCTGCATTTGTATTGGTCAAGTACTAGTAGAACATCTCAGGGAACAGCCATAGCAGGCTAATGTCAGCAAGCATTTCTTGGCATCAGCAATAGTCTCAGGGGGTTGGTGTTTGCAGATGGGATGGATCCTTAGGTGGGTTGTTCTCTGGATGGCCTTTCCTTCAGTGTCTGTTCCATTGTTTTTCCCTGTCTTTCCTTTGGACAGGAACATTTCTGGGTTTACAATATTGATATGGGTGGGTGGCCTCATCCTTCAACTGGAGGTCATGCCTATCTACTATAGGTGGTCTCTACAGATTCTCTCTCTCCTTTTTTGCATATTTCGGCTAAGGTCATCCCCATTGGGTACTGGAAGCCTCCCTGGCATCTTGGACTTTCTAGTGGCTACTCTCGGTTTCCCCATCTCTCACTGCTACACATTTCTATTTGATTTCCTGACCCTCTGTAGTTCTCTCCTATCCCTTACAATAGTTTTCCGTTCTTTATCATATAGGAAATATTCAAAGGACGCACCAAATAAAATGTAGAAATGTCTCCTTTCAGCAAGAAAAGTTTATAGACAAGTGAATCTGACCTACTCGATTGCCACTGTGTGCTTAAGTAACAAAGTATGGTCTCCTTGACTCTGAGGAAAGGAGTTATGAAACTAAGCAAAGGCATTAAAGGTGGAAAATCACAAAGACAGCAATACATATGCTTGCTTCCTGGGTTTTGGAGCTTTTTAGCTTGTATATGTTAAGTAAATACTTCTTTCCCTCATACATCAGAAACATCCCCCAAAGATGCCTATTAAATGGTATGAATATGCTGATATGATACTTGGGTTATGGGGAATGAGACTCCGAGTACAAATTTAAATAATAGGAAAATAATAATTAAAATGGATAATGCAAATAAATTAATGATCTGAAATTTTTTTAAAGAAAAATTGTATTCCAAGACACAAAAGAAATAGAGTGCAGGAAGAAGGAGGGATATTTATAACTACTTTTTAAAAATCAATTATGGCCTTGACTGTATGTTTTTCCTTGACACAATAATCACATTACAGTTTATTTTTATAACCCTGGGACATAACCATAAATATTCATAACCATTTCAACAGTACCACAGTGCTGTCCTGTACACAGTTGGTGTTTGTTGGCCAAAGGATTGTTGAATGATTAGTAGCCAGCATGGGTTTCCAGGGTGATTTAGATGGATCCCATCAATGGGAAGCTGCTTATGGCTTGAGCTGGAGAAAAGTTTGGTGTTAGAAGCCTGAAAGGATTTCTAAGAGGAAAGTAAAGCAGAATAAACAGAGAATTGTGTAGATTTCTTCTATCTGAAGGGCAAAGCTCTTTATTCTGCTCTTCCATAAAATACTATGTTGGGACACTGATTCTTCCTCTGTTCGCTTCCTTCTTGATTTTGCAATGCAGCAAACATCAGAGTCAAATGTCACCTACAGGTAGATTTTTGGGACATAGGTCAAGGTTAATGGCATTAAACCTTCAACTTGGGTTGTAGCACAGAAAAGATGGTGGCTTGCCTATTTGTCTTAATAGATTTTAAAGAATTTTAGAATAGACTTTGTATAGTTGCTTCCAGTTTAAAAATTCATACTATAATCTCCTCCACACCCTCATTCTAATGTTCCATGTATTCTAGAATATCAATCTATAAAATCATATGTGTGCTTCTTCTCAAATTTAATACCATATATTTATACCTTTAAATTGTTGCATTATACTATAATTCATATCTGGCAAGGTGTTAAATTTTACTTAGCTTTTCCCTAATATATTTCTGTTTGCTTTTCTGTTATGTATTTCATACATAAGACAATTCTTAAACAGTAGGATTAGTCTTAAGGAGAGGTTAAAGGTATTCAACTGATGTTTTCTTTGTGGTGTTGTTAATTATTAATTCACAATAATGGAAGTACTTACATTGTACCAGCCAGTATATGCAACTTTGAAAGTATAGAGATGAAAAATCTGATTTCAGGTTCTCAGCTTATAGTATGGTATTCTGGATATAAAAGAAAGGAAACAAATAGGATACATTCTATAACAACATAAGAACCTGTGCCAGTCAATGCAACAGAGTAGGGAAGGCTCACTGAAAGAGGTAACACTGGGAAAAAAAAACAAACTAAGTTAATGACTCATGATATGTACCACATGTACTACTCATGCTAAGTCTAAGAAGAGTAGATTAATATATGTTCTCCTTTTGAAAGAAGAAACAGAAGTCAAAGAGGCTTGATTTTGACTAAAATTTAGAACTTTGATATCTACCGAGATCTCACGGCCACCCTGTAACTGTTCGATACTTATGTTCTTATTTTAACTCAATGTACATTAAAAATGTATTGCATTGCAGACTAGAATAATAGTAAACTACCTCAAGCTAAGCAGTACTGAATTGCTTATTTTACAATGTCTTATATAGTCCTATATATTTCAATAAATCTTCAATACTTAATAATGTACCTTTTAAATAATCAACCAATGGTAAAAATTGATCACTAGATGATTATACTTTAATTAAAAAATGACTGACTATTCAACAAACTATTGAGATGTATTTGACAGCATACTTTTTCATATGGCAAGTAACATATCTAGTACTTCAAAGCAACAATTAAAAGCATGATCATTTGATTATCTCTATGTGGAAACAATGAAATATTGAGTTCACCAGTAAAAATGTTGACACTAACAATCTAAATTTCAGTGTAGTTTAATTTACAGTGTTTCAATTTCTTGAAGCCAAAGCTTTCAATACAAATTTATTTTAGATTTTTAATTTTGTCTTTCTCTACATATTTACATGCTGTGAAACTTTCTTGTAATATGGGTTGAGCTACAGTCTCAGTTACGCAACCATGAAGGAAAACAACTACTCTTTCCAATGCCTAGTGACTTCAGTGTTCTCTGAATACACGCATTAAATGAATTACATAGGGGGTAGAAAAAATATCTTGTATATTGTATGGATGTATCCCCTGATAATTAAAAAGCCTACAATTGTACAGATGTGTCCCCTGATAATTAAAAAGCCTATAACCTCTAGAAAAGGGTAGAATAGAAGGTGGGACATCCAGGAGGCAGAAAGGATTCTGGGAGAGTTCCAGGCAGTAGATTGACCCTGGAAGATGTGACAAGATGAATGTGTGGCTCCTGAGCACAGATAACTAGCCACGTGGCAGAATGTAGATTATAATAAATGGGTTATTTTAAGTTATTATCTAGTCAAAGGATAGTCTAGCTATGTATTCAAGGTATATATAAATATATTTTAAATCTGATTCTTATTTCTGGGTGCCATAGGACTTGGAGGAAGAATCAAACCTAATGTACAAAATAAAATAATCACATCTTATTATTAAACTGGGATATGTTGATGCTGTTACCTCACTGTAAGCTGGTATAATGTTCTGAGCACATCTAAGATAGGACACTCTAAGGTACTGCATGGATTAAGTATGTTAAACACCATTTTTAACATAATGTCTTCAATGTACTATAGGATTTTTTGAAATACATCTACATGTGCAGTTGAGAACATTTGTGTTTACATGTGTTCAAGCAAAACACAGAAACTGAGCATGCTCACACCTGCCTTTAATCCTAGTATTCAGTAGTCAGAGGTATGAAGATCTCTGTGAATTCAAGATCAGCATAGCCTACATAGAGAGTTCCAGGACAACAGGAACTATGTAGAGAGACTCATCTGAAAAGAGAGCTTGGGGAGAGGGAGAGGGTGAGGGAAAGGGAGAAAAAAGGGAGAGAGGGAGAAGGGAGAGAGAAAAAGAAGGAAGGAAAGAAGAAAGGAAGGAAGGAAGGAAGGAAGGAAGGAAGGAAGGAAGGAAGGAAGGAAGAAGGGAAGGAAGGAAGGAGAAAAGAAAGAAAAAAGAACCTAAAATTAGTGTTAAGTGACTACAAAAAAAACTCAATGCTACTCTCTTCATTTCTACCTGCCACAATTTATGGTAATATAACATTGACTAGATGAGTTGCCAAACAAGTGATATACTATGAAATAAATGCAGTGTTCATTTCTCAGGAGAAGACTACTTCTTCTACTCTCAGTATTCCTGAGTTGCCTCTAGTTTTTGGTAGGGTTCAGAACTTGGGGTTCCTCCACCTACTTTGTCATGTCTATTTTCCTTGCCCTTGTTCAGCTTACATTAGGCAGTCATGTTGGTGAGACATTATACATACAGTTTCTGACATTGGAAAACTCAATCTCACAGATAACTCTCTGATTCTCTGACTCTTACCATCGCTTTGTCACCTCTTCCACAATGTTCCCTGAGCCTTAGGTATTTTATAGATGTATTCATTGGGACTACACAACTCTGTATTTTGGCTGGTTATGATTTTCTGTAATGGTCTTTTGTTGCCACAAGAAATTTTCTTGATGAGGGAGGGATGAAGACTATACTAATCTGTGGGTATAAGGATAGGTGTTTAGAGTGTAGTTACTGCTTAGGCTGGTTTAATCACATGGTGGTTGTAAATTCTACAAGATCTATGACTTTACTATATCTGGGGGGTTGGATAGATTTCCAGTCTCAAACTTGGTTTCCCTCTTGTTGAGCAGGTCTTAAGTCCAATGAGAGAGTTGTCGGCTATCACCATGGTATTTGCACCAATACTGTATCATTAAAGATTCTTGTGATACATTGATTGTCCAACACCATATGCTCACTCCTAATAGCACACAAATGATAAACACTATGCATACTTAATAGGTTATATTTAGAAATATATGTTTATGTACATATATGTATGCAGTAACAATGATAAAAGAGAACATGAATTTGACTAAGAACAGAGAGGCATATATTAGATGCTTAGGAGGAAGGGAAGGGAAGGGAAAATGATGTACTTATTATCTCAAAATACGAACAAAAACATAAATGTGGTTCTGGAAAGTTAGTTCATTCAGTAAAATGTTTATCATAGAAATATGAGGACCCGAGAACCCAAAACCCAAGAAAAGTGGCTTGTGGACTTTGAGGGCAGTTGAGACAAGCAGATCCATAATGCTCACCAGCCAGGTAGCATAGTCTAGTTGATAAGTTCCAGGCCAATTCAAGACTATCTCAGCCGGGCAGTGGTGGCGCATGCCTTTAATCCCAGCACTTGAGAGGCAGAGGCAGTCAGATTTCTGAGTTCGAGGCCAGCCTGGTCTACAGAGTGAGTTCCGGGACAGCCAGGGCTACACAGAGAAACCCTGTCTCAAAAAACAAAACAGAACATCTTCTGGGTATATGCCTAGGAGTGGTATAGCTGGATCCTCGGGTAATGCTATGTCCAATTTTCTGAGGAACCGCCAGACTGATTTCCAAAGTGGTTGCACCATCTTGCAGTCCCACCAACAATGGAGGAGTGTTCCTCTTTCTCCACACCCTCGCCAGCATCTACTATCACCTGAGTTTTTAATCTTAGCCATTCTGACTGGTGTGAGATGGAATCTCAGGGTTGTTTTGATTTGCATTTCCCTGACGACTAAGGATGCCGAGCATTTCTTTAGGTGCTTCTCGGCCATTCGAGTTTCTTCTGTTGAAAATTCTTTGTTAAGCTCTATACCCCATTTTTTAATAGGGTAATTTGGTTGCCTGGAGTCTAATTTCTTGAGTTCTTTGTATATATTGGATATTAGCCCTCTATCAGATGAAGGATTGGTAAAGATCATTCCCAATTTGTTGGTTGTCGTTTTGTCCTATTGACAGTGTCCTTTGCCTTACAGAAACTTTGCAATTTTATGAAGTCCCATTTGTCAATTCTCGATCTTAGAGCATATGCCATTGGAGTTCTGTTCAGGAACTTTTCCCCTGTGCCCAAGTATTCGAGGCTTTTCCCCACCTTCTCTTCTATTAGTTTCAGTGTATCTGGTTTTATGTGGAGGTCCTTTATCCACATAGACTTGAGCTTTGTACAAGGGGATAAGAATGGATCAATTTTCATTCTTCTACATGTTGTCTTCCAGTTGAACCAGCACCATTTGTTGAAAATGCTGTCCTTTTTCCACTGGACAGTTTTAGCTCCTTTTTCAAAGATCAAGTGACCATAGGAGTGTGGGTTCATTTCTGGGTCTTCAATTCTATTCCATTGATCTTCCTGCCTGTCTCTGTACCAATACCAGGTAGTTTTTATCACTATTGCTCTGTAGTACAGCTTGAGGTCAGGGATGGTAATTCCTCCAGAAGTTCTTTTATTGTTGAGAATAGTTTTCGCTATCCTGGGTTTTTTGTTATTCCATATGAATTTGAGAATTTCCTTTTCTAACTCTGTGAAGAATTGAGTTGGGATTTTAATGGGGATTGCATTGAATCTGTAGATTGCTTTTGGCAAGATGGCCATTTTTATTATATTAATCCTGCCAATCCATGAGCATGGGAGATCTTTCCATCTTCTGAGATCTTCTTCAATTTCTTTCTTCAGAGACTTGAAGTTCTTGTCATACAGGTCTTTCACTTGCTTGGTTAGATTCACACCAAGGTATTTTATATTATTTGCAACTATTGTGAAGGGTGTCATTTCCCTAATTTCTTTTTCAGTCTGTTTATCTTTCATGTAGAGGAAGGCTACTGATTTGTTTGAGTTGATTTTATAACCAGCCACTTTGCTGAAGTTGTTTATCAGGTTTAGGAGTTCTCTGGTGGAAGTTTGGGGGTCACTTAAGTATACTATCATATCATCTGCAAATAGCGATATTTTGACTTCTTCCTTTCCTATTTGTATCCCTTTGACTTCTTTTTGCTGTCTAATTGCTCTGGCTAAGACTTCCAGATGCTTGAACATATAACAAGGACATATGCTCAACTATGTTCATAGCAGCCTTATTTATAATAGCCAGGAGCTGGAAAGAACCCAGATGTCCTTCAACTGAGGAATGGATTCAAAAAATGTGGTATATTTACACAATGGAGTATTACTCAGCTATTAAAAACAATGAATTCGAGAGGTTCCTTGGTAAATGGATGGAACTAGAAATTATCATCCTGAGTGAGGTAAGCCAATCACAAAAGAAGACACATGGTATTCACTCACTGATTATTGGATATTAGCCTAGAACCTTGAAATGCCCAAGATGCAACTCACAGGCTACATGAAGTCCATAAAGAAGGAAGACCAAGTGAGGGTGATTCGGTCCTTCTTAGAAGGAGCAACAAAATACTCAAGGGAGCAAATATGGAGACAAAGTGAGGGACAGAAACTGAAGGAGGGGCCGTCTCAAGACCACCCCACCTGAGTGTCTATTCCATGTGCAATCACCAAAGGTAGATGCTGATGTGGAAGACAGGAAGTGCATGCTGATAAGAGCCTGATATGGATATCTCCTCAGAGGCCTTCAAGAGTCAGACATATTCAGAGGCAGATGCTCACAACTAGCCATTGAACTGATCATGGGGTTCTCAATAGAGGAGTTAGAGTGAAGACTGAAGGAGCTGAAAGGGTTTGTGGCACCATGAGGAGAGCAACAATACCAACCAACCACAGCTCCCAGGGTATAAACCACCAGCCTGGGAGCACTTAGGGGGGGATCCAGGGCTTCAGCTGAATATGTAAAAGTGGAGGGCCCTGCTGGGCATAGGTGGAAGAAGAGAACCTTGACCTCATGAAGGCTGGATGCCCCAGGGGGTGGGAATTTTGAGGGTGGGGAGGTGGGAGTGGGGGGTGTAGATAGAGGTTACATCCACAGAGAAGAAGGAGGAGGGGCGAGGGGATTGGGGGTTCCGAGGGGGTGGTGGGGGATGGGGTAAGGGGACAACATAGGAAATGTAAATAAATCATCCAATAAAAAAAAAAAACAAAACAGAACAAAATGAAACAAAACAACAAAAAGGCTATCTCAAAACATGAAGACTATGGTGCTTGAGGAACAGCAGCTGAATTGATCCCTCTCTTTTGTTTGCATGCATGTATACACCCCCACAAACACATATGTGCACCTGCATACACACCATATACACACTCACATGTTCACATACAAAGTAAATGTGGTATCATCACAATAAAGGATCCAGTTTTTGATAATGAGTAGATCTGGAATTGTCTTTTTTGTTCCTTGCTTACTTTTCAATTAGTAGAATTAAAGCTTAATCAGTTACAAATAACCCAGTACAAACCCATGTAATCAGTAAATTAAATTTCCATACTTGAGTTAAATAGCCAATTCTGTTCATTATTCATCATTGAACCAGAATAACCCAAAATAATCTGAGACAAATGTGATTGAAGTACAAGAAACTCCAAGAAGTGAAAGTTTAAATATTAAATTTCTTCTTAAAAGTTTTATTAGTTCTTTGAAATTTTTGTACAATATGTTTTGATCATATTCATCCTCCTCCTCCAACTCTCCTGAACTCTATTTCCCTTCCCTTTCCATCAGACTTTTTATCCTTTGCTTATTAGCCTTTTGAAAGAATATTTTTACAGTGCAATGTTGAGCAAGCCAAGTCTGGGGTTGACAAGATGGTTCACTGGGAGAAAGCACTTGCTCCGAAGACTAATGGCTTGAACTGAGTCCCTGGGAAGGAAGGACCTCATGCCCTCCAGTTCTCGATCATCACCAGGCTGTGATACATGCTGTGATACATACATACATAACTGTGATACTTACATACATAACTGTGATACATACATACATAACTGTGATACATACATACATAACTGTGATACATACATACATAACTGTGATACATACATACATAACTGTGATACATGCACATACATATACTACATCAATAAGCAAATGTGATAAAAATTTAAATAGATTAACAATAATGAATTTTTAATCTCACTTGTAAAATATGGTTTTTCCCTCCAAAACAGGTTAATTGGGTATTTTAATCAAGAACTACCAATAAATACAAATTAAAAAAATATGTGTACCTTTATAACTTACGGTTTGATTCCACAATATGAAAAAAGGAAATGGGTTGAAAGGCAGTGTCTTGTTTTGGACAACCTGATAGAGGTACTGTAACTTTGTCAGAGACATTGACATACATCAGTGAGAGAAGAGAAGCAGAGTGACCAAGTGAAGAGATAAACATTAAAATATTTAAAGATACACCACCTATATTACATACCAGCCTGTATAGACTTTACCCTTTAATCACATGATGGGAAGCAATGGTTTTCTTACTGAATTCATATTTCTTGTCTTTTGAATATCCCTTAGCATTTTAACATTTATATAAAACTGTCTAAATAAAAGTTAAATTGTCCCCTATCATAATGTGAGCCTTGAAATAATAACTGTGAGTGAGCTGAAATTTACCTTTGTGTCAGGAATGTTTATTTAGAAGAGATACAGTCCAATGAAGTGATTTCTGTGTTATGAGTTGGCTTTAATAAAAAGGAATGACTCATTTGGGAATACTGTTCTTAACCTTGCTACCTATTTTATCCCAAAAGTGTTAGTTATTCAAAGGTTCAAATATTATGACATTATTCAAATACCAAAGTATATAAACTTTAAATTATTAACATATTCTGCTTGATGCTCTGAATTTTATATAAAATTTACTAATATAAATCTCCAATATATTCTGAAAGAGTACTGTAAATAGCCTCCAAAATCCTCCAACATCCATTAGCTGGGAACAACTTTTCCCACTTTGTAGATATGCTTTCTTGGTGAGGTGCACCCTAGCGGGCCAGCTGTGGAACCATTAGGACTATAGCTATCATCAAGTTTGTTTTACTCTTGCTCTCTAAAGCTAGAATCTTAATGCTGTGAATCTAACAGCCCTGCTGTGCCCAGATCTTCAGCTGATCACTTGATTTCCTCCAGAAAAATATATATGTATGCATGTATGTTTATATACATTAGTGTATGTACATAAACTTATTCATACATGTATGCTTATGTATGTATCAATGCAATGCACATATATGTAAAGATATTCATGCATGACTATGTACATATATACTATATATTAAAACTAATAAAATACCCTAAGTCCGTGTCAACTGTTTTTAATTGAACAATCATTGTTTTGATAGAAGATTAACATGTCTTATCTCTCCTTTTGGCATTTTCATGTTGTTAAAGTACTAAATAAAACTACAAAGTATTTAAAGAAAGAGATAGACGTGGGCTTAGAAGGGGATGCAGAAAGATTAGGAGGAAAGAAGGTAAGAGATCTGAAAAGGAACATGGAGAGAATAGAAGGAAGGAGGAAGAGTGCAGAAAAGGGTTGAAGAAAGGAAAGCAGAAAGTAAGGAGGAACTCTATATAGCCATGTGTCTGGAAAAGTCTACTGTATGTAGAGTCCTTTAAACCCAGGTGGCCACAAGAGGCCATAGTTTTCAAGGCACTATTCATAATGCTACAAAGAGGGTTCATTATGATGGTATGCTTTTTATTGTCCCCAGCACTAGAGCTGTGTCACCCATCACTTTTCAGCTAATGTCATCATTTAAATGCCTGCTGGTCACTGGAGCCACAGACAGACAAGTCATCTATAGTGGATTCTCTTTCAGTGGATGGAGAAAGGGTCTTGGCCTTGCACTTTGTTCTTTGCTCCTTTTCATTCCTGTTTTATCAAGGAAAGAATGGTTTCTTGTGGAATAACTGTAATTTGAACACTTTGGAACTAGGAAGGTTAATTTTGAAGGTCAGGTTCCTTGTCTTTGGGAGTGACAAACGCAGATACTAGTTGATATATATGCAGGCTATCCCCCAGTCCTCTTAGATGATTGATAGAGATCATAACATGAAAGTACCACAACTGGCTCAACTAAAGCTACAGAAAACTCGTCAGTTCAAGCCTTGCCTCTCTTGAGGTTTAAAAAGGTCTATATGAAGTTTCTTATGTTCCTTTTCCTTCTTTTGTGGTATTTATCCATCAAAAAACCCACTGAAATATGTTCCATCTTCTACTTCATCATCACTGTGATTGCTTCTAGAATCTGCCCTAACAAACCCTGTACTTCTATTTCTTTTGCAACTCTGTTATGCATCAGTTGGCCTCACTGGTACAGCTACAGTCTCAAGCCAGTGTCATGCTACAGTCATCAAGTGAACCCACAGTCATGTCTTTTGCTCCTGACTTTCTAGACTGAAAGGTTGCACGACCATGCAAACTTTGTTTTCTCTATCTCCATCAAGACTTCGACCATTTCCTTATTTCTATGGGGTACTTTCTTTCTACCTTGAAAGCGGCACAATGCAGAAGTTTGTCTTTGTTGTCCTTATGTTCAACAGGCACAGTCATTTCCAAGGGGCTGCCCACCCACACAGTTCACCCTCACACATGCCTTGTTCAGTTCCTTTCCTGACACAACAGGGATGGTCGTTCAAAGAGCTCCCTCTATTGGCCTTGCTCATTAAAACTGACCTGAACTGGAAACTTACAGGAATAGTGACTAGGATGTGTAAAAATACATAAAAATAAAGAACTAATTCTCCATTTGGACTTACTTATTTGCTGCATATGTCTAGTTCCTCTGATTGAGGATATGCAAGGCAAATTATTTTTGAAAAGCACATAAACATGAAAGAACACATAGAGGTGACAAGCGTTTAGGATGGTGATTCAGTTATACAAAATCCTCTACGATTAAGTCTCATCACACTTTTAATTTTGATTAATTTAATATAATGTCGCATTTTGCAAATTGTGGGAAGTATTTATCCGGGGAGTGCAAACCATAGAAAATAAGCTTCCTTAATATCTTCACTGAGAATATACCATTAGGGCGGGGTGGGCACCACTAAGGGGAAGGAGATACTTCAGAGTAAGTAGTATGTATTTTATCTAAGGCATGTAAGGATGTAACAACGGATAAGCAATGGCAACTGCAGGAATGAGCCAGGGAGACTTTTCCATATCTCTGTCCATCCATGTGGTTTAGTCGTAGAGCACCAGAAGTGACACTTAACTGCACCACCGCCACATTATCTCCACCAACACCCGTATCCAGGGCAATGAAAGCCCCTGCTTCAGGCAACAAACTACTTCATTCTGTCCTTTCTCTTTTGCAGTGATTTCTTCTCATCGCTAACCATACTACTGGAGCAGGAATCAGCTAGCTACAGCTAGCAAAAAAAGCTGTGTGTGTTGGGGGGGGGGTCACGTACCCTTATTCTACTTATGTAGTCTGCTTTTTATATATCCTCAAGAATCAGAGCAGAATGTCATTTTATTCAGAGAAAGGCTTAGGGGTCCATTGCTAAAAACTCCTGTCAGGATTTTTCTGTTTGTAATATATTTTGACCTAGCGAGCTTTTTATCACTGCCTCAGTAACCTTCACCTTCTCAGTCAGCAGGAGCCAACTGCTTTCCTTCAGGTGCCATTCTGACAGGCACAACAGACAGCCCTCAGCTGCCTATCACAGATTTATCCAGACTTCCTTGGAGTGAGGAAGCTTTCTGGGGCTATTTACTCTTAGCTGTAGAGGTTTTCCCTCGCTTCAAAGATCGAGCTGCTATTTCCTGCAGTCAGAAATAGGCTGGAAGAGCACATTGAAGCATGGCAATCAGATTCCTTCATCCTGGCATTAGTGACACGGATGAGGTTGTTCTCAACTTATACACTGCAGTTCAGCAATATCTGTATATTAATGTAGTTGAAACTGGTTCAGAAGTAAGGATTAGGTTTCAAATATCAGCTCCTAACTATGCATGAATTTGATTTAGAACAGTCTGTTCTAGTTGTGCAGAACCACTGCAATAAACAGGCCATTCATAAAGCACAAAATGTGTGTTCATTGTGGCCACATATTTTTCTTAAAACCTTTAAAATTATACCATGAAGAATTTGGGCATGAATCCATTTCAAACCCTGGTGCTGTCTCAGGGGTGGCCAACATAATGATATGTGCCAAAATGCCATGTGGGTTAATTTTATGACCTTTTTCCCCCACCTCGTTTTTTTTTATTTATTTGCTTCATATACAAAAATCTCACAACGTGATAGTCCCATCCACGCCTTCAGACTTCAAAAAAAAAAACACAACTTTTTTTTGTATAACAAAATGAAAGTCATTACTTAGGCATGAGCTTACAAGCCCCCAATTCACATCTTATCTTTCTATAAAATCTGATATTGGATTCTTGATACTCTTTTTATAAGGTCACCAATCTCTATGATATAAGTTTTGAAACACTCCATTGTCTCAGGTTATAAAAGGTCAAGTAAAAGAATATTAACTGACAAATTAATATTATGTGAAATGAGAAAGGATAACCATAATATTTACTGCACTTACAATGTGCCAACACTAAAGAAAGACTTCATATATTAATCTCATTTAATTCTTTAGGGGGCTTATGAGGTCCATAATGATATTTTGGTGCTATACCCTCAGTAGTTAATGTAAATAAGTTTAAATATCCTGCCACAATGGAACAGATCCCAGCCATGAACTTGGACAACTTAATCTCAGATTTTACGTTTTAAAGCACTTTTCTATGTGACAACCTTTAATAATTCACCAAATTATTTACCTTTTCTATTGTTCTATTTATTCAGAACTTGAAAGAAAATAGAAATACTAATTATAGCATCATTTACAACAAAAGACTTTAGTTTTGAAATCAGCTTATAGCATTAAATATACAATGAATTTCCCCCACCGGAACTGTTTACATAACTAGAGTTCATAAACTCCATTTGGTTGTGTCATTCTCAAGGATTTATACTCAGAAGAGCTCTCTTAAATAGATATTAGATTATTTGCATATGTTGGCCACTGAGGACTTTAACATCTTCTTGTTCAAGACAAAGGGCTACACATATGCTAAGACAGATTAAAACAAACTATCACTTATTTTACTGATCACCGAACAGACTTATATAGCAAGGTCAGAGGAGATCTCAAAATTTAAAAAAAAAAAAGGAAGACATTTACTTCTAGTAACATAAGGCATCCTGTTTGCAAGGATTGCATTCCGCAGTTCCTTGTATCCCTCATGGGGCTTTCTGCACACTTCTTTATTTTTCAATGTTCTAGAAATATACAATAGTGAGTGTAGCCTCTTGGGGACTATTCAGCTTCAATCCATTAAGCAAGGACATTTTTATCATACTGTTTATGTCCTTGGTCTCTGCATCTCTTACTCCCCACCCAACTAGCAAAGGCATGCAAGTAGAAAAGAATACAAAGCATCCCATACCTTCTCACCTTTAAAGACAGAATTTTTTCTCACTCAGTGTTTTACTCCTGAATATAGACAGACTCGAGTAATATCTTTACCCGTACTACTAACTATCCAATTTTGCCTGTGTTGTCCCTAAGTGCAGAGGGCTGCTGTGTAGTCTACCTCTGGGCAAAGAGATGTAGTGAAATAAATCCTACTGGTGGAGATGAGTAGAGTTTATACTGCAAGGAGATACAGATAAGGGATGCCGATTCTTGCACACAGAGGATTCTGGAGTACAAAAGAAGTTAAATTTGCCAGGGAGAATATTGCAAGAAGTCCAGAATCACCAGAGATAGTAACCTTGGAGTACATGTTAAAGAATTGGTTTAAAGATTTTTGAGACAGGGCCAAGGGAGAGAAAGAGGCACTTACACTAAGAAAATAGTCCAGCCTATTTGAAAGCACCAAATGAGAGTATAAGGTGAAGCGGGAGGATTTGAAGGTTGAAATAGGATATCCATAATCAAGTGACAGGAAAGGGAGCTGGAAACCAGGCCTGGATCTAACTTAGAGGAGCTGTAAGTGCCTTTCCCAGAGGCAGGACGTGTATATGAGGATCCGGTGAAGACTTAAACTGAGGAGCGAAGAATGTTGGTTATGTTACCACGATGGAGGTCAAAATAACCGTACTTTAAAAAAATGCCAAAGTGTAGTTCTATCTCACCCAACAACTGAAAAATAACCAATCTTATGCTTATGAGGGTACAGCATGTTGGAGTCTCAGACATTTTCTGACTGGTTTTCCTGCTTGCTCATTAGCCTAAAATTATTGCTACAGAATCCACCATTTGCATGCCAGTCTGCACAAAAGAAAGGATTGAGATCATAGCCAGTGGCACGGAGTCTTTGACTCATTAGTTATTTGCATATTTGTATATCCTTTTAAAAAAATCTTCCCACGATGACACAGAAAATCAAGAGAAACAGAGACATGTACTATTCAGCTACAGCCTGCTACATCAAAGAAAGAAAAACAGATGGCAATACTTTGCTTCCAAAATAATGCCATTAGTTTAACAAAATGTTGAAAATACTCCTTTAAAAACTGAAGAGAGGAGAAGGAGTTCAATTGGGAGAGTATCAAGCAGGCTGGACGGGGGTCGGGGAGCCACACTTAAGCAGGGACTTCAGAAATAGTGAACTAGGAAGACTTTGCTGTAAGCCATACATCAGAAAATCCCAGAAGCTGGCATATCCAGTATTGAGGCAGCGATCGCCCAGAGCATGGCTTTCTGCCTGCGTTATTAAATTGCTCCGCTGAGCAACAGCAGCCTAAGAGCCTCTTCAGGCAATCCTCTTTTGTGATCCAACATTAACTCATGCTCTCTTCTGGTCACTGTAAACCCAGTTGCTGCCCCTTTTGCTCAGCATCATAGTGCCTCCCTGAGCCCAAGGCAGTGCACAGGGCTCAGGCGCGCTTGATGAGTGTGTGGAAAAGAGGCCAGTGATTAGCAGTGGGCTCTTCATGCTCTATTGCTCCTGAGGCACTTCAGTCTACAGAATAATTCTAGCCAAACTGTCATAAACATGTTTTTTTATTTTTCAGACTGGCTGATATAGTACACTGTGAATTATGCACTCATAAAGCCATTTGTTCATGTTCTTTAGTATACAGAGGGAAAAGCATAACCTTCACCCAGCTGTCTGATGATTCCCAAGATCCAAATTAGGCACATACATTCATGTTTCACTGCTGATGGTCTTTGGCCACAAGTCAAGAATTCTTTCACCCACTACGTAGACTTGAAAAGAAGACTGAAGAATACAATCTTATTAAAACTGTTTAATACTTTCGCATGCTTTTTAAAAGTAGAGCTGGTGTATAATTTAACCAGTGTACTTGCACTTATTTTTAAGTGAATGATTATGTCAGTAGTAAGGTTGATCTCCAAACATCTACTAAGTACATTGAGAAGGTATCATTCACAATTCCCACCCAAACTACATTAAGTAGTGTTTCATTTCAAAAAACTATTCATATTTTCACTATTTTTAATCAAAAAATGAAATAATTTGGCTCACAGGATATTTCTATTTCCAATCCTCTGTGATAACTATTCTCTGTGATTATAATATCCTTTTCCCCTTCCTGTCTAGCTCCGGAAGTAATCTATGATCATTAGAGGTCAACACTGTCATCTCATATTTGTCTCAGTCAAACTGAATGAGCACATGGATTGGAAGTATCATGGGTAAACTCCAGTTCCTCAAGTCTCTTCTTTCTATGATATTACAGAACTCTGAATGCTGCTTCATTTTTTCAAGATTTCATCACCCTCAAAGATGCATGATTTCTTAGATACTTTAGAATTTAATGTTCCAGTATCTAGCCATGACTTCCTATTTAATAGCATCTTCCCTTATTTTGGCAGCAAAATAGATTAATATTAAGCTAATCTTACCTTAGTAGCATTTAAAAAATGAATGACCATTGAGTGTCTGGCACACAAGAGATAAGAATGAGATCCATGTTACAACTGAGTCTGTGGCCTCTAATTTTAGTTCATGCTTCCCTCACAATAATTCTGAATGTCTCTACTCCTAAACCAATCCCATGGTGTCTATCTGAACTGGCATCTCTACAGGAGAAACTCACAGAGCCACACATATTGCTGTCAAGAAAACCGTATCTCCATTTCATTACAGACTCCTAAGCCAAGGTCGCTCAGCAGTCAGGTTGCGTATCCCATCCATATTCATCCCATGTAGTGTTACACAACAGTATAACTGAAGCTGCTACCAAGTACTTCAGCTCTATGAACTGTTTTCCACAAGATCATGTTTTGAACATTTCCCCCACCCCCCGGTTTGTGATACTAATTTGGAAGTTGTGGTGGCATTATGAGGCTGTCACAAACATTCCACTAGGAACCTTTGAAGGTTATACCTGTTCCCAACTCTAGCCTCTGTTCTCTACTTCTGGTTCTTAACCTCCATGACCATATTCCTACCACCATTGACCAAGTTGTTCCATATTTTCTTTCTTATCATTATTTACTATGATCCTTTGAAACCACAGACTAAAATAAATCCCTTCTCCTCCATTTGTTTGTCAAGTTCTTGAAATGAGGACGTAGTTAAGACATTCCCCTGTGTTTCAGTGAATGAACTAGTCCCTCCCATTGTCATTCCTCTGGTATTAGAAATGATCAAATAAATATCAAATCCAGTTTATATGTTTTTAACGATTTCATTAATTCTGTCATAAGCTTTACCCCATTTTTATTTGTCATACTACTCTCTTTTCCTCACACTTCTCATTCATGAACTAAAAAGATAATTATTTATTGGTAATAAACTAAAATAGTTAATTTTGACTATCAACTTGATTGAGTTGAGAGATATTTAGGTGTCTAGGCATGTCACTGAAGATGGTACAAGAATGATCACCACAATGATTGAGGAAGAAAGAAGATTCCAGAATGTAACCGTCACTTTCAATAGGCTGACTGATGGGGCAGATAAGGAAATACGTAGCAGAAGAGAAAGACACACAGCACATGAGAGGTACAAATCTTTTCAGTTGAATGTGTCTGTTGCTTATTCAGTCACTGTAAACAGCAGATGGAAGTCTTCATTCTTTCAGTATGGATATATACAATGATTTGTCAGAAAGCTTCTAAACTCAGTCTAGGAAGGAATCATCACCCCCTCTATGTTCAAAGACTCCTAACTTTCTCAACTGGGCAGCTAGGTTATCTGGCACCTCAGCATGGCTGTGGCCTTTGTTAGACTATGTGAAAGCCTATTATATTACTTACACATCTTGCTAAAATTGTGAAATTGTCTCAGAAACTCTATAAGGCAATGTTATTGAAATAAAAAGAACAGAACCTGCAAAGTATTCTGGTAAGAGAAGGGTTAAATGAATAGCTAAAGATCTTAGTTAGATTGTTTAACACAATTTAGGGAATGAGAAGTCAATTTTTTTTAAAAAGCTGCAGATATTTATTTAAGAAACTTAAGTTGTATCTTTCAAATCCAAGTGTTTAGTAGAACTCTTTCTTCTAGGGAATTCTTTTTTTTCTATTATGACTTTCAAATAATTAGATAATTCATATCCAAATTATCATGTTTATACTCCTACTAATTAAACTGCTAATGCGATATAAAACGTCTTCACAGAAACATCTGAAATAATATTCGTGCAAATATCTAAGAACCTGAATTAGTCAAGTTGACACATAAAATTAACTGTCACAGAACAAAGATTTATCAGCTTTGCAATAGAGCATGTTTCATTCAGCCATATTTAATCTCCAGAGAGACAATAATAGGGTTTGTCTTTCTGTCTAACATTTACCACTATCTGAATACAAGAAAACATGTATTGTATTCTCTCAAGGGTGACACAAATGCCTTGCATGATGATTTCTCCTCTCATTCATAAATTACACATAATTTAAATACTATTATGAAAGTGAAATATATATGTGTGTGTGTGTGTGTGTGTGTGTGTGTGTAATGCAACCTAGTATTTACTGTGGACATGCATGCCTTTATGGTGTTGTAAAAGAAATAGTTGAATACTGCAGTCATCATGTCTATAATTAACCATCTAGTCACAGGTAATGTTAATAACTATCTTAAACTACCATTTATTTGCCGCTTACTGCTTGTGATTCAAGCCTATTAAAGTGATTTGAAATTTATTCCTCAAATAAAATGTAAAAGTGACTTAAGTATTGTTACTTAAAATATAAAAGTAAATATAAACAATGTAAAAGGTCATGTATTTTTGAAAGAAATTTGACTTAAAATTCAATATCTAGGGAGCTAACTGGTCCTTTGTCTGAAGCCTCTATGGAAAGCATGGAGCCTAAGGAATGTTTCCAACATCTCATAAGAGTTTAAATGTAATCAGCTTTAAAATATAAAGCAAAATAAAAATAAGAGTCAGTTTCATAAACTATGAAAAAGGAATGAACTTAATCTCAAAGTGTTTGTGAAATATCAAACCATTAGGTCATTTGCACTAGGTAATCTAATTTTTCATAAATGAAACTATTGTATAGCCATAGGGGAAGGGTGTATTGACATACTAACTTTTACTCTGAGTAAATTTAATTCTAAAGGTCACATTCTCTACATATTTCTTCCAAACCAAACAGAGACTTTTATGAACCTAAGCAAATAAACAGACCCTCTGATGTGAGCAAAAATAATCTGTACACTGAGGTTTAACCAAAGGGTGTGCACAGTATATACCTATAAATACAGAGTTAGGAGTAAGAAATCCAAAATGAAAGAAGTATCTTGTGACTGGAAAAATAACTTGTGTGAAGACTTACACAGAGACACTTTAGATGTTCTTAAATTCTCTGTACTTTGCCTGGAGCATTGGCTACAAATATTTTCCATTCAGCCTCAAAAATGTATGAGTGTTTGTACGTGAAGTGTCCAGACATAAACAAATTAGAAGAAGAGGATAAGAGACCAGCTAATAAACCCACCCTATTCCCTTCCCCTTCATTGGTGCAGTTAAACCTAAAATCACCAACACCTAAAAGCCTCTTCATTCTGCTCACTTCATGAGAGGTAATGACACACAGCAAAAGGAAGCCTGGTGAAGACCGCGCAGCCATCACTGCCAGAAGGTAATTGAAATCAGGTCACCAAAATTGTGAGCCCAATACTTCATTCTCACATGAACACTTGTGCATTATGAAAAATGCAGAAAGAGAAAGCCCCAAAGCTCACTGAATGAACATCAACAGCTGTTCTCCAGGCATTAGTTTAATGAGAAAATGTTACATTTCATAGAAAGGCTCCTTTCAAATTTCATATAACATTTCCAAAAACATGGCCTTCAGGCTCTCTTCTTTCTCTCTCAACAGGATGAAATCTGTCTTCTGAGCCTTCCAGAAAGTGAGCTCTGTCCCACTCTACCTAGGGAACTATCAAGGTTCTTACAAACAAGCAGGCAACTTACTAATCTGAAGCCAGATTTTACGTGTTCTTTCTAGGAATTAGATGTAGATGAGCAAGGAATTAGATGTAGATATGCAAGTGTTAAATTAGGCATTCTATGGTCTTTCAAAGAAATCAGGATTAAAATTGCATATATGTCACACTGAGCCACAGGCTTCACCTACAATTTTCAGTATGTTCTGAATCTAGACTTCCTGAGGAAGTCTTCTCTCATAGAATCTTTGCATGAGGCAATTCTTAAAAAATAAACATAGATGATAGATGTATTGATAGATAGATGATAGATGATAGATGGATACGTACATTCATACATACATACATACATACATACACACACACATACATACATACATACATACATACATCTAATCTCTCCCCCCACTCTCATTTTCCAGCCACTCATCCTGTTTCCCTTTAGAAAAGGACAGCCTCCCATAGATATCAATCAAACATGACGTTTTAAGTTGCAATAAGACTAGGTACCTCCCCCCTTGCCTCATTAAGGTTGGGTAAGCTACTCTGTGGGAGGAAAAAGAGTCCAGACAAAAGATTCAGACACAGCACCCCTCCCCCAACCCACTCCCTCTGTTAGGTGTCCCACAGGAAGACTAAGCAACACAATTGTAACATATATGCAGAGAGCCTAGGTCAAACCCATGCAAGCTCTCTGGTTGATAGCTCAGTCTCTATGAGCCCCTATGAACCAGCTTAGTTGATTCTGTGGATTTTCTTATGGTGTTCTTTGACTCCTCTGGTTCCTGAAATATTTTCTCTTCCTACCTGTATTCCACAGAATTCCCCAAGCTCTGCCTAATGCTTAACTGTGCTTTCTGTACCTGTTTCCATTAGTTGCTGGATGAAACTTCACTAATGGCAATTATGCTAGGTTCCTGTCTACAACTGTAACAGAATATTGTTAGGAATCGTTTCATTTACTTTTTCTTTTCTTTTCCTTTCTTTTCTTGGGTAGTTTGGTTCTATCCTAAGTGTCTGGGCTATGCAGCATCTGATTCCTGGACCTCCAGGTAGTGTCAGGAGTGGGCTTCCTCTCGTGGTATGGGCCTCAAGCTGGATAGGTCATTGGTTGTCCACTCCCACAATTTCTGTGCCACTTTTACCTCAGCACATCCTAGAGACAGGACAAAGGATAGGTTGAAGGTTCTGATGCCGAGTTAGTGTCTCAATCCCTCCACTGGAAGTCTTGTCTGGTTAAAGGAGATGGTCAGTTCAGGCTCCGTATCCCCTATTACTAGGAGTCTTAGCCACCCTTGAAGATTGCTGCTAGCTTGCATTATACTAGGTTTCGACCTCACCCCAAAGTGGTTCCATCTCTAAATCTCTTCCTCCATCTTTCCCAACCTCATGTTCCCATCCCCATCTGGCCCCAGTACACCATTGATACCTATTCTATTTTCCATCCCCTGAGAGATTAATTTCTTCCCTGTTGAGCCCCCCTTTTACTTAGTCTCTCTGGGTCTGTGGTTTATAGCATGGTTAACCTCTCCTTTACAGCTAATAACCACTTATAAGTGAATATATAATAATTTTGTCTTTATGGGAATAAATTACTCAGGATAATTTTTTCTAGCTCTATACATTTGCCTGCAAATTTTATGATGTTATATTTTTAACATCTGAGTAAAACTTCATTGTGTAAATATACCTTATTTTCTTTTTTTAATTGATTGTTTTATTTATTTACATGCCAGACATCGCCACCCCTCCTGTTCCCCTCTCTCACAGTTCTTCATCTCATTCCCCATCCCCTTCGCCTCTAAGAGGGTGTCCTCCCTCCTTCCAGGGGGATCCCCCTTCCTTGAATCATCAAGTCTCTACAGGATTATCCTGTCCAACTGAGGATAGGAAAGGCAGTCCTCTGCTACATATGTGCCAGGAGCCGTGGACCAGTCCATGTATACTCTTTGGTTGGAGGCTTAGTCTCTGGGAGATCCTAGGGATCCAGCTTAGTTGAGACGTTTGGTCTTCCTATGAGGTTGCAATCCCCTTCAGCTCCTTCAATCCTTCCCCTAACTCTTCTATAGGGGTCCTGGACCTCAGAAGAATGGTTGGCTATATCTCCATCTGTCTTAGCCAACCGCTGGTAGGACTTAAACATTATTCAATTAAGGGACATCTAGGTTGTTCAGCAAATATTCTTGGAGTGAGATGGATTATTCTTCAGGTTTAAGCATAGTAGTAGCATAGCTGAGTCTTGAAGTAGATTGAGTCTCAATTTTCTGAGAAACTGCCATATTGATTTCAAAAGTGACTATACAAGTTTGCACTCTCACCAGCAATGGAAGAGTCGTCTCCTTTGTCTACATCCTAACCAGCAGGAGCTGACACTTGTATTATTAATCTTAGCCATTCTGACAGGTGTAAGATGGAATCTCAGAGTCATTTTAATTTACATTTCCCTGATGGCTAAGCATGTTGAACATTTACTTCTCAGCCAGTTGAGATTCCTCATAGAGAATTTTCTATTTAGATATGCACCCCACTTTTAATTGGATTATTTAGTTTGTTGATGTCTAGTTTGTTGTTGTTGTTTTTAGTTCTTCATATATTTTAGAAAATATGCCTCTGTCAGATATGGAATTGATAAAGATCTTTTCTCATTTTCTAGGCTGCCATTTTGTCCTATTGAAGATATCCTTTGTCTTATAGAAGCATTTCAGTTTCATGAGGTTCCGTTTATGAATTATTGATCTCAATGCCTGTGCCACTGGTTTCCTGCTGAGAAAGTTGTTTTCGGTGCCAAGATGTTCAAGGCTATTCCCCACTTTCTATTCTACCAGGTTCAATGTATCTGATTTTATGTTGAAGTCTTTGATCCATTTAAATTTTGTGCAGGATGATAAATATGAAACTATTTGGACTGTTCTACATGCAGATATCCAGATGGACCAGCACCATATACTGAAAATACTTTTTTTCTATTGTATAATTCTGACTTTATCAAAAATCAGATGTTCATAGTTGTATGGAATTACATTTGGGTCTCATTCAATTCTATTGATTACCTGTTTGTTTTTAATGCCAGTACCCTGTGGTTTTTATTACTATTGCTCTGTAGTACAGGGATGGTGATATCTCCAAAAGTTTTTAGTTTTTTTGTTTTGTTTTGTTTGTTTTTTGGTTTTTTTTAATGTTCAGGATCATTTTAGCTATTCTGTTTTTGTTGTGGTTGTTGTTGTTTCATATAAAGTTGAATATTGTATTTTCAAGGTCTGTTAAGAATTGTGTTAAAATTTTGTTGGAGATTTCAGTGAATCTGTAGATTGCTTTTTGATAAGATGGACATTTTTACTATGTTAATCCTACCACTCTATAAGCATGGGAGATCTTTCTGTCTTCTGATATCTTCTTCAATTTCTTTCTTCAGAGATTGGAAGTTCTTATAATACAGAACCTTCACTTTCTTAGTTAGAGTTACTCCAAGATATTTTATATTGTTGGTAGCTATTGTTAGTGATTTCTTTCTCAGCCCATTTCTTGATTGTGTATAGAAGACTACTGGTTTTAGAGTTAATCCCATATCTAGCCACTTCCCTGAAGTTGTTTATCAGCTATAGGAATTCTCTGGTATTACTTTGGGGTTACTTATGTATACTATCATAACATCTGTGAATAGCAATACTTTGACTTCTTCCTGTACAATTTGTATACCCTTGATCTCCTTTGGTTGTCTTATTTCACTTGCAAAATTTCAAGTATTATATTGAATAGATAAGGTGAAAGTGTAGAGCCTTGTCTTTTTTTCTGATCTTAGTGGAATTGCTTTCAGTTTCTCTCTATTTAGTTGGATCTTGACTATCAACTTGCTCTAAATTGTCTTTCATTATGTTTAGGTATGTTAATTTTATCTGTGATCTCTTAAACACTTTATCCTGAAGGGATTTTGGATTTTGTGAAAGGCTTTTCAGCATCTGATGAGATGGACATCTTGGGTTTTTTTTTCTTTCAGTTTCTTTATAGGTTGATTAAGTTGGTAAATTTTCCTATGTTGAACCATCCCTGTATTGCAGGGATGAAGCCTACTTGATCATGGTGAATAATCTTTTTGATGTGTTCTTGGATTTGGTTTGTGAAAATTCTATTGAGTACATTTGCATCAGGGAAATTGTCCTGAAATTCTTTTTCTTGTTAAATCTTTGTGTGGTTTGGGTAAAAATGACTATGGCCTCATAAAATGAATTTGGCAGAGTTTCTGTTTCTATTTTGTGGAATAATTTTAGGAGTATTTGTATTAGCTCTCCTTTGAAAGTTTGGTAGCATTCTCCACTAAAAATGATCTGGCCTTTGTTTTAGTTGGTGTTTTTAATGACTGTTTATGTTTCCTTAGGGATTATAACTTTAAATTGCTTATCTGGTCTTGATTTAACTTTAGTAAGTAGTATCTATCAAGAAAAGTGTTCATTTCTTTTAGGTTTTCCTATTTTATAGAGTACAGGTTGTTGAAATATAACTTTATTATTCTGTGGGTTTCCTCAGTGTTTGGTTTTTGTATACCATTTTGGTTTTGATTTTGTTAATTTGGATATTCTCTCTCTGCCTTTTACTTAGTTTGGCTAAGGGTTTGTCTATCTTGTTGATTTTTCTCAAAGAACCAGCTCTTTGTTTCACTGAATTTTTGTATTTGCTCTCTTTCTTTCTATTTTATTGTTTTCTACCCTTAGTTTGATTGTTTCCTGCTGTTTGCTCCTACTCTGTATGTTTGCTTAGTTTTCTTCTATAGCTTTCAGGTATACTGTTTAATTTGCTATTATGAGATATCTCTAATTTCTTTATGACTTCACTTGATGTTATCAACTCTCCTCTTAGCACTGCTTCAGTTGCATCCCAGAAGTTTGGGTATGTTGTACATTCATTTTCATTGAGTCCTAGGAAGTCATTAATTTTTCTTTATTTCTGCCTTGACACAGTAGTCATTCAATAGAGATTTGTTCAGTTTCCAAGAGATTGTAGACTTTCTGTTTTTTTCTGTTGTTGTTGAAATCCAGTTTTAATCTGTGGTATTCTAATAGGATTCCAGAGGTTATTTAAATTTTCTTGTATCTGTTGAAACTTTCTTTGTGACCAAGTATATGGTCAATTTTGGAGAAAGTTCTTTGAAGAGGTACGAAGAAAACATATTCCTTTGTATTTGTCTGCAATGTTCTGTGATATCTTTAGTTCCTTTTGCTTAATAACATCAGTTAGCTCCATTATTTCTCTGTTTAATTTCTGTATGGATGACTTGTCCATTGTTGAGAGTGGGGTATTGAAGTCTGTCGATATTAATGTGTGGAGTTCAATGTGTGGTCTAAGCTTTAGTAAAGTTTCTTTCATAAATGTGTAACCTGTCTTTGGGAAGTGATGTACAGAATTGAGATGTTATCTTGGTGTATTTTTCTTTTGATGAATGCTAGGTGTCCTTCCCTATTTCTTTTGATTAACTTTTATTAGATGTCTATTTTGTTCAATATTAGTATGGCTGCACCAGATTTCTACTTGGGTCAATTTTCGTGGGAAAAGACTTTTTCCAATCTTTACTTTGAGGCAACGTCTGTCTTTAAAGTTTCTTGTATGAAGCAGGAGTCTAGATTCTGTTTTCAGATCCATTCTGTTAGTGTGTGTGTGTGTGTGTGTGTGTTTTAGAAGACTTTTCCATATATTTTTAATTAATTTATTCTTTCATCCTGAACACAGTTTCACCTCCTTCTTCTCCTTGAAGTCCCTTGTCCCTCCCCACTCCCCGTCTTCTCCTTCTCCATTCTCTTCAGAAAAGACTTCTAAGGGATAGCAACCAAATATGACATATCAAACTGTAATAAGACTAGATACTTCCTCTGATATTAAGACTGGGCAAGGCAATCCAGTATGAGGACAGATATCACAAAAGCAGGTAAATGTGTCCAAAAGAGCCCCAGCTTGCTCTATTGGGAGTCCCACAGAAATAGCAAGCTACACAAACCATAACAAAGATGAAGAGAGCCTAGGGTAAACTTATTCAGGTTCCCTGATTGTCAGTTCAGTCTCTGTGAACCCAGGTTAGTTGACACTGTGGGTTTTCTTGTGGTATCCTTGACCCTTCTGTCTCCTTCAATCTTTCCTGCCCTTCTGCAAGATTTACTGAGTTCTCCCTAAAGTTTGGCTGTGGGTCCCTGTATCCATTTCTATCAGTTGCAGAACATCTCTTAGTATGACTGTGCCAGGCTTCTGTCTAAGAGTATAGCAGTATATCATTAGCAACTCTTTCTTTCTTTCTTTCTTTCTTTCTTTCTTTCTTTCTTTCTTCCTTCCTTCCTTCCTTCCTTCCTTTCTTTCTTTCTTTCTTTCTTTCTTTCTTTTTTATCTCTGGGATTATTTGTTTCTACACTAGATCTCTAGGGCATCTAGCCTCTAATTTCTGGTTGTCCAGGTAGTAAAAGAGTGGATTCCCCCTGATTGCATAGGTCTCAGGACAGACCAATCATTGTTTGGCCACTCGCACAATTTCTGTGCCACTATTACAAAAGAATTCCTTGCTATCAGGACAACTTGTTGGACAACTTTTTGATCAAAGGTCTTGTGGTTGTGTTGATGTCCCAATCCTTCTAATGGAAGTCTTATCTGGTTATAGGAAATTAGACTGTGTGTTTTTATTGAGGAGTGGAGTCCATTGATGAGCAATGATTTCTATTCCTTTGATGTTGTTGATGGTAGTCTGTATATGTGTTGGGAGCCGACTCTTAGCCGAAAGTGGCTATCATCTTTACAGCC
>NW_021621185.1:12189328-12229098 GCF_004785775.1 Grammomys surdaster
CAAAGTAACAGAACCTGACGGCCGTTACAAAAGAAACGGCAGTTACATATATGTGTGTGTGTTTCCATTCTTTTTGTTTTGTTCATTTGAGATGATTTATTTCCCCTGGGTTTAGTTTATCTCTTTGAGTTAGAGTTTTTCTTCAAGTACCTCTGTAGGGCTAGAGCTGTGAACAGATACTGTTTAAATTTGATGTTGGCATGGAATATCGTGGTTTATCCATCTATGATGATGGAAAGCTTTGCTAGGTGTGCTAGTCTAGGCTGGCATCTGTGGTCTGTTTGAGACTGCAAGACATCTGTCAAGGCCCTTTTGGTTTTTAGAGTCTCTGTCAAGAAGTCAGATATAAATTATAGGTCTGTCCTCATATGTTACTTGGGCCTTTTCTATTGCAGTTTTTTAACACTGTTTCTTTGTTCTGAATGTCTAGTGCTTCCATTATCATGTGGCAGGTGGGGCTTTTTACTCTGGTACAATCTATTTAATGTTCTGTAAGGTTCCTATGCCTTTATAGGCATGTCTTTAATTAAGTTAGAAGAAATTTTCTTCTGTGACTTTGTTGAAAATATTTGCTGGGCCTTTGAGTGGGGAATCTTCTCCTTCTAATCTTATTATTTCAAGGTTTGGTCTTTTCTTTTTTTTAAATTTTTATTGGATGTTTTATTTACATTTCCCATGCTGTCCCCTTACCCCATCCCCCACCCACCCAGGAACCCCCAATCCCCTCACCCCTCCTCTTTCTTCTCTGTGGATGTAACCTCTATCTACCCCCCCCACTCCCACCTCCCCACCCTCAAAATTCCCACCCCCTGGGGCATCCAGCCTTCATGAGGTCAAAGTTCTCTTCTTCCACCTATGCCCAGCAGGGCCCTCCGCTCTTACATATTCAACTGAAGCACTGGATCCCTCCCTAAGTGCTCCCAGGCTGGTGGTTTAGACCCTGGGAACTATGGTTGGTTGGTATTGTTGCTCTCCTCATGGTGCTGCAAATCCTTTCAGCTCTCCTTCAGTCTTCACTCTAACTCCTCTATTGAGAATCCCATGATCAGTTCAATGGCTAGTTGTGAGCATCTGCCTCTGAATATGTCAGACTCTTGAAGACCTCTGAGGAGATATCCATATCAGGCTCTTATCAGCATGCACTTCCTGACTTCCACATCAGCCTCTACCTTTGGTGATTGCACATGGGATAGATACTCAGGTGGAGTGGTCTTGAAACGGCCCCTCCTTCAATTTCTGTCCCTCTCTTTGTCTCCATATTTGCTCCCTTGAGTATTTTGTTGCTCCTTCTAAGAAGGACCGAATCACCCCCACTTGGTCTCCTAGGAACAACCACTACCAGAACTTCATGGAGAAAACTATTTCACATATTATTTATAATACTTTACTATGAATTTTAGTGGCTTAAGTAAAATGATATTTTTCTCTAAGATGTTTAAACTTATTTTTCGCTTTTATTTTCTCCAATCTACTTAACATTCTTTCATATGAATTTTTCATGTTCACCTAGAAAAAAATGCCTTGTTTTCATTTAAGATTTTAGATAACTGTCCTTTTATATTAACTGAAGCAAAACCATGCTGTTTACTATAGAAAAATGACTTTTTAACATTTCTCAACACAGCACTTGAGTAGATCAATGACAAAGGGCGATTAGCTGTTTGGTAAACTGGGGATCCGGGTTACTGGATGGTCTGCATGGTCATAAAGGACAAACTCACCATAAGCAGTAGTTATTAATGACTTTCCTCATTTGCCACTGCAATGTCTCCTGCTAGGCATAAATGGCCTTGGTTATTGAAACACAAAGCAATGGTATTCCTGTCAATTATGTGATGTCAGCAAAAACTGAATTACAATCCTTAATGTCAAAGACTTTACAGTATATTTATTCTCTAATCATAAAACCCAAAATATATGTTAAAAAAAACACACTGGTAGATCAATCTTACTGCATAATTAAGTATTTGCCTTCATCATTTATATGACTGTTAATAATGAAGGCAGAAATGTGTATATGAAACCATACATACCATGCATGAAATCATAAAATCATATATACCCTATGTATGTTCTCTCCTAATCAGAAGTCTTTCCTTCTACATCAATATTTTTATGACCACTGAGAAAAGTATTAATTATAGTGACAATGCTCCAATTTAATAAGCTTGATGACTTATAAAAGGCTGGTTAAAATTTGTTGGGTTTTCAGGTTACAGCACTAAGACCCCCCCTTTCTCATTACTTTTCATTTTTCAATAAAATCATTTACTTAATGAGAGGAAATAACATAACACTATAATGAGCTGACTAAGGCTTCCTACAGAGCAAGCAACCTCAGTTTGAATAAAATAAGGTAAAAATTCTCTCTCGTTCGCTCTGTCTCAGTCTCTGTCTCTCTGTCTGTATCTCTCCATATATATATATGTGTGTGTGTGTGTGTGTGTGTGTGTGTTCTTTCTAAATCATAAGTCAGTATTATTTTATATAATGTATATATATTTATATAATGAGCTAGCATATATATGTCTGTTTACTAGTTAGTATTTATACCTCTGGGTTTTAAGAAGGTGGCAAGAAACATCAATGGAGTATTCCTTAAAGAATTATTTTTTTATTTAGATTATTGCTATGGACATTGTGAATGAAATTGAAACACTAATTGCTATTATACAAATGATCTTTCATGTTGTTGAAGTTGTAAAATGATATAGTATGTCTATTTACATTTTCATTATCTTTGATTAATATCCAATTACATAATACACTTCATCTCTACTGTGAAATGATTTATATACAAAGATATTGTATAAGACCATGACTCTTCCTCCCTGACTAGGGTCAGTAAAGTGTATTTCCTGTATATTCAGGAAATATTTAGCAAGCAATAACTACATGCTAAGCAATGTAAGTATTACAAAGAAAGTAAAATGTACTTAATGCCCTGAAGGAATGAACACCTAGCTACAGAACTGACTACTTAATTTTTAGACCCTGTGTCAAATGATATTCAGAGCCAATGTTTTGAAACCTATTAAGAGCCTAAGGCTCAGAAATAAATTTTATGGTCCTGGACCGAAGGTCCTGGGTGACAATTTGGGTTTCTTATCAATATTCAGAAATGCCATAGAAACAGGAGTGCTTTTAAAAAGCAAAACCAAATAGCTTATGGAAAGGAAGCCTTAAGAACATCTTCTAAGTATAAAGCACTGAGCAATTAAAGATTAAAATAAATGTCAATGCATTTAAAAAGTTAAAATAAATGAGGTTGATCTCCTAATAATTTCAAGAAGCAAGTTTACAAATGTCAGGTCCCCGGTGTTTTGTTTTCTTTAGCAGAGAAAGCAAATACATGTCAAAAGAGGAAGCATAATTTTTAGCTGAAGTGAGTACAAAATACTTTCTGGAATAACTCTTTTTGTTTGATTTTTCCAGACGACAATCTTAACATTCTATGAAGGAGTATTGGGTGCTAAAACAGTGGTGTGGCACTCTTGTGTTTTAAGATGGACTGTCATGGAGACACAGAGCAGTAGGTAATACCTTACAGCTCAGGCAGGAGGACTGGAGGTCAAACCCCTAACAGCCACAGAAATGCCAGGCTAATGCCTAACTCTAATTCCAGTGAAGTGGAGACTGAAGGATCACTGCATCAACCTGGCTAGCCAGACTGGTAAGTTAAGTCACTGTGTGTGTAATTTTCAGATGTTGACGGTCTTCATATAAAACATAGAGATCAATTAGGAAGACTCCAGATATAATAATTCAGTCAAATAAAGAATTTGCTGGTTTTAGAGATAGGAAGCAAAGGAGAGAATACTGACTGATTTGGTTATTGCCATGGTATAAGAAAGAACATCCACTATGAGAGTGAAGAAAAGCCTTTGTTATACATTAGCAATGAGTTTGTACAAATAAATCTAATTTTAAATAAAAATTTCAAACTCTGAGTCACTAGTTAGAGAGGAAAGCTGGGTCAAGATGAACAAATTCAGCTCTTGAGAACACAGAAAGGGCTCAGCTGAAGAGGCAGGACTAACAATATATAAAGGTATTAGCATCGACACTGCCAGGGTGAATATATTATGAGATTTCTACAAATGTAGAAACAAGATAATTTACAGAGTCTGTGGGCCAGAAATATATATTGCAAAGGCTATTCTTGTCACCATTGTCATTGGTATTTAGAACAATTCAAAACAACTGGAGTTGCCTCTGGAGAAGAATTTAGAAAATTGAATGTAAATGGATTATTTGGTGATCTATCTTAGAACAACTAAATATATGTAAGTTTTCTGTATATGTGAGTATATGGTTAATGTTTTCATTATGAAGGTGAGGAGGCTACTTGTATTTTTTTAAGTGAAAAGAATTTAAATTCTTTCAAGAATAAGAAAAATTAGAAAAGGCTGCGCTGAGATGGTGCATGCCTTTAATCCTAGCACTTGTGAAGCAGAGGTAGAAGAATCTCTGTGAATTTCAAGTCCAGCCAGGCCTACAGAGTGAGTTCCAGGCAAGGCACGAATACACAACACAGAGAGACCCTGTCTCAAAAAAAAGGGAGGAAAAGGAGGAAAAGGAGGAAGACAAGGAAAAAGAAGAAGGAGGAGGTGTAAAGAGGAAGGGGGAGTTGAATGAGGAGGAAGAGGAAAAAGAGGAGGAGAAGGAAGAGGAGAGAATTCCTGTACCCTATCTAGTCCAGAATCTTCCCAAGCTTTTCAAAGATAAGAAACAACCAAAGTATATAAAAGTAAATACAGGAAGAATCATAGGGGATCCCATCCAGAAATGGTTAATCAGCTCATAGGGAACATACTGGAAGATCTAGAAGGCTTTCTTCATTAATAATACTAAAAGCTCCTGATCAGGTAGTCTGCCTGGTGAGAACTGCTTCCTTCCTGCCATTTTTCCCCTCAGAATTTCAAAATGTTTGCTCGTGGATGCATTCAGTAGCTTAGAATGAGGGACAAACCTGGTTCAAACCCTTCTCTTAGGCCATTGACATGGTTGACTTAGTTAGGTGCTTGCCCTGAAAGCCTATCACCCTGAATATAATCCCTAGATTTCATGGTGGAAGCAGAGAACTGAATCTCCAAATTTTCCTGTGACTTCCTTGTGACTATAATATCATACCCACTCCTACACACACACACACACACACACACACACACACACACACACACAAACACAATTAAAAGTCAAAAAAGTCTCTTCTCTACATCCACCAATCACATCACTAAAAAGTTCACAGAGTCTGCCTTGTTCTAGAGCATTCATCTGCAAAATGGAGATAATGTTTGCCATTCTATGAAACAGTTTGGCTGAGCAAACAAGATGTCATGTATAATGTACTTTACACATGGCTGTGACAAAATAAACACCTAGTATATGGCAGGTATTATAATCTAGGCAGTGATTTTCAAACTTAGTTGTGTTTTAACACCTCTTGGGATATTTTAGAAATCTCAAGTCTCAGGCCACATATGTGCCAGATGAAATTAGTCTGTCTAGTAATGGAAATATGGGCATCAATATTTTAAACCTCCCTAGATTCAAACTGTTAGAGAATAACCAGCTAACAAATTTGTCACTCTGCCCAACCCAGCAGCTGGTGAACTACGATTGATTACACTGTATTTTCTTATGAAGAGACACACCTCCAATAATACTGAATACTAACAATAAGTGTATTTTAAGTCTTTACTAAACATGAGACAATAAAATCTGTTTCCTTGGTCTTTAAGTCAGTGAAAAGTATATTTCCATAGATACTTTCTCTAATGAATCTGCTTGGGTATTTTTATTTCTTGTTTATAGTTTCAAATTGTCACATCTATGGTAAGTCGCTGGTAGAGTTTTATCTCTGGAGAAATTACTGAGCACAGTTTTGCTCCCGTGCAAGCAGCTGAGGGGAGAGAAGCATCTGAATAATTAGAATGGAAGTAGGGAGAATGGAACTCCCTGAGGAAAACACTCCTGTCACAGCCAATGGAAGCAGATGCTCCAACAAATCAGGCTCTAGAGGATGAGAAAGGAGCCTCTTCCCAGGCAGCAGCAGATGCTGGACTAGGAATTCTTTCCTTTGTATCCATCAGCAAGCATATTTACATCAGAACTATTATTCTGATTTCACCTGTCACAAAATCTCAAACAACTTCAGACAGTGGTTATGACTAATCAGCATGTTCATCATAATTATGGGTGACTGGAAATTCACATTTTATTTTTTTATACCATTAGTCTGTGATTCCAAGGTCAGACTGTCCTTATATTGAAGTTCGAGTGATAATAATTAGAGTGACGTAAAATTCCCTACAAACTGTTACATCTTAAGAAACAGCAATTTACACTCATACAATTTACCTAGCTGTCAGTCCACACATAGAAGACACTGAAAGGACAAATGAACTTGGTGACCTCGTCAAAACGGTATTGATTCAAAGATATATCAGTTGACAACCTGTCCTTAGTGGAAAAGAGACTTGCTGTCATTCACATAGTAAATAAACAATGTGTAGTTCAGTAGCACTGATGTTTTCAGAGTGTTTAACAACACAACTTTTTATAAGACTGAAAGCATCCTCAAGAATTGTCATTATGGAGTAATTATCTTCACTGCGCTTTGTTTCATGAATTTGTTTCCACAAGTAGTAAATAGATTCCCCTCCCTCCAGAAAGAATTAGTACTTAGGAGTGTAAAGGAATTACTCTTATGAAATAACTTTTACTTTGGGCTATTTCTTGCAATGGAAAATCAACGCATAACAACAAAGAAATTTGAGAATTTAGAAATAAGTCAAACCATTAAGAAAAAAAAAGCAGTACATTAAGCAGAAGTTAAAGTAGGAGAAAGAAAATGAGAAATTTAGTACCCTCTTCTACTTACATTTCATAAGAAAGCTTTACAGAATTATTTGGAACTAGTAAATGATTAAGGGAAGTTGAAATATATTGTTGAAAGTCACATAGCTGAGATATCTGAAATGTCAACTTTGGCATCAGCAATCATAAGGTTTAATGACTACATATGTATTTATGCGGCTGGATAGATAAACATGCAAACAGGTGCATAAAAGTATACTGTGTAGATGAAAGTATCCATAATAAAAATTAATATAATTACAAAATTAAATCAAATAATACAAATTGTATAGGATGGAATTTGATGTTGTTTTATATTATATATGTAAACCATTTGTGTTTAAATTGCAGCACTTTTGAGAGTAAATATTGGTTGTCAGCTTGATGGGATCTAGAATCACAAGTGAGACAAGTCTCAGGGCACACCTTGAAGGATTATCTACAGGAGATTATGCTCTGAACTTTTCTAAGGGTTTTTGGTTTGTTTTGGTTTTTAGGGGTTTTTTGGTTTGGTTTTATTTGTTTGTTTGTTTGTTTGTTTGGTTGGTTGGTTGGTTGGTTGGTTGGTTGGTTGGTTGGCTGGTTGGTTGGTTGATTGGTTTTGTAATTATACTAACTGAATTGAGAAAATCCACTTTGAATGTGGGTGAGACCTTCCACTGACAGACCCAGGGAGGAAGAAATTCTAGGGGAGACCCTCTGCTTTCTTCCTTCTTGCCATCTCATTTTACTGGTAGTCCATCTCTTCTGTTCATGGGTTCATTTACTCAGCTGATGCTGTTGTTGCTGCTGTTGTTGCTGCTCCTTCAACAACACACCAAAACTCATCTCCTATAAGCTTTCAACAGTGACTAAAGCTTTCTGAACCAGGTTAGAAGTGTGGAGCCAGTCAGCCTCATGGACTCAGCAGCTACAAGTTCTGTGCCTCTCCAATGTGAAAAGAACTACTATTTTACAACCAAGACTGTCTTACGTAAGCCAATCCAATGAATCCTATTTTAAAATATACTCATCCATTTGGTTGTTTCTCTCTAAAGAATTCTAGTACAGTACTATTTAGATGTGTAAAATTACATAGTTCAGACAGGCAAATAATTTTATGTCTGTGCATATTCTTACATAAAAATCTGTGAGCACACATCCACTCACCTTTTAAACAAGCATGTATTTAAAGAAATCTCAGATGCTTCTATCAGTGGCCCAATCTAAAAGTTACCTTGTGGTGGGTAGATCTTACAGCTTTACTTCCTCGAGTTTATTGAGTGATCTCATTTTATTCTTGCTTTCATTATTTCTCAAGTAATGACAAAAACCCTCATCTATAATTTAAAAATTAGAATCAATTATATTTTATATCTAGGTATTTGTTGAATTAAATAGTTAGCATATAAAAATAAAATAAGACAGGAACTGAAAGGAGTACTTTATTCATGGGTCAACATAACCTTCCTCCTAGTTCTCTTTGTTTTTGTATTCAATTATTTTAGAATATTGCTATATTTAAAACTAGAAATTCTAAGGTCAAAGTACAGGTATAATGACCTACAGAATAAAATGTCATGTATCCTGTAATTATAATTTTACAAAGATATTTATTCAATGATGTCAAGACTGACCTTTTTTATAAGTAGAATTTTTAAGATAACTGTTATATTTTATGAAAAAATGTCTGTGGTAAGTAAATAAAATGAAAATCATAGAAGAAAAAGACAGACTTTAATATTGGGGTAAACAAAGTAGCCAGACAGGTATAATGGCAAATTACTTCAATGGTTGTTTTGAAATGGTATCTTTGAGCTCCAGTAGGTCAAGCTGACTATTCTTGGAGATAAGGTGCTACTTTCAGTTGCCAACTTTCTGCACTTCGAACCACTCTTGGAATTCTAAGGCCAACCTTCCTGAAATAATTGGGAATGTTTGCCAATTTGTTACAGAAATATACTAATCTCTGTGGGGGTGTTTTTGTTTTGTTTTGTCTCCCTGTTCATTCTTTCTTCCTTTTTCTGTTTTAATTTTACAGTCCTCATAATTGGATCTGTGTAGCATTTTCTAGAGACTCATTTTAACACTAGGTTTTGGGTAATTTGAAAATATTACTGCTATATTGATAATTTAATGTCCTAACTAATGACCAATTAAAATATTACTAGTCATTTTACTATGCAGAAATTATATGCTAAATGTAAAATGTAATTAGTTCTTTTTAGTTTTTAACATTTTAAAGAAAGAGCTTGAATTATTTGATTTGATCAACTTTTAGCCTACTTTATTGGCTACTTTACTGGTAGTAAAGAAAGAAAAGTTCCTACTTAGAAGTGATATACAGATGTGGAATGAGTGACTCAAAAATAAAAACAAGTATAATAAGGTAACAAAACAAAGGAATACTTTTAATCTTAATATAAGACCAATCTACAATCTTACAGTTATGAATATAAAAAGTTTGAATGGGATTCACTGAGCTAAAATAAGATATGTTCTTTCTTGCAGTTCTATGGGAGAGAAAGATGCCTAGTCTTTTAGCACGTCTTATTACTGCTCATTTTACATGGCTCGTGGTTTCTGTCCATCTTCAAAGCTACCAATCTCAGTGCTCTACCTTATGCTTTCATTATTAAAACTTACTCATTCACTGAACTAATTCCCTGGTATATTTCTTAAAGGAAATTTGCTATTCACCCCTACCCAAGTATCCGAGCTAAACATCATAATTTACAATTGGTGAATTAAAAACATAAATTCCATGAATAATTTTTATTCCTTCTTTCCATATAGCCTACCATGTTCTTTGGTTTCAGGATCTACAAAATGGATACCTTGGGGGAAAGGTCATTAGTCTTTATACTTTTCATTCATCTAATAATCAAGACTCTTTACAATGTCGTTCTAAATTGAATTCCTGACTTTATTTTTCATCCTGGATTATATATATGCTACATGCTAATATATAATAAATTACTTTGAAGTTTAGTTGCTTAAAATAGTACTTATTACCTCACAGTTTTTGTAAAAACAACAGTCTAGGAGTATTGCAACTTGGTACTCCAGTTTAGAGTCTGACAGGACTAAATCAAGGTAGAAATTATGACTTTCTTGAAAATTCTGTCAAAAAAAAGACTGTTTTCCAGACCATTCCTCTAGCTGTTGGTTACTAGCAAGAACTCCTCCTTTCATAGCTATTTGTTGATGATTACTCTGAGTTGTTATTGACTGTGTGGTACTCTTCATAAGACTGATAAGAGCTTAGCTATTGATTCCATCAATCAGAGTACTGATTGTGCTCCATCTGCATAGAGTGAGAAGAGCCAAGGGGCAAGTTCATGTCTGAATGGATGAATTTTTTTTGTAACTACATCACAACAATTTACTTGTGTATCACCATTAAATGTGAGCCAGTAGACAAGCATGGTAGTATGCAATTGTAAACCCAACACTTAGGAGGTAGAGACAGGAAGACTCTTGGTTTGAGCTTTGTCTCATATCGAGTTCTATGACAGCCTAGGTGATGAGACCTTATCTCCAAAACAAAAAGACAAAATAACCAAAGATGCCAAATGGCAGTATAATTATCAAAATTACAAGAGGGCCCAAACACAAGGAACTGGTTATGGGGGGCCAAGCTAGAGACCATTAGTGATCTTACTTCAGAGGATATCAATATTCACCATTAACAAAAGTGTCCTCATGTGGCAAGATATATATATATATATATATATATATATATGTGTGTGTGTGTGTGTGTGTGTGTGTGTGTGTGTGTGTGTGTGTGTGTGTATATATATTATGGTAATCAAAATTGAATGAAGGTACAAACGCTAAGAGGTGTATATGTGGAGATATATATAGAGAGAGATGGGTAAAGAAATAGGCATAGACATACATATAGTTTAGATATAGATATACATTTTTCCCAAAAGAGTAAGAGAATCTGTATTGCATTAGATTCTCAATGTATTCATAGTGTAAAAATAATGAGAATTACTATTCTATATATAAGCTACTTATAAGTTTGGCTTATTCTAAATTTAAATTTATTCTAAATTCTTCAAACATTATTTATGTTTCTACTGCCACTAACGATGTAATAACTACAATTTTTAATGGATTCTGAATTAATCTTTGAAATCACTCATTGTTCCTCCTTGGCTAGCAGGGTAGTACTCAGAAACTAGATCTGAGGATTTCTAAAGTGTTGATAACGGAAGTAAAGTAAATTATACATTACCTCACAGCCGAGAATTTGTTCTTGTAAATCAATGAGTTAAAAGTGGTATCCTGGCTCTGAGAATCTTTGTTTGTCTAGGAGTCTGTTTCTTGTACTCTCTCCTTCAAGTGTTCGTTTCTTGTTATTCTATCCTGCCAAGAGCTAATCTCAGAGGATATGTTTCTCTAAGAAATATGTACTGTATTTGCTAATGTGCAGGGATACTTAAAAAATGTCACTGTAAAAGGTTGGCTAAGCTGCATTTCTCTCTCTTTAATGATAACTTTTGCTGTGCTCTACTGTGTGGAAACATAATCCCACTTCACTTGTCCCCACACAGATTTTTATACTTAGCCCTTTCTAGGCAGTTAAGGTCAGAGACTGCAGCTCTTTGCTTCTCTCTGAATTCTCAATGCATTGTTATGACACTTTAAGGAACAATGAAAAGTTATGTTGAATGGATAAGTGCCCACAACATATTTTATTGAAGCACAGTGGAGAAATCTGAAGGAGAAGGAATGCAGGCCTAAGAAGCAAGAAGCTTGTCTTTGATCTTAGAGGGCCTTAATGAGTGTTTATATATTTGTTGATTTCCGGAGTATTATTTAGGGGCCCTATATAGGAATGGGTTTTAGCCATTTCTGTTATGAAATCTTTAAAACCCCCACCTTCAATGAGATTACATTATTCATGGGTAATCTTTACATACTTCCTGTTTCACCTTACCTATCTGAAACTCAATTTGAGGATCATTTTATCATAAATGCAACAACAGCTGAGAAGAAGCATTGTTAAGAAGTAAAACAGGGAGCTGTCCTCATTCGGGAGTGGTTTCAGGGACTGACCTGACTAGTGGCTGTAGGAAATCGAAGAAATGCTAAACTCAGACAGATACATGGGTTTATTGCATAGAGATGAGGTAAGGAAATTGGTTTAGACACTCTTAGCAGGAGCAGCTTCTGTACAGTAGTCTTCAGGTTATAAATATCAGGGAGGGAAGGGCACATTTTATGAAAACACTATCAACATTTATATGGCTGCTGAGGAGGGTTTAGTATCCCTTTGAGTCTCATAAGGAGAAGGTTTTGCCACACCCATGAGGCCGAGGCATTGAAGTCCTTGACACAGACAGGCCCATGTCAGTTGCACACTTTTACTCAGAGATGATAGTTCACTCAGCACTTCCTTGACTTGCCACAGAAAGCAGCAGAAATCCCCACAAGGCTTTCTTTAACAGGGAACTCCTGTTTTATACCACTTTTATTAACCAGTGGACAGATAATAAGCTCTTTGACTCTTTACAGGTTTATGTCAGGTCCTCTGTATTCAGAAGGATGCTTTTCAATATTGAATCATTAGTTTGTATGGTGAACAGACTAGTTCTGTAACTAAAAGATTATTTTGGGGAATAAAGAAGATACAGCACATATATAGCAATACTGTTCTATTGAAATCCGTTTTAAAAATAGCCCCTCACAGGAATGGCTTTTTTAAATGATTGAAGCTCTATCAATGTTAAAGTGATACTTCTTAGGAATCACAGTGCTTTATCAGTAAGAGCCTGTTTCACCAACTGATATGGGAGAAGGCATGAGATGATTACCACTGTGTCTAAATGGATATGAAAGGAAGATGTCTTCAACACACAGAGAAAGCTAAGGGAAGAAATACAAGGAAATGTGGTGCTTTGATTGTCCCATGTATCTAGTAATGAGACAGTGTTTCAGGACCGTTGGCAATGTTCAAATATTTTTTGTCCTGCATCAGTCTGTGCCTCAGGGCATAGCTATAAACATTTAATTATAAAGCTACATGGAGCAGAAAGAAAGACAGGCTCTGGAATCTGCATACTGTTAGTGAGATGTGGTATAGCCACATGCAAAATACAGAATTGTAGAGAGTATTAGAAGTGTTTGATTGTTGCTTTGAGAAAAGGCAGTTTAAGATACTTGAAAAGGCAGGCTCTTTTTTTTTTTTTGTATCTCAGAGTAACACATTGGGTAAATGACAATAATTCCAAAGGGAAAAATATTAGTACAGAGGCTGGATGGTTGGCTCAGCTGTTACAAGTACTTGCTGCTCTTGCCGAGGACCCAAGTTAGATTCCAAGCACCTATTTGGTGGCTCATAGTCATCTGTAACACCAGGTACAGCATATCCAATAATCTCTTCTGCCTTCAGCAGAAACTGCACACAAATGTTGCACGTACAAATATGTAGGCAGGCAAAATATTCATATACATTAAATATTTAAATACATCTAAAAAATTAGAAAACAGCATTAGTTTACTAACCATGACTTGTGTGTTAAAACTTCATCTATATTCCTTGGCTGGGCAGGGTAAGGCTTCTATAGCACTGATCTTAAGGGAGCATATCTTAAGGGAGTTGTCTTTCTTAAGTGACATTTGTTGGTTAACTGTGTGAATAAATTAAGAAAAAATGGGTAAATGAAGCAGCTAATACAGGTAACATTAGAAATAAAGACATTAGTGAGGAAAATGAAACTGACTCTGTCACATTAAAATGCTATGGATTCACACTACTATTACAAGAACAATGCCCAATAAATATTGACTATTTATTAACAACATCTAGCATATTTTTTGCTTTTTAGGAAAATGCCTATTATAACACAGAGGAAAGTCTACCAGCAGACAATAGAGACCTACTTAGGGCTTTTTATCTACATGGGCTCTTCTGCAGCCCTTGTGTGATGCTGGAAGTACAGATTCCTAGCTATGTGTTCACATACAGACTTGTAGTTTTCATACTTACATCCTGAAAACTTTTTCAAAGATTGCTTAACTCTTCTATTCCCGACTCAACTCACTGGCACCAATGAAGGAAGTTTATCATTGGAAAAGACATGAGAATATGTCATATCCATTCACATATGTTAAGTGAAGGCATGATTTTTTGGGGTTTGATGAGATACAATTCATAGTTCAGTAAATACTATCTATGACTGTGTCATTGGTAGACAATTTGGTATAACAATCGATTTTTTTAAACCTAGATATGACAATTAATCCAGCTTAATGCTATGTCTTGAGACAGAAGCCCAACCAACATCTGAACTTATAATGCCTGTTACAAAGGTTTGAAATGGATTGAAACAGATGAAATTCTCTGAAATTGTGTAACTCACACATGGAAAACTACTTAATAGATGTTTCCTCAGGCTTGACAGAAATCTTGAAAATATATGTGATATTATCAATAACTATGAGATTGAAGCATCTTAAAATCACCAATGAAATATTTCAGTAAACTTCATATACTTCATAAAAGGCCAAACTCCATTGTCTCCGAAGAAAGTGACTATTCAATATTATTTCCTCCAGAAAAAATCAACAACAATAATGAAAACTAGAGGTCACAGAGTGGGACACAGAGTAGGACCCTGAAGTAAAGGAACAACAACAGTTTCAGAAATTAGTTCAAATTTTGAATTCAGGTTCTTAATAGTATCTATGTTATTTAATATAATCTTAAAAATCTGAAGCTGTGTCAGGCATTGTAACAGAGTATGGCTGTAACTAGAATGCCTATGTTCTTGCAGTGTTGGAAGTAAGTTACTGGTGAAATAGTAAAGGATTTTTTGTGTCATCATACAAAATTGATTAGAGTTTATTATTATCACAGAGACTTGTGAGTATAGTCTCTAAAGTATACAAATTCCTTAGAGAAAAGGAGTTGATAAATGAATAATTTAAAACTTCATTAAAGTGCTGTTAAGACTCAGATCAACATATTGAATAGTTTACCTCACAAAGTAAATGCTTTATATTTGACATACAAATATATACTTACCTGTATCCATGTCTCTACACATGCCCCTATCCATATGCCTATAACACCTAATGATTCTCTATATGAACTGGACCAAGAGGTCATTCTTCAGTAACCAGTGGCAGGGTCCTGGGAGAGAGGATCAAGAAGTCCAAAGATAAGAAGATAGATAATCTTGAGTCAGAATGCCTTCCACAAATCTGTACCTTGTTCCAAGCAAATTTATTATAAAAGATAGCACCTTATATACAATTGACAGGGTATAAGTGGGAGGAAGTCAGCAGAAACTACCATAAAAAGGAACAAAGAGAGTGGGAGACTAGTCAAGCAATATTTCTCAAGGGTAACAGGCTATTTCAAGAACATCATTTCCTGAAAGTAGAAAGCCAAGGACATAGCCAATAGGACAAATCAGCATTCTTCAGATTTAAAAAATATACTTCACTAACCCCACATCCAAAAGAGGGCTAATATACAAAATATATATATGTAAAAAAAAAAAACTCAAGAAGCTAACCACCAAGAAATCAAACAACCCAATCAAAAAATGGGGTATAGAACTAAACAAAGAATTCATACCAGAGGAACCTTGAATAGCTGAGAAGCACTTAAAGAAATGTTCAAAGTCCTTAGTCATCAGGGAAATGCACATCAAAATAACCCTGAGATTCTACCTTATACAAGTCAGAATGGTTAAGATCAAAAACTCAATTGACAGCCCATGTTGGCCAGGATATAGAGAGAGGGGAACACTCCTCCATTGCTGGTGGAATTGCAAATTGGTACAACCACTCTGGAAATCAATCTGGAGGTTCCTCAGAAATGGATTTACCTGAAGACCCAGCTATTATCACACTTGGGAATATACCCAAAAGATGCCCCACTATGCCACAGGGGCATCCACTATGTTCATAGCAGCCTTATTTGTGATAGCCACAAGCTGGAAACAATCCAGATGTCCCACAACAGAAGAATAGATACAGAAAATGTGATTCATTTACACATTGGAATACTATTCAGCTGTTAAAAATGAGGACATTCTAAGTTTTGCAGGCAAATGAATGGAACTAGAAAACATCCTGAGTGAGATAACTCAGACCCAAAAGGACATGCATGCTATGTATTCACTAATAAGTGGGATATTAGACAAAAATGTACAGAATGCCAAGGATATAATCCACAGAACACAAGAAGGTTAACAAGCTGAAGGGCCCAAGTGACTATGCCCCAATCCCACTTAAGAGGGTGAAGAAAGCAATCACAGGAGAGAGGAGAGAGGGAGGGAACCTGGGTGAGAAAGGGGACAGGGAAGGGAAGAAGGAAACATGATCAGGTATGGGCAGGGGAGAACTGAAGCCCTGATGGCCAGCAGAAAGAAAGAAAACAGGCAACTTCAGGAGGTAGGAGGTGAGGGAACCCTCTAGAATGTACCAGAGTGTTGGGAGGTCTCAAAGGGAGGGACCTCAGATGAAATGCTCTACAGTGAGTGAGCAGAGGGAACTTGTAGAATCCACCACTAGCAGAAAAACAGGGCATCACAAGTGGAGGGATCCCACAGTCAAAGACTCTAACTCAGAATTGTTCCTGTCCAAAAGAACTGCAAAGACAAAAAATGGAGGACATTCTGATGAAAAGGATGTCCAGTGACAGGCCCAAATTGAGATCTATCTCATTGGAAGGCCCCAAGGCCTGACACTATTACTGATGCTATGGTGTGCTTACAAACAGGGGCCTAGCATTACTGCCCTCTGAAAGACCCAACAAGGAGCTGAAAGAGTCAGATACAGCTATTTACGCCCAACTAATTGACAGAAATTAGTGACCCCTGTTGTTGAATTAGGGAAAAGCTGAAAGAAGTTGAGGAGGATGACCCTAGAGGAAGACCAGCAGTCAGTCTTAACTAACCTGGACCCTTGGCATCATTCAGACACTGAGCCACCAACCAGGTAGCCTATACCAGCTGATATGAGGCCCCCAACACAACAGCAGAGGAATACTGGGTCTGGATTCAGTCAGAGAAGATGCACTTAACCCTCTTGAGACATGGAGCCCCAGAGAGTGAGGAGGTCTAGTGGAGTTGGGGGAGGGGGCACATCCTTTTGAAGATGGGGGGAGGAGGTGTGGGATGTAGAACAATCAGAGTGTGGACTGGGAAAGGGATAAAGTCTGGACTATAAAAAAAGATTAAATAATACAGAGAGAGAGAGAGAGAGAGAGAGAGAGAGAGAGAGAGAGAACATTCATGAAGACTGTGCACACAGCTATGATGTCACTGACATTACAGCCTTGTAAGAGTAGAAGATTTGGCATCTCAAAATCAGAACCTCCCAAGGCCCTGGCCCCAGGACCTTATTGTCTATACCAAGTATATTCCTAGTTTTAGAGAAGGATCTGTGTTCTTTCTATATACCTCAGGGAAAGCCTTGGATCAGCCCGGCCCTCATCATTAGAAGATACAGTATGTGGTGGCTGGAATGGATCTTATTTCAGAATGGCCGCTTGGTAGCTGGTACATAGTGAGTATTCATTGTTATGGATTAAATAAATGATTGCACATAATCTCTCAACAAGTTTTAAATTTCAAAAACATTTTCAAATTATGTAAGAGAAAAATAGAATATTTTTGCCCAGATTCATTCAAATAACAAGAAAGACTTAGTATTGCTATCTATAGGTTTTCTACTGTAAAGAAATCATGTGACATTATTAAATTATTCATGTAACTCTGTTCTGCAACGGCTGTTTCAAAACAGATATTATTTTATCCTAATAGAAACATTGATATTGCAAAACATTTTAATTAATGCATATCTATTATAAATGCCATGAGAGCTAATAGTAACAGAATATCCAAGTGTTAGATAATGAGTTTGATATTGCACACATATGGCAGTATATTTATTGAATTTAAATTTAAACCTGGGGAGTAAAAGTTTGAGTACAAAAATGTTTTCACTGTCTAAATTTTTCTCTTCACTTGGAAAAGCATTTATTCAATTGACCCACAGTTCACACCTACAGAAGTTAAATACAGCATCTAGCATTGTCAGTCTCTGTGTGAAGATTACTGTTGTCATTTACTAGACTCAAATGACCATTTACTTTCTACCAAAGAGCAGAAATTACTACGGTTGACTCACTCAGCCAATTGCGTTGAATCATTTTAAGAAATAGTACATCTGTGTAGGTGAACAAACAGGCTATTATTTGGACCTTTGATAATGTCTGACATCTTATAAATTATTCACAAAAACGCTGAGAATTTTAAAGATAACAATGCACTTTAATTTCTTAGTTTTCATGAAAGGAAAAATAAAATATAAGGTTGTTCTCTAATAGAAGAAGCCATTAGATTTTTCTCTAAAAATACTTATTCCAAATACTTGGAGGAAATCAAAAATTCTAGGTTTCACAGCAATTCCACACGTTTATAAGGAAGCAGGGTTGTCATGTTTAATTCTGACCATATTATCATTTCTCTGTTCTTTGAGGAAGGACACAGGACTCAGAGATGAGGTACTTCAACTGGGACACACCACACAAACACAAAGTGCCTTCATTTACTCTGCTAAGAACTAGAGTTCCAGTCTGAATCCCAGGAAGAAGCTGAAAATTCCAGGATGAGAACAGATGTCCCTTGTCTTAATGTCTCTACCCAGATGCCTTTCTCTGCTTGCTACTCAAGTAGAGGAAAACAGCAGCTGATTCAGCAGGGACTGGGAACCAAGACTTTCTATACATACTGCTCGTTTTCCCATCCCTGTACCGATTCTCACCAGTGTACTAAAGCAGATGTCTGGCAGTGATACCAAGCTCTGCAGAAAGTGCTTAATCTACGAAGTACATGCCTCTGCGAGGAACAAAGTCAGCCCAGCTCTTAAGTTGTGGTGATAGTGAAAGAAAAGATGCCACAAATTTAGTGATGTCCCTCATGTTAGACACAGAGAAAATGAAAGAGACCCAGAAGAAAAAAATATTCTCAGTCACAAATAAAATGTTTCGTCTTTTCCAGGGGCATAAATGTGTCTGACCTCTACCAAACGATAGTCTAGTGAAAAGTTTGATTTTTCAAAAGTGGTTGTCCACTAAGAACACAGGGCAACCCCCAACAAATAGAACAGAGACTGGCCCTGGTTCCCTGTGGATCCTGATCCCGTAACAATGCTGCCTTCTCTGGCTTAAGTGGGAGAAGATGTCCCTATTCCTGCAGTGACTTGAGATGCCAGGGTAAGTTGGTAACTGGGGGGTGGGGGGTGAGAGAGCCTCCCCATTTCAGAGGAGAAGACGAAGGAGAGTTGGGTGCCTGGGACAGCAGGGGTCTGTGATCAAACTGCAAAGTGAATAAATAAATTAGTTAAGAAGGCATAAACAATACAAATGAGCTCTGCATGGAACTGGTTATATAGAAGTTCAGGAAATGGTGTCCAAATTCTTCCACTGCCCCATGCATGCCAGGTTTCCAACAAACCCCCTCTTATTCAGCTCCAGTTACCAACAGGCTCTTAAAGGTACACAACACAATGGGTGAAGCAACTTTGGCATCTTTTTCTTTTAAGTGTGATTCAAAGTGGAAGCCACAAATATATTTTCCTGACAGAGAGTCACAATATTTCATGTGGATCATACATTTGAGTCACTCTGAAGACATCATCATGTCCAGAGAAGTGGATTGCCTGGAGTCTTGTCTTCCTCAGCTGGAATCTTTGTGTCTGTCTACCATGCCACAAGAACTTGAAAACAACAAGAGGGAAGAAAGGAGATCCCAAAACAAAGTGTAGAGATCAGGAACAAAAATAGGAAAATCTACGTTGATCAGAAATACCATAATTTCCAAGTGTTCAAAGCAGATTATCACGGCCAGCATTTCATTGTTTTTCATATTTTTTTATCACTATGTGTCATGGGGTGGTGGTGGTGGTGGTGGTGGTGGTGGTGGTGTGTGTGTGTGTGTGTGTGTGTGTGTGTGTGTGTTTGCATGTTAATATCTAAAAACACTTTAATTAATCTATGATTTGCATCAGGGAATTTTTCATGACGCTTATGCTTTGTGTAAGTAAGAAGAGGCCTGTCTGCAATTATAGCTTTAAAACATTTTCTCACAAAATTAGGTTGATATAAATGTACAATTTGAAATCTAAGTGGACAGAGATTGTACTTTATTCATCTTCAGCTATCTAATACCTAACAATTGAATTATTCTGAGATTCATGCTGTAGCATTCTATACTGAAATAATCAAATTAGAATAGATATAATAGTACATAAAATAAATGTATAACATGGATTCATCCTAAGATAAATACAAAGAGAATATATATGCATATGTGAAAGTGAATTCAAGATCCTCATAATTCACACCCCAGTCATTCATCCAGCAAAATGTGGCAGAAAGAATTCTAACCCTAAAAATTCAATGGTGTCCCAATAAACAAATTCTCATTCTCACCAAGCTTACATCCCACTGGGGAGACAAAAAGCAATGAATAATTAAATATCATAATGTCAGAGGGTATTACATGCTTGAAAGAACACAAAATGGCAAAGACATATAAACAAAGATGAGAGTGATGCCAGCTTAGGAAAAGCAGGTACAGGTTGCCTCTAACAAAAGGATTTTTAAGGATTATCTTTCCTTGGTCCTAACAAAACAAGGCAGGAAGATTTGCAAGTCATGTTGTGTAATAGAAGTTCTACAAAAATGAGAGCCACAGTTCAGCTAGACACTATCTAAATTGTCCCAAATTTCATATGATAGGTTCTTTTGTAATTACCGATAACAATCTTCCAAAGCAGCTGTATTATGGCTATAGAATGAATACAATTTTTTCCCAGAGGAACTCCAAATGAGAGGAGCAATGAGGGTGGTGCACAAAAGGTAACCCATCCTTGCAGCAGCACGCTGACTGTAGCCCCATCCTACTGCAGAGGGTGTTCTGAGATGTCACTTAGGCAGTGCAAGTGGGGCAGCATGGATTCCCAAGGCCACACTGCCTCGGGGCATTCACCACAGATGAAATTATATGTTCTTGCTTCATTATTATTCATAACAGCCCCCACAGACACTTATAGAGCCAAACATCATTCACTAAGCTAAATATCCATGCCCTTAAAATACGGTCCTTCACTCAAGTGTCACTAATTACCACTGAACTAACTCAAATGTATTTATAAACCATTATCCCACAGAGGTTACCTCAGGCTACATGAAGAGACACTGTTATAAAAATTTAAAAATGAAACAAATTCCAAGTAACAAATAGTTTTTCCTCATTAAAATATCATGGAAAATTCTGAGTGTAAAAAAACACTAAATCTTCTAAAACTCCCATCAATTTATTGCCAAATCTTTTAAATAACTTATTTATAAAAAAACACATTAGATAAAATAAATAATATATACTTAATGGCCTATAGAAATTAATTTGTCTATGCAGTTCTGTGATCTAGCATATATGGCATCTAAATAACAAGAGATAAAATGAAATACTTTATATAAATATAAATATTTTATATATTGAATTATCTGTTATTTAATTATTTATATATAAGAATTTATATAGAGACAATTTATAAATATATATAATACATAAATGTACATATGAATATATAAATATTTCTATATTTTATATTTAAATAAAATGCTCTGTATAAGGAAATAAAATAGACCAAATAGTAAACAGAGCATTTGTCTCACGGGTGTAATCTGCAACATTACCAAAAAAGGAATAATAATAATAATAATAATAATACTTTTTTTAAAAAAGAAAGAACTAAGAAAAAATTTAAAGAAACACTTGTTATGTTGAAGGAGAGGAATACATTTTTCAGGTTCTCTTTCTAAAATGGAGGAAATGCCTAAAATCATAAACATTCAATACATAAACCATCTGATTAAAATAATTGAAAAGATAGTATAGTACAAAATTATATCTCATTTCATTGATAATATCAACTGAACAGAAAAATAGAAAATGGAGATTTTAGCAATATAAGGGGAGAGAAAAACTAAAAGTTAACTGCTTTCTGTACATTAAGGGAATTATTAGACTGAATTATATGTATTATATTACATAATAATATGTTTTGTCTGAAATTATATAAAATTATCTTTAAATTATGTGATTATGTGCATATACATTTTATAGCATATATGCACTAAATATATGTACAATAACTTATATTTAGTGCACATATGCTATAAAATATATATTCACATAATCACATAAATTAAAGATAATTTAAGGTACAGAAAGCAGTTAACACACACACATGCCTCTAAATAAATTAGTCATTTATGCTTTTTAGAGATATTTACTTATAGCCTTTGGTTGTATAGTTTGTATTGGTAGAATGATGTCATAATAAACGCTTAACATCTGATAGTTGGAGAGAACGATCAGCAGTTAGGATCAGTCTCTGCTCTTCCACAAAACCCATGAGCACCAATACTGGGCAGCACTCCAAAACATGTAACTCCAGTTCTTCTATCTTCTTCATGTATATACTCATAAAAATACATATACACAGAAGCACACACACACAAAGTATATCTCTTTGGAAAAGATTTAATAGGCTTTTATCTCATTATTCCACTTCTCCTCAGTGCCCCTCCCTCAAATCAAGATGTAACAATTTAAGAAATGCCAAAACCAACAGTGTTTCATTTAATTTATTCATCCTTCATTATCTAAACTTTAACTTTATGGCAGAATACTTTACTTCAAAATACCACATGCACAAAATTTACTAAACCCAATTCTGTATCTGTATTCTGTGCACTGGGTATTTATAAAGAAAATATAATGACCCCCACCAGGAAATAAGAAAAGGCTGTGCTCACATTCATTGAAAGTTACTATAGATAATATTGAAAACACAGAGAAACAATTCATATGAGCCATATGGGTTGTAGAATTTTCCTACTGGGAAACATTACTGAGGATTATAGAAACATGTGGAGGCAAAAACAAACAATAATCTGTACAGTGACATAAAATTATATGCATGTTCTATATTATAAGAGTTTTATATTGGAAAATGAATTTGGAGCCAACCAAAAGAAGAAGCAAAATGGTGTAACGTAAATGGGGAAATAGGTAATAAGTCATGGGAATAAAAGTGGGGTTTGTTAACTAGGTAGGTACTAAATGCTTACAGAGATCTTATCAGCATGGAACACCAAACAAATGACCCATGTATGCTCTGAAGTTGATTCTGTATGCCATGTTTACATCTGACTACTGAGAATATACATCTGTTAAATATGTTTATGATTCTAGAAGATTTTATAGAGAAAAATCAACACAAATTCTAACACAGAGAATGAAAAAAAATGTATACTGTTAAAGACATACACAGCAATAAACTAATCCTGTGGTAAGTCTAGAATACTAGCTACCAAGACAAAAAAAAAAAAAAACCTCAGTAATTTTCATATTTGTTTCGATTTTTGTATTTTTATGATGACCTTTTTTAAAGAACAAACCAATGATAAAGCTTATCTATAGCCACCAATTATTGAGCTCTTATCAAGTGATTTTTCTCTGTTGCTTAAAATAATCTATATTGTGAGATACAAGTCAATTCAGTGATTAAAACTTTTCATTGAAGTGTCCTGATGGCAACATTCTCATCCTGGTTCAGTGGCCTGATTGCTCTGTGATCTCTGGTATTGCATAACTTCTATCAACTACAATTTTCAGCTATAACTGTAACAATTTTTTAGTGTCCTTCAAAGGTTTCTCATAAAGATGAAACAGAACATTGTATTACTTAATAGTTTACAGGAACTATGAAGTTCCTGCACAAAAGTATGATCTCAATTATTACTGAGAAACTTTCCAACAATTTTTAGAGTTGTAATTTTTAAACATATTTCACAATTTATCTATAGTAAAGTTAGACATAAAACAAATTGTATCTGACAAAAATAGATGAGTATAAACAAGATATATAAAAGACTTACTACAGTCCTTTTTTTTCCCCACATAACAGCCAATAGAATTTTATCATTAACTTTCAAGAGTTTAATCCATTTTCAGTTTTTGACCCTATAGACTAATTAGAGTATTGAAATGGTAGATGGAACTTCATACACAGGTAAAATACTTTCAGAAAATGCATATTAATATCATAAGTAAATGAGTTTTTAAGAGTAAATGTATATGCAAAAATAAGCATACCTAAGGGAAGATTAGTATTGTTGTGGGAAAATTACTGAAATTATCTACTATTTTATGTGGTCTATATAACCACTTTAAAAAAAAAATCTATCCAGTTTTATACATGTGTAAACATACCAACTCAAATTTAACTGTAGATTTCATTTCAATTAAATTCTCCAGGAAAGTTTGTAAAATAGTCCCTAAAATTGAAACTATTTATTTCATGTTAGTAAAAACTTTTGGGAAAATTTTAGTATAGAAATCCAAATTATTTCAGACTTAAACTCATCTCTCTAGTTTTTCTCAGAGGTTTAATCTATTTTAGAATAATAGGGCTGAGATAAACTAAGAGAATTTCTAGTAAATATGATTTTTCTCCTTTGATGGGCTTTGGGAAAACAAAGACCAGGAGCAATACATAATTTGGTTTTAAGAAAACATTTATTTGGTCAAGTTGGACGTTTGCCTCAAGAACAAATTAATGTAAATTAAACTCTGACCTTTGAAATTATACTTGCATAGTTATATTTCCCTAACAAACTCCATGTTTACAGTATTTTTTTATTTAAGTCAATATCTTTTATGCATGGGTAGAGAAAGAGAAAAATAAAGGCCAACAGCAAATAAAGGGAGCCCAAATGATTTAGTGCAGCAGAATGGAATAATGAGCCAAGCTCTCCCCAGCGTCCAAGCCACTCTGATATTTAGTTAGGCGCTTACAGATCTACATTAGCCCTTGGAGGTCATTAAGATACCATTTTGTACATTTCCATAGTAAACTTACTCCCTGCAGCATCCACATTGCTATTGGGGAATGACTGCAGCAGTGAGGTGAATAAATTGCATGATTAATTTATGGCTCGATCTCAACATTAGTTAATGTGCTCACTTAATTTTCAGGGAGGGAACAGTTATCAGATGCCTATTGGGTTGAAGCAAACTGGTGCACTGACAACACAGAACAACAGCAAGTCTTTGTATCTTTCTAATATAATAGCATGTGTAGCCAAGTTACAAACTGTACCAGTTTATGCCACCTTACCTCCGGAGTCACCCATAAAGACATTAAAATATTAAATTCTCCTTAGCTTTAACTACAAATCGAAAGGCTAGCCAAATGTAATCTGTATTTCTTTCCTTTTTTATTTTTTATTTTTCGAGACAGGGTTTCTCTGTGTAGCCCTGGCTGTCCTGGAACTCACTCTGTAGACCAGGCTGGCCTCGAACTCAGGAATCCACCTGCCTCTGCCTCCCAAGTGCTGGGATTAAAGGCGTGTGCCATCACTGCCCAGCGTAATCTTTTTATCAATGATTTGCTGACTTTCAGATATGAAACTTGATAGTTTGAGTCAATCTAGTTGCATTTTCAGATGCACTGTGGACCTCTACCTTACTCTATGCTATCAAATATTACATGCTAAAAAAAGTATTGCTTCACATGAGTAAATAGTCATATGAGAAGAGATGAACTCAACCTACAGAGAGGAAACTAGATGCTGTTGAGAAATGTCCTTAACAAATAATATCATGTTATTAAAGTGTCCTTGTATGTAATAGAACTTATTTTTTATCAAGCAAATTATTCACAATAGTGAATGTTCTAATGGACTCTGTGCATGTCAAATATGTTCTATGCATTTTGACTATCATTTTACTTCATTTTCTCAGTCTTAGGAATATTAGAATCTAGGTTCTATTATAATCTTTAGAAAAGAAAAAAGAAGCATAGAGAAGTTGGGTAATTTATCCAATGTTTTCCAACAAGTAGAAAGAGAACAAAAACACAAATTCAGCAAACTTCTCCTGGGGTTCAGTAAGGACACACTACATGTGATTTCCAAACTTTTTTCACATGATTGTATACATGAAAAGATCATATTTGAACAACTGAATTCGATAAAAGTGCAAGGTTACTTGTTGCCAGTTCTATTCTGGAGCTGTCATGTGTCTACTTGAGGGAAGTAAGAGGCTCAATTTCTCCACATATGCTATGCCACTTCAAGCATATAAACAAAGCAATTTATATGTGGAAAATTTCTAATGTAATCTTTGGAGACTACAAAAACATTTTTAAAGACAGAGACAGGATCTAAACTATGCCGCTAAAATTAGCAGCCATCAGAAAAGTGAAAACTACTATATAAATAATGACAAATAATGAAAGAGTAAAAATTAGGTCATCCATCAGCTATTACACTATCTTATTCAAGCAGTACACATTTGTGAACACTTAATCACAAATACCCATTCAGTGCATAATAATCTCACTTCCATTAGTCCTTTACTGGACCCTAAAGAATGTTTCTGGGAAATCAGAGACAATCTTTTGTAAGTGCCCTGCTGATAAGAGTGATCAGTGCAATCTTGTATGAATAATTTGCAACTTGGCAGGTGGATCACAGATGGAAACAAAAGATCATGTGTGTGCACCTGCTTCAGATTCTTAATTTAGTCAGTCAATAATATCAAATGATGCGTTGTGGGTGCCATTGTAATATTCTGCTTTAAAGTATCTTAGAGTTGTCTTTTCTGTCTCTCTTGCTGAGATGACTAGGTTATTTTTTCTTTTTACTGTCTTGTCAATGTTAAGAAGCAGGAAAATATTGCCATGTTAAAATCATTTTTTGCATGCAGTCTTGATTCAAAGAGCCCACAATAATCAACATACTTCTTTTGAGTAGATTTTATACAAAGATACTTCATCACAACACAAATTCTGAGTAGATGAAAATTCCTCATTTATAGTAAGACATGACAAATGCTTAGAAATCTTTGAAAGACAATAAGTGTATCTCCAATTTTCTAACATTCTAGAAATTTTAGCTCCAAGAGACAGCATAGCACTTAATTTTCTTATTATTTTCCTTCAATAAATGTAATTATATCTCTACTGTGGTTTCACGACTTAATTTAAATCCATCTTAAGGTTTTAAGCAGCATCGCAGAATTAGAATTCTTAGATTTTTTTCTTTGTACATTTACTACATTTGAGCATCTGTAAAACAGTATTCTATCGTACTAAAGATATAGAGGAGCAGGACCTCTCCAGTCTTCAAGGAGCTGGCAGTATGGTGGGGAGAGAGATACACAATTAGTGAGAACAAAATTGTGGTTTTGATACATACAAAGTATATATTGTAAGTACAAATTCAAAAGTAATCTATATGGTTTACTTGCATTTTCTAAAAACAAAATATAACAAATAAACAAAAACAAATTTTACAAAAGAATTAGCATGTGAACTGGACTCCTGATACAAGAATCTGAGATTCAGAGTCCAGCAAGGACAAATAGTAGGTTATCCAGGACCTTTCCCACATTCATCTGCAAGTTAGCTATAGCATCCACTAACCTGCAAAGCGTGTGTACCACGAGGAGGCCAGCCTTGAACTCAAGGACCACCTGCACAGCCTGGCAAGCCATTTACAAACTAAAGATCAGCAAAAGGAATCTTCTAGGACTACATGTTCTAGTTAGGGTTACTATAGCTGTGATAAAAAATAGACCAAAAGCAAATTAGAAAGAAAAGGGTTTAGTTGGCTTATGCATTCATATCACTGTTCATCATTAAAGGAAGTCAGTACAGAAACTCAAAACAGGAAACCGATGGCAGAGCTGTTGCAGATGCCATGGAAGTTTGCGACTCACTGGCTTGCTCAGCCTGTTTTCTTATAAACCCAAGACTATCAGCCCAAGGATGGTATCAACCACAATGGACTTGGCCCTTCTCCATCAATAAGATAAGAAAATGGCCTATAGGCTTGCCTACCTCCTGATCTTATAGAGGCATTTACCCAACTGAGGTTCACTCCTCTCCAATGACTCTAGTTTATGTCAAGTAAACATAAAACTAGCCATCACAATACAAAATATTTACTTCTAGGCTCAGAAGGTACAACTATTCCTAGTGGACCAAGGCCCACTTCTAGAATTTCATTTACAAATCAAAGATTCCAAGGACAAACACAAGGTGTAAGTCAGCTGGTCTACACACTGACAACTTGAAATAATAAGAGAACCAGACATCCAGAAGAAACATTGCCAAAAACTCTAACTCCTAATGTCTAGGTCCAATGACAAAACATTTAATGATCAAAACATTGTCTCCTGCAGAAATTAACACCCCATTTAATTAGTATCTGAAAAAAGCAAGGTAACCAACAAGGATAGGACAATTATTCCAAAACAGCAATTACAACTACGTTCAAGGAACTCAAATACCTGAATAAGTACCACAAAAGCAAGCAACCAGTTGAGTGAAATAATCAAATAATCCAATTCATGAAACTGGAACACAGAAGAATCTCTGAAGTAACTAAAAAATGGAAAATAACTTAAAATGAAAATCTCAGGAAATCTGAGAACTGAGAGGACAGTATCAGTAAATAAATAGCATCTAATGAAAGAGAGAATAGCAGGTTCCTAAGAAGAGAAAGAGGGAGTGGATCACTTTGTCAAAATGGGAGCACGTGTCTGCTTTTTTTTTTGACCTCTAGGACCCCATCTGGCACAGACCTGTGAAGGCCCTAATGTGCAGCCTCAGTTTCTGTGAGTGCATATGTTGTTGGTCCTTTTGTGCATATATCTGTGTCTCTTTTTCTTTGACTTGTGCTTCTGATTGTTTGTTTTGTCCTATTCTGATTGTGAAATGTTTTTAAAGATATTATTATGGAACTTATTACACCTTAGATGTCTGTTTTACAAGGAGAGACAGGAAGATGGTAGATCTGCATAGGAATTGAGATGGAGAAATTGAAAGAAATAGAGAGAGGGGAAACCATAGTTCAAATATATTGTATAAAAATATTTTCGATAAAAGTAAAACTATGAATAACCTCAAATTATCAAGTATCCCCATTAGTAAGGACTTAGCTCTTCAAAACCATGAATATTAATTTTTCAAGTAAATCAAATGTTAATCTTACCTGATAATACTGTATCAATAGCAATTCTTTCTATCCATTTAAAGTTTCAAGCACCATTTTGAATTATATAAATCATTTTAATGCTTTAAAAAAACTATACATTCTTGCTGTACTGACAGCCAATATTGTAGACTTGCTGGTACTCCCTCAGAGGCCAGAGATTTTATATTACTGTGTAGAATCAGTTTCACTAAATAAAAATTATACTGGGTAAATCTAAGAGTCACAAAACCCTAATATACACAAGTGAAATAAAGAGTTTTAAAATCTTAGGTATGCTACAATTCCCTAAACTGATTCTGAACACTCAGCCTTAGAATAATAACACTTACTCTGTTCTACTACCTTTAGCAGCTACTGTGTGTGTTCTCTTAGGGATCATAAAAGCTATATTTCCTGACTTATTTAAAGTTTTTTCCATAACTGTGAATGTAAGCTTATATAAACTTTAGAAAATAATAAATCAATAATTTAGCATAATAGTTCACTTATTCATATTCTTACATGGATTCTTTCAAAAGAAATAAAAATAAAACTTCATGAATTCATTAATACTATAAACTATACTATAATTACAGAATTGCTCAAGAGCTTCCTTCCAACAGCTGCAAGTCTTTAAAAGTAACATTCATATATATAGGCCCACCACTGAACACAAATGCACACACACACACACACACACACGCACACACACATCCTTCATTTGTTTATCAGCATCACTTCTTAAAATGCCTAAAAGTACAGTTGAGAATTTAGGGAAGTTAAATCAATAAGATGCAGAATAAATACAATGATAAAATAAAAAATATGAGTTTTCTCATTGCAATTCATGGTTGTCTAAAGAACAAAGGGAAAATGAGGGACAAATTATCTGAAAACTCCAAAGGCTGACATAAAATATCAAAAGCTAGCTAAGCTCATTCATCAAAGTCTGGAATCAAGCAGTCAGAGACTAAAGGAAGAGATTTATGAGTTCAAGCATAGCATACCTACCTATTAATAAAATAATACTTTGCTAATTTTTTTAATAAATAATTCACATAGGCCTGGACTGAAAAAGGCTCAGTTTATGTAGGATATAATTTTGGACCGATTTTAAGTATACTACACAGATACAGTCACACAGAGTTGGTATCAAGGGAGAGAATGGAGATCACGATAGACCAGATGGCCATATTGGTAGCTATTCAAGTTATTCAAAAATAAAAGGATAGTGTACTCCAGTTCCCAAAGTCATATGTATAGATCAAAACATAGTAAGAAGTTGAAATGGTTGCTAAAAACAAACTGAGTGTGAGAGAAAGAGAAAGAAACAAGCTGTGGATAAATATCGTTTGCATATGGCTTCTAACTACTGCTTCTTGCTTTACATTAAATATTAAAGATAAACACTAATTCCAAGTGTTTCAATATTCTTGAATGTCAAGTCTAACATTATTTCTAAGAATATATATATATGTATATATACATATATATATGTATATGTATATGTATATGTATATGTATATGTATATGTATATGTATATCCTACTTCCTAGTTCTTGCCTAAAATTTAGATTTCTGCCTGAAATTATTTCTTTGTTCTAGCCTAAGATTTAGATTCCAGCTTGAAATTATTTCTTTGTTCTAGCCTAATATCAGATTCCTGCCTGAAGCCCACTTCCTTGTTTTTGGCCAATGTCATATTCCTGCCAGACAGCCCATTTCTTTGTCCTTGACTCATGTCAGATTTTTTGCCAAGCAGCCTCAAATGCTCTCTGCCTCTCCCCCTTTTTTATTTCATAAACAAGACTGAGCCTGGCTTAGTTCATTCTGACTAGAATGCCTTCCTTACCCATCATGGAATATGCATTATCCAAAGCAATGCACTTATATCTTAGGTTGATAAGGTTCTGTGTAGAATCTTACCAGTCCTTGGCTTGCCAGCCTATTAACTTAATAACTGTATCTGGGGGTCCATTTTCAGGTGACTTTGGTCTAGGACAGGGAAGTTGACTCAGATATTTTGGTCATCCTGATAAGCCATTAGAAACAGTGATCACAGGAGTGTTCACAGAATTTTGTTTATTGCCTTGCTTGTTCTTTGACTATTTGTATTTATTGTCTTGCTTGTTCCTTGACTATTTGGATCTATTGTATTGTTAGCTCCTCAGCCTAAAACTGACCTTAATACTTGCATGTAATTAAAATGGTATAAAAGCAAAAAGGAGGAGGGGGATAGGATAGAGAGTTTCTAGGAAGGCGAAATGGGATGACATCTAAAATTTAAGTAAATAAAATATCCAACAAAAAAAGGAAAAAATATATTTGGTAATAATTCTAACTATATCACATATGATGATTTATATAATTATATTATACCTCCTATTAAGGTAAGCAAATGAAGAGATCTAAATATATGTAATCTAGACAATGATTATACTAAGCTTCCTATAAAATCACAACAACTAGGGCTGGGGAAATATTTCATTCAGTAAAAGTCTTCCTCTTCTAGCATGAGGACCTGAGTTTTATCTCTGGAAGCCATATAAAATAAAAAGGAGAAGGAGGAGGAGGAGGAGAAGGAGAAAGAAGAGGAGGAAGAGGAGGAGGAAGAAGAGGAGGAGGAGGAGGAGGAGGAGGAGAACAATAACTTCATGGTGCAAGCTTTAATACCAGTTCTAGTGAGCCTGATGGATTCCTGAACCTCACTGGGCAGAATACACTATTTTGCAAATTCAATGGCAATGAGAAATCCTGTTTATAAAAAATTGAACAGTACATAGAAATGATAGATGAGGCTGTCCCCTTGCTTCTACATACACACTCACATACCCATATGCATAGACAAATGTTAATATATACACTCATACAGACACACATTCATACACAAAATAAATGTTTGTAATAAACAAATGCTTAATTTTTCACTTTTTAAATGATGAGCACTGTGGAGTCTCTATAATTATTGCTATCTTCATGATCTTAACATTATTTAAATGGATCTTACTTAGATATGACTTTTATTTTCTTCAAAACCTTTTCCTATTACTTTCCAGAGTTTCTCCACCCACATTCTTCAGCAGACACTGGTATGGGTTTCAGTCATTACTGAAGTTTAGATATACTAACAGTATGTTGTTCTATAGTGTGTGCTTTTTCTATTCTCAAATTTTCCTGAAACTGTCTAGACATCTCAGATGTCTAAGCAGCACTCATCATTTTGCTCACTGAATATATACTAGTGCACTTTTTATTAAGCAGAACAATTTAGATAGTTTTTGAGTCATAAGTAGTTTCTGTCCTACCCTTGATTTTTCAAAATCTTATGCATCCACTCAAAACAAACCTTCTGCTCTGGGTCTCACCTTTTAGCAGTCTAGTTGTACAGACTCTGATATTTCATTTTTCTACCCTACGAGCTATATAAATGTAAAGAAGCTAGAGATTTTGTTTTCCCACAAATATAAGTGATGTTTTCACCTGTACTAAGACCCCCCTCCACTTGTTCAAGGGTAATTTCAATCTATCTGGTTTTTAAATTATACTGTCTCCCTATCCTTTCTTTTCAATTGTAAAAACAAACAAACACAAAATTGTTGCTCCTTCTGCATCACATTATAAAATACCAACCTGTACAGAAATAAGCAATGAGAAGAAAATGTTTTCAAAGCATACTTACCCAAGAAGATCAATATGCTGATAGCATATCTGTCTAACTTTTAAATTAATAAAGGAAATCATGATAAATCTTCAAAAGAAAACCATATGCTTACAAGCACTCATGAAGTACTTAAAAGTAAAACATAAATTTTAAAATTAAAATATGGTGTCTCCACAGGAAGACTATCAGAGTCAGCTAACCTGTACCTTGGGGGTCTCCCAGAGCCTGAACCACCAACCAAAGAACATACATGGGCCACACATATGAAGTAGATATACTGCTTGGTCTTCATGGGGTCTTCAAACATCTGGCATGGGGTCTGTCCCTGAACCTGTTGGATCTTATTTCCCTAACTGGGCTACCTGAATTGGCCTCAGTGGGAGAGGATAAATGGGTGGCACTATGTGAAACAAATGTCAGCTGTGCATGGATGTGCATGCTGAAGATAATCAGTAATTCTACTCAGCTGTAATGCCTAAAAGACACAAATGACAACATTTTCCAAAAGATGCAATAATAGTATTTATATCTTTCGAGAGACAGGCCTCTTCCTGTGCCTGGTGAAGCCAAAGACAGTAGAGAAGAGACTACTTTTGCCAAATCCCCAAACCAGTATAATTTCAAAGGTCATTCTAAATACTTACCTTTATCTCCACAGATAAGTGTGGTTCTCAATCTTCATAAATATATTATTTTTATAGTAGATGCAGACCATTATAGAAAGATACGACTCATCAAAATCCAGAGAACAACTGACCATGGAGTGCCCAACTTCAATTGGTACATCTTCAATACAGCCAATAGGTCCAAGGCTCAGGAAGCATCACAGAAGAGGTAGCAGAAAGATCGTAAGAGACATAGGATCAGGAAGACTGTATCTTCGAGATATAAAAAGAAAGATGTGCCTGTTAGATTGTAACACTATGACTACCTAAATAAGACCTAAATAACTCCAATGACATGCCAATCTGTATAGGAGAAATCTCACAAAGCCATACCTCTAGAGAAAGAGTTACAGTCACTTAATAACTACCAAGAGAAAGAGAATTGGTCTGTTCCACTGAGAAGTCTTCTGAGAGGTGATCAAGAGGATACCCCTCAACATCTATACCTGAAAACAATATGAAATTTATATGGCTAGTTGTGGTTATGAATTTATGTGTATATATATGTAACAATGAAAAATAAAGAGTACGAAGTTTTGAATTTGAGATACAGGAGGCATAGGAGGCATAGTGGAAAGAGGGATGACACTAATACATAAAACATAAAGTTATAAAATTAAGGAAATAAAAAATAAAAATGGAGTTAAATTTATGAGAGGAGAGATAAAAGATATTATTTGTGAGATAGTATGATAATTTACATATGAAACAAAACTAGTATCTATATCTACACATATACACACATGCATGTAAAAACTTTATTTCAGAGTCATACTGATAGTTCAATAAAGTACTACAGTTGGCTCACCATTTTACATTCCAAGATAAATGCCTAACTACATATAAAACTACATGTATAAAAAAAAGGTTAAATTGTAAAAGAACATATGAAAGAATATGATTCTACAGTTACTTTTAAAAATGTTAAGATAAGGCTGAACAGTGTAAAATTTAAACAGCTCTGCCCAACCCACAACTTCAGGAAACAAATCTGAAGAATAAAGAATTCAAAGAAAAACTTAAAGTATTTGTAATATTAACAGTAAACAACATTTTTTTCTTTTATTGAAAATACATGTTTTTCTTTCAATATATTTTAATTATGCCCCAACTCCTACCATTCTCTTCCCAAACCCTCCTACCTGGACCTGCTTTCTGTGCTTTCTACCTGCTTTCTGTGTCCCTTAGAAAATGAATAGGCATCTAAGGAACAATAATACCATAAAATATATTAAGATACAACAAAAAAGCAATACAACAAAACAAACAAATAGAAGAAGAAGTGTGAAAGGAAAAGCATAAGGACTTACATAGATGCAGCGCTATCCATGTGTGAACCCAGAGGAATCACACAGAAACACAAAAACAGAAGCCTTGAAATATATGCAAAGAACCTGTTAGGGTAAAATAAAATAAACAACAAAAAGATCTCTGACACATGATGAGACATAAAACCTCCAAAAATGCCATGGAGTTCATTTTCGGTTGGCAATCTACTGTTGGGTATCTGGCCTGCCCTTACAAGTGCTTTGTATCCCCAGTGAGATTCTTTTTAGAGAAAACTAGCTTCACTGGCAAGTGGTTATCAATGGAAGATAGCTTCTGCATTTGGGTTGAGGGTTTGTGTTTACTTCCCCTTTCTGTACTAGGACCTCATCTGGCAAAGACCAAGCACTGCATGCTGACACAATCTTTGTGGGCTTATAAGTGCATCTAGTCATACTGTAATTAGAAGGCCTTATCCCACTGGTATCTTCTGCCCTGACACCCTCACTCTAGCTCAAAAAACATTTCTCTCTAGTTTTCCACAGAGTTCCCTGAACCCTGAAGGGAATGGTTTGATGGGGACATCCGTTTAGATCATAATGTTCCAAGGTATCTCATTCTTTGCACATTGTCTGGCTATGGACTATGATCATTAACTTTGGCCTCATAAAAAGAATTAGACAGTGTTCCTTCTCTTTCTATTTTGTAGAGGAAAGAAAGCTGGCTGTTCCACCAGGATCTCTGTAGTCCCCTGGAATAGGGAAAGAAAGAACAGAGAGGACAGAGAATGGCATACTACAAGGCTGGATATAAATCTGGGGATTGGAATCAGAGGGTAGTGAGGGGAATAAAATCAACTATCTGATTCCCTTTTGTCCCAGAATAATTTTATAAATGTGTACTCACATACTTCAGCTAAGAGGGTAAAGATTATTAAAATTCCAAGAAAATTCGTGAACATTCATGGCCTCATTCAAAGAACCAAAATAATGCTAATGTGACACAAATTTAAACAACAGTAAGACACAACTGATCTATCAAATTACTGTGGATATTTTATATATATTTTTATTACTGTGTTTAAAGAGAGATTCTAATCTTGGTATACCTGCTAGGAAGTGTCGACTGTCCAACATTGTGGGTGAAATTCTAAATACACATAATTTTCTATAATGAAATATTCTTTTATTAAAGCCTTATCTGGGTTATCTATAATCCTAATTCTGAAGAAACTGAGGCGAAATTGTAAGTACATTTGGCAAGAGTTTTTAGAAGAACAGAACTGAGTAGAAGAAGGATGAGGAAAGAGACAGAATACTGAAAAGGTATTAACGTGTAGCCTTGTGTGATAGGGTCTGGGTAGTCCAACGATGGCATGCTGCATGCCGGGAAGAGAGATGGCTCTAGAGCTACTCAGTCCATGAAGCTTAATGTGTGAGCATTTTGAGCTGAAATCCTGGGAGTTCCATTGAGAGCCTTAGTGTTAAAGCCATGATGGAAGATGAAGTAGCTGGAAGTCTCAGAGAGGGCGACAGAGCAGCAGAGGCAGTGGCCTGCTTACTCATGATGAAGCAACAAAGGCGGTAAGCACACTGTATTTTTCTTTAGATCTTGTTATGTCTCACAGCCCATAGAAACTCACTGTGCACTTTAAGAGTGGGTCTTTTCAGTTCATCTTTGGAAACACCCTCACAGATATGCCCAGAGCCATGATTCCTGACTGAGTGATGATACTCAAACCAATCATTAAAAGTGAGACCAGCCTGGGCTATAACAGTCGGGTCTTCTTTGAGAGAGAGAGAGAAAGAGAGAGAGAGAGAGAGAATGTTCTCTATTGCTTCCCACTGTTCTACTCAATAATTTTACACTAAAGTACTAGTGATTGAATGTAAAATGAGCAGCTTTAGTTTCTATTTTTACAAACAATCATTCTACAGAATCCCAAACAGGGAATTGTTTAAGTCAATAAACAAGATAGAACTACACACCAGGAAAGAATATTGAGTAGTAACAAAAGATAAACTCTTTGCTATATATAGTCATCGTTCTCAAAACAAAACCAGTTTACTATGGCTGTATGAGGAGTGCATGCCCTCTGAAAGGATATAGACACACTACTATACATTACTAACTCGTTTAGTGTGGCAAGTTAACGGTATTAACAAAAAACAGATCCACTGACAGCTTTGCTCTTGCTCCTACACTTCCACAGACAATGGGGCTGTGTGCAGGTATTTCTCTACGTTCTCCTAGGTGAGGCTAGAACACCTATTCTTGTGACTAATGTGCAGGAAGAAACAGTGAAGTGTGACTAGTGGTTCTTTCCATGAGATTGGGGGTACTATTATGATCAGTTTTGATCACGGAAATAGATTTTACAAATAATGAGAACTTACAAGGGTTCCTTTCCCTGTCCAAATTCAGACTGAGGTATGAAACCTGCTTGCTGAGTTGAATGACAGCTCATTGTGCTGAATTTGTGGGAGACATCCCTGACCAAGCTTATTCATTTTTGTCTGTACTAAATCTTAGCCCTTCTAGCTGTAGTTCAGAATGTGTAATTTAAGCATTTCAGGCTGAAATTACCTGGTGTGCTTATTTCTAGACTCTAATCTTTACTACATTAACAGTATCCTAAAATCTCAAAACATGAGTATGACTGACAGCAAAGGAGAGAGAGATCTGAAGAGAGGATGAGGGAGGTTATGGCTCAGTTACGTACCACTCACCTAATATGGTGGAAGCCCATGATTTTGCTTTCCAGCATGTGATCTCAGAGCTCAAGAGGCTTACAGAGGAAATCACAAGTTTGAGAAAGCCATATATAGAAGGCCTAACTAAATCAAACGAACAGGAATGAAGAGGTGGCACCATGGTGAAGAGCCCCAGCTGCTTTTGCAGAGGACCAGCATTCAGCTCTCAGCACCCACATGACAGCTCTCCATGTCAGTAACTCTAGTTCCAGGAGATTCAAGGCCCTCTTCTTGCTGTCACAGGTACTACACTGTATGCATGTGGTTCATATACATACATACATTCATACAAACATACATACATACATACATACATACATACATACAGGCAGAACAGTCATACTCATAAGTAATCTTTTTAGAAAACTAAAAACAAGCAAGTAAACCCACAGTAGGTAACAGCTCTTAATAACACAACATTTAAAGTGCTATTTCTTTCTTATTCTCTAACTAAACTCCACATCATATAACCTACCAAACCATAGCACAGAACTCAGAGTATAAACAATATACTGTGAATTCTTCCTGAGGTATTATGACGTCTACTGCATGGGAAACACTCATGGTCTTAATCCCCCTTCCATTTTACATATGTATAGCAATGTGTTAAGAATAGACTATTCTCAATAAAGGGAAAGAAATCAAGGTATTTATGTGGGGTTAAAAGTCTTTCCCTTTTAGTTCAGAATATATTTTGGTTCTTAGATTTAAAAATGGATGATCTGGAGATTCACTTCCTATCAAAGCACTTAGCAAGATTTGAAACACTTGGGACCTACTCTTAAGTCGCTGTTAAATAACTTGTGCTATTATACCCCACCCCAACCCCAGCTCGAGTCTTCCGTTTTGTTTTGTTTTTTGGTTTTGTTTTTTTGTTTTTTGTTTTCAAAAGAAAAACAAAAGATGAGATCAGAGACATCATTTGGGCCCCTAACAGTCTATCAAATCGAAGTATCTCAGACTGTCTTTAAATAGCAAAGTCATGCTGTGAAGACTTGCTGTCTAGCTCCCGACAGCACAGCTTTGCCTTATAACTCACTCCAACCTGGAAATCGTTCTTCTCTAAGGTTTGTAAGAAACTCAGCTCAACACAGAAATCTCATGTCTCATTGACATTTGATAATTTTCAGTTTTCAATATATTTTTATGGAAATGAAAGCTATACATGATCTAAAATAATAATGTCAGCCAGCCAACTTTAATAAAACTTTACTTGAAGAGAGGGGCTACCCTGACACCCGTTCCCAGGTATTTCTCTCCAGGTGCTAGGATTTCTAACCAATGCAACTCTGTTTCCACTTCCTCTCCTGCAAGTTCTTTAAGAGGTAAGTGCACGTGTCAAAATCGACAGTTTGCTCTGTCTATGCACTGGATTTTGGAAACGGGCTCTTGCTACTCAAGAACAGGAGAACAGAGGCCCAGAGCCAACTCTAAGAATTGTAGGATCATTTCCAGGCAATTAGTGATTGCGCTTAAGGACAAACACATCTGAGCCACTTGATTGGAGCTTCTTTCTGTGCATATGATCTCTTTCGGTTGATTAATGAGCGAATGTGCCCTCATTTATCCTCTTTGAGGATGCAGCTGTGAAGCAAGCGCACAGAAATATCCTGTTAGCCGCCTGCTTCTCTCTCCTCAGCTGCCTTCCTGTTCCACTGCTAACCAGCCAGTGGGAGGGCTGGTGCCTAACTTCCAAGACCATAGAGAAAAAGGCTAAAGGACTCCATTTAACTCTTATTTTGCTTAATGTCACCCCAAAGTTGGGAAAATTCCAGAAACACGCTACTCAAAGGGGCAACTGTTTCTCAGTAGCACGCCTATTTAACAGGAGGCAGTTTTCTTTGGCTGCTATTTCAGAACCTCTGCCCAGGCTTCATGCCTGAGGTCACTTGTCTTTGGATGTCGTACAAACAGCCTCCTGATTGAGGTATTTGGGAAAGTATCTCCTGAGTCACTATGTATTAATAATTTTAGGCTAAATACACTAAATTAGATATTTCAAAGTAAAATAAGTGTTTTTAAATGCATACGCCCCAACCAAGCGATGTGTTTCCAAGACAAGGTCACACATTTAGTCACAGGTGTGATGGCAACTAGACACACCCTTATTGGAAATGTCTACACTAGTAAATGTGTAAATACACTCTTAGACTTGAAACAGAGCTGCTTGTAGTACAAATAAATGCCCCCGAATTAACAGATCACAAAATAACCACATACCAGTAAAAAGAGTCTGCGCGTACTGCCTATTATTAGTTGAATTTTTTTTTTCTTACTCATCAATTGCTCGTTTTATGTATTCCAAGGTTTATTTCTAGCTAGATGCGACCTGGAAGACTCCTCCCTGAGGACTGCCTCTCATAGTATTGGAAGGCACTCTGCCAAGGGAGAAAAGCAATCAATAGTTCTACCCAGCCATAAAGCCTGCAAATGGATTATATTTTCTTTGAGAGAGAGAGAGAGAGAGAGAGAGAGAGAGAGAGAGAGAGAGAGAG